>NC_133457.1:73565315-74173315 GCF_048565385.1 Saimiri boliviensis
ATATACTCAATGGGTTTTAATTCAGCTGGTTGCTAATTTCACATTCCAGGATATAGAAGAGCCAGTGATAGCTGCATCCGTACAACATGATATTCAACAGCCACACATATGTCCTAAGCTCTTCTAGCCTATACGTCTGACACTCTTCTGAGCACTGGGTAAGGTGGGAAGCCTGGTAAGAGTACCCAGCACAAAGAGCAGGTGGAAGAAGAGCAGGAACAGCAACGTTTAAGATCTGGGCCTGGAGGAGGATTTCAACATGTCCTGGAAGAGGGGGAGGTGGAGAGAGGCTTTGTTTGGATGCCCCAGGAGAGGCAAGAGGCATGATTCTGGGATGTGAAGGGAAAAAAGGAGCAGGTTGTTAGATGCACTGGAGGGAGAAACAGAGCATGCCTGGTTGGCCCTGCTAAGGAACTTGAACCCTGTTCTGAGAGTCCTAAAGGACTTCACATAGAGAGGTGTGATTAGACCTGCATTTGTCCAAGAGCACTCTGCTAAAGAACGACCTGAAGGGGCAGCCGGGGTATGCAGTGTTCAGAGCAGAGAGTGGTGCCCCACGTGTCCCCCAGTTCTGTGGAAGTTCTGCTCCTGGCAATGGATTTTAGGCAGAAGAGTGCAATTATTCTTTTATCAGAAAACTCCACAGTCCTGTTAAAAGGACTGCATTTTCTTAGCAGTTTCAGTAGAAGGATCACCCCTTAGGACATACGAGCAAACCCTCACTCCACTGTAAAATGCCCAACTGGAACAACAGAAGCAGCCACAGGCCCCCAGTCTCCGTGTCTGTGGTTTGCCACCCTGGGAGCAAGTGTCCGACAGGTGGAGGCCGAGAATGAAAGTGCTCCAGCGGCATGTGCATTTAGCACAGGGACTCGGTCTCCTGCTCCCACCCCACTCTAATCCAGGGACTGTCCATCCCAGCTTCATACCGGCCTGCCAGGTCCCAGCTGCCGGCAGGCTTCTCAACGTCTTCATTAAAGTCCTGGCAAGATTGGTTTCATTTCAATTAACTTGTGCTCCCCGTGGTCCTTGATGACCTACATTCAGTTTGAGAATGATTCCTGTGAGTGGTCATCCCCTTACCGGACAGAGGCATCTTTTACGTACACATTCTATAGAGACTGTTCACACTTCTCACCAGGTGCCGCCTTTTCCATCTGCACTGTGGATTCCTTTTAAAGGACAGCAGTCAAAAGACTGATCTTAGTAAATGAGGAGTGGGAAGCGTGAAGACGATCACAGCAGAAAGAAATGTGGGGTAAACAGGCTGGGAAGGCAGCTCTAAAACCGGCTTCTCAGAGGTGTGTGCTGGCTGCGTCCCACTGCCCCTCCTGAGAAATCTCTCGGTCTTTGTCTTCTTAACCAAGAGCACGGAGCTACACCAATGTGGAAGTTCACCTACCACGCTAGGACATTTCAGTTTCATGAGTAATCGGGTTTTCATGTCTGCTTGCCGTTTGAAAGAACACCAACAATGAGACGGAGGCACATTTATAATCACTTAAAAATTACAAAGAAAAACTTGAGTGGCCTACCTTGAAGGCACAACTGTTTTCAGCAGAACCAGTGGGAAAGGGAGGGGGTTTCAGCCCAAGGTGATCGAGTCACTGTATTGTGGAACCTCTGGGCTGAAAGGAAACTTGGTAATAATTTTTCTACCCTCTTTTAGAAATCCCTCTTAAATATTCTTAGTGTTTAAATGACTGATACCTCACCAGCTTACAAGGTTTTGCAAAAACAACTTCCCAGAAAATGCAGCATGATTTTTAAATAAAATAGAATTTAATATATATATATATATATATATATATATATATATATATATATATATATAAAACCCATCAATCATTTCGACAAGTACCCAAGTAATGGTTTACAGAGGAAGCAGAGTTTTGGCCAGTGTCCATCTGAACTTTCCTGACGGCCAGGCAGAGGTGGACCACAGCTTCTGTTAGAGATAAAGGGGCTGGCTATTCAAAGGGAAGGTTGCCTCCTACTGAGTCCGCCAGGGATGCCTACCATCCCTGCACGCTTCACAGGGAAACCAGCGGCCACCTGCATGGCACCTGCCTTCCACAGTATTTCCACGCTGAGTGCTGGAATAGACCCACGTCTGGGAGAAACCGCCCTCGCAGGGTTAACAAGAATTCCACGCCAAGCTCTAGACAGAAGTCTAATTAAGCATTCATCTGCCTGCCATTTTCCTGTAGCTGCTTGCTACGGAAGGTCGTGTAGCACTAGATACTGACCACTTGCATCCGTGTTGCTCCCAGGCTAGAATCATAGTTTCCATTGAAGAATTGCTTAATATGTTTTTCAGATCCTGAATTCCGGTGGAATGGCTGGTACTCATCAGCATGCAGCCCCTTCAGAGGAGCCCCATCAGCATGGAACGCCCTGAAGAGAAGCCCAATCAGCATGAGAATGAGTTTTTTTCATCTCCATGTCTCAGGACCTCACCAGTCAAGGATCTTTGACCCGTCAGGGATCTCCACGCCTCGACCCAGTACTCATCCAAACCCCTTAAAATCCCTAATTCCAAACTCCTGGAGGAGAAGGATTTGAGGTTTCCTTCTGTCTCCTCATTTGATTGCTTTACCATTAAAGCTCTTTCTCAGCTGCAACCTGACGGCTCGGTGTATTGACCTCTTCGCATCGGGAGACAGACTTGGTCCTGTTTCATGAGTTCTCCTTGAGTAAAAGAAGGACACAGCAAGCAGGTAAGCGTGGCTTAGTGAAGGAAATTATTCAAGGGACCCAGCTGATTCAAATCAGGGCTTAAGACTGTCTGGACAAACAGATTAACTAACTGAGTAGTTTTTAAAGGGTCCTCCTGAAGCAGCTACCTTGTCGGGGATGAATACCCGGGGATCTTCCTCTCACGTTAAGAAAATTTAGGACAGGGACACACTTGAGTGGTCTCGGAATGGAGGTTTAATAGGCAGAAGAAAAGAGAAAAAAAGAAAGAAAAACAGCTCTTCCTTTACAGAGAGAAGAGTCTTCCAAGCAGAAAAGACTGGCTAGCAGGAGAGGCACCAGATTTTATAGTGTGGCTTGAGGAGGAAGCATCTGATTTATGTAGGGCTCAGATCGGTTCAATCAGGTGTGACGTTTACATGGGTCGGGGGGAAGGTTGCTCACCCCACACTTATGCAAATGAACTCTCCCCTAGGCCCCCAACATCCCATCTGCTCCTTCCTGTACACGTGGCTAACAGGGAAGGGAAGCTGGAGACGCCGTCTTGACCATGTCTACACCCTAATTCCTGCCGGTATTCACCTGTGCAAGCTCCCAGCTTGCTTGTCCATGTCTGCAGCTCGGCCTTGCAGGCTGCCCTTTGCTAGAAAATGATTGGAGGCTGCTTTTCATTAAAAAGTAAAAGCCTTACCGAGGACTCCCATACGTCACTATCTGCCTAAGTGATTTCCTCTCAACTCTTCTGTCAATCCCAAAGATGTCTTTTCAATCAGGCCTGGTTTGTGTACCACCAGTCAATAATTGGAGGTTGACCGCCCAGGAAAAGCTAGGGCTTGCCCTGAGAACTGGGGCCTGATTCATATGCTTTAGGAAGCAGGAGATGGGATAGTGACATGGAAGTAGGAGGGGCTTATCTGTGGAGGAGCCTGTATAACCTTCTCAGAAACGTGGGACATCACAGAATTTTTTCACAAAAGTCGTTCTTTGCCTATTCTAAGTACTGAACAGAACCATCAGTGAAGACATTGTAGAACATGAATATGATGATTATGGCCTAGAAAAAATTTTGAATAGTCATTTTCATATGCCGGACACCACACGAAAATCTCAATGATGCTTCTACTGAGGGTCTAATTTTGGAGGACACCATGTCACTTCCTGCTGGAATGAACTGATGGCCGACCAGGAGCATCTCTAGGTAGCTAACCAAGCCTGCACTTTGGAGTTGGTGAACATAGACCCATGGGATGTGGAAGACAGCTGTGAAAATGCTGCCTCAGCTTTAGAATTGCTGATTTTGGTATTTTTTTTAAGACACATGTTAAGTTGCAGGCTGTTCTACTTAATGACATCAATAACATATTTTCAACATGCAAACACTCAGCTTTCTGTAGGAGGGACATCAAGATAATGTTCCAGATATTAAGATATTTGTCATGAAAGAAGAGCAGGATCCCAGCCCCGCTTCCTCCATCTCAGGCGTGATGGAGCCCGTCAGCAGCTTTGCAGCCTCTATTCCAGGATGCAGGCTGCTCTTAACTCTTGGGACACCATGCTTACAGAAGCAGCAATAACTTCGCGCCTCTTATAACACGGTTTGGTTTAACCTGGACACAGAGACCGAGCAAGGAAGGATCGATTAAAGCTATACAAAGTGTTTCTTTAGTTGTAACAAACTTTTCAGTAAGATGTTAGGAAACTCAGTGCCTGTGAAATAAAGGGGGGCCCTCTCTCAGCACACGGGGAAGCCTTTGAGGGTTTCAAATGGGAAAACAGTAGGATTCTTGTTTTTGAGAAAATTTTCTTGTTGCTGGGTAAAAAATAAATATGGTGTGGCAAGGCCTCTAATATTGCATAGGAGTGGCTTCCAGGTCCCAGAATGAGAAGTATCTGGGGTTTTTATAAAATGAAGCTGTTTTATTAAGGCAGAACTGGAAGAAATGTCTCAGGAGATCACTCAGGGTAAAATAATATATCAGAGCCATATTATTCGCACCTTTTTTTTTTTTTTGAGGCGGAGTCTCTCTGTTGCCCAAGCTGGAGTGCAATGGCGTGGTCTCAGCTCACTGCAACCTTTGTCTCCCAGGTTCCAGCGATTGTCCTGCCTCAGCCTCCCAAGTAGCTGGGACTACAGGCGTGTGCCCCCACACCAGGCTAATTTTTGTATTTTTAGTAGAAACAGGTTTCAGTACATTGGGGAGGCGACTCTCGAACTCATGTCCTCATTATCCACCCACCTCGGCCTCCCAAAGTGCTGGGATTACTGGCACGAGCCACCGTGCCTGGCTGTATTCATGACTTTCTTCCCAAATCCCTTCTCCCTGTGAGTCTGCAGGTCCTTTTCTGGGATTTATTCTCCAGAGATGGGAGGGGCTGGAGGTCAGTAGGAACAGAGTCATCATCAGGGTCACCAGGGAAAGGAGAGAGAGGAGGAGCTGTGCTGTCGGCCAAATAAAAGGAAAAATGTTTGAAAACATTCAATGCAGATAGGTTCCTGCAAGGCCACAGAGTCTATGTCCTCCCAGCTGGAGGAAGCAAGCCTGCCCTGACACCTGCAGGACTCCAAGCAAGAACATAAATGGAGACCCTCATACCCCAGGCCAGAATTATGGATTATACATCAAAACTGCTAAACAGACTCAAACGATGTACTCAAACTGCTGAACAAACTACATTCTAACCTCCTACTATTTCAGGACCGTCTTCATAACAATGCCTCAAAAAAATATTTACAAGTCTGTGTGTGTGTGTGTGTGTGCTTGTTGTTGTTGTTGTTTGCCTTTTTGAGACAGGGTTTTACTCTGTTGCCCAGGCTGGAGTGCAGTGGTGCAATCATGGTTCATGGCAGCCTTGACCCTCTGGGCTCAGGCAGTCCTCCTGCCTCAGCCTACCAAATGTCTGGGACCACAGATGTACATCCCAACACCCACCTGATGTTTTTACTTTTTGTGGAGACAGGGTCTTCTTATGTGGCTCAACTCAGACTATTTTTGAATGCCTAAGCTCAAGCAGTCTTCCCCTCTTGGCCTTCCAAAGCGTCGGTATTACAGATGTGAGCCACCGTGCAGAGTCTATGGGTTGTATACAACTAAAAGGTGGCAATATTTCAAAAATGACCAAATTAAATTCAGAGTATTCTGTTTATGAATTGTTTCTGTTTAGAGTATTTTGTTTATAGATGAGTAGGAAAATTTAAAACACACATGTGATTCATACGTTATTGTATGTTTAGTCTATAAAATTTATTGTTCTTGTGTTCATTTCAGCAAAATCATAAATTGGCTGTTTTCACTATCATCATATAATTCAGAGTCTAGCAATAATGTTATTTATATGATGAGCATATTAAATGTATATATTTCAGGTGGTATGAAAAAACATGTTAAATGTAATTGTATTCAAAATGCTCAAAATTTGGATGCATTTTTATAATAACTGTAAATTACAATAAATACAAAAGTGTATTTTTGCATTCAAAATTTATATTTCTTTTAAAATATTTAACAATTATTAAAACTCAGTGGCAACGGGAGGCTAGATTGACATCTTAAATGTCCATGTTTAACTTAATATAGCTAGAGGTGGTTACATATGGAAATATGCTCATGGGTTAGTATACACACATCTATCTGCTTTCTCTCTCAGCTGGGAGAGCCTGAAAATGACACTCTGCTAGCAGTGAGCACACCGCATACCCAGATCTTGATTTTGAATGCCATTATCCAATAAAAGGAACCATGCTTCCTTGGAGAAATGGCTGATCCTAAAATTGGGGCAGAAAGTATTCAAAGTGAGTCTAAACCATCTTGTAGTACCAGAAAGTAAATATGTGCTCAAAAAGTAGACAAAATGACAACAAAACCACATGCAATGATGGGATTTCTCAAAAAGACACAAGCACCACATGAAGAAGATCCCAATGGCTAACTCTGGGACAACTCCCACGCCAAAATTAAGTAGTTTTGGGTTATTACCCAAGGCATAAAATAAATAAACAAACAAATTCATACTTATGTAAATAGGTGATTGAATAAATTATCAGTTGTGTATGAGGAGGCAAACCTCCCATGCAGAAGAATTCCAAATAAATTACATTGTTAATCTACCCTAAGGAGAGGGAGCATAAACCTCTACGCCTTTTTTTGTGGACTGTGTGTGGTGATCTCCTTTCAAAGAGGACAGCATAGAAAGAAGAAAAGAATAGCTTTCAAGTAGAGAAACCTGACTAACCTGACCTCAGCCAAGTAATCAGGATCAATATCAACAATCACAACTCATGTTGAGAGTGTGATATGAAGTGAAAGACCTTTCTGAGGTCTTCCTCTTCAAAACCCATGATCCCCGTCTAAGTATGTCAAAATCAGCTGAATTCCCTTAGACGAGAAATCTACAGTACACCTGACTAGTGCTCCTTGCAATTACCAGGTCATTGCAAGGGAATTCTGAAAAACAATCACAGTTCCGGTCTGGGATATAAGAAGCCTGGAAGCCATCACTCCTATCCAAGCAAGAAAAACACTGGACAGCTGAAAGTCAACAGCTCTTCTCAGATCCATCAGACAACTGAGGTCACAAGGCAAACTGCTTCCTCCCCCTCCTCCAGCCCCAGCTGAAAAGATAAGTAGATACGGAGAATCACAACTTACCAGAGTGGAAGCCCAGGGGCAGAAAACTTTACAAAACCTAGTACTGGGGTGGGAAAACTTGAACAGTAATTAAGCAAATCTTGTCAGTTCAGACAAGCCTGAGAGGTGAACATTACGAGAGGCCCCATCTTCGGAGTCCCTCACACCTTAGCAAGTATTGCCTCCAAGAACTCTACTAGGTTTTCACAGTGGCAGTGGGAGAAGTCCCTGTGCCTGCAGCAGGAAGAGTGGAAAAGGCTCTGCTTTAAAGTATGCCCAGAGCATTCTGATCTTAACAAGCCTGCCCCCAAGAGAAGCAGTTCTACCTACCAGGGCTTTGTCAAAGCCCAAGTGGCCTGGGAGGAGGGAAATATTTAACCTCTGGGCCACTCTGATCTTCCTGTCTTACCTAAGGGGTGAGGACTGAGAAGCACTTGTGAAGGTCACAGCTAGATGCACGGTTCACCAACAGACAGGCCTAATCATAGGAGTGTCAGGTGGTTGTTCACACCGCACCATGCCACGACATCAACAGGGCTCCTGTAAGATAACAGGTAAATACAACTGAAAGCCCCATGTGACTCAGACCTAATTTAAGAATTCTCTAGGGAAACCCAAGACAACGGAGGTGAGAGAAGCAAGAGCACTCAAGAAATTTCATCCTCTGAGCTCTAGTAACTATAAACACAGCCTAAACCCTAGCTAGGTAAATGTAAAACTTTACAGTAAAGGCTGACTTGCCTCATTCCTTACTACCCACTACATTATACCTGGCTTTCAACAATAAATTGAAAGTGTATTACAAGACCAAAAACACAGTTCGAAGAGACAGAGCAAGCATCAGAACCCGATATGGCACAGACGCTACGGTGTAATGTCATGGCGAATTTCATTATTCAGACCCAATGATTAACAGTGAAACTAGGGTGCAAGGGGGGTGCGCTAAAGGGCCAGGTAGTTGTTATCCTTTCTGTCATTCATATTCATTTATCTTGGCTTCCAACCACTGTGATCACATTAAGCATGTATAATACCTATGCCATACCTCCAAACCGCAAAGAATTGAAAATCACTATAAGTTATTAATGGGTGTTCTGTCCTTTTGCTGCACATAATTTTGCTAATTAATCACTTGCTAATTGATCATTTGGTAATCAGGATAGTGTATGAATAGACAAATAGGTCAATGAAACAGAATACACAGCCCAGAAATAGACCCACAGAAATGTAGTCAACTGACCTTTGACAAAGGAGCAAAGGCAATGTGATGGAGAAAAGAGTCTCTCCACAAACAGCACTCAAACGACCGGGTATATACATGCAAAAAAGTAAGTCAACACACAGGCCTTACACTCTTCGCAAGAATTAACTCAAAATACATCATAGCCCTAAATGTAACACACAAAATTATAAAACTCCTAGAAGATAACATAGCAGAAAATCTAGATACCCTTGATTATGGCTATGACATTTTATAGATATAATATAAAGGCACAATTTATAAAAGAAAAGTTGATAAGCTGGATGGCATTAAAATTAACTTCTGCTCTGGAAAAGATAATTTCAAGAGAATGAGAAGACTAGTCCCAGACTAGGAGAAAATATTTGCAGAAGGCCCATCTGCTAGAGGACTGTTATTCAAAATGTACCGAGAATTCTCACAACTCGACAATAGGATGAGCAGTCCAATTAAAGAAATGGGCAAAAGACCTGAACCAAAGAAAATGGGCACATAGCAATTAAACATATGAAAAGATGTTTGGCCTCATTTGTCATTAGGAAAACGCAAATTAAAACAAAAATGAGATACCACTGCACACTATTAGAGTGGCCGAAATAAATCCCAATCAGTGACAACACCAAATACTGGTGAAGACACGGAGCAGCAGGGTCTCTCACTCATTGCTGGTGGGAATGCAGACGGGGCAGCCACCTTGGAGGACTCCCTGGCACAAAGTTAGACACACTGTCACTCTATGATCCAGCAATTGAGCTTCTTGGTGTTTATTCAAATGAGTTAGAAACTTACATCCACACAAAACCTGCACACAAATGTTTAAAAAAGCTTTACTTACATCTGCCAAAGTTTGGAAGTTACTAAAATGTTCCTGAGTAGGTAGATGGATAAACAAACTGTGGTACTTCCAGACAATGAAATATTAGTCAGTACAACTCTAAAAACAAATGAGTCATCCAGCCTTGAAAAGACACAAAATTAAGAGAAGACCATCAGAAAAGGCTACATGCTGCATCAGTGCAATTATATGACATTCTGGCAAAGACAAAACTATGACCACAGCAAAAAGGCAAGTGGTTGCCAAGGCATTTGGGGAGGGGAGGATGAACCGGTGGAACACTGGGGATTTGGTGTACAGCAAAATGACTCTGGTGATGCTATCATGATGGATACATGTCATTACACGTTTGCTAACATCCATACAATGTACACCGAAACTGAACCCTAACGTAAGCTGTGGACGTGTGGTGATGATTATGTGCATCCAGTTGTAACACACGTGCACTCCAGTGTGGGAAATGGATCATGGGGGAAACTGCAGGACAAAGGGCAGGGGTATATGGGAATTCGCTGTACTTGATATCTAGAAACTTCACTAAAATATAAAGTTTACTAATTTCTTTTTTAAAAAAGTATAAATTCCTCGCCTGGTAGACTGACCCACTTTGGCATTTTCCCAGACTTTTCTGCATGTAAGAATTATCTGGGATGCTTATAAAAAGTCAGATTTCTGAGTTTTGCATAGAACAATGGAACCTCCAGAGAAGAGACCTGAAAATCCACATCTTTCACAAACTCCCAAAGGCAGTGCTTATCAGTTGGAAACCCTGGGAAATGTTACTTTATTCCAAACATGAACTTCCTTAGTCAAAAGGATTCTTTTTCATTTTTTAGTATTGAGTAATGAAAATACTTTCAAAGACATTCTCATTTACTCTTTATTTTGACCTCCTGAAGGACAATCAGTGGACATATGTCTCCTTGAAAACTGGGTGGCCGTGTAGGAAAATCACACCTCTCTCCAACATTCTGAGCACATGGATAAAGGAGGCACTGTTGCTGAATCAATGACAATCACTGTTGCTGGACGATCTGTTTGTCATCGTCCACTCATGGCCAGGTAAGGAGTGGGAGCGCACCACACCAGTGAGGGAAGGCAGGTGTGCTTCATTTGCCATGGGGACAGACTGGCTGTGCCAGACAGCCCCCCATATGGACAGCATCCTTAATTTTTCTCTGATGAAAAAGACTCAATCCCAGTGCTTTGGAAGGCCAAGGTGGGAGGATCAGTTAAGGCTAGCAGTTCAAGACCAGCCCAAGTGACACAGGGAGACCTCTTTAAAAAAAAAAAAAAAAAAGCTGGGCATGGTGGTGCTTTCCTGTAGTCCCAGCTACTTGGGAGGCTGCGGTGGGAGGATCACTTGGGCCCAAGAGTTTGAGGCTGCAGTGAGCTGTGATTGTGCCATTGCACTCCAGCCTGGGTTGACAGAACAAGACCCAGTCTCTAAATAAATAATAATAATACATGCATACTCCAAGTCTAGTATAAAAATGATTAGCATCTTTTTCTGTCTACTCTGCCTCAGTGATTTGGAAGAGGAAACCTCCAGGACTATTTTTGTTTGTTCCTCATCAAAACAAAGATCCTAAAATATAGGGCCTGAAATAAGAAGGCAGATCCAGCTATCCTTTTGGAAACCAAATCTCCTCTCCTTTGGATATTTGAGAAAAGGGGCCTTGAAGAGACTGAACCTGCAATATCAGACGAGAAGGGGAAGAGGGCAGCTACTCCACTCAGGCGGAGGTTCAAAGACGCTCTCCGGTACCCAGTGGAGAGAGCAGCTGTGTGCAGGGCCACCTCCTGACCAGGATTAGCCTAGGTCTGTCCTCACTCCTGTGCCCTAACACAAAGTTTGCAGGACTATCCCACAAACATCGCCTCCTTTCCAGGTCCCTTAGGGCCCTGTTCTCAATTACTCAGCACTTCGGGATCTCCTCTCTCTATGGACTGTGTAGTAAGGAGGACTGGGACATCACCTCTCTTTCCCATTCCTGTTTAACATCTGTGTAAAATCGAGGGACTCCGTAATGAGTAAGATTCCAGAATCTCAGGGCTGCAGAGGACCATGGATCACTTCCACACAAACCTCCACTTTTAACAAATAAGAAAACAGACATTGATTAAGTGGGCCGAAAATCAAACCTTACATGCAGCCAAGATTTCTTTGAGGAGAATACTACTGGGAAGAAAGGTATGGGATATGCTGATAAAATAAAAGCTAAATAAAAACTGGTACGTGCTTCTCTGATCAGTTGACCAGTGTTAACTTTGTGCTGAGTATTTCTAATTGTCTTGCATATAATAACTCATTAGTACATAATTCTACAAAGTGCTCCATGAAGTAAGAAATCTTATTATCTCCCCTTTACGGAGGTGGAAATTGAGGCACAGCGAAGGTGAACAACCCGCCCAAGATCACACAGCGAAGAGGTGACAGAACTGGGATGGCTCCCAGAATAGGCTCCCAGATGAACCCGGGCTCCTAATCAGAAGCTGGAGGCTTTTAGCTGGAGCTTTAAAGACGCAAAGAATAGTAGGACTCAAGACAGAAGGGGAGAGGAAAGGGAGGGCACCTGACACACCAGGACCAGTGTCACAGCCGGCACCCTGCGTGTTTGCTGTATGTTATCCTTCCAGGCCGGTCACAGTGTGTCCAAAGAATCAAGTTCAAACAAATGTGCTCATTTGTTTAACCCCATTAATAAAGCACTGGAAGCTTTGATGAGAGAAAGACCAAAGCAGCAGGTCCGATCTTGCTGTCATGGGTCTGCAGGCCCAGTGGGAGAGAGACACGCACCAGTTTCCACCTAAATCCACATGAAAAGGTGACTGCAGCCAGAGCAGGAAGGAAGCGCATGCCAGGAGGCTTGGTGATGGGCAGGACAGGCTCCCTGAAGACTGCTGTTGGAGCTGAGATACGAAAAAGGAGGGAAAAAGGTACTAACCAAGCAGTGGGAAGGAGACAAGAACCAGGCATTGAGCAGGAAAAGTAGCTGGCCAGAGACGACCAAGGTGAGAGGAGAAGGGAGGGGGGCAAGAACGGAGTTGCCTCTTGAAACGATCCTCCTGACTGCAGGGAAAAGAATGGACAGCCTCAGGCCGGGCGCGGTGGCTCACACCTGTAATCCCAGCACTTTGGGAGGCTGAGTCGGGTGGATCACGAGGTCAAGAGATCAAGACCATCCTGGTCAACATGGTGAAACCCCGTCTCTACTAAAAATACAAAAATGAGCTGGGCATGGTGGCACACACCTGTAGTCCCAGCTACTTAGGAAGCTGAGGCAGGAGAATTGCTTGAACCCAGGAGGCGGAGGTTGCGGTGAGCCGAGATTGTGCCATTGCACTCCAGCCTGGGTAACAAGAACAAAACTCCGTCTCAAAAAAAAGAATGGACAGCCTCTCAAAAGCAAGAGGGTAGACAGAACTATTGCCTTGCCTGATGCATAACATGGTGCGGGGTGGTTGTTTCTGGGAACCTGTGATGGGTAGAATGTGGACCTGCCTCCAGGCTCTGCACATGGACCACTGTGGACACCTGCATCTTCTAGGAGCCCCTCTCTCACCACATGTCTCTGAAGGCACCTGTGGTCATCAGGAGAAGTAATTACCAGCATAGAAAAAAGGACATGCCTGAGAGCTCTGGGCAGTGTGAGCCCTAAACCACATTGTTCTCCATGACATTGTTCAGACTCTTCACAAATAGTATGCCAGGTTGTTCACTACTCAGTGTGTCTCACAGATGAAGAGTTGCCAAATCAATGTGTGTTTGCCATCTCTCTTGGAATTTCAGTGGCTTCTGTGTTCTATGCCTGATGAGTTTGTAGTTCTATGAACGATGTCTAGTTCCATCACTAAGATAAAGAAAATTCCCCAAACATGGCACTCATCCACCAAAATCCCCCTCAAAGTGCTTCATTCACTTGCTCGGGTGACTATCTTCAGGACTGGCTCAAATTTTCACGTCACAAATAAAAGGAGGACAGTTTCCCCAGCTCATTCATGCATATATTGCTTGTGTTGATGAGGTAGCTTTCCTTAAAAGGTTTTCAGGCAGGAAAATAATGTTCCTGTATTGAGCTAGGTTCCCTCAATCATTATTCTTTGCATCAGTTCTTCTTCTTTCCAGCAAAACCCACGATTAAACTGTGGTCACCTAGGTTACATCTGGACACAGAATTCACTCGTGTGTGGTGGTTGGGATATGGCCAACAGGGAACCCTGGCCACAGATGTTCCCCGCTGAAGCCAGGATACACACCACACATGAGTCCTTAAATAATGTGAAGTTATTTCTTGCACGCCTCCTATTTTAAAAGTAAATACTTAGAAATGTGATGCATTTATTGAGCAAACGCTAATATAGAATATAACCTCAAGCACTATTTTAACCGCCTTTCTGATAACTCTCTGAGGCCCAGGGAAGCCATATAACTCATCCAAAGCCACACAGCTGGAGAGCTGAGCCCCGTGGCTCTCAGCCTGTGCCTACAGTTCGCTCTCTCTGCCCTGATACTCTCATAGTAATGGACGTACTCGCTGACATTTCCATCTCAGTGGGGCAACCACAGAGAGGGGAGAAATGATGATAAATGAAAAAGAGGCCCCAACCTTTGTCCAGGGCAAATTCGCCTACCTTGGACATTTGCCATGCAGAATGAATCAGAGAAGACTCAAGGATCACTGGTGAAGAAGAGGCGTCAGGCTGGGGGCTTGAACCTTGGCCGTATTTTCCATCTGTGCAAACCATGGTTGTCACTTTCCCTTACATAAAATTACATGAGATTCTTTCAAAGTCTAATTCTCTGACTCTAAACCTCGAATCTAATAACATAATCTTTGTTTGTTAAGAATTCTATCCATTTATCTTAATTCTCTGCTCTTTGTGCTGTTCTATAAAAATAAGTTGCAGACATTATAGGAATATTAATCTTTCTTTAATACTTAGAAGGCACTTTAGAGTTTCACAGTCCTCAGGGTTATCATTTAAACATCAATTATCCTTGCTTGGTTGCTAAGCAGAAGACTTCATTAATAGAAACTCGGTTTAATAGGTGCCAAACAGCAGAGCACTTTCTATAATTGGATGAGCCACAAGTTAGAAACTTTTGAAACTCTGGGTGTTTCATGTATATTTATCCAGTCCCTCACAGCCAGGGCATGAGAAGGCAGGGTTGAGTATCCCAGATAGGTGGGCAGGAAGGATACATCACTCACTCTTGCAAATGTATGGGGCAGTGTTGCCCCCAGAGAAACCCTGCTCATCCCTGGATGCAGAATGTGAGGGAAGCCCAGGGGCCTCTCCCCGCCTTATCACTGTGGGTCAGAAACCCATAACCCAGAGACACTCATCCTTCTAGTGGCTCTCCACATTGTGAGTCTCATCTTGTGGTGTGTGCAAGTGAGAGGTTTGTGTGTGCAAATGCACACGTTTGGTGACAGACGGAGATAAAAGCAGAACTAACAGGTTGACGAAGAAATCTTTGGTTTACGTCCAATTTATTTATTTATTGCACTTTGGTATATTCTGTTTATAAATAAAATGTGCTCATTGCTGAAATTCTGAAAAACACAGAAAAGCTTAAAGAGTAAAATAAAGAGCACCATAATCATACTGACCAAAGGCACTGATATGCAAATACATAATACATATGTGTATGAATCTCAGTATCTTTTTGCTATAGAGCTCAATTTATAGAATTCAGATATTGCTATCTTGTTAATTTACTTATTTTATCGGGAATCATTTCTCATGACAGTCAATTTCCCAAAACTGTAGTTTTAACAGACGAGTAAACTTTGTATTATGGACATATCATGATTTAACTTTTTATTGTTGTTTGAAGTTTTACTATTATAAACATTACTCTAACTATCTTAATATATAAATGTTTCATGTCTGTTTCCTTAGGGTAGACATAGGATAGATTTTTAAAAGAAGCATTAATAGATTATATATGGCTTTTGGACCTATAGTTATTTTTTTTATCCTATTCTTTTTGTGTTATACCTTAAGGTCTGTGGTACCTTTGCAGGTTAGTTACATAGATATATACACATGCCATGGTGATTTGCTGCATCCATCACCCCATCATCTAGACCTGCAGTTCTTTATTTTTAACTTGTACCAAATGACGAGTCTGACTGTGAGTGTGGAAATACCTATCCATATGTGTGTCTAATTTAGAAACGAAGTTAAACACATCCCTTGGTTAAGGAGATGTCTTTGCCTAAGCAGGTGCTTTGGGTCATGCTGTGCCTGAAGGTGTCACTCTGGACATTTCAGTGTAGCCAAGGCTGAGGAAAGGACAGTAGTGGTGGGGCCCCACGGTGCACGGGTTCTGGCCAGGGCTTTCTGTGCCACGCAACCGAGACCTCCACGTCTCCAAGACCTCCAAGCAGGAGAAGCTAGCCACAGGACACTGGGGTTCTTTGACCCTATCAGATAAAACAGCAGAGTAAGCAGAGATGTGGCCCTGGGCAGAGCACACAGCTGGCCAGGCATGTGGGAGCCTTGCTCTCCAACCTGCTTTATGTGGATGCCAGGGGCACCAGGAGCTGGAATATTCCCTGACCTCATGCTCCATAAGAACAAATACAAAGTATATGCTTCAAATCCTCTGACTGAGGTAGAGGCATCAGACAGGAGTTACTTGACTCAGGAAAGAGATATTCATTTGCCTGAAAACCTGTCTGAAGACTTTACCTCGGTGTCGGTCATCACCTGTCCCACCTGCAAAGAGCATGTGCTTGCCCAGAAGGCTCAAAGTGCTTTATCTTCTTTAAACCTGAAGAAAGGCCTTGCTGATGTTCACTGCTTAGGCTTCATGTGACTTATTAATCAAGTCATCTTCCTGCTATGCACGCGTTTCAAAGATACCGATAAAATGTTCTCCAGAGCAAGAATACACAGTAAGAAGTCATCAATATTTCAGCAGGCATCTCTTCTTACGACTGAGTTAAGTCACCTGTCCCTGCAGGTACCTAGTGCACATCCATTACCTGCCTCTCCAATCAGTTACAATGATGCATAGACTGGAGCTCCAGTGACGCGCAGGCCTGGAGCTGCTCCCAGCTCTGGGGGAGGGAAGAGGTGACAAAGAAATAGATTTTGGAAGAAATGTTGTTCCGAGCTATGCCAGGTCTGCGCCAATGGATGGAATACACAGTGGACACACAGAGCCTTGATCCACAAAAAGTACAGTTCAATGAGGGAGAAATAGATATAAAAACAAATTCACAATTCGGTATTCACCCCAGCTAAGAGAGGAGACCCAGGGAAACAGACACAACTCACATTATTCATGAATATGTCAGAGAAAACATAAATACCATTAGGAATCTGCTATTGAGCTCAGTTTGGCTTTGAAAGTGAGAGGAGAAGGCCATTGCTCGGTGCTGGGAGTCAGCCCCTTCAGGGATAGCCCCGCCTGCTCAGAGTCAGACCCACTGATTCACTGATGCAGGAACACGAAGACCTGGCCGCATAGGCCCAACTCTGTACAACTTGAAAGGACCCATTCCAGCTCCAAAGCACCCCGTGAGGTCAGCCTGTATCAGGGCTCCACTTCTTCCTCTGCCCAGCCGGCTTCCTGAGCCTTCCGCATGAGCTACAGGGGCTCCTTAATAAACAGTCTGCATGCTAAACCCAATGTGAGAGCCTGCTCCCTGCAGCAAAGTCAGAGTGAGGGTGAGGACCGCTGGGCCAGAGGCAACGGGAGGTAGAACACCTTGTCTCCCGATTAAAATCCATCGTTGGCATCACCTGGGAGCTTCCACAGAGGCAGACCTCAGCCATGGTTGTTTCCTGTTATGACCCACAGACCTTTCTTTTCCTTTGAGTATAACTGATTCATTGCTTGTCAAATGTAATTGTAGGATTTATTGTTCCCTCCCAAGGGCAGCCCTCCATGCTAAGCCACATTGATGTCGTGCCTCTTGATTTGAAGCCTGTGCTGCGTCCTCACTGGGGCGCTGTAAAAGCCAGCTCAAGTCTCCCAAGTATCAGCCGTTATGGCCACATTGCTTTCAGCTGAAAATTTTACAGGATGAACTTTATTGTTCAGACCATTCATGAAAATTCAGTTATATCGGCACAGAAAATGGCCTGTGAGTCAATCTATTTGCTGTAGTATTTCAAATGAAATAGTCTCCATAGAACTCTGACTGTTTAACATAGTTTTTTTGAGTTCTATTTTTACTTGCTAATTTCAAACTTTTTTTGGACTTGTAATAGCCCATTATTTGTGTAATTTAACCATATCTGAGTTATATAATTTATCAAACAACTTCTCTGGACAAATGTAATTTTTTTAAGTTGTAGGGAAAATTAAAATTAATCTTGGCCTAATATTCCTGAAGATAAATTGTCATATCCTTTTGTTTCTTGAACCCGAATGGAAAATTGTTGGTGAGGACCTGTATTTAACAGAAAGTAGGCTGCTCCACTCAGTCTTTCAGGCCCCTTGCTTCTTCTCCCGTTAGCAAAGACTCCCTCTTGGACCAAACTTCAGTCGGGCTTCTCTGTGTCCTCTTCTCAATCAGGTCTCGACCTTGGCCCCTGAGCTATTTTAGAAAAAGCCTCCTATATTAGTTTATCACAAATCTCCTCAGCCTTGATCTCTGATCAAGTCCCTCCCTCTTGATACGTAAGCTCTTGACAGAAAGCAAGAACTCTGTTAAGCTAGTTTACTCTTGAGATCTAATCAAGCTCTTCTTAGAAGTTTTCCCCAGTGACCCCTCACTCTGCTTGTCGGTATAAACCCCCGCCATGGCTGCTGGGTTTGGAATTGAGACCCATCTCTTTCGCCCATGCCAACAGTCTGGAGGAAAGTCTTCCTGTTGTGTTTAGCAAGTGGCCAGTGCATAATCCCTTTTAACATCTCTTTGCTGAAGCCAGGTTCTCAAGCTCCGGGAGACGTAGACCCCACGAAGAACCATGTCGCTTCCTTTCTGTTGAAGCACATCCACATGTGGCCCATCCATGAAGAGACCTACTCACCGGCACCTCTCCACACCTGCAGAGACTCCATCTGTGTGTTTAAGGACAGAGAAATGCAAAGCCAAGCCAGGAAGAGCGTTCACTCTTTTGACACAAGTGGGAGTGTCTCTGGGTGGTAACAGACCCAGGCAGATCTCAGAGTGGGTGAGGGTGATGCCCTCTCCTCCTCTTCCTTACTCAGCAGCCTCCCTGATCCAAGCTCTCTCTCCCTTTCCACCTTCCTGTCAATACCTCCGAGGCTGTTGGTGGACAAACCTGGAGTGTGTGATCCACCCTAGGCTGAAGTCATGGTCCTCTCCTGACAGTCTGCATGTTCAAAGGAAAATAAGGATCCTGAAAGATTTAACCACCATGCAAGCACATATTCAGGCCTGAGCAGGTTGGGAAGAGAGTCTTTTCCAAATGATTCAAATCAAGGAGCACCGTATATGGCACAGCCATTGTCAAAGTGGGTGGCTGGACCAGCAGTGTTGTATGGCCTAGGACTTGTGAGAAGCACACCTGCAACCCTGCCCAGACCTACTGTATCAGAAGTTCTGGAGGTGCAGCCTAGAAATCTGTGTCCCAGGAAACCTTCCTGGGGATTCTGATGGATGCCAAAGTTTGAGAAGCACTGAAGGCGTGGTCCGGAGTGTGATCCCCAGCTCCACCCCCAGGTTTGAATTCTGATCCTACCACTTCCTAATTATGATTCTTCTGGCCACTTCAATAAGCTCTCTGCTTCATCTTCCCTCCCTGCCATATAGGGACATTGATAGCATTTATCCATAGATAATTAAATGGGTTAATGCATTTGAGACATTTAGAGCAGTGCCTGACTCAATGAATTCTACAACCAGAGATTTGAACAAGAGGGTGAAACGCTTGAAGCAGAACCATGTATATGCATACTCACATACACACACACAGTCACATACACACCCACATACATTCACACACACATGCACACACACCACAGTGGGCCGAAACGGAAAGTGTCTTGTGAGTTTAACAACAGACAGAGACAGAAGACAAATAAAAGTCAAGAAGAGAATCAGAGAAAGGCCAGATGCCAAGAGCTATGTCCAATAGTCTACCCAGAAGCGGTAACAGGAAGCTCCTCCTAGTTGCGGAAGTGGGCAGATTAGGTGCCGGGAGAAGGAATTGAACAGCGTTAGCTCTCTCCTCACTCCTAATCTAAGGGGCATAGTTGATGCAGTAATTGGAGACCTGTTCTGATGACAAGCGTGAATTCACTGGCACCTGTTATGATTTGAGGTCAGAACATCGTCCTCCCTGGGAAGATCTGGCAGTGATAAAGATACTCTTGATTTGGACTCTAAACTGAGTCAATTATGTTATTAAAGTTTAAGGGTCTGCAGCTACATCACACCACCAGGAAGCCAACGACAGCACTGGACATGGCTTCCCCCAGTGCTTCAGTTTCCAGGCTTATTTCTGACAAAAGCTTCACTTGTCTCTACTGCTGAGACCCTAAGGGAAGAAAGGACAGGGTTAGGTGCCACCTGGTAGTTTTCAAAAACACTTCTGCAAGTATTTGGATGTCCGCACCATCCTATGATGTATGCAGACACGGGTTGATTGTTATTTTGTTCATAATCATTAGCACTGTCCCAATTTACAAATGAAGAGACCAGGGCTCAGGAGGTGAAGCAAAATGCTAAGATCCAGTGTCTAAGAGGACGCAGGGCCGGAGACCTGACCATCTGGCTGCAGGCTCATGGTCTGCTCCTGCACACAGCTTGGTCTGCAGGCCCCGCAGGTCCAGCCTCAGAGCAGGGACTCGGGTCAGGAATCATGTGGTAGAGAGCACAAATAGTTTCCATCCGAAGCCAAATCCTCAGCAAGACATTGCCTCTCCATCCCTTGCAATGGTGCCAGAAATCAAAGTGATGGTAAGAACAGGCCCAGGCTGGGGATATGGGTTTTGTGCGTGCTGTGGGCAGAGAGTGGAAATTTGGCTGGTGCTGTAGGCCCAAGAACACTTGCACCACCATGTGCCTAAGCACTACACCCCTGCCCCACGAATCCACCAAGAGTTACAGTTCCTGTCATTCTAACCCGCACCCCACTTCATCATTTAGGCCAAAACTGACAAGAATCTCTCAAGAAACACTGTCTGAAACTGATGACTAAGGGAGAGAACAAGCTGGTAGCGGTCATCAATGTCTTCTTAGCAAAGAACTGCTCAGCAGATTGAGAAAAAGGCCAGCTGTTAGTTTTCAATTGTTGTGTAACAAATGACCACACATTTAACAGATTAAAAAAGCACATTGATTATCTTAATTTCTGTGGGTCTGGGGTCCAGGCATAGTTCAGTTACGTCCCCTGGCTTAGGGGCACACAGGCTAATATTAATGCTGCCTGTGGCTGCATTCTCACCTGAGGCTCAACTGGGGAGAGAGCTACTCTAAGCTCCCACAGGTGTTCACAATTTACTTCCTTGAGGTGGTAGCACTGGGGCTTCAGGTTCTTGCTGACTGTTGGCTGGTAGCTGCCCTCCACTCTTACAGGCCAACTGAAGTTCCTTGCCATGTGGCCTCTGAGATGGTTTGAATATTTGTCCCACCCAAATCTCATGCTAAATTCTAACCCTCAATGCTGGAGGTGGGGCCTGGTGGGAGGTGATTATGTCATGGGGACAGATTGAGATATAAACTTGACAAAGCTTTCTCTCCTTGCAAGATTCCTGTTTGCTCAATTATAAGGTAATCTGAAAATCAAGTCTGACTGCTTGGCCAGGCTGGGTTGGGTGGATTTTAATTATCATGGCTTGGTGCTGTCTTCATGATAGTGATTGGATGAGTTATCTGGGATCTGGTCATTTAATTGTGTGGCACCTGCTCCTACCACTACTCCTGCTTTCACCATGTGACACATCAGCTCCTACTTTGCCTTCTGCCATGAATAAAAGCTCCTTGAGGCCTCCCGAGAAGCTGAGCAGATGCTGGCCCTATGCTTCCTGTACAGCCTGCAGAACTGTGAGCCAATTAAACTTCTTTCCTTTACAGATTACCCAGTCTCACATATTTCTTTACAGTAATCCAAGAGTGGTCTAGCACAGAAAATTGGTATTAAGGAGTGGGACGTTGCCATAAAGATACCTGAAAATATGGACGTGACTTTGGAGCTAGGTAACAGGCAGAGGCTGGAAGAGTTTGAAGGACTTGGAAGAACAGAGGAAGATAAGGGGAAGTTTGGAACTTCTCAGAGACTGGTGGCGACCAAAATGCTAACAGTGATATGGACAATGAAGACCGTATTTTCTCAGACCACGGGTTGGGACATACGTGATCTGGCAAAGAAGTTCTTTGTTTCTTTCAAATGCAAGGAGGAGTCTGAAAACATCACAAAGGCAGGAACATTGGGAGGCAGTGACGATGGGTGAGGGCATCCCAGAGCCTGGCCTCCATGGGGCATGTTGTTTTCATCTGTGGATGATAGAAATGACAACTCTCTCCCTCCTTTACCTTGTTAGGATTGGTTCAGATCCATATGATAGCCAGCATGTCACTGATGGTAACTTTTATATGTCTGCAAACACAGGAAGGATATGCCATGCTGCAAAGCCCCCTGCATGTCCACTACTCTGTGACTTCACTTACATCATTCCATCGGTCTGGAGAGACACCCTTTGCCTCCCGGTTCATTCTTCACAAGGTCTTTCCTGATCACCAGTTTCGCCAATGTCAAAAGAATCCCTACCTGAGTTCTCATAGCATGTTTCACTTACATTTATGGAAGCACGATTATGCATTAGGTGAAGCTTGTTTCATATGTGCCCTGTGAGTTACATTATGAAGTTACGTGAAGTTGGGATCATCTCCCTAACGTAGTATTTCCAGCACCTGACAAAGGATGTGATCCATACTAAATGCTTAACAGACATTTGATCAATCAAAGAAAGAATAAATGTACATAAACACCTCTACTTACTCTCAGAATCAAAGGGGTTCAAAGTCAGAGGGAATGTTATTTAGGACTATCTTTAAATAACACAAACAATATACATTGACTTTAAGATATTCTTTGCATCACATGGAGATGGTCCTACTGAGGCTTCATATCAATGTGATTTGACAATGACACAGAAGGTGTGTGTTTAAGTCTGACTCCCCTAAAGAGTCAGGCGTTTCCTACACGTGTGTATTCACATCCCTTTGTGTCTAGCAAAACACATGAGGGAAATGGAGGCTAGGTGTGGCCAACATGTACAGGATACAGTGAAGTCCACCAGACCATGTGGCATTGTCATGGATGATGCTGGCCCCGGGATCAGAAAGCTGTGTTCCTGTCATTTACTTCCCAATTTATCAGCATAGAAGTTCTCACTGAGATGGTCTTGACAGTAACTTTGCTACAATATTTTGCAATGAGGTCATGAAGCCAAAGTAACTTATGAAAAGTGAGGTGAGGTCATAAGGAAACATTTAGATTTAGCATATCCTTAGGAAAAGGCCAGATTACTGGTTAGTTCCCACTGATGTAAGCAAATGGGCACTCAGACCTCAGGAGCATCATCAATAGCTGAGTTGCTTTATAGCAAATTCACCCATGGAGGGGAAGAATCAGCCACTGGTGGGGCTCTGCGTGGCCCCAAGCCACTTCTCATTCTTCCTTGTGATGTATTTTGATACAGTTTTTTTTCTTGCCATGGTACTTCTGGTAGAAATAGATATGTTTAAGCAGCTGTTCACTCTCATCTTAAGGACTCATTAGCATTTTAAGAGCTGTTGATAAAGAACCCAAGTGAAAGGAAAGAAGTCTCACAAAGGAACTTCACTCAAAGACAGAGCATTGCTGAAGAGTCTCCCCTTCTCCTAAGAGCTCATGTGTGGCAGGAAGTCCACAAAACTCATGGCAATTGATCCAACAGACATGTTTCAAATGGTAGGCAAGTATCTGAGAAAGTCGATATGACCATGCTTCAATGTAAACAAGATTTATCTTTCCACACTTTTGATAACACAATTAGAACGATCTCATTGGTTCTCAACATTAAAGTGATTCCAACACTGGCCTATAAACAATGAGGTTATGAATACAAATCCCTGGCTGGCTGCTCAAATGGTCTGAACAGATCTTGGCCTAACTGCTCCCTGATTTCATCTTCATCTGAATGATACCATGGAGCTCCCTCCACCCATGCTCCAAATCCAAGAAACTTCGAAACTGGAGTCCACTGCAGGATGTCCACTAAGATCATAGCCAGGCTTCTAGAGAACGGATGTAAACACCCCCTTAGGGATCAATGGGAAAGAGAATATGTAAAGGATTTTCTTCATGGTGGCAAAACATCCTTACCTTGCACATTCTTCTTTCACTGTTAGGTACAGATTGGCCACAAACAAGTTAGGGAGAAAACAACAAATTGCATTCCGTTAAATTTATTTCTTCAGGAAACCTGTAACAGTATACCTTTTGATGAATGAAGGCATTTTTTAAAAAATAAATTTTCTCTACAGTATATAAAAATTATATAAGAAACAAAAAGTAATTAGAAAACTGAAAGAGAAATATCTTCCAAGAAAAAAAATGGCAGAAGGAGCTGTATCACATTACTAATGCTATTCATCTCATTCTACAAAAATTTATTTTCTTCCAAGCCGTCTCTCAAGGAAAAAGAAAAATCTCAGCATAGTAACTTACAGTGCTGCTCTCCTTTCTCTAGCACCCAGGGCGTGGGAGTTGAGTTATGACTTCCTAGCATATGAAGACTTTTGTCAGATGGGCACCTCGAAGATCTGTCTCATGTCCTTCTTCTGAGACACAAGGGCAAGGCCCACAAACCATCCCTGTGTCTCCAGTGAGTCATACTGAAAAGGAAGCCAGGTTTCCTTAACACCATTGTTTTATGTGTTAAATGATTTTTTCTTAAATCATGAAACGTTCTCCTGTGGCTGCTTAAATGTGACTTTCTCAACAACTGTGGCAGGTTGCTCAGGTACGATAATCTTCATTTCATTGACAACAAAATGGAATCAGTGGAGAGGTGTCATTGGGAATGACGAAGGAAGAATTTCCAAAAGTCTGCTCCTCAATAACAGCAGTGTGAACGTTGGCAAAATTTATCGCAATGAACTTTTTCAAAACTCTACAAATTAACCAAAGGATTATAGCAATCCAAAGGGAGTTACTGAAAAAACAACAACAGTAAAATAAACAGGCGAGTCTTGATAATGACAGTGATATTTAATCTGCTCCCACGCCTCTCTCCCCAGCTGTGTGGTAGCCTTGAAAACATCAGGCTCCCCATCATGGCAGCTGTGAAAAACAGCAGGCTAACAGGCACTGAGGGGATGAAATGAATTTTCAGCTCCCAACAAGCCCCACCCCTTGTGAACTGTCATTATATGACTGGTCTGGAGTTCTCAGGAAACCCCAACTTGCAGGTCCTGTCTTTATTTGACCTGACTCAGAGCTCCCTCACTGTGAACAACTTTTCCTCATGGCATTTGTTGAAAACATTGGTAGGGATTATTTACTATCTTTGCCTGAACTGGTGACACAGTTTGAGGAAACAAGAAGCTGATTAAAAAAAACTTAAAAGGAAGAGCTGAGGAAGGAACAGTCTGTAGGACGCTTTGAAACACTTCAACACATCCCTGGTAATGTCGAAGGTCATATGCATGTTTGGGGACCAGGTGCCTGCCCAGGACAAATCCCTAGACTACAAGCTTTTATCTCTGGCTGACTCCAGAGATAAGCGACCAGGAGATAAAGACTAAGGTAGTGTTGTAAATTGCCTGCCAGAGTGTTGAAACCATGCCCCAGTGTACACATTTACTCATTCAGCAAAGCCTGTGGAAATTATTGACTTAAGACATTTAAGGAAAATTCTGACTCATCATTAGTTGACCACTAAACTAACTGAACAAGGACTTTAGAGGCCACGGAAGGCAAGGAATACAGACTTTAGAGAACTATTTCGAGAAAATCACCAGGCAAACAGAAACAACAATCAGAAATAACTGCAAGCCTAGGAGAAGAGGGATATGATTTCCAAGTTTTTGCATTACATTATTTAAAATGTCAATTTTCAAAAACAAAAAAAGGAGACATGCAAAGAGCAAGACAATACGACCCATACACAAAAATAATAAAAGCAGTCAACAGAAACTGTCCCCAAAACCTCAGACAGGCCCATACACAAAAATTTAAAAAAGCAGTCAATAGAAACTGTCCCCAAAACCTCAGACAGGCCCATATACAAAAACAAAAAAAGCAGTCAACAGACACTGTCCCCCAAAACCTCAGACAGGCCCATACACAAAAAGAAAAAAGCAGTCAACAGAAACTGTCCCCAGAACCTCAGACAGGCCCATATACAAGAACAAAAAAGCAGTCAATAGAAACTGTCCCCGAAACCTCAGACAGCAGATTTGCCATTAACAAAAAAAAAAAAAAAAAAAAAAAAAAAAAAGACCTTATGTTACCTATTTTAAATATGTTCCAAGAACTTCAGGAAGTTTTGTCTAAAGAAGTAAAGCATAAGAACTATATCTCTCCAGATGAGAATATCGATAAAGAGATACAAGTGATTTTCTAAAAGAAACTAATAATTCTGGAGGTGAAAATCAAATGAAATGAAAAAAATTCACTAAAGACTTTCAAAAGCAAATCAGAGGTGGCAGAAAAATAATTAGTTACCTTGAAGATAGAACAATTGAGATTATACAGAACAAGGAATAGAAAGAAAAAATAATAAAGAAAAAGGAACAGCGCCTCGGAGACCTGCAGAACCCACCCGGCACAGCAACATACACATACAGGGAGCTGCAGAGATAGAAAACGAGCAACAGGGGCAGAAAGAATATTTGAAAAACACATAATGACCTTCTCAATCCTATAAAAATACATGCATCTACATGTCCAAGAAGCTCAATAAATTCCACTTAGGATGAACTCAAAGATATTTATATCGAAACATATTATAATCAAATTTTCCAAAGCCAAGGACAGAGAATCTTGAAAGAAGAAAATTAGAAGGAACTCATTGTATGTAGGACATTCTAATTCAAATTATCAACTGATTTCATAATAGACACCATGGAGGCCAGAAGTTAGTGAGAGGATACTTTCAAAGTGCTCAAAGGAAAAAACAAGCAAATAAACAAAAAGTTGTCAACAAAGAATTCTATAGAGAGAAAAAGTAGTCTCCAAAAATTAGTAAGAAATTAAGACATACCTAGGTTTATTTAAAAAACAGAGAGAGTTTGTTGCTAGAAGATTTTTTTTTTTTAAGAATTGACACAAAAAGAAACTGGTTAAGGTAAAAAGAGGTATATATAAAAGATAACAACGAAAAAAGATATTTGTTGAACCATATCTGCTTATGGAAGCTGGAGATAGGAGAGGCTCTACGTACCCACCTCCACAGTGTGCTTTTTAATTTAAGAAAAACAATGATAGTCACAGTGCACTATTTATTAGGCAACTTTGCTGTTAAAAATGCCTGTGGACTATTTATATGATATTTTGAAAAAGGAAAACTATAGAAAGCAGATCCATAGATGCCAGCTTGGGGTGGGTCTGGGAAGAGGAGCTGACTGCAGGGGCATGAGGGAACTTCTGAGGTGATGGAAATGTTCTGTGTCTTGATCGTGGTGGTTGTAGGATGGTATACATTTGTCACAACGTATAGAGCTACATACTAAAAAGGGGGAAGGTTACTGTATGTAAATTATACTCTAACAACCTGACATTGAAAATCAACTGAATCAGTGACATCCTAGGCTGACCTGTGGGTTAGAGACAGAGCCGAAAAGGGGACCCAGGTCAGCTGTTGCAATATGATAAAAAGTCTGAGAGCCCAGGACTGCCCAGCATGCCTGCATCCTCCCCACTCCCCGCAGGAAACATAGGCAGCTCCTCCTCCGCCTGTCTGAACAGAAACCTTCATTACCATATGCTGAAACTTTGATGTGAAAGGCTGCCCTCCTAAATCTTATTTCTCCTGCAAGTATGTTATAAATCCTTTTAGGAACTATTTCCTCTAGGGGCTTTCCACTCCAAGAGCAGAAATGAAAACCAAAGACAGATATATTAATAGCCACATTCTTTAGCAAGAAGTGTCATGTTGGTGCTTTGTGAGATTAGAGAGTTGTGACTGTTAGCACCCATGCAAAAAGCTTCCTCTTTGATTAATCTAGTTTACCGATTTATAGTTTACAGAGCCAGCAGATTCAGAACATCAAGAGGAGGTATGCTGGGCTGTCAGATAGTCTAAGAAGACACAGGAATGAGAAACCACTGGTAGTCCTGGATACTTAGCTGCCCAGGGGTTCCCAGAGAGATCTGTCAACAAATTCTATAGGAGATGAGTCAGTCTGGCATCCACACTTTTCTCCAACAAAGCACAAAAGCCCTCTGTGCATCCATGGATCATATCTGAGCAACAAAATATGTGTAGTTAGGGGCAGAGAACAGAAACAAGCAGGTTGTTACCATGCCCTGTAGCCCTGTAGGTAGACTTCTCAATACCTGATTTTTTTTTTTTTTTTTTTTTTTTTTTTAGACAGAGTTTTGCTCTTGTTACCCAGCCTGGAGTGCAATGGTGCAATCTTGGCTCACTGCAACCTCCTCCTCCTGGGTTCAAGTAATTCTCCTGCCTCAGGCTCTCGAGTAGCTGAGACTATAGGCATGCACCACCATGCTCAGCTAATTTTTGTATTTTTGGTAGAGACGGGGTTTTACCATGTTGACCAGTATGGTCTCAATCTCTTGACCTCATGATCTACCTGCCTTGGCCTCCCAAAATACCTGATTTTTAAATTAGCATTTTAGCAAACGTAATCACACTTATTATGAGCCTGGCACCATTCTATGTGTTTTACAGCTATTAAACATTAATCCATTGAAAATAGTATCAATGGAGTAGGTAATATCATCTCCATATCTAAGATTGTGGAAACTGAGGCACAAGATGGGTGAGAAACTTCCAAAACCACCAAGGTAGTAAGGAGCAATGCCAGGACTTAAATCCAGTCAATCCAGCTCTGGTGCCCTGCTCTTTGCTAATGTATGCTGGCTTTCCATGTTTACATCAAAATGCTTCATACATTTTTATGTTCATAGGTAGTACAGGTAGATTATTATCAAGATGTATAGATAGAAAGTATACATGGATGAATGGATGTACAGATGAAGAAAAAGAGGGAAGGATGAGGGATAAAGGATGGATGGATACATGAATCGATGGATGAATGGACGAGTTCATATACATGAATGG
Source organism: Saimiri boliviensis (assembly GCF_048565385.1). Classification (NCBI taxonomy): domain Eukaryota; kingdom Metazoa; phylum Chordata; class Mammalia; order Primates; family Cebidae; genus Saimiri; species Saimiri boliviensis. The sequence goes on from NC_133457.1 coordinate 73,593,944, forward strand.
AACAAGAAAGGGAGGAAGGAAGAAGTGAGGGAAGAAGGAAGGAAATAGGGATGGATACAGGGAGTGAGGGATAGCAGAAAGCAGGAAAGGGATGGAGGAATAGAAGGGTAGGTAGAGAAAGGAAGAAAATAGAGAAAAAATGGGAGGGAGAAGTTTATGGATGGGTGGGTAGATGCAGCATTGAGGGAGCAGGTGATGGATGAATGGATGGATAAATAGAAAGGTCAATTTTGAGGTTAAATATTTACTTCTTGGGTTTTTTTTTTTAATTCAGTGTATGAAAACACAAGATACTGCAACAAATAACACAAAACTCTATATATTTGCAGCAAGTAGCAATACTAAGCATTTACAAATTTAGACATTATTTTTCTTAATTCAGTCTTAATGATTTTGAAGCTACCAAATAAGGCCCTTCATGAATACACATTTTTAAGAAGAAAGAGGAGGAGGAAAAGAAGATGCCAACCAAAAGAATTGTTATCCCAAATTCCACCAGTAATTAAACCCCAGATATACTAATGCCTACATTATTTAGCAACCCAGGCACCAGGTCAGTGGTCCCCAGTCTTTTTGGCACCAGGGACCGGTTTCATGAAAGACAATTTTTCTATGGACTGGTGGGCAGAGAATGATTTTGGGATGATTAAATCACATTACATTTATTGTGCATTTTATTTCTATTATTATGAAATTGTAATGTGTAATGAAATAATTATACAACTCACTATAATGTGGAATAAGGGGATCCTGAGCCTATTTCCCTGCAACTAGATGGTCCTATCTGCAGGTGATGGAAAAGATCATCAGGCATCAGATTCTGCTTAGGAGCATGCGGTCTAGATCCCTCCCACGTGCACTTCACAGGAGGGTTTGTAATCTCATGAGAATCTAATGCTGCTGCTGATCTGATGGGAGGTGAATCTCAGGTGGTAATGTGAGCAGTGGGGAGTGGCTGTAAACACAGATGAAGCTCTGCACACGTGCCCACTGCTTACCTCCTGTTGTGCAGCCCCATCTCTAACAGGCCAGGGACTGGTACTAGTCCGTGGCCTAGGGTCTGGGGACCCCTGCTCTAGTTCACAAGAATGAGCCGTGGATGCTAAAAGCATATTGAAATGTTATTAAAGCCAAGATGAGGATTTAGGGTCTGAGAAGAAATGACCAACCCAGGAGAGAGGGGGCTAACTCTTGGCTCAACCTCCAGCTCCCGTCAAGCAAGCCCCTCATCCTGACAAGATAGTGTTGTGGAAACAGAGAGAGGAGGGGCATTGGGATGTGGAAAGGGAATTAGATGAACCTTCATCTAGCCATATTTCTGATTAGTGGCATTGCAGAAGCTGACATTCACCTATGGATGGACACCTAGGAACAGTAACTCCTATTTGACCCTCAAGTTGTCATTGTAATTTTAATACACATTAAGTTGTAGATGTATACACTCTTCTTATATACAAAGAAACCATGTTATTGTTGGCCTACTCAAACACTGCTTCAGCTGCTAAAAACAATTCAAAGACTAGCTCTGTTTTAGGAGACTCAAAGATTATGTACACTTTAGCCAAAAAAGATAATAATTTAAATTATGTCGAATATTAAAGTATATATGTTCTATCAATTAACTTCGGATATGTGATGAGTCACCCCAAAATTAGCAGCTTAAGAGAACAACAATTTTTTAGCTTGTGATTCTGTGAGTCAGTAGGTAATTCTTCCAGTCTAAGCTGGCGTGGGTGCATCTTTGTGGTCAGTAGAAGAGCTTGCTCATGGCTGAATAACCCAGGGGGATCTTGCTCACATAGCTGGCACACTGAGGGTCAGGGCATAGGGGTGCCCAGGCCGTATGCCTCTCACCATCCGACAAGCTAGCCCGGGCTTCCTCAAACTGCAGCAGCTGAAGGAGTCCAGATTTACAGGATAATAAGTTCCAGTGCACAGCACCTTCCAAAGCCCTGCTCGTGTCACCTTAGTGTCCTATCGGCCAAAGTAAGTCACAGGCACAACCTAGACTTAAGGGAGAGAGAAGGACTCTGTGTCTTTGTGGGAGGAGCTAGGTCACATTGTACGCAGAGGAAGGCACACAGGAGGATCTGTAGCTATTTTATAATGTGCCACACACACCAGTGATACGCATATTATTTGTATGTACACATATGCAGATTAGATTCAATATCAAGTCAATCCAACTATCTCAGTTCCAGTAGATTTTATAGAGTTATAGAACCCAACTGAAAATCTGGAGAACCCTCTGCATCTTCTCTTTTAAAGAAGTGTATGCATATTAGCGTGTTTTTGTCTCGAGTGCCGGTTAACAAATTGAGAAACATGTTGTGAAGCAATCAGTCTGTATTCCTAAAAAACGTCAAGGTCAGAGACAGAGAGACCAAGAAACTTCCAGGTGAAAAGACACTAAAGAGGCATGCCAACTACATATGGTACGGGACCCTAGAATGTGGTCTGGATTTGGAAGAAAAAGCAGCTAGAAAAGACAATGTGGAGGCTGAATAATGGCCAGGCAAAGATGCCACATCCTGATCCCGGAATATGTGACTGAGTTCCTTTACACGGCAAAGGGATTTTGCAGATGTGATGAAGTTAATCTTAAAATGGGAGATCATGCTGGCTAATCCAAGGGTGGCGTGCCTAAATGTTATCACAGATTTCCTTATGAGAAGGAGGCAGCAGAGTCACAGGTGAAGAAGGTAGGGTGACAGCAGAAGCCCGAGGCTGGAGTGAGCTGAGCAGGAAGAGAGGAGCCAGGGAATGCGGGCAGCCTGCAGGGGCCAGGGAAGGCCAGGAGGGAGGTCGGGAGGGAGGCCGGGAGGAAGGGACTGGCCCCTGAAGGCCGCGGAAGGAACCCGGTCTGGCCAACACCTTGATTTTAGTCTTCTGATCTTCAGAAGTGAAACAGAATAAATAAGTGCTGTTTTAGGCCACGAAGTTTGTGGTAATTTATTACAGCAGCCATGGGAAACTCCTACAGATATTAGTGGCAACTGGCAAAATGTGCATATGGGCTCTGGCTGAGATAATTGTACAGCATTCAATTTACTGATTTTGATAATTATATTGTATTTGTGTTAGAAAATTTCCTTATTTTTAGAAGCTACATTCTGAAGTCACTAAGGGTAAATAGATACAAAGTTTCCAAATCACTTTCCGATTTAGGGAAAAAATGCATACATATATATGTATACACATACACACACATACAAACATGTGTCTATATAATGGCTATTCATGTAACTTCAAATACAAACATGGTTACATAATAAACATCTCTACAACTTTATGAAATATAAATATATATTCACATCTTATACAAGAATGTACACAAATATAGAAATACATATTTTTTACATCTTGTACATTAATACATATTTGTATATTATACAAAATATATAAATAAAAACATATTTACATATTATATTTATATATTTATCAAGAAAATGATAAAGCTGATGAAACAAAATGTAAATAATTGGAAAATATGGGTATAATGGAAGTTGTTTTTCTTATTCTTGCAATTTTTCTGAAAGTTTGAATTGTATCAATATGAAACGTTACAAATTAGAAAAAAGATTCCAGGATTTATAAGTAGCCTAAAGACCAACCCAGAACCTCAGCTCACAAACACGTGGCCTTCATGTGGGATATGGAAGTGAAGAATAAGATAAGAACACTTTGAAATATCAACATCTGTCCACATGTTGACGGGAGCAGATGACCTTACTGGATGGGATGGTTGTATGGCTATTCTTCGGTTTTCATCCTCAGAGTACCAAGCCTCAGTGCACAGGACTCTGCTCCTCCTTCCAAACTGCAGCCCAAGTGAACTTTCTGGATGCATTTGCCAGAGGGTGGGTGGAGCCTGCTTGGATTTAGAGGCAGGCAGGCTCTTCTCCCCTTGCCCAGGCTCCACTCTCCCCTCTGAAGAGGGCAGCGATCCTGAGCTCCCCTGGCTAAGGGCTGTGCATCCTCTGGCACCACACTGTGGAGATGCTGCTTGTGATCGGCGAGTGTAAGGATTCCTGGATGGAGCTCAGTATAGCCTGCAGAACCCTGGAAAGAAGGGTTATGAGTGGGGTGGGCGCCAGAGGAGAGCAGGTATGCAAAAGCTGGGCTGGGAAGCCTCTGGAACCCCAGTGCTTGGAGCGTATATAATCGCTGGGTTTCACTTGCAATGTTTGTCCTCTAAATATTGAACTTCTTGAGGGAAAGAGCACCATCTTGCACTTCCTTTGCAAATCTCACAGCGCCTTCCATAATATGAAATAGCAAATATTTGCACATGAAATTATAAACCTATAAGAGATCATGATGTACAAAAATATGCAGTTTCTTAACAACCATATAAAGAAAAGAAAATACAGTGTGTTGGGAATGTAACGTTGTATCTTATTTAGTGCTTGGAATAACAAGAAATCAAACTATGCATCTGAGAACACTGTTGTAACGGGAAATTTTTCCTGGTTATAATTTTTGTTTTTAATTTCAGAATTCATGAATTCTAATAAAGATGGAGAAATGGCCTCTTAGTTTTCAGGCATAATCACTAGCTCTACATTTTCAAATATTAGCCTTTTTCATGTGTACCATATTTTATTCATATAGTAGCTCCTTCTCTCCATTACTGAATAGCGTATTTTATAACTGTGGACAATTATTGTAAATGGTTGTTGCCCACATCAAGAATAAAGCAACAGCAGAAGGAAATAGAGCCTTGTTATAAATTAAGTAAATAGGCCGGGCATTGTGGCTCATGCCTGTAATCCCAGCACTTTGGAAGGTAAAGGCGGGCAGATCACTTGAGGTCAGGAGTTCGAGACCAGCCTGGCCACCATGGTGAAACCCCATCTCTACTAAAAATACAAAAATTAGCTGGTGATGGTGGCAGGTACCTAATACCAGCTACTTGGGAGGCTAAGGCTGGAGAATTGCTTGAACTTAGGAGGTGGAGGCTGCAGTGAGCCGAGATCATGGCACAGAACTCCAGCCTGGGCAACAGAGTGAGACCTGGTCTCCAAAAAAGAAAAAGAAATTAAGTATATATATAAAAAATAAATGTTTGCTCTAAAACTGTAGATATTTTCTGTTTTGTCTGCGCATTTCCGGAAATCGTTCTAAACTTCTCAGCACACTCAGAGATGCTGAGTTCCAGGCAGCCGAAGCTGCATGCCCCTGTCTGAGGGGTTTCTGGGTCTATGACTTCCCAGGTGGGAAGGGCCCAGGTGCACCTTGTGTGATGTGGGTCTCCCTCTACACGGCTCCCTGGTGTGGACTCTGGGTCATCACAGTGCTTCTGTTATTATTTACATGACATTCCTCCTCATCTCAAGCCACATGAGTCTACCTGGCACTTTAATTTCAAGCCCTTTCCCTTTCGACAACTCCCTGAGCCGTGGCCGGGCCGGGCCAGTTTTCCTCAACTCTGAGCACAGAAGGTTGGTTCTACCAAATGGAGTCAAAATTCATTGAATTTTGAACTTTCTCTCATTTTATGTAATAGGTGGTTGTGGTCGGGTTTGCCTTTCCCATAGGATGTGGTCCTTTGGGAAAGACCCTGGCAGTACCCCTTGGTGCACCCAGATCCTGCAGGTCAGGCAGAGAGGGTCCTAGCTCTGCTCCCAGGTGACCGGGCTGTGCCCGGGCCACACTGAGCCACTCTCTATCCACAGGGACCAAGAGCAGACTTCCGCTCATATACTCTCCACTAACCCATTCTTGGGTGAGTCTCTGACACCAGAACAACCCTCAAGTCCACTCAGCAACTAGCCTTCTTTCCAAGTTAGATATTGAGTTAAGAAAACTCTTAGCAAGGAGAAAACCATTATCGGGCACCCACAGTAAAAGGAGGAAAACACTTTTGACAGGCACACGTGCCTCCTTGACCCTGCCATTAACAGAAAAATGTTCTTTATGTGATACTTTAACTCACGCAATTAATTCATATTTGTTATGGCAAATGAGACAAAGCTAATGTTGTGTTAAAAAAGATGGCACCCTCCTGACGTCTCATCCTCCTGCCCTTCCAGCTCCTCTCATAATTCAGCCACACACAAGCAGGCTGTGCACGCATCTCTGAGGCCTTGCCTGTCAGTTTATTATTGATCATGGTAAAATATACATGATATCAAATTTAGCATTTTAGCCATTTTAAGTGTACAGGTCAGTGGCATTAAGTACATTCACATCGTTGTGCAACTATCATTTCCAGAACGTTTTCATCATCCCAGACTGAAACTCTGTACACAGAAAACACTGACTCTTCGTTTTCCCTTGTCCCAGTTCCCAGCAACCACCATTCTACTTTCTGTCTGTGTGAACTTGACTACTGCAGGGAACCCATCTAAGTGGAATTATGCAGTATTAGTGTTTTGGCTTATTTCACTTAGCATCATGTCCTGAAGTTTCCTCCATGTCGTAGCATGTGTCAGAATCTCATGCTTTTTAAAGCGCAATTGTATTCCTTAGTATGTATATGCCACATTTTGTTCATCTACTGATCCATTCATTCATTCGTCCGTCAAGGAACTCTTAGGTTGATTCTTTATCTTGGCATTGTGAATAAAATTGCAATGAACATGAGTATGCAATACCTATCTCTACTTTCAAGGATGTTTTTGTGGATAGGGGGGCAAAATTTTATTCTTGTTGCCCAGGCTGGGGTGCAATGGCACCGTCTCAGCTCACTGCAACCTCTGGGTCCAGGGTTCAAGTGATTCTCCTGCCTCAGCCTCCCAAATAGTGGGGATTATAGGCACACGCCACCACACACAGCTAAATTTTTTTTGTATTTTTAGTAGAGACAGAGTTTTACTCTGATGGCCAGGCTAGTATCAAACTCCCAGCCTCAAGCAATCGCCTGTCTTGGCCTCCCAAAGTGCTGGGATTACAGGTGTGAGCCACCACACCTGGCCCCTGCTTTCAATTCTTATGAGTACGTACTCAGAAGTGGAACTGCTGCATCATGTGGTAATTATATGTTTTTTAAGAAATTGTCATACTGTTTTCTGCAGTGTGCACCATTTCACATTCCCATAAGCATTCCCGCAAGGATTCCAATTTCTCCACATCTTCACCAATGCTCGATATTTTCTAATTTTTCAGTAGTAGTCATCCTATTGGAATTTTACTGTGATTATGATTCACATTTCTCTGCAATGATATTGACAAAGCATCTTGTCACATGCTTATCGGCTGTCTGTACATCTTCTTTGAAGAAACGTCTATTCAAGCCCTTTGTCAATTTTATTGGGTTGTTTTGCTGTTGCTGGGTTTTAGGAGTCCTTTATATGTTCTGGCTATTAACTCCTTATCACATGTGTCATTTTCAAATGTTTTATCCCCTTCTGTAGACCACCATTTTGCTTTCTTGGTAGTGTGCTTAGATGCACAAAGTCTTTAAAGTTGAATAAGTCTAACTTCCCTGATTTTCTCTTGTTGCCTTGCTTTGGGTGTCATATCCAAGAAATAACTGCCAAATCTAATATCATGACAATTTCCCCTACGTTTAGTTCTGAGAGTTACAGAGTTGTACCTCTTCTGTTTAAACCTTCGATCCATTTTGAGTTAATTTTTGTATATGGGATGAAGCCAGGGTCCAATTTCACTGTTTTTTGGGTGGATATTCAGTTTTCCCAGCACTGTTTGTTAAGAACATGGTCCACTTCTCATTGAATGAAACTGACACCCTTTTTGAAAATCACTTGACCCTACGTGTGAGGGATAATTCTGACCTCCCTATCTATTTCATAGTCAGTAAGTCTGTCTTTATGCTGTTTTGGTTACTGTCATTTTACAGTAAGTTTCGAAATCTGGGGTGTGAGACCTCCAACTTTGTTCTTCTTTTCAAAGATTGTTTTGGCTACTTGGCTGTCCGTTCTTTTTTTAACCGAACAGAGCATGGTTTACACATTTAACTGCCTTCTCTCACTTGGCAGTGTGTCATGGACACTCCTATTAATGGGTGGCTACAGAGATCCCCTTTCCTACACACACAAAATTTAATCAAAATAGGTCCCGTATAAATGCCAGTTTTGCTAAAGCACAATTTCTTGGTTAATTTTTGTTTCCCTTTGTAGTCTCCTTTCCTCCTTTTTCCCCCACTTTTCCTTGTAAACACTCCCAACCACACATGGCTGTCGTAAATCCCTCCAGCTCCTGCAATCGTCAGGCACATTGGCACACAGATGAAATCACATAACCATACCTGTATGGCTGTCCACGCACAGGACCCTGGTCTTCCTTTCTCTGACCACAGTGTAGTGTCCAGTGCCTGCTGCCGCACCCGCACCCCAACCCTCTCCAATATACTTCATGGATATTCCTATGTGTGTGGAACTGCTCTCTGTGTTTTCTTTTTAATAACTCCATAATTTTGTGATGTGGATAAACCATGAGTTATTCCATCATTGTCCCAATAATGGGAATATTTTCTTGTTTTCAGTTTTTGCTGCTCAACACAAAGGCTGTAGTAGCATCCTCAAAAATAAAACATAGCTGTGACCTGTTAGTGTCATTTCTATGGTACAGATTCCGAGGAGTGCAATTTCTGAGTCATGGATTTTTTTATATACTAAAACACACAAAAAGCATCTTAATCGTGTTTCTGCCAGCTGTAGATGAGGATTCTCACCTCCCAGCAATAGATTTCATCACACCCTGAACAACAGATAAGAAGCTTTGGAAAAATAATAAATCCCATGGAATTTTGGCACCGGTATGATTGTTCCCCACTAAGAGGCAGGAACAACTTAACACTCTTTGTGTTAGCTCATAACGCCTTGCAGAAGGTGACGCATCTCACTTTAGTTCACCAGGAACAAATGGACAAAGGTCATAGATGTGTGATTTGGTTTCATTGTCCAGTGAGATTCTTGGGGAAATTACATATCATGGTTAGGTGATGGCCCCAAAAAGAGGTTGTCTGAAGTTTTAAAAATATCAATGAGCCCATGAATGTAAGCCAATTAAATGACACTCTTTGGAGGGAGGAGGCCTCTGAGCCAGAGGCCACAAGTCAGCTCTGTTATATGCAGTAAATACTGTCCCTGGGCACATGAATCCATGTATCCAGTGGGGGGTTCTTTATTTAACACATAATTTTTAAATCTCACTGTAAGGGTTGCGTTTGGAGGTTGGGCCTCAGTGATGGCCCTTTCCTCTCTCCAGACAGATATGATGAATCCACAGCAGCACACCTCCCCACTCACCTCAGGCAGTCCGAGTGTTTTTCTAACTTTTTAAGCTCCTGTTCCCACTGTCCCCACCATACTCAAGACTCATCTCCTGAGAACTGAGCTCATTTCCTCCCAGCAGAGCCCCCAAAATGTTACCTCAGGCTTACAGCCATCCATACCCCCAGCTAGAGACCACCAGGGCCACAACTGGAGTCCAATTCGGGTGTGTTACCTGCTGTAGCTCAGGAGACCACAGGCCATAGAGATCCATGGTGCTCCCAGCAGGAGGATGTGGAGGGGACTGTGATCAGACCCTAGCTGGGGTCGGATGCTCTTGGGAGGAGTTAAAGAAGCAGGGGCTGTTGCAGATGATGGAGCATTTGCAGGCTTATCCTGCAGACCATAGTGTGGGTAGATTTGGAGACATGGAGACACTGTCTGCTCTGTGTGGCTTTACTGAGGAGATGAGCACAAATGAAGTATTCATACTCCAACTGCTGCCCAGAGGCCTTCTTTGCCTCTCTCTATACACCCAGAACAGCTGGATAATGTTTTATTAGGCCATGCTCACTTCTCACTGGGACTCAAGCAAGCCTTCTCTTACTGCACAGTTTCCTTTTTTTTTTTTTTAAAAAAAAAAAAAAAGAATGAATTATGTAAAATGTCAGGGAAAAATCAATGTATTTCTGCTCCACAATTATTTTAGATATTCTCTGATAGGTGGGCTCTGATATTTAACATCTTATTCACAGTAATTTACCTCCTACTTGTTCTTTCTCTTGGATTAACTCAGAAAAAAATTCACAGTCCCCAAGCCTGCAGACCTGTTACTTCCTATGCTGTTCTTTCTAAAACTTATGAGGTTTCCCCATACAAACATAGATGTTTTACAAAGAGGGAAAGTGAGTTTCAGACAGACTGACTCAGCTACAGGCCACGGATGCATTTGCCAATAGTCAGGTGGAGAAAATCACCAAGACTCACACGGGATGATGGCAGGCATTGAGTCTTCCCTGGCCGTCATGGGAAAGGGATCAAGCATGAATGAGGACTCCATTGTCTAGACACCCAAGCCTGATACTTTCAAAAAAAGTCTTCAGCCAAATACAGCCTTTACAACCATAGTTAGTGAGAACTGTCTCCACGCCTGACAGATAAACAGATTAAAGTAACATAAAGCAGAGGCCTTTCATCTCTTTCTGTATGTATATATATATGTATACATAAGATACACACACAGAGGGAAAGATGTATGTGTGTGTTTCTAAAATAATTGATGCACCAATTAAATGATGCAGCTGCCTGCTTTCCTAGAATGAAAAATCGACAAATAAATATTATTTAAGTTCTTAAAAAGTTTTATTGTCATGAAGAATGATATTACTCAGCCATTCATTTTTCTATCTAATGTTATAAGTCAGAATGATCTCAGATCAATTGCACTAAAATTAAAATCAATGATTTTGAAATACGACCTTCAAAATTTACCTTATAATCAATAATACCAAAGAAAAGCAATTTCTTTAGTTACTTTTGAATACATTTTACAACAGTTCATTCTGGCATTTCACCAGAAACCATACAATTCCAAACAAGACTTCCTAGAGCTTTATAAAAATATTTCTAAGTTTTGGTGGCCTTCATAACGAGCTAGAATTCCTGCTTTGAAATATTCCTAGATCATGACCATTTCACACATGCTCTATGTCTGAGTTAAATTTTCATTGGTTCATATAATGAAGAAGATGCCAGATTAATAACACACCTTCATCTTGCTTAAAGGAGTCCTCTGAGTCCACCCGCATGCAGAAGTGAGAGACGCTGCCCAGAAGCTTAGTCGGACTCCTCACTTTCCATAAGATGAGGACAGACCTAGCTTAGAAGTCACAGTGCTCACCCTGCAGCAGAGCCCCGCCCTGCCCCAGCAGGGCAGGAGGTCAGGGCTGGGGAGTGATGTCTCGGAGGGGTGCCGTGCAGGGGTTGGTCAAATGAAGAGAGTGTGACTGTTCTGGAGAAAGGTCAGGTCCCCCTTACGTTAGAGGTTGTCCCGGTGGCTTCTGTGGGTACAGGCAGCAGGCTTCTGGGACAGCACCAGGGACCCCCTGCAGGTCAGACACTGTCAGAGAGGCTGACAGGAGGTAGGCTGAGGAGGGTGTTTGTGTGATGGTGGTGGTCAGTGGCTGGTGCATCCCTGTCTGTGGCTGTCACGACACTGTGAGGTAGACACAGGATGCCCACTGTGGCAACACAGCCCACCAATGGGAGCCGTTCCCATTGCATTTATGGGAACGCAGAGGCACAGTGCATAATAGATGGCTTCTTCTGAAGATAAGAACATCTTTGGTTGCATCTCTCAACCTTTGGCGGTGGGAGAATCCAGAGTGGAGTGATGCCCTCTTTTCCGCTCACAGGGGCCGTGGCTTTAACAGCTCAGGGTGGTCTCCCTGTTCCGAGTGATTCATAACCAGCTATGCAGCATGGCCCTCCCTAAGGCAGACTTCCTGGGAGAATCCTCCCCCTGCTGTGTCAGAGGTGCAATGGGTGGAGACTTTGACCTGAGATGTGCTGCCGTCTGCAGGACGGAGGCTGAGCCTGACGCAGGGAGTGTCCAGGGCAGAGCGGGCAGATGAGGCAGGAAGCGCCTTCCTGTTCCCAGCCCCTTCCTTCTCTAAACATGCTCCAAAAACGGACTGTCACTCTTGGCACTTGCTAGAGCCAAAGATTCTACAGCATTAATTCTTCTTCAAAACCAGCCCTTCAAAGGAGGCTGAGAGTAAAAGAGACAAAGGCGTTGGAAACACATTTGTATTGAAGCCCCGTCTCACATCTGGTTGTCTTCATGGCATCAGGCCAGCGTTGGGGAAGACCACTGTGTTTGTCATGACAGTGGGACAGGTGGGCAGGCTGATGTCCTCCCGAAACAGAGAAAGTCCCCGACCACAGCTGTGCCCATGCCCAGCCTCCGTCCAAATCAGGATGCGGGAAGTGCAAGGTGAGTGGCAGCCTCCCCAAGTTTTACACATTGGCTATCCCAAAATACACAGAGCTAACAGGTGCTTTATGGGAAGCTGTGTCCGTACTCAGCAGTGTTTTATTTATTCTGATATTTTAAATTCCATTAAAGAAGAAAGAAAGATCTTAGGTGATACGGTTTGGATCCATGTCCCCACCAAATCTCATGTCAAATCGTAATCCTTGGTGTTGGGGGAAGGGCCTGATGAGAGGTGACTGGATCATGGGAGCCATGTTCTCATGAATGGGCCAGCACCGTCCCCTCGTGCTGTTCTCGTAATAGTGAGTTGCTGAAAATTGGGCAGCACCTTCACCATCTTTCTCTTCCTTCTGCTCTGGCCATGGAAGACATGCCTGCTTCCCCTTCACCTTTTGTCAAAATTACAGCTCCCTGAGACCTCCCCAGAAGCTAAGCAGATGTCAGTCATTATGTTTTTTGTAAAGCCTGAAAAACCATGAGCCATAAACCTCCTTTCTTTATAAATTGCCCTGTCTCAGGCATTTCATTATAGCAATGTGAGAAAAGACTAATATATCAGGTTGTTCAAAAAGAGACCTAATTTAATTTAAAGAGCACTGAATAAACACGAGTGTGGCATGATTTGCTGAGGGTCACACCCTCAGGATGAGACAGGTGGTGGTTCGATTCTTGAATATCGGACATTGTACAAAGCCCTTCTGATCTATCACTAGATGTTTTCTGTGGCTGCAATTTCTTTACCAAAAGATTGTAAGTAACTGACTTCACATCTTCCTGTCTGAATCATGCCCATAGATAAGCACTGTTTAGAGAATTCGTGAATTGCACTGGCCTTCTACGTCATTAAAATACTTCCAGCTTGGAATGAGTTTGATGCAGACCCACAAATACGAATGGCAAAAACAACCTACTAGGAGCCCAGAGAATGAGTGGGGCACCCAGGTCTATGTCAAAATTTTTCCCAGGCAGATGTTAGCAGAACACAGTTCCAGTACAACCAGCTCAAACGAGGCTGGGATTCAACATGCTATATGCCACATGATGTCCAAATCATGTTTATAGATTTCTAGTGTCCAGCAAATTAGGGATGCCTTCCTCTGAGTTTTACAAGGAGCACCGAAGTGTGTGCATGAGCAGCACAAGGACCCCGCCAGTGGAGATGAATGGAGGAGGGCGCCACGGTGGCCTCTGCTTAACCAGACAATGGCCCACGTCCTCCTTGATTAGTCCCTGAAATGACCTGAATTTGTTTCTAGGAAAAGGAAGATAAAGAATCTAAATGTGTGGTGGTCCATGCATTAAAAAGGGAAGTAATGTGAGCACTCACAGAAGATGAACAAAATCCTGTCTCAGATGACAAAGGAGACACACACACACACACACACACACACGCAGAGAGAGAGAGAGAGAGAGAGAGAGAGAGAGAGAGAGAGAGAGAGACCAAGAAACAGAGTAAAAGAGACAGAGGCGGGGAGGGACGGAGAGAGACAGGGAGCCAGTGGAAGGGAGGGAGGGATGAACAAGGATCGATACCCTGGCCATTTAGGAGCTGAAGCATCGCCCTCTCCCTGAATCTTTTTCATTCTGGTTCTCACTGAATTAATCCAGACCTCCCTGAAAATCCCAGACTGCTTCTCCTCCTTGCCTGTGTCCCTGCCTCTCATGTGCGAGCTCTGAAGCTGGCCCCTGAGAATGGCCACATAAGTACGGGAAAGCCATGGTGCTCTCATTGATCCCACAAATGGTCCAGACAGGAACATGCAGCTCTGTTGGGACCTGGGGCCTTTCCCAGGCCTCCAGAAGCATATTCTGAGACAGAATGTGCACGCAGGTAGTGACCTCAGGTAGCACGGCTTGGGCAGGGGCAGGGGGTCAGGGACCTAAGGAGGTGATCAGGGTCTTTCCTGAGTGGGGTTCTGCTGAGGAACCCTGGGAGACAGCACAAACTTCTGTGTCACTGCAGCAGAGGGGTGGGGAAACTGGCGTCTTTATTCATGAAGCTCTGTTGGTCACCGGTTGATGGCTGCTCCCAGGGATGTCATCCCCTTGGCCACCACCACCTGGTCCACCACCACCCCAGATGGCCTGCCTGCTCTTAGGTGAGCAGCAGCAGGTGAGGGACACTAGAAACCATCTGGTCTGGGTGGATGGAAACCACAAGTGCCACAGGGCTATGAAGGGGATGCCAAGAGAGCCTGCAATGAAGAGCAGCATCCAGCTTCTGCACACAGAGTAATCTTCCTAGCATGGGGGACGGTGCTTCTGAAACCCAGCTTGATGCTCCGCGCAGCCGTGAACCAGGTCACAACAGACGTCAAAGTGTTGTTCTGCTGATACATTTCCATTTAGCTGACATTCGTTGTTAAACAGGATGCCACTCACCACTAACCAGGCACAGGGAATGGAAACAGGATGGAGAGAGAAATTCAAGCTGCTGGACACCATGTTGAGACTCAAAGGCCAAGGCCTGGGAATGAGTTAGAGTCAAGGAGCCCTGTCTCTGCTCCTTATGTGCTCTGTGACTTTGGGCAACTCGAAGGCTTCATCCCTTATACGAAAGTTGTACACTCACTATGGGATTAGTTTGAAGATGAAGTAAGTTCATGCATGCACCTGTTTGGCCCAGCACCTAGCACAGGCTAAGTCTCACCAGGGATCAGCCCCTTCCTTCACTTGGAGAGGCATCAGCTTCTTCAAGTGTTCCTGACAACAGGGATGACGTCAGAGAACAAGCTGGGTTTCACGTGACTGTCAGCAAGTGAAAAGTTTTCTTTCTTCTCAAAGGGTAGGTCAAATATATCATCTGGCAAATATTACTAAGCCCCTACAGTACCTGCAGCGCTGACCTAGAGCAAAGGTCAAGAGGAGCCAGCCCCTGGCCTCGGGATGTTTCCAGTGCAATTGACACAATGGTTTGCACAAGTCTCATGGTGCTCAATGAGCCGTGCATGGTGACACATTCACTGTCATCAAAGGTCGGGACTTGAAGATAGGAGGGTTTTGCAGGAAGAATTCACAAAAGACAAGAGGGATTTAGATGGAAAACTCAGAATATCTCTTGGCTCAAAACTTCTCCTGTCACTCCAAAACCTAAAATGTGTGTGGGGGCATGCGTGCATGTGTGTGCAGCATGTGTGTGCACACGTGTGTGTGTGTGCTGTCCACCCATGGCAGCACTGCCAAACGTGGAGAAAACAGTTGGTATACTCAGGAAGGAGTTAGGTGTGGGAGGGAATTCCTCTCAAGAAATAGGGTCAATCAACCTTCCACTCTCTAATCTAGGTGGATGCAGGGATGGTAACGTGGTAGGCAGAGGTTCGGAGGGAAGAGGAAAGGCAGCTGAGGAGCCTGCTTTTAACTTGGGCTTCAACCGGTAAAATTAAGCTATTTGCAGAGGCTCCTTGAGAATGGGGTAAGAAGGGAATTAGTGAATGCATCACTAGCCCTGAAAATAAATCCTACCGCCTGACACCAGCCAGGCGCACTTCTCAGCGGCTGAGGGACAGTTCCCCAGAGAGATGCACATCTGGCCTCTCCCTCCTTGCCAGAGTCATTGCCATGAGGTATTGGGTTGTTTTATTCCTCAATCTGCTCAGTGTTTACAGTGCTTCATAAAGAGAAGCTACGCTGTGTAAATGTTTTAATTGCTTAGAAATCTGTCTCAAAATAAAACTTGAAATCTTCAGGCTAAGTTAGAAGCAGAGGGTAAATAAGGCACCGATTCAAGTGGAAAACCAAGGAGCACGAACAGCGACATGAGCATTCCACTTAATTCCATCTTTGTTCAGCCACGAGGCTGACCTGCAACCCATTGCTGCCCCGGAGCGACCTGGGTGGCTCTCTCTACAGTCTTCCCTGCTGGTGAGTACATTTGAGGAGTCAGGATTCAGGGTGCCTTGTGAAACCATGTCAGCAGCTACAGCCCTGAAGACCAATCCATGAAATGCACTCACAGCTTTGTTCCTCTTCACGACAGAGCCGATTATGAAAAGTCGCACGGCAGCGGAGTCCATCCCTGCTGCTGAGACCCAGGTGGAATCTTCCAGGGGTCTTGTAGACATTCCTGAGCATGCAGGACAGAGTATCTCAGGGCTCAGCTGCTCCAGCTGCAAGAGTCTGGCCTGGCGCAGTGGCTGATGCTTGTAATCCCAGCACTTTGGGAGCCTGAGGTGGGAGGATCACTTGCGCCCAGGAGTTTGAGATCAGACTGTGCAATATAAGGAGACCCTGTCTCTACCATTAAAAAAAAAAAAATAGCTGGGCGTGGTGGCACATGCTTGTGGTCCCAGCTACATGGGAGACCAAGGCAAGGGGATCACTTGAGCTGAGAAGGTCGAAGCTGCAGTGAGCTGTGATCACATCACCTCCTCCAGCCTGGATGACAGAGCAAGGCCCTATCTCAAAAAAGCAAAAACAAAAATAATTAAATCACTGGGTGTTATTGTAGAGGATAATTTTGGAGAAGGATCAAACTCTGAACTCTTGACATAAAACACTCAATAATAAAGCTTGATTATAAAAGGTGTAATTAGCAGGGTGAATGTTGGTGAGCTGCAGTGGGAAATGGCTTTACTTTTCTTTAGTTTCTGTTTACACATATTCTTGTTCAGATTGTCTTTTTCTATTCCTTGACTAAAATTCAGGAAGACTCAATTTCCTGTTACTTTCAATTATTGCATCAGACTCATTTTTAGATGCAAAAAAGTGCCATCCAATCTAACTTAAAACAGCAATCTCTCATGTAATTCAAAGATTTCTTCTCTTTCCAGCTTGAGACAGACAAAGGAGGGAAGAAAACAGCATGGAGAGAGGAGAGGCAAGAAGATCCTCCTGAAAACTGTGGCCCATCCCACAGCCCTCGGCACAGAGACACAAGCTCCTGCAACTTGCACATACTCAGCAGGACAGTGGAGATCTGCCCTTCCTACAAGCTCCCCACCACTGACGGACTCTTGTTATCAAAAATGCTGCCACCTTAGGTGACAATCAGCTCTCTGCAGTGTGTGCACCCATGGGTTTAACATTCCAATCCATCCTTTCAAGGTGAACATAGTGCTTTGACAATGAATGGGAATAAAAGCTATTTTTCAAAGAAACTCACAGCAAGGAGAAATCACCATGCAAATACATATTTGAAAGTATTTTCTTTGTCACATAATTTTATTAAGAAGAATAGAAATTTGTCACCTCAACATCACTCTCATCTGTGCACTATTCAAATTTGAAAAGAAAAGTTTTCCAAATGAAAAACTTCCATAGGATTTGAAGGCAATCATTAAAAACAACAAAGGAATATTATGCAGCCACCAAAAACAATGAGTTGTAGGGACGTGGATGAACCTGGAAATCATCATTCTCAGCAAACTGACACAAGAGCAGAAAATCAAACACTGCATGTTCTCACTCACAGGCGGATGTTGAACAATGAGAACACATGGACACAGGGAGGGGAGCACTACACACTGGGGTCTGTTGGGGGGAAATTGGGGGGACAGTAGGGGGGGAGTTGGGGAGTGACAGCATGGGGAGAAATGCCAGATATAGGTGATGGGGAGGAAGGCAGCAAATCACACTGCCACGTATGTCCCTATGCAACAAAATTGCATGTTCTTCACATGTACCCCAAAACATAAAATGCAATAAAAAAAAACAAAGAAAATGAAAATTTACAGCATTCATACATATTTGCATAATTGATAAAGCAGAGTGAAAAATGGAAATAGGATTTAGAGTGCATAAGTAACACTTCATATCATCCAGGTACATATTTTTTCTACTATGCCAGCAGTTAAAGTCAAATATCAAAATAAATCAAATTTCTATATCACAAACTATTTAAAAACTCCTCAAGCATTTTGAAGCACATTTGATTCTGTTGTCCCCACTAAACTATTCTTGCTAAAATTTTTTATCATCAATAAGTTGAATATTTAAAATGTCTTCATGTCATATTAATCAATATTCTTGCACAGCTTAAAATGTAGATATTGGTAATATGCATGTACACATGTACACAATACATGTTAATACATATGTAAGTACACCCACGTACTTACAACTTTTTTTTTTTTTGGAGACAGAGTTTCGCTCGTTACCCAGGCTGGAGTGCAATGGCACAATCTCGGGCTCACCACAACCTCCTCCTCCTGGGTTCAGGCAGTTCTCTTGCCTCAGCCTCCGGAGTAGCTGGGATTATAGGCACGCGCGACCATGCCCAGCTAATTTTTTGCATTTTTAGTAGAGACGGGGTTTCACCATGTTGACCAGGATGGTCTCGATCTCTTGACCTTGTGATCCACCCGACTCGGCCTCCCAAAGTGCTGGGATTACAGGCTTGAGCCACCACGCCTGGCCACTTACAACTTTTGTTGGTTGAGTTACATGATCAGAAGGTTTGGAAATGCCAACGTTCTTAAGTTGAAAGTCTTGATCGATCACACATGTGTTGGACTGATCTTGACCTGCATGCAGTCAGGGCCTACAGCTGTCCTCCGCCTGCTGTGGGAAACAGACAGGCCCAGGACACAGCAGAGCCACAAGGCTACAGCTCCTGCAACCTTTACCAGATGCCTCCTCCAAGCTTTCTTTTCTAGAAAAGAGATGGGACTCTGGGTTTAAGACTAATCTTTTAGGTAGTTTGAATTCATTCAAGTGAAGCAGAGAATATGGCCCTGCTTTTCTGTATACAATTGTGACCTCAGCTCCTGCAGTTAGGTCTGAGGTCAGGTTCCCTATGAGCAGAAACTAAGGTGAGTATTTGTCTGCAAGAAATTGATTTGGGAAGAACATGAGAATCCAGAAAGGGGTGGGAGCAAGCCTGCTAGGGAAGCAAGAGCACAGTGTTAGGAAAAGGCAGGCAGTCTCCAGCTCAGCCTGAAGGGGCAGGGAGCTCTGGAGCGTAAATCGCACTTCTGAGTCTCCCCTTCCTAAGCCAAGAGTCTGGGCTTTCCCCCTTCTTCACCAACAGACGTGGACTGCAGGCCACCCCAAGGGACAGGAACTCCAGGGCATCTCCAGCCCTCTGGGCTGCTGCAGATGCAGTGGTCCAGTGGTAGTCTTTGAAGGATGCTGCAGGTGCAGCTGTTACAGGCAAAGCTGGGAAAGAGGCACGCAGAGCTGGCCAGCGAGATCCCAGGCCGCCTGGGCCCACCACCCCATTTCACACCGCTGCTCCACTAGAGAACTACCACTCTGCAGCATCACCAGCAGCACTAGATTCAACATGCTCACTGAAGCCACATCATCACATAGAGAAGGATGGAGACCAGATGCCATCAGTCCGGTTTTTATTAACAGCAAAACTGAAGCATAAAATACTATATCCAGCATCAGCAGAGAAATAAATGTTCTAGATGATGTAAACTTATTTTAATGCCCAAACTACATGTAAACATACTAAATGACATTTTTTTTCTGAAAGATGTAATACCTTTATCTGCCTACTTAATGTTTCTAAATGTAATCGTTTTTCTAACAACTCGATACCTACCATACAGAACCTATTAAGACACAGGTAGGTACTTGATCTTGCATTCAGAGGCCTTGGAAGCAGTTTCTGGAATTTTCTGCCACCTCCACACCCTATGTTCCACTGATGCTTGCAGCTGTTGGTGTTTCTCTTAGCTTGCAGCCTCCAGCTCATGTTCTAAGGACAATGATAAATGAGCATGTTAGAACTGTCTTTGAACTAAAAGTTGCCCCACCCTAAGGAAGAAATTCTGTGGATAAAGTCCCATCAGCATCAAGATGTGGAACTCAGGCTGTCTTCTTGCTTATACTCCAATTCTATTTCTTTGTTCTGGTTTGAACTTCAAATTTTTAGGCACAAGAATGAAGAAGAACTTTTATACCAAGTGCTGCAGCTAACCCTAAAACCTTGATCTTTTTCCAGATAACTAAACCCTACCATTGTTCTGATCAGAACAATAGAGAAAAGGCAAATATGTTTATTCTGTAATTTGATGGTACACACACACACACACACACCACCAAAGGCCAACAGTTCAGGGTTCAAAGCATTAGAAATGGAGCTCATCTGTCAAATGTTAAAATTAAAAATGACATTAGTGCAGGTTCCCAGGGCTTCAGATAGCAATGTATTTCTAGTGGCTAAGCTAAAATTTCACCACCCAACACACAAAAAATACCTTAAAATGTAAAAAAGAATCTGCTTAACTTTAAAAATCAGCTCTTTGGTTAGGTTGATAAAACAGACCCGCAAGAGATAAAGCATCTGCCCCTGCCATCAGCAGATTATTTTTCCCTGTTTTTTATGCCTGCTATTTGCCCAGCACTGAGCGGGTTCCTCCTTGGCAAGAATCAGGACCCCAGGGAGTATGGTGGAATGTGGTATAACCCTTCACCATGGGAGACGTTATCAGAGACGAGGCTCCTCTGATACCAGTTTTGCTCCTCCAGCCGCCAAGCTTCCCTGCTGGCTGGTGGTGGCCATGTGACTCGGTCTGGCCCATGGACAGTCTGTGGCAGTGGTCCATGGTCTATGGAACTTCAGGGCTGAAGCAAGTGAGAGCAGGTCCCCTTCCTCTATTTCTCCCTGGCTCCTGCCGCAAGGACTCACAGGGACCCACAGAGTCCCATAGGGACCCACAGAGTCCCACAGGAATTCACAGGGATCTGCAAGGCCATGTGTTCCAGATGGAGCTATACAAGGCGGGACAGGTTGCCAGACCTGTTTCAACTCCTCTTGAGCGAGAAATAAATTTGTGTCGTACTAAGGCCCTTAGAATTCAGCATTTTCTGCTGTGACAGCTACTGCTTATCATCCTGTCCTGTGCATTGCAAGACATTTAGTGTCACTGATCTTTGCCTATAAACACCAGCAAGGCTCTGGCAATCATGGTGTCAAGCAAAGATGACCTCACAAATTCCCAAAATGCCGCCTCAAGAACCACAGCTTTAAATTCATGACAAGCTAAACATTTTCACTGGGGTGATTCTTCTGTCTTTTGCCTAGGAACAGATTTCTGGTACTGGCTTGAATTGATACTTTCAAATTGTATTTAAAATAAAGAAACAATCACCCCCATCAGTCAGGATAATGGAACAAAGACAGGCAGAAAGCAAACGGCTTCCGCTTCTGATCTCCACCTCTTCCCCTCCAGGGCTCTCTGTATTCATGGGACATGCGATATTCTGCATCTCTGGAATCAAGTGCTTTGTGCGAGATGACTTTGCTCAGATCAAGAGTCCCATGATGGAAGCTAGTGAGCGCTCTCGATAGGGCGCCAGTGGGGAAGATGGTGCCCTCAACTGAGGCCCCCTCAGAGAAGCCCCACCAGAGTACGGCAGGTTGGATGGTGCATTCAGCTGCCACCATCACTGGCTCCGGAGCTCCCTGTACCCCTATCATCTATGTAACTGCATATCCATGGCGCTCATCTGTAGTGACACTGAATCTGTGTCACTTGGCAGGTGATGGTGATGGCAGCATGGCCCCCTTGCATCCGGCCCCTCATACAACCTCCTGAGCTGGCTTTAGAGGACTCTGAAACATGATACACCTCTCCACAATTCCCCGGTGATGGCTACTGCCATGGAGAAAGCCTGTGCCCATTGTCTCCACAATACCAGGTTCAGCCACAGCCCATTAATAGTAGGAAAACGAAGCCAGCAGCCACACGTTTTTTTCTATCCCTGAACCCACAGCCTGTGTCAAACCCACAATAGCCATTGCTATGTTAGGTCAGCTCTGTGGGACACCAGGGATCTAACCATCAGGTCTTCTGAAAGTCTTCAATTAATAAGGCTAATTATTAGCAAGCACTACATTGAAATTAGCAGAAGGAAACATGACCAGAGGTTGGATGTTGTTTGATAGGCTTAAACTAGTTTGGCTTTTACAAATGGCTGAAAGCAAAGAAGCTAAAATTTAGTATGATGTTTAGTATATCTCTACTAGTCAGTTGGTAGAAAACCATTTGAGAATTCAGTGTTTGTCATTAGCACTGGGACAGATTTCATGGAAACCAGTGATCTCCCCACACCAAATTTTATGGGAAGAATGATTGGGTATGAAAGGAAACACCAGTGTCTAAAAGACAGATTTTATCCCTGCCACATTTGGTAACATGTTCGAACACAAGGAGAGGTCTCACAAGGAACACATCAAACAGCAAGGCTTATTCCCATTCATTCAATGGGCACCTTGGAACACCTGCTCGGTATCTGACACTGTTACTTTCTTGGAGGATGCAGAAGTGGGGAAAAAAGACAAAAATCCCTGTACCTGTGAGGCTGATATTACAGTGGCGGCCACAGATAACAAATCACTCAGTAAAGTGCATGGGGCTTAGAGAGTGGGTGCTACGAGAGAACCCAGCAGGGGAAACCGGAAGGAAGAGATGGGTGAGTGGAAAGAAGGCAGAGAGGACAGAAGCCAGGCCGATGGCTGGAGGTGGCGTTCCAGGCAGAGGAAGCCAAGAGGGCAAAGGGCAAAGGCTGTGAGGCAGGCAGGTTAGCATGGGGTGCAAAAGAGGGCTGGAGAGTGATCCCAGGTGGGAGCAGATGGGGGAGCTTTGCCATTGCCCTGAAAGAGATGGCCCTGCTGGACCCACATGGGGTGGTGGAGGCTCTGAGGCGTGGCCAGAGTCCAGATCTGTGCTGAAACATGAGGCTCTGAATTTGCTCACAGGCTGGCTGTGACTGCAGAAGAGGACACACATAGCCCATCACTCTGACATTTCAGCCTGAGACACTGCAAGGATAAAAAAGGTTGTCTTAAAAAAAAACCAAAGAAGCAAATATTTAATCAAAAACTCAGCCTGCCACCAAAATTTCAAGATAAGCCTTGGTCTCCAGGCCCCTCTCTGGAGAGCACAGAGCTGTCACTAGGAGATTTCCTTGAGGAGACGGAATGAAACTGTCATCCAGCAGAGTCAATTCCCTGCTGGTTGGGGGTAGCCAGGAGGCTGGAAGCCGTAAGAGGGCCTTGACCAACAGGACAAATCCCAAGGGAGGTGGCACTGACCTTCTAGGAAGTTAGCTAGCGAGCAGGAAGCTAACTCGCACAATGGATTGACTGCTGAATTAGCCCTAATTGTTTTATCTATGAATTGCTTCATTAACTTGTTAAATGTGTGGTTAGTAAGCAAAAAGTGGGTCGTCCTCCTTGGTTACCTCTTCCCACCGACTTCCTCACTCTGGGAGCAATTGCATATGATAATTGCTAGTTGGCTCAAGTATAACCAAAACTTGGCAGGAACTTCAAGTGAGGTGAGAACTGGGTCTTCAGCACTGTTTTTGCAGTATCACCCTCAGTAGTAACCTTGAAAGGGGCAGTTTGGGATGAATGGAGGGCAAGGACACTCAACTGGAGCAGACAGAGGAGAAACCAGGAGGCGTGGGTTGGGTAGAGGTCCGGGAGCACACGGGGTGAGGCCTGCAGTGGACCCAGGAGGCCCTGTGGTAGTCGTGGGCAAACGCCATCAATGCTGACATTCTAAAAACAAATCTTTAGACTCTGTTCTGAAAAGAAGTTACAAACTTCTCATAAAAAATAGATTTTTACGAGAAATGAGTTGGCCATAAATCAGAATATTTTTTGACACTACAGCCAACAGCCTCAGGACCAACATTGATACTGAGGCTTCGCTTCTCCAGGACCAGCTCACATCACTCACAGGTACCCGGGATGTCTTCACCTCCAACGTTCCTGAAGAAGATTCAGCTTAATAGTCTCACCAGTCACGCTGCTAAAACCCTGCCTCCCCCGTTCAGCTACAGCAGGGTTTCTGTCTTTGCTCCACTACTGAAGATTTCCAGTAACCCCACCTTTGCTTATTTCAGCTTATATCATTTGGATTTCTATTTGGCCAAATCTACCCTGTCCTGCTTGCGTTCAGCTTATTTTTTTTTTTAATTTTGGGGTGGGGGACTTTTACCTGCAGATATTAAAATAAGTTGTGTTAAGATAAGAGGTGGTAAGGATGCGGGCTGCTTTGAGTCCAGACGAGGGAAGTTTCCCTATTTTGTTTGCTAATGACAAGGTCTAGGGCATGTGAGCGGCATGAGTGGCTGCAGTGAGTGGAGGGTGACACTTTGCTATGGAGGAGGTAAGGAGCTTCAAGGCTGGGGTGCTGGACAGAGCCTCTGCGTGCGGGTTCAGACCAAGTGCAGGGGAGACGCATTCAGCACAGGAAGCTGCAGGGGAGAAGTAGGAGGAGAGGGGCGCTGACCTGGGCTCTAGGTGTCTGGAAGGCCTTCCTGGACTAGCTTCTGGCTACTTCACAGCCTGTCCAGTCAATGCCCAGCTCCCTGGCATTGAGTCCACAGGCTCCCCCTCATTCCTGGGACAGGCCACATCCCTGCCCACCCCAGGGCACTGGCACAGGCTGCTTTCTGTGGATGACCCCTGACTCCATCAGAGAGGCCATCTTTGTCCTGTGTCCCTGCCAGATGCCAGCACACCCGCGTCTGCTCTAAAGGAGCTGACTTCAACTGAGGGACCCGGTCTTGTGTGGGACTGCATGTGCATTAACCACACTCCCTGGAGTTATTTTCCTCACCTCCCCAGCAGGCATGGAGTGTATATCTCCTGGTTTCCAGTGTGGGGGCAAAGGAGGAGCAGCTATGCACGGGTCCAGCCTGGTTCCTGGGCTCCGAGGGAAGGCTGCCCACATCCGAACATGTTTAAATGTCAGTTTAAAGAGTGAAATGCCTCAGATGAAAATGATAGTTTAAAATAACCAGTGATTCCATCAATCCAGTAAGTTACGGGAACCTGGGGCTTAGTTGGCAACGTCAACTCACACAGAGTGGGAACGAATAAGGAGTCCCCTTTTTTCCACTCTGCAGGGCCCTCACCAGGTGCCAGCGGGCAAACAGCACCATAAAAAAAAAAAACCCAGCAGGGGGGAAAAGATCTCCTGGGGACACCCACATTCCAGGTGCTTCAAGGCACTGCTAATGAGTTGCAGCCCCAGGCAATCCTTGCATGTTTCAGGGCTGCCCCCTTGCCTGCTGTGGAACCAGGGGTTTGTGCAGGGTGATCTATGAGGCCCTGTCTCCATCTGACAGCTCATGCTTCCAGGTGGTTCTAAGGATGACGACGCCCCTGTTCTGGAAGAACGTGGTGAACCAGCTTCCGAGGCTTCAGCATCTCTCAGTGGAAGCTGCTCCTGCCTCTCTCAAGGTCCTTGCAGGGCAGGGCCTTTGTCTTACGTGGGCTTGACCTGTAGATGAGGTGGGAGGAAAGACACAGCATCTGAACACAGGGAGGGAGCCTGAGAAGCCTCATGCCACAGCCTTCGGTGGAACGGGGAGCACGTTCCAGGCTGACTCGTGCAGCTGGACAGTCCTGGGGCACGGGGGATTGAAGCCACCCAAGAACGCACAACGGTTAGGAAAAACGTTTCTCACACCTGCAGATGCAGAACTGCCCGGAGGCCAGAATTTCATTTTCTTTACTGAATGGTCCCAGATGGATATTCTTTTCAGAAGGTCAGAAAGGATTAAAAATTCTGAAGTTCAAAATTGTATAGATCCAGAATTCAGCTAACACTCTTAAATCTCACTGACCTCTTTCAAACACCAGGCTTTGCAAGATTGTGTGTTGGTTAGAAATAAAACATTTTATTGTTCTGCATTATTTAGAGCTTCTTGAAATGTCCAAAAAAGTTATTTAGGTTGAGCTTTGCTGCTACAAACTGGGATTTAATCCTTAATCCAAACGTTTGAATTAAGGAGCCACTAGTAGCCTCCAACCCCTCCAAAGAAAACCTGTCACTCATCCCCAGCCTCCTCTTTCCTTCTGCTTGTGGCTAAATGTAGAAAGCTTAAGTGTCCTTATAATTTTGGGTGAAAAAGTGAGTGAACATATTCACTAAAGCTCTATTTTCTGCAAGCAATTGAAACCAACTGCTTAACTTTAACTGCGACATCTAAGAAGCAAATAGGGTCTATGAGAGGGTAAGTGGACACCTCATGAGTTCCAGGAGGGACTGAGCACCTCAGCAATGAGGCAGGAAGCAGCCAGAATGCTCAGCAGAGAAAGGAAACCCTTCCTGCAAATGCCTGCGTCAGCCTAGCTATGCCCCAGCCACCCCAGCGCCTGCCTCACTTAGTTCTTCTTATTAAAATTTCTGCTAAAGACAGTATGATAGGCCAAGCTCAGGTCACATCACTAGCCTAGAATCAAACAAGTATGGCTGCAGAGCATGAGTCGCACTGTGCCAGCCAGGCTGCTGGGGCCACCCCTGTGAATAGTTGAGGATCTCAGGGAGAGACGTGTGAGATGGTGTGTCCACTTAAATTATTGTGCTGAAGATGGAGCTCAAGCCAAGTTGCTCTGTCTGACAAGATGGAACTTTATGGTTAATAGGTGAAGGAAAAGGCAGGCTTTGGAGCCCAGGGCTGTGCTCTGTGCCTGCCACCATGCTTTGCTCAAAAGTCCACTGAGTGAGTGCAGTTTTGTGAGGAAAGGAGAATGCAGGCACCCGTGGAGGAGATCTCGTTCTGACAAAGTTGACAAGGGCCAGTGGTCACTCAGTTGTCAATTTATTTGAGTCCTCAATAACAGGAAACATGATGGAGCATCTCCTTCTAAGGTTCCAGAATCTCTTTAATTCTTTACATCCTCCACCCCACTTGATTGTCTCTCTCCACCTCTTTAGGATCCTTCCTCATCTCTTACACTCCGGAAACTCAAGACCTCAAAGTTGGGTGAAAAAAATTATTTCTCTCCAGAATGCCTGGAGTCAGGATTTGTTCACTACACGTAGTCAATACGTAATAGGAAAACTTACTGGGTTGCATGTTGACCTCCAAAACTCAGTTTTCATCTTGTTCAGATTCCAAAATTCAAATTTTCCAGGAAAGAGAATCTGATAGACCCCAGCGGGGTCTTACTATGGTTTGGATACATATGCCAATCTTTCCCTATTTGGGGTCAATCAACTACCACTTGTGGTCCTGCATGATGTCACCAAGACTGCCCCCCTTGGGCTCCCACTGGGGGCATTGCTCAAAGAAGAATGGGCCAGGAGGTCCCCAAGAGCCTCCCTAGAGGGTGAGGGCACAATCAGGGCCCTATGCAGATCTCCCCCTTACAAACGATCCTCTCCTCAGGCAGAGGACTCCAGACTCTTGTTACATAAGTTCTTGGTTGCTATAAGTTGGCTTTGAAGGTGGGAAAGGTGGAGGATGAAGTTGTGAAGAAACCTTTGCCCTGGTCAATGAACAGGCCATCTTCTCAAACATGTGTTTTCTCTTGGATATTTTTGAGCTTTTATTCATTCTGCTTCTCTGTACTCTGCAAGGCACCCTCCAGAGGATGGCCAGGAGGTCTGATGGGGCCCACTAGAGTTTGAGAAACGTTTTCTTATAAGCTGCTCATCTTAAGACGAAAGTTCCTCTGATTACCACTGCTTCCACTCCAGGTAAGGTACCTCCTTTATTTTTGGAAATGGTGTCCCTAAACCCCTACAATAGCATGGTTCCAAGGAAAACTATCATTTATAATTCATTCATCTCCCCCGCCACCTTCCACTGATTTCAGAGCTAGGAAAGTGAGCCATGCTGTGTCAGTCTGAGTTATTCCACAGAATTTAAAAACTTGAACTTCAAATTCATTTTTAGTAGCAATTCTTGGATGATATGAAGCCTGAGAGGCCCTCAATCATATTTCCATAATGTGGAGATGCAGGTCTGAGAGTACTGCTGAAGTGCAGAGAAAGCCAAAAAAAAGAGACAGAAAGACTAAGATGCCTAACAGTAACTGATTCGCGGACCCAGCTGTCCCTGGTGCCTTCTTCTGTCTCCTTCCTTACTGTGGTTGGATACATAAGCCAATATTTCCCTACTTGTATCCTAAGCTAGCCTGCCTTTAGTTCTGCAACTTTTAACCAATAAGTTCTGTGGCAGAAACAATAAATGGTAAAACTGGAGACTCCCAAGTGATAGTTTCTTAAAGGGAGACCAAAGTCACAAAGGAAAGGAAGAAAAATGTCAAGGAGTAGCATAGTTCCCTCCTACCCCTATTTCGATAGAGAAGCTACTGGTTCACTAGGATGCAGACATGGCCGGTGGCCCTTCAATATGCCCCAACTCAGTGCTGCCAAACGAAAGCTTCCAGTTCTAAGCCTGCCTTCTCTCCACCTGAAAAGCTCCCAGAATCATCTTTGAACACACATGCCAGAGTGCCAGAAGCGCCAGGGAATTAGCATCTCGAAGCAGCAGTGGACAATCCCAGCTCCCACACATCTCTGCCAGCATGGCTGCACATACCCACATACCGTCCAAATTCCCTACTGGGACTAGCCCAGTCTCCTATACTCAGTCACCTGCTTGATAATGTACCTTTCCTTGGATTTCTTCCCTTCTCTGTCTCACTTCCCTGCTAGTGTTTCCAGAGATAACACTGAATTCACAGTCTTTGTCTCAGTATCTCCTTCTGGGGAAACCCAAGTTAAGACAACAGATAATCAACTTTTCTCTTGGGATTTCAACTGCTTGCCACCAAGCAGAGGAATAAAGACAGCTACAAATTCTTTGATGTTCCTCCCATTGGAATATGAGGTCTATGTTATTCTGCCCTTGAATCTGGGGAGACTCTGTGATTGCACTGAACAATAAAATATGGAGGGAGTGGCACTGTGCTGGATCTGAAAGCTCACTCCTAAATCCAACAGCCAGACTGTGAGGAAGTGTAAGGTGGTCACTTCAAGAGGCTGCATGGAAAGACAGATCTGATGGTCAGCCATCTCAGCTGGGCACTTGACAAGGAGAGAAGAAGTCACCTCGAGCTTCCAGCCCCACTGGGCCTTAAGATGACTCTAGTCTTAGCCTACATGTAACGGCAATAAGGACTGAGAGACCTCACATGAAAATTCATCAATTGAACCCAATCATGAGAGATAATAAATCATTATTTTAAGCCACTAAACTGGAAATTAATTTGTTGCACAAAAATGACTTGTAGGAACACCTAACTATCTGGATTTTTGAAAGAGACATTTTAAAGTTTTCTCATTTTTTTTGGACTGCTGTTTTTGAGGTTGAACAAGATGCCATAAGAGACAAACTAGTTCAAATGGGGCCATCTACATGCAGACAGAAAAAAGTAAGATTATGGTGCAGACAGTGTTCCTCAGGTCATGACCACAGATGCAAAGATACTTGGACCTGACAGCTGTCCATTCTGCTGAGTCACAGGGCTGGATTCTCTGTCTCAGGGTGTAAGCAAAAGCTCAGCAAGCATGACATGACTCGAATTTTGGCATTGGTTGCAAGCTGACAGTCACTCAAGACAAAATAAATACACACTGTTCAAAGGGATCATGTTACCTGAAACGTGTGGCTTTATCCTGGTTTCATAGTTGCATGCAATAGCTAATGACTGGGGAATTTAAACAAACAAACAAGAAAAAGCGTGTTAAAATGGTGCTGGAAAGCTTGCTGAATCTTGAAGGAGATAGGGGAACCAGGCTAGGAGGCAGTGCAGCCAGCAGCAGCCCCAAAACTGGCCTGGTGGAAGCACCTTCAGCTGCTGCCTGAAGATGCAGCTCTGATACTGAACACTGAGTGCTTTCCTTAGAAACTCTGCTGCTGACCCCCACGGACCCCAGGGACTAGCTGCCCAGGACCACCATCACCATGGAATGGGTTCCCAGAGCCCATGACCACCTCACATCACAGGGGTTCTGTGAGCTGAAAGCAGGTGCCTGATTGGCAGAGGCAGGTCACATGACTAGGCCCCAGCTGCAAGGGAGGCTGGGAAGGTGCTATCCAGGCTTTCCCATTTACATAATGGGGGTCAGATTCTGCCAGAGTCAGTAGAGAATCCCCAAAATATAGGAAGGTGGTTCAGATTCCAGGCAGCCAGAAAGAATAACAAATTCCACTAGGAGTCTTCAGCAGGTGAGGTCTGCCTAATTCTGCTGTCAGCTCGAAAGGCCAAGAGACAAAGGGAATCTTGTCAAGAGCAAAGCATAGGAAACAAATCTTTTATCAGCCTCACTCTCTCTGCCCAAGAATATGTGGTAAACATACCCTGGGATAATGTTTCTTTTTTCTTTTCTAAAGAAAAGTTTCCATCACACTTAAGTGCACTGAATTTCAAAGAGAAAGCTTCAATGCAGCTCACGTTCCTGGCTCTCATCAACTAAGAGTCCCCAATTGCACTCTTTTGCTTGCTACAACTTGGTTCTGTGAACCAATAAATTCCCCTTTTTCAGTAAGTTCGATTGTATTAGATTTCTGTCACTTGCAATTGAATTAATTATGATTCTGAGACAAAGTCATGTTATCCTGGGCACAGTTGTCCTGTACCTGCCAGCACCCTGATTAAATCGAGGAGGTTTCAGGGTTGATGTGTCAGTTAGCTTTTGTGGCATAGCAAACCTCACGATGTGGCAACTTCAAACAGTACACATTTATTATTGGTCATGATTCTGTGTGTTACTGGGCAACTCTGCTGACCTGTCTAGGGCTGGTTGATCTTAGCTGGGTTTGCTCACGTGTCTGAGGTCTACTGAAAGGTTGGTTGGAATTTGGCTGGTCTAAGATGACCTCAGTCACATGACTCGTGGTTGGTTGGCTGTCATCTGGGATGACAGGAGCAATTGGACCTCATTCTCCAGCAGGCTAACCTGGTCTTATTCACACAGTGGTCCAGTTGATTTCTAAAAGGAACGGTTGTGGAACTTGTAGCCCAAACTTGTAACTGGCACCTGTCACTTCCTCTGACTTCTATTGGCCAAACCTGATCAAACTCAGGGCCAACGGATAGGGAAACTGATCATGCCTTTTGATGACAGGAGGTGCATAGAACTGTGACCATTTTTCCATCTACCACAACTGAAGAAAATAAAACAAATGAAGTACCGGGGACCTGTGACATGCGGCTCCCTGAAAACCTTTTGAAGCTTTTCTCGGGAGGCCCCAAAGAAGAGATTTTCCTTCTTACCTCCAATCATTGGATGATTTTTAATATAAAATCCTTGCCCCAAACCCAGAAATTAGGAACTCCATTTCCCTTGTATGAAGTGTGATAAGGAATATTACATTTATACCTAAACTACCCAACAAAAAAATAAGTGGGGAGTAAACAAGGAATAAAGGAAAGGGGGAAGGAAGTCAGGCCAGCCTGAGCTGGGTTGGTAAGATGGAAACAGAAGCAAATATTGAAAAAGGCTTCCTCAAATGGTATAAAGTTTGAGATGTTCATTATAATCTTCCTTTCACCTGATGAAATCATTCAAGTAAATGCATGAGGGAAAGCATGCATTTGGTTAAAAGGAAGTGGGTTCTGGGGAATGAAGCCTAAGTCTGATGGGTGAAAATGAGACTCTAACCCCAGCTAATGCCCTGGAGTTTTGCTTTTTCCACCTTCACATACATCTATTTGAGGTTCTGACAAAAAACCATGAGATCTGTGGAGGAAAAGTTGAGAACTTTATTTTTTATTAAATAGAAAAGAATCCAGATATCAGAGAGACACAGGCTCTGGTGGAAAACGAAAGCTCATACCGGAGAACAAAGGAAGGGTCTGGCTTAAATATGGAAAATTCCTGTCACAGTCCTCAATAAGATCTGTATGTGCAAATGAAGGATTTAAACTCATTCAATTCTGACTGGTTGAAAATCATTGAATCTTGACTGGGTAGTTTTTCTAAACCCCAAACCATAAGTGTCTGTTGGATGCCCTTTCAGGCTGGTGGGAGGAGATTTCCAACCATGGTGTCTCAGGTCCCTTTACAAGAATTGTCTTAGCTCAGAGGCACAGCGTGTTTGTTTGGAACCACCCTCTTCAGAAACAAAAGGCACGTGGCCACTCTTCTCTTGCTGTGGGCCACTGGGTTTCCGTTACTTTAATTGGGGTGTTTCTGCTAGCCAGAGTCCATTTTGTCTGGAGAGGTTGGGGTCTTAGTAACAGTTTCATTTCACACTGGTAAGTTCCATCAAATTATATGGAAGGCTGATTAAAGGACTACAGCTGAATAAAGCACCCCTAGGAAATTTCCCTACCTCCTAGACTATACAAAAGGTTTCCCTAGTGGTGTGCTCAGGTGGTCCAGCTAAGAAGCACGTGACTCTCCGGGAAACGCATGACAAGCCAGTGCAACCCAAACTGCCCACCACCCAGAGTGCTCAAGAGCTTCAGATGTAAGAAAATGCACTAATGAAAAACATCAATCCTGATTTTTCTCTAGATTCCTTGAAACCCTGGATTAGGTGAGAACATAGAAAACCAATAATCATATTAGTTTCCAAACACAGCAGATTTCATCCCCCGACCCCCAAGTTCTCTATGTTTGCTGCTTGGTGTTATGGCCTATATTAAAAGATTTTATGAGATTTAGCCTTTAAAACTCACATACGAATGTAGTCAATGCTGTGCTCTACATCAAAGAGTGTCTTCTTTATGAAGACGCAAAGGAAAACTCTCTCTGAATTCCTTACCAGAAATAGTTCTACTTCCCTAAGCGACCATTTAGTTTATTTCTCATGGACTCTGAGGCCTATTGAGCTGATATGGTTCCTATGATGTTGCTTACTGGAAAGCTTAGAGGCAAATGTTTAGCCCATTTCTAGTGACTGAGTAGGACCACGAGCCATCTGTGCACCAGACTCAGCCCTGGTTTTAGCTCCTTCTTTTCTACCCTGTTCTCTGTTTGTCTAGATGTCACCAATACACTTAATTTTGATACATTTTTAAACTCTGCCTGAAATCATTGGAATAAAGCTAAGTAGAAGTGATGTCTTAAGGTGATGAAAAAAGTCTTTGGGTAAAAACATTAGTTACCATTGCATCCCATATCTGATTGCACAAATCACGGAAGCACACTTTTGGTAGATGGATACACTCATGTAACAAATATACCATCGTAACATTGAATGTCTTTATATCCATAGAAAGTTACCTGGCAGGTAGGTGGGCTTTGGCCTTGGGAGTCAGTACATCCACTTATGGGCTATTGATCCCTGGATATATAGCCTCACTGGTCGGATGCACAGCGTCCTCCTTGGCCAAAAGAGAAGCATCATACTACTGACGCATTCGTGGTAAGGATTCAGGGCAATGTGTAATACATGCCTAGCACAGCGTGTAGCACAAAGCACAGTGTCTCTGTATTACTCATTGCATCCAGGGCTCACTCACATCCAGAAACCAAATCTCCACTGCACAGAATATCTGCACACAACAGAAAGATGGAGGCAAGCTTTCATGTTAATTTGGCAAATAATTGGGTTCATAGAAATATCTGGATATTTTTAGTTAATTGACCAACTGGACAGTGACAAATTCCATTGTAATTATTGAGTAATCTTTGTTATGGCAGAATTCGAAATCCCATTTCACCCTAAGTATATTCCAACTCATTTCCAACCAAAGTCCATCTACCAGTCTGAGTTTCACTCTCCACAAATCGTTTTCCCTAAGACTGTAGACATTATTCACTGACTGCAGAAACTTCCTTAACATTTTTCCACATGTGGCGAGATTGGTTGTGGGGGTCACTTGAAAAGCACAGCTGGGTCTCAGCAGCAGCATCTCCAGGCCCTCTGGTTTTTGAAAGTTAGTCAAATTCCCCAGTAATACTCTGAAAACTCATATAAACGACCAGGGGCTTGGCGGTGTTAAGTAGTCTTGGTGTCTCCTAAATCTCATATATCCAGTAGCATACTCTCCCTTCCTGACACCCTCAC
This sequence comes from Saimiri boliviensis, assembly GCF_048565385.1. Classification (NCBI taxonomy): domain Eukaryota; kingdom Metazoa; phylum Chordata; class Mammalia; order Primates; family Cebidae; genus Saimiri; species Saimiri boliviensis. Next base: position 73,627,784 of record NC_133457.1, read on the forward strand.
CTCCTGCCCCTGAACACATGCGCCCTAAAAAGTCTCAAACTTTTTATTCCTGTAATTTTCAACTTTTATTGGATAAAGAAAAAAAAATAGGTGTACACAGAAAATGTAAAGTTTAACAATTTTTGCACAATCCTAAATAGTTCAGAAAATTAAACGTTCTCTACAAGTGATTAGATAGAATCTCACAAAGCCCAAATCTAATTTCCTTAAGAGCCTGTGGGGTTCTTCAGAGCTCAAGGATGAAAGCAGAAATGTTTCAAAAGCCAGTCTGATCCGTTTCACCCTCAGTTCCTGTGGATGCAGGAAGAGCCTGTGATGGCTGATTCTGGCATCAATTTGATTGGATAAAGGGAGACCCAAATCGTTGGTAAAGCATCATTTATCTCCAGTACTTCAGTAGGCACTGAACCCATTTCTCTTCTGCTAAAAGGGAAAGCCAGGTGGTTTGGAACTTGACTGGAATGACTGGGCTCCCTCAGCGTGTCTGTGAGGGTGTTTCTGAGATTAGTATTTAAGTTGCAAGACTGAGTGGGGCAGCTCTAGCCTCAGCGCCAGTAGGCACCGTCAATCCTCTGGGGTCCTACATGGAATGAACAGGCAGAGGAAAGAATGTTCTCACTCTCTCTTCTGAGCTGGATGCCTTTCTTCTGTCCCTGGACATCAGAACTCCAGGTTCGTTTGTTTTTTATTCAAAAACTCACAGTACCACCTCCCCCAAGACCACTGGGCCTTGGGCCTCTGCCTAAGAGTTATACCACTGACTTCCTTGGCCCTCAGGCTTTCCAAACTGCACTGAGCTGTGCTACCAGCTTCCCTCACTCTCCAGCTTGTGGGGGGCCTATCACGAGACATTTTGGCCTCCATAATTGAGTGGGCCAATATTCCCCTACTACCCCTTGTGCTATTTCCTTCTCTATATATCTTGTCGGTTCTGTCTCTCTGTAGAGCCCCAACAAAAATGGAGCCCAGGGTAGGAAGTAGTCAGCTCTTCCTTCTGAAGCATCACTCTATGACCCCCTGGTGACCTCAGTGGAGACAGCTGTCCCAAATCATATTTGTTAATTGCATCTTGTACCAGTTGAACATGATGACTCTTCCCCAGGCTCTAACAGTCTCTTCATTGAACAACTCGGTTGTCAGATGCTTAGTCTGTTTGTGTTCTACAAAGAAACACTGAAGTTTGGGTAAGTTATAAATGAAAGAAGTTTCTATTAGCCAGTTCCACAGGCTGGATGAGAAGCATGGTGCCAGCATCCGCTCTCTTTCCAGTGAGGTCCTCAGGTTGCTTCCAAGCATGATGAAAAGTGAACGGGAGCTCGTGTCTGTAGAGACCACGTGGTGAGGATGGTGAGTGGCAGGCTTGTTTTGACAACCAGTTTCTCAAGGGAGCTGACAGAATGGGAACTCACTCTTCACTGCACAGTACCAAGATCATGAGGGATCTGTCCTCATGATCCAAACACATCCTCTTAGACGCCCCTCCAATATTGGGGATCAAATTTCAATATGGGGCTTGGGGCACAAACATCCAAACTATAGCAGATGCTTTCCATGCTACTAAAAGGCACATTTCAGCTGTGTTTGCCCACCCTTCTAGAACTAACTAGGAATCTACTCACCTCACAGGTGTACCCCGATGGCTTTCTGGGGAGATCTTGGTATTGCATCCAGAGTTTATATGATTAAGCTACAACCCTTGTCTTCTGTCTTCTCTCCCACCCCACCCCATCAGTTTCTATACAGCACCTGTTTCTATAACCTTTGTAAAATGAGATGCCTCAAGACCATCTAAAAACAGTGCCTGTCTGTGGCTGGTAGATCTTATGCATTGATAGAAAAAATATTCAGCCTGTGGAAAGGAGAGAGCAAATGTAACTTAGATGCTAAATTTTATCAGAGCTAAATTCATATTCCCCTAGGGTGGGGATAGGAAAGTCAGGTACATTTTACTAATTCAGAAGGAAGAAAAATTTTTGTATTATTGCCTCTCCAGTTAAGTCAAATATGGGTAGCTTGGACTGACTACATAAAATAAAATCTCATCAAGCCACAGTGAACAACTCTGAAAATAATGCTCCAAACACGACAGTTATATAACAAGAAGAATCCTTGTGTATGAACTGAATCTGACTTCCTTTCTCCAGGGAAATTTAATGGAATTAAGTCTCCTCTGTTCCCATTTAGAAGTTCATACATAATCATAGCATGTTATTACAGACAGAAAATGAAAACTTCAAAATCAGAGCTGGTACACAATGCAATTTATTTCTACTGGCAATAAATTGCCCCTTAGGTTATGGAAAAAGAGTACGACGATGGAGACTAAGAGGAAGCTAATGTCCTCTCTCAAAACATTGCAACAGCTGTGCCCACCTCATGGGCTTCTCCAGAACTGACAGCAGTGTTGCTGTTTTATTTCTTCAAGTGGTAAGCTCACCAACCTCTGCTGATGAAAAGATGACCAAGTACCTCTTGACCTCTGCCAAACTGGCCTGTGGGTAGATGTTTTTAAAGTTATAAACTTTTTATCAGCCTAAGCAGGATATTATTCTAAAATTTATCCTAGGCTGGGTGTGGTGGCTCATGCCTGTGATCCCAGCACATTGGGAGGCTGAGGTGGGCAGATTGCCTGAGGTTAGAAGTTCAAGACCAGTCTGGTCAACATGGTGAAATTCTGTCTCTACTAAAAATAAAAAATAAAAAAAATTAGCCAGGCTTGGTGGTGGGCGCCTGTAATCCCAGCTACTCAAGAGGCTGAGGCAGGAGAATCACTTGAACCAGGGAGGCGGAGGTTACAGTGACCTGAGATGGCACCATTGCACTCCAGCCTGGGCAACAAGAATGGAACTTTGTCTCAAAAAATAAAAAATAAATAAAAATAAAATTTTTTGTAATAATTAAAAATTTGATAGAATGTATTAGCCAAGACAATAAGCCAGTCCATCAACCTGAAGAAAGTCAGGCAAAAACGTTTAAATTTCTTTAATACACTTGTCATGATGATATTGGGAAAGCCTGACTTGCAATCCAAGTGGCCTGCTCCAATCCTTAGCCCTGTCACTTCTTCCCAGGATTTGAGCTTTCATAGTTTGCTTAACATAACTGGGTCTTGATATCATGGAGAAACTCCTACGTGCTTGATAAAGGTTTCATAGGAATCAGTTGAAATACTGCATGCATGACACCCATGGACTTTGGGCTATTTGTCTTTTTTGATGTATCTAAAGCATTGTAATTGTTTGGAAGAAAAGAATAGGATTTCTTGAGTTTAGGCAACCATCTAGAATTAGAAGTCTATTTGTAACAGTGTTTCACACAGTTAAACTCAGGATTCAACACCCTAAAGCAAAGTGCAGGGAAGAGAGGGACTGGGGAGAGGACTAAGCATCGGGTATTTTCTCAGTGTCGGTTGCCTGTAATCCCAGCACTTTGAGAGGCCAAGGTGGGCAGATAATGAGGTCAGGAGATCGAGACCATCCTGGCTAACAAGGGTGGTCTCTACTTAAAATACAAAAAAACCTAACCAGACATGTTGGCACGAGCCTGTAATCCCAGCTACTCAGGAGACTGAGGAAGGAGAATTGCTTGAATCCGGTAGGTGGAGGTTGCAGTGAGCCGAGACTGCACCACTGCACCCAGCCTGGGTGACACAGCCAGACCTGTAAGGTCTGTTATCGAGTTAAATGAGGAAATGAGGCCAGAATAAGAAAAGTAAAAGCCAATTTATTCAGCTCCCTGGCGAGGTTCTACGGTATGGGAAAGGGGTCAGAGAAGTCTCATTGGCTTTTTAAGGCGTGGGGTTTTATGGGGAGGGGAGGCAATTGATTGGCTTTTGGGAAACAAAGCAAAGGCAGCTTTATTGGCTGTTGGGAAGCAGGATGTGCATGGAGCGAGCTGTCATTGGTAGGCCAGCAGGACTCTGGGTAAGTGGGCCAGCCGTGGCTATTGGGCAGGATTTGGTGGGGCTTCTTTAACATTTTTTGGCAGGGTTTCTCAACAGCAGGCTGGGATTGAGTGTATAGTTCGGTGTTGAGTGTGGGCTTGGGTATGGTATGCAGAGGCGGGTGTGGGGAAGCCATGTGGCGAGGCCAGATAATGAACTTGAGGTGATGATGTAGCTATCAGGCATAGAGAGGGGTAGGTGTGTCCATTCAGATCCTGGCGAGGCAACCGGCCTTACAAGACCCTGTCCAAAAAAAAAAAAAAGGAAGAAGGAAGGGAGGGAAGGAGGAAGGAATTTCAAGGAAGAAAGAAGGAAGGGAGAGAGGGAGGAAGGAAAGTGAAATGTAATTCCATTACTGCAGGCACAAAAATCGAAGGAAAAGGTATGGTAGATTATCCTGTGCTAGAAATAGCTCCAGAATCTTACTGATCTGGCACAGAAAAGCTTATTTCTTGTTCCTGCCAGTTTTGCTTTGGTCCCCAGAGCTCTCCAGGGCTACCTCTTCTGGGCTGCGGCCGATCGCTCCAGGAGGTGCTGATCTGTGGCAGCTGCGTGTCAATACACACTTCCCCAGATGTGGCAGCCATGGGCGTGAGCACAGGAGATCATGCGCTGACTCTAAACGCTTCCTGGAACTGACACATGTACCCTTTGCACGTGTTTCACTGGCCAGAGTAATTTTTAAGTGCGGCCTGTCTGAAAATGAACCACTGCTACACACGGCAGCAGGACTGATCATAGAAACATTTGGATAAAGGGAGGAAAAATTAAAAACAGGTCCCTGGAGAAACATACTTTGATAACATTTCAATATATTTTTTAAAATTTAAATTAAATATTACTTAAACTTACATATATGAAGGTTAGACTTACATCGTCAAAAAAAGAGAATAATGAAACCAAAAATCAAGGAGATGGTGACCTCTATGGCTGGAGCGATGGGAGGTGCGCACAGGTGGAGATAAGGTGTTGGAATTGCTCCAGTCCTCAAGGAAGCAGCGCTCACTGAGGTGGAGGAAAGGTGACAATTCCAAGGGGAGCAGCCAAGGCCAACAAAAATAACATATTTCATAGGAAATTGCATAATTCAATAGAGATCACATTCAAGACTCCAAAACATCATCACAAGTATTTGTGAGACTATGTCCTTAACACAAGAACAGGTTGCTGGGGAAAGAATCAAGAACAAGAAAATATTCTTGGTAGTTAAAATTAGTATTTCTGAAGTTAAAATAAAATCATGAGTAAGGCTGAAAGATAAAGCCCTTTCAGACTATAACTAAAAAGATGATGGAAAATGGGAGAGGAATATTTGGAAACCACAAGTCAAAAGATTCAAAAACCATAAACACTGAAGTATAAATACAGGGACCAAGAAATGTCCCAAGCATTAAAAGAGGGCATTCATCATACGTTTTCCAGAGTACGTATGTTTCCAAGAATGGTGTGACCTTTTAGGCTACAGACACAGCTCTTTATTTCAAGAATATTTTGTTTTAATACAGTTTGGATAAATTATTTCTGTTCTATTTCTGTTCTCATCTTCATGAAACCCAATCAGTGCATTTATGGGTCTGTCTCTGATATTCTATAATATCTACCTGAATTTCTATTTATCTTTTAACTTGCTTTTTTCCATTTTACACATATTAACTGTATGTATTTATCTTTTAACTGATTTTAGGAAGCAATGATGTTTGTGATTTACTGAGCATCTTGGAGAACTGTGTGTTTATGTTAATTCTCCTTTGGTTAATTTCTCTTCTGATGTAGGTTTTTATGTGATTTTGTGTTCATTTTTTTTGGCAATATGTATGTACAGAGCATTTCTGCTTGTTTCTCATTGCTGAACAGGGACAACGGAAGCATGGTGGTATGGAGAGAGGGTGAGAGGGGTGGGCTGGGGGCTCATGCTACCTGGTCTTTTTGATGTGTATGTGGGAAGACAAACATCAGTATACAAACACCTGCCTGGGATTCAGCATTGCCATTTCCATCAACTCACCCACCCTGAGTAGCGAACGCTCCTCAGTTTGCCAATATAGACACTGATAAGGCCTCAAGCTTGTTAATTGCACGTTCTGTCTTTCCTTGCCCCTCAATCATGTCCCTGGGCTGGGAGATGAAGTCTGAATCCACAGCAGTGACAGTCTACTAGAGTTCTTTAAGTAAAACTGGGTCTTTAAAATGTCTTATCTGGCTTTTCCAGGGCCCTCCAAGCCCCTAGATCATGACCCTGCAATTAAAGAACTTTCGTACATGTCTTAGGATAGAAACTTACACATCTGGGAAAATGTGGAACCTGTACAGGATTCAAAAACCAAAAGGCAATTAGAAACTTCAGGCAAAGCAAAATCTTTTCAAGAACATCATAGTTCAAATATGAAGCAAACTAAGAGGTTGTCTGCTGGGCAGTGGGGGTATAGCTTGATTTTTCTCCTAGAAACCTCTGCCTGTGTTGTCCCAGGCCATGACACTGGGCTTGGAGAAGGAAATGTTAGTCAACCACAGTATGTGGCTGAGGGGCAAACCACACTTACTTTGCCATATCTTATTAAGGATGTTTATTAGTTTTGAACTTTTAAATCACCTATGGTAAAGAATATAAAATAAATGTTATCTTCCCTAACAAAGATCCAATTGACAGAGGTTTGGGAGTGGGTGCAGAAATAGAGATGACTCCAAAGATACTTTATAAAATTGATAGAAACATAAATCTATGTTTAATGATATTACTTGTGTTTACACAATGACTAGAAGAAGTCCTGCCTAAAATTGGGAAGATGTGGGAAAGCAGAAAATAGAATTACTTAGGTGAGCTAAATTTTTTTAAATTTTAAATCAGAAATTTACCAGTTAATGCCAGAAAATTACTTCAGAATGAGTGAAAAACCACCATGGTCACGTTAGTTAGTGCTTTGGTGGTAACCACCGGAAGGCAGAACTAGTTGTAAGTCTGGGAGAAGGGAAGGGGTTGTGCAAGAGACTGTGCTCATAGGACACTTGGGTACCATTTTATTTTTATTTGCCATATGTACATATTACATTGATAAATGTTATGAATTTTACAATTACCTATCATATGAAAATATTTCCATTTCCACTCTACTTCTCACACTTCTCAATAATCCTAAGCATGATATAGTCAAGTAACTATCTGTCTCCATCTGATCTAATTCTGTAGCAGTAATACCAAATTTCCTTGGCCTCTAAGCCCTCTGTAGCTTAAAATAGGCACCATGACCCCTCACATCCTGGAGAGAAGGTGATAAGCATCACTGGTGTGAATCCCTGTAGGGAAAACTAATAAACATGAGAGCAGCAGTTTCTGCTTTTATGACGCTTCCCAGAATGGACAAGCCACTCCACTTCTAAGAGTCAAGAGCCATCCCCACAACTGGGTTGACAGTGAGGTTAATTTTTCTTTACTTTTGTGCAGGCCAAATGCCTACGGGTATGTGATTTTTTTAAAAAAAGTACCTCGCATGATATCTGAAACGATACATGCATGCCACTTGTGTACCGTAAATAATAAACTACAACAGCATCACAGGTCCTGTGGCAGTGTTTATCTCTGCTGCAACTCAGCCAGGTGCAAGCAGTTCTGCATATAGACACAGGAGTGTGATGAATCCCTTCCCCTCCCTTTTCATTATTCCCGGGAACCTTCTCCTGTCACTTAACAGAAGACAAGCTGATTGACAGTCGTGGGAGAGGGGAGTTTATTTTTTATTCTATTTAATAATGCAGTACACTAGGTCACCCTGATGGAACATCCTGCATGTTTTATCATTAGAGAGCCAAGAAACACCATTCCAGCACAGAAGCGGCCCTGGAATACTGCTAGGACACCTCAGGTTCCAGTCCTGGCGCAAGACTCATTTGGAGCCACATTTCTTCAGTCACTGCATTGCAAATGTCTCTTGTCATGATAATAACATATGGCACCAGTTTATTGATGCTTTATTGAAAGGTCTATGAGCCTTCCGCTTGAATCTGGACAGACCATAATGAGTCACTGCAAGGACAGGTACAATGTGAGGGCACTGTGTGACTTCCATCAGCAGGTGGAAGGGCATGCACTTTCTACCTGGTTCTCCTGGGATGCTTCATGCCAAGGGAAGCTGGATCCCCAACGAAAAATGTAACTCCTCTGAGATCCCCATGCTGGAGAGGCTGAAGGGGAACTCAGCTGAGCAAGCTCTTGGACCTTCAGCCCAAGTGCCTCAGATGATGGCAGCTCCAGTCAACGCTGATTGCCACAAGCATGGGAAATCCAACCAAGAATTGCTTAGACCTTCTTAAACACCTGACCAATTAATTAAAAATTATGAGCTTAATTGATGGTGTTTTAAGGCTCTAAGTTTCAGTCTGTAAAGATAGTCAGCAAATACCTCTCATCCCCCAAAAGAATTACCTGGAATCTCCATTAGTATCATTTCTTACATAACCTTGATTTCCTTGGGGTCTATGGGATGACTCAAAGAGGTAACCCAGATGCAAGAACCTTGTGCACCCAAATTACAAGATATCATCACAAACATATCAGAGATAGTTGAACACTACACAAAAGCAAGTTATCTTTATTATAATTATTGAATTTTTCAAATAGCAAATTTAAGAAAATTTTTAGTTTGTTGCCAAGTTAACAATCAGCCTGAACAGACACTTCTCAAAAGAAGACATTATGTGGCCAACAAACAGATGAAAAAGAATTCATCATCACTGGTCATTAGGGAAATGCAAATCAAAACCACAATGAGATACCATCTCACGCCAGTTAGAATGGTGAGTATTAAAAAGTCAGGAAACAACAGATGCTGGAGAAGATGTGGAGAAATAGGAACACCTTTACACTGTTTGTGGGAGTGTAAATTAGTCCAACCATTGTGGAAGACAGTGTGGTGATTCCTCAAGGATCTAGAAATAGAAATTCCATTTGACCCAGCAATCCTATTACTGGGCATTTACTCAAAGGATTATAAATCATTCTACTATAAAGACATATCCACATGTATGTTTATTGAAGCCCTGTTCATAATAGCAAAGGCCCGTCAATGATAGATTGGATAAAGAAAATGTGGCACATATACACCATGGAATACTAGGCAGTCATAAAAAGGATGAGTTTATGTCCTTTGCAGGGACATGGATGAAGCTGAAAACCATCATTCTCAGCAAACTGACACAAGAACAGAAAACCACACACTGCATGTTCTCACTTATAAGCGGGAGATGAACAATGAGAACACATGGACACAAGAGAGGGAACATCACACACCGGGACCCGTCAAGGGTCAGAGGCTAAAGAAGGAATAGTTTTAGGAGAAATACCTAATGTAGACGATGGGTTGATGGGTGCAGCAAACCACCTATACCTGTGTAACAAAGTTGCACATTCTGCACGTGTATCTCAGAATTTAAAGTTTAATAATAATAAAATTAAAAGAAAAAAAAATCAGCATGGTGGGGAAAGACAGAAAGTGCCCCATCATTGGCACTGTGGACAAGTAAGTTGTCTTCCTCGCCCTTCTCTCCTTCTTCTCTCCCTCATTTTTTTCCTCTCCCTTTTTCTGCCCCTATCTCTCTTGGTGCAATTATTTCCATCTTGATCTCAGTCTTGTTTCTTCCTGGGACTAGCAGTCTTCAGGACCCATTTTCCTGTGGCCTCAATATTTCTCCATGGAACCGAGCAGGTGAGCTGGGCACCTTTGCTTACTTAACAGGTAAGAAGAAAGGACTAAAAGGACACCTAGGCCCCCGCCTGGTAATATGAGCCGTTCTTCTCCCGAGGAGCAGCTTCTGTTGGGATCATTATCTAAGCAATTAGGGGTTTCCACTCAATTTGCAGGCTCACTGAGTGTTACGCGTGTCTCAAAGCATCAGGCAATGGAGGAACTAATCAGCACTTAATTGCTGATAATAAAACCCAGAGAATGAGGAAGAAAGCGCAAAGAAAAACAATTCTCTCATTATTTCGACTTTTCTGCACCACTCCCAATTACACAGTAAGTCACCTCTTTTCATAGCTACTGTCATGACATCTGTGTGGGCCCTGGGGTCACTTAATTTCAAGCTACCTTTAAAATCAGATCCTCCGAGGAACAGATATTTGCTTTATGCCGACGCAATTAAAGAAGCTAATTTCAGTTTTGAAGCGCACAAGATGTATGCAAGTTAATAGCTTTGCGGCTTTTGGCCTCCAAACAGAATGAAAAGCTTGTTGCTCGGCTTTAATAACCTGTGGGACAACTCTAAGTGTTCATATAAATTGGAAACCTCGCTCTTAACTGATTTTTTTCATTCAATTGCTTCCTGATAGGAGGATCTTTATCTTAAATCCTGTAAATGTTTAAAACACCCTTTTGTTTCCTCTGCATCTCGCTCTGCCATTTATTTGGGGTGTCAGAAAGGGGAAATGAAGTAGAAACAGACACCTCCCAGGACAGCCTAGCAAGCTGGAACTCAGAGCTCTTGGGGCACTGCAGCGGCGATGACCCACCTCAAGGCTGTTCTCAATTTCTGCCCCAGGTCTTTTGCGTTCTTTATTTAGAGTACACGTTCATGTAAGTGACAGACATCAGCATTCCTTGACACCGTGTTAATTCAGGTGCTTGCAATTTGCAAGTGGCCCTGCTTCTCCAGCAGGGATCTTGCAATCTCCCTTCATGTGTTTTCATGTGCAGCATGAAAATACCATGGCCTGGGAGCTGCAGGCAGACATGGAATGACTCCCTACAGTGTTCTTGCTGGATGCCTGGGCCAGTTCCATGCTCCCCTGTGAGATCAACACTGCAGTGCCTGAGAACAGAACTGCAGCAATGGTTCTTGTGGCTGCTAAAATATTCCCATCTGGCATATCTCCTTAACTATTTGACTAGCGCGTAGCCATGAAACTCCCTCAGGAATCTCACCTTGGGTGAAAAACTGGAATGAGCACATTGGGAGCAGTAAATGCATTTATTAAGAGCCCAAATCTCAGATCGTCACTTAACAGAGACATGCATGATAGAGCAGGTTGCTCAGTCTCTGTGAGGCCGATTTCCTGATCTGTCAAATGGGCAGGCTCATGGTGTCTGGCTTTTAGGGATATACATCTTGCACAGTGGGGCACATGAAGCATAATAAATATTAACTTAAAGTTTGGTTTAGGCTCATCCCCCAGAAGCAGACCTTGAGGAAGGGATCCAGAGCAAGGAATTGGTTTGAGTGGTGATTTGGAGGGAGCAGTGGTGGGGAGCAGTGTGGAATGTCTCTCTTCTCTTCAAGGGAGAACTTGCCCAGCTGCAAGGAGGGTGGGTGCCTGTAGCCTCAAGTGGCTGCCACCTGGATCTTCCCCTGCTTTTCTGCTCAGACACCCTTCCCAGGCCATCCCTGCCAGGGACTGCACACAGCTGGTGCTGCAGTCCAACTCGGAGTGCCCAGCACTGGGCCCCTCTAATGGGCAATTTCAGGGTTGGTGAAGACGTCCTCAGTCAGCACCACAGTCCTTGGCTCCCTCTGCCCAACCCCAGCCCCACACTTGGTGTCAGGGTTACTTACCCCAGTGTATTAGTCAGGGTTCTCTAGAGGGACAGAACTGATAGGAAGCTTTTGGAGTCCTTCCTCCACATACACACACACATATATATAAATTCCCATACAGACACACACACACACACATACATACACACACACATATACACACACATATGTACACATATACACACACATATACATACACACATATACACACATATTAATTCCCATACACACACACACATACACACACACAGACATACACACACATATACACACATACACATACACACACATACACACACACATATATACACACACACATATACACACACATACACACACACATATATAAATTCCCATACACACACACATATATATACACACACACACATATATAAATTCCCACACAGACACACACACACATACACACACACACACACATATACACACACATACACACACACATACACACACATACACACATATACACATATATAAATTCCCATACACACATACATATACACACACACATATACACACACACATATATATAAATTCCCATAGAGACACACACACATACACACACACTCACACACATATACACACACATATATACACACATATACACACACATACACACACACACATATAAATTCCCATACACACACATATACACACACACATATATACACACACACATATGTAAATTCCCACACACACACAAACACATGTATACACACACATGCATATGCACACACACACACATATACACACACACATATACACATACACACACATATGTGTGTGTATGTGTATGTGTGTGTATAAATATATATAAAGTGGAGTTTATTAATGGCCCAACAATAGGCCATTTGTAAGCTGAGAAGCAGGAGAGCCAATCTGTGTTCCAAAACTGAAGAACTTGGAGTCTGATGTCTGAGGGCAAGAAACATCAGCATGGGAGAAAGATGCAGGCTGGGAGGCTAGGCCAGTCTAGTCTTTTCATGTTTTTCTGCCTGCTTTATGTTCTAGCTGCACTGGCAGCTGATTAGATGATGCCCACCCAGATTAAGGGTGGGTCTGCCTTTTCCAGACCACTGACTCAAATGCTAATCTCCTTTGGCAACACCCTCACAGACACACCCAGAATCAATACTTTGCATCCTTCAGTCCAATGAAGTTGACACTCAGTATTAACCATCACAAGTCCACTCTTTGTCAACTTGAACCCATACACATTTCCCAAGATCATACATAATCTTCAAATAAAGACAATAATAAGGTCGTAATTATATCCAACGTAGTACAACCATCCTTTGTAAAACCAGAGATGCACCAATCCCCAATCCAAATGCTATTACATGAAGTTACCAGTATTTAAATGCTGATATGAAGTCAGTAAATCTTATGTCACATGATAAAGGAGAAAACAAAAAAAAATGAGGATATTTTCTTAGTGCAAGTGTATACGTGCACAAATATGTTTTTAACAAAAGAAGGAGGAAATACTCAGGACAATTACAGTCCTCGTTTCTTTGAACACATGGCCACGTTTCTGGTCATGTGATCACAACAGATATTAATGACTACCTTCTTCCACCGCCCATTCTGCATTCCCTTGGCCTTCTGCAAGCCACTCAGCAGGTTGTGTTTTCTTCTTGGTGGAGTGAACCAAATTTTCATTCCTCAAGGATCTGAGCAATTTGTAGTCCTGCCTGAATTGAGCTGTTATAGTTTCCCAGTGTTAGATCTGAGAAGAGCAATTACAGGGCTCTTCAAAGATGCAGGTACCCCCCTCACAAATCTGTTTTGCAAGGCATTGGTCAAGGGTGTATCTACTGGATGCTCCTGCTGCGATTAGTAGGTCTGAAGTGACTAATCCACGCCACCATTCCAGTCTCCCCATGGCTTTGGATCCCTTCCTCTACATTAAACCAAGGGAGATCAAGCATTTTCAGCTCACTCACAGTGAGCTATTTTTAATCCGTATTTCAGCTAACCCAGCAAGTAAGCTGTTAGAACCTTTTTTAACTCCCCAAACTGCAACATTAAATATAGAGTCCCTACTTAGTTGCCCAAACAATAAATTCACCCTGATCAAACTCTATGTTCCTTCCACCATTATCCCAGACCCTTCATATCCATTCCCATGACCATTCTCCAGATTTCTGCTTGTATAAATTAGAAAACTTTTTTTTTTTATTTTTTGTTTTTATTATTTTTTTAAATTGCATTTTAGGTTTTGGAGTACATGTGAAGAACATGCAAGATAGTTGCATAGGTACATACATGGTAGTGTGATTTGCTACCTTCCTTCCCTTCACCTCTATCTGGCATTTCTCCCCATGCTATCTCTCCCCAACTCCCCACTCCCTGCTGTCCCTCCCCTATTTCCCCCCACAGACCCCAGTGTGTGACACTCCCCTCACTGTGTCCACGTGTTCTCATTGTTCAACACCCACCTATGAGTGAGAACATGACTCAGGCAGTTCTTTTCCAATGTAGCACACCTCCTCATGGGTCTCACTCTCAACCTCACCTTTAGGGGCCCATGGTGACTTTAGCCTAGTTATGGGTCTGGAAGCACACAGAGGGGGTGGGGTGGCTCCTGAGGAGAATCAGTGTTATCTTGCCCAGCAGCTGCCTCAGGGGAGGCCATTATGGTTGCAGGGTTTATCTCCTCAGACAAAGGTGAAAAGGCTGATGGCGGTGTGGGTCGGGGAGGTGATGTTGCCACTACTGGGGATGGGGAAGGTGTTTCTTCCAGCAAAAAAGGTTCATCAGAGTTTACAGACTCAGCATCCCCAGCTTCATCAAGATCCTCCCACATGTCCCCATTCCGAGTTGCAGGATCCCATCCTTTTCCAATCAATGACCTCACTTTAACAGTGGACACCCTGTGAGGCTGCGCACCCATTTGTCCTTGCAGGTCAGCCACTCGCATGATACGAGCTTGTGCCTGTCTTTCCAGTTTCAGCTCTTCCTCTACAGGAGATAAGACTCTCACTCAGGGCAATCTTAGCAGATTTGGGGCTCAGTATCTGCTTCTCAAGTGGGGAGACAGAATTCCTAAGTTCATCATTTTCTTACATCACTTTGTCCACTGAACTTAGGAGCCACCAACCAGCTTCATTTCATTCCTCGGTTCTCCACATAAGGTCAAAAGTATCATGTATAGTCAGTAAACTCCTTGCCTCTTATAAGCAGTGAACTAGGAGTGTCAAATGCATTTATTTGTCATAATTCTAAACAGTTGATGTCAAGGACTATCAGTGTCCTCCATACTATTAGAAGTAGAGTCTTTAGCATTTTTGGGTCTAATTATATTAAGTAGCCAACTCCAGAAACTCCAAAATTAATGAAAGAACTCCATTCTTAATATTCTTTTTCTCTAGAACCACTCCTAGTGCCAAAATCTGTATTAGTTGGGGTTCTCTAGAGGGACAGAACCATATATAAAAAGGGGAGTTTATTAAATATTAACTCACACAATCACAAGGTCCTATAATAAACCATCTGTGAGCCGAGGAAAAAGGAGAGCCAGTTAAAGTCCCAAAACTGAAGAACTTGGAGTCTGATGTTTGAGATTAGGAAACATTCAGCATGGGAAAAAGATGTAGGCTGGGAGGCTAGGCCAGTCTAGTCTTCTTATGTTTTTCTGCCTGCTTTATGTTCTAGCCTCACTGGCAGCTGATTAGATGGTGCCCACCCAGATTAAGGATTGGTCTGTCTTCTCCAGCCCACTGACTCAAATGTTAATCTCCTTTAGCAACACCCTCATAGACATACCCAGGATCAATACTTTGCATCCTTCAATCCAATTACATTAACACTCAGTATTACACATCACACCCAGTTTTCTTTTCCCTTTTTTTTTTTTTTTTTGAGACAGAGTCTTGCTCTGTCACCCAAGTTGGAATGCAGTAGTGTGATCTCAGCTCACTGCAACCTCTGCCTCCTGGGTTCAAGCGATTCTCCTGCCTCAGCCTCCCAAGTAGGTGGGACTACAGACATTCACTACCATGCCCAGCTAATTTTTGTATTTTTAGTAGAGATGGGGTTTCACCATATTGGCCGGGCTGGTCTCGAACTCCTGACCTTGTGATCCACCCGCCTCGGCCTCCCAAAGTGCTAGGATTACAGACATGAGCCACCTCGCCCGGCCCACACCCAGTTTCGTTTTACAGGTATTATCCACCCTCAAGAAATTACTCATACATTGTACTTCTAACTCCTTCCCAATATCTGTTTCCAGGAAGACACAGATGACTTCTGAAAAGTGAGACAGAGAAGGAGGGTAGCCAGTTAATGAGCAGGTCTCTGCTGTGGGCACCTCATGTGTAATCTGGGGAATTGTTGGTGTGAAACTTGTCTCAGACTTGCCTGAAAAGCTGAGGAAGAGGGTAATTTTGTTTCCCACCCAGCACCCCGTCCTCCAGGGCTGAAGGCTGTTCCTGGAGAATCATGCACTGGCACTTCCTGTGGGCCAGGAGAGCAAGCCCTGGGGAGTCACCGACATGCACCCTAGGACTCCCTGTGAGGCTTTGGGAGCTCTCAGTGTCCAGGGAGTGTGGGTGTGGCTGTGAGAGCAGCTGCCGCAAGGCTTTGTTCTTTAGCTACTCAGTCCGGATTCCAAGTCACAGTGGAAGAACGGCCAGGCTAAAGGCTGCAGGCTTGTGGGACCTGCAGCACCTCCAGGGGATGGCGCTGTTGTCACATAAACCCCCAGGAGCCCCTCTCATTCTGCATCCACCTGGGCTCTCCAGTCCTTTAGTAGAACCTCCTCACCCCTACTAAACTTGCTAGCGTACGGAGCACTTGCCCCTGTGTTAGCACACGCTAAACTTTTGTAAAGGAGATCACAAAGGGCTTGGTATTAATCAGTTTCTTTATGGAAGACATCTTCACTTTCCACCTCGGAAAGAGCAGGCTTACAAGAGAGAGCCGTGCTGCATAGAGCTCCTCATAGCTGAACTCAGGGGCAACTCAGAATGAATCAGCAGTGCTCATTGGAAAAGCCCTGAGCTGTGATCTGTGCGGGGATGAGCTGTGCCACCACTAGCAACCTTTCTTCCTGATGCAGCTCAGCCGCTTTGCCAAGGGATGGGAAGACAGTCATTAGGACTGCAGACGGCACAGACAGTCCCAGAGAAGGGAAAAGAGAACACAGCATCACACACCCAACGTTCTGATGCTTGTAGACTCAACACTGAAGCAAGTATAACATCTGGGGGAAACTTTCAAAAGTTCAGATTGTTTCTGCTGCTTTAGTCCTTCCCCAGCTGGCCACAGCTGTCACCAGGCAGGACCAAATCCTCAACCACCAAAGAGCCAGCCAGGGGAGAACAGGAGAAATTCTGCTCTCACGCCCATCTTTTAGAGCAGGTTGCTCACCTGTCTCATTTACCTGAATCCTTGAAAACCATTGCCTTCCCTTGGGTTCTTGGTCACTGCAGAGCCTGAAGCCGTTGTCCAGTTCCCTGGGATCTTGCGCTGGGAATGAGCCTCATCCAGGTCCCTCACACCAAGAAGTCACCGGCCATGGGCCCTGACCCATTTGCCCGACTCACCAGTGCTGTCTTCTGGCTGAGTCTGCGGAATCTCCCCCTGCACTTACCATGCACTGCACACCTTTATACCAACTCTGTTGTCCTGAGTTTTCTCTAAGTATCCCAGGTATTCTTTTCTGTTCCTTCAGAAGAAGGTTTTTTCAGGTTCAGCATTTCTTTACCTTGTTTTTTATTCCACTGACAAGCCAGGGTTTAAAACACCTCAAAGGGTTAAAAACATGTAAACCCTCCTTGATTTGTGTTCCCTCTAAAGTATATTCTGAGCTAAGAGCTTGGGTACAGATGCTAAGTGGGAAGATGCTTCCGAGAAATACGACAGTATCCAAAATGTGGCATTTCCATACAATGGACTATTGTTCAGCCTTGAAGAGAAAGGAAATTCTGACACATGTCGCAACATGGATGAACTTTGAGGACATTATGTAAATGAAATAAGACGGTCACAGTGATTCCACTTACATAAGTGGCTAGAGTCATCGAATTCATAGAGAAAAAGTAGAATGGTGGCTGCCAGGGGCTGGGAGTGGGGAGAATGGGGAGTGATTGTTTAATGGGTACAGCGTTACAGTTTTGCAAGATGAAAAGTGTTCTGGAGATGAGGCTGGTGATGATTGTGCAACGATGTAAATGTACTTAATATCACTGAACTGTGTACTTAAAAAGTGTTAAGGTGGTAAATTTTATGTTATGTATATTTTGACACATTAAAAAAGGCATTGTTTAAATCAGAAGAGATATTGTTTTGTTTTGTTTTGTTTTAAAGCCAGATGCTGATGACAAGGTAGGGCTGGTCCAGAGAAGTGAAGGGAGGAGAGCCATCAGAGCAGCGGTGCCTCCTGCGTTTAATAAAGGCATCAAAATAAAATAGATGAGCAGAAAATGAGACTCACACTCTTGCACTCTCTTTATCATAATTGGGCCACTTTAGTAACCACACTAGGGAAGGGAATGAGTTTGATATTAGTGGTTATGTTAATTTCTGTAAAGTAAATCAGATTCCTAAATCCGCAAGCTTTACAACCCTTTGCATGAGTTTAGAATATAAATGAAAGCTATTTCTCTTCCAGGATGATCTGGATTAAAAAGCAATAACACACAGGAAACGTGTGCGCTGTACCTTGAGCGGACATTCTGCGATCTCCTACTGGACAGTCATCAGAGGGATGGCAGACTTCCGTTCCCACCGTCACTGTCATAATGAGCGCTTGAGCAAGTGAGGCCAGTGTTAATGGCTGACCAGGATCTGTGGGAGAAGCAGTGAGGATGACAGCCAGGCGCTGCCAGGATTTTGGAGTGTTACAGGAAAGTACCACAGGGTCTTTGGTAAATACCAAGTTTTTGCTGTCCTGCCTGTCTCGGCAGCTAGCATTCTTGTGTATTTAGTGAAGTTCGCAAAACGTAAAACATATCAAGCATAGAAGGTTCTCCAGCTTCCGGTACACCTCACCTCCAGAGCTCCAATCTGCTGGGAGCATAGGACAGTCACGGATGGTGTTTTCCTTCTAAGCTAACGGCAGAGATCATCAAGGAAGGGAGTTCAGATTGGAAGGGCACGGGATCAAACACCGGAAGGTGGGATCTGTCCTTCAAGGGAGACTAAATTGCTTGCTTAATATTCCCAGCAGTTACTAAGCAGTGACTTTAATAGGACTCTGTTTAAGGAATTTTTTTTTGATCAGGCTGAAAGGCAATGGGAAATGAAGGTGACATTCATTACTTGATTTATTTTTGGATTCTCTGCATGCATGAGTTTTATGAAGATAGGATGAGAGAATATGTTAGCTGGAAGGAAATACAGTTTATCTAATTTAAACTGCTTACTGTCTGAAACTATTGCAAACTAAAAGGAACAGTGCATACATCCCTGCACAATTTCAGAGAGCAATAATACTCAGCACAGAGCAGCCCTGCTGTGTCTTCTGGAGAAGGTGGTAGGTGGACTGCAATGGACAACTCACCTCTCCAACCTGCACTTCCCCTGTGCTGTTCTCTGACCCAGCCTGTAAGACCCGTCCTTAGGAACCAGGACTCAGCCCCATCTTAGTTAACTCACCCTGCTGTGGGTCCTGGTGAACCTCACAAGGAGACAACGATGCTTAGTAAAAGTACAGAATATTCTTGTACTGGGAGTGGGCATGAGGACGGGGGGGAGAGGGGGCAGCTGCTGCTGTTTTCACTAAAGCAGAGTTAAGCACTGTTTGATATAACTTATTTATTACGTCAATCTCTGCAAAGACCTGTGACATGCCAAGGATGTTTCTTCTTAAACAAATGAGTTTACTTGAAGTTCCTATAAGTAGGCAGAGTAGCTAGTGAGTTTTAATGTATATTACTGAAAGTGAGTCCACTTAGAAATCAATCTGAACTTTCAAAAGTTCAGATTGTTTCTGCTGCTTTAGTCCTTCCCCAGCTGGCCACAGCTGTCACCAGGCAGGACCAAGTCCTCAACCACCAAAGAGCCAGCCAGGGGAGAACAGGAGAAATTCTGCTCTCACGCCCATCTTTTAGAGCAGGTTGCTCACCTGTCTCATTTACCTGAATCCTTGAAAACCATTGCCTTCCCTTGGGTTCTTGGTCACTGCAGAGCCTGAAGCCGTTGTCCAGTTCCCTGGGATCTTGGTGACTTTTGAAAGTCACTAAGATGGGGAAATCTGGCTACCTTGACCTAGTAGGATTCTTGCTGAAAGCAGACAGGATTCAGACATCTCCTGGGAGACGGTGGGGATGGGACGCTTGATCAGCTATCAGGAGTCAGGGATTCCCACTAAACTGCTCCCAACAAAGACACCTGCACACACACATACACACACACCAGATCCCACACAGACACACGTCCTGCACACACATGCACGTCACACTCTCACGTACATCACACTGTGCATTGCAGCCTCCCAGCTGCCCCCTGTAGCCCACTTTTCCCTCAGATGCCTTGAATCCTCAGCTCACAGATAACCTGCCATCATTTAAGCCAAATCAGCTAGAATTGTCCACCCATGTTTAAAACAGTGCTAATCCTTGGTTCCTTTGCTATTTTTAGATTAAAAATAAGAATTGGCTGGGCACGGTGGCTTGCACCTGTAACTCCAGCACTTTGGGAGGCTGAGGAGGGCAGATCATGAGGTCAAGAGATCAAGACCATCCTGGCCAACGTGGTGAAACCCCACCTCTACTAAAAATACAAAAATTATTCGGGTGTGTTGGTACACATCTGTAATCCCAGCCACTCAGGAGGGTGAGGCAGAAGAATTCCTTGAACCAGGGAGGTGGAGGTTGCAGTAAACTGAGATCATGCCACTATATTCCAGCCTGGTGACAGAGCAAGACTCCATCTCAAACAAACAAACAGAAAAGTTATAAAATGTTATTTTGCAATGTTGGTGGATTTCCTTGCAAACCCAAAGGACCACTAATATGAAAAAAAATCACCAAATCAAGCAGAAATTAAAATTCTTACCTTCAAATAACAAGTAGTTAGATGAATAAGACCTCTTTCCAAAATATATACTTTTAGATATAGACATACAGGACAAGATAAGTCTGCTCCACTCCATCAATTACATAGGACAAGAAGGGCATTTCATTTCATCCAGCTGATGTGTGCGGTTCATCTGGGCAGGGAGCAGGCCCTGATAGAGGCAAGAACAGCCATTCAAAAACTCCAAAAACCAATCTTGCCACCTTTGTGGCTTGGTCCAGGGCTTACGTGAAAAGATCAGAAATTCAACAGGATCAAATCATCGTGGACAAAAACCAAGCTATTAGTTCTAAAGGAATAAAACTTCAGATGTGTCCTTGAGAGAGCTTAAGTTTTCATTTTCCGGACAAATCAAGACCTGATGCCAGGGAAATTGATGCTGAGCTAAAACGTCACTCAGCCGCAGCTCTCAAATAACTTGGTGGGGGAGGGTGCAAAAAAGTGTGACTTACACAGGAAACAAGAGGTTTCAGGTGAGAGTCCCTTGGGTCACAGTAGACACAGCTATGCAAAGCCTCAAATCTACTTCCTACATAATTTTCTTATCAAGAGTCAGGAAAATGTAGTAATTTGAATGAATGCATTGGCTTAGAAAACATATCCTAGGAAACATGGGGAATAATGAACAAACGCAGGACAATAACAATGAACAGGACAAAGTGATCTTGTTCTGGAGCCAATGGTGTGTGCTGCCCCCTCCTTTCCGGGGGCACAGGCAGGAGCTCCTTTCCTGGGGTCCTCCCCTCCCTGGCACCTTGAGTCTCCCCTTGACGTCACAGGATGAGAACCAGGAAGGCAGTGGGGTTGAGTAATAGGCTTGCTTGGAGGACAGTTTATGTCTTCGCGTGTCTTTAAAGGAAAAAGAGGGAGTCCATTCAGAGGGGGTCACACTGAAGGACAATCACAAAAGGTTAAGGTGCAGGACCGAGTGGGCCAGGGGGACAGATGCGCTCTGAAGAAGAGAGAAGGTGAATTCACCCATACCCAGAGGAAATCAAATCATTGGCTGAGTAGGGAAGCCTGGGCATGGGGGCATGGGGAGCACCAGGCAAGATTGCCCTGACAGGGGAAGGGTCTGCAAGGCCCACCAGAGACAGGGCCATAGGGAACAGCCATGGGCTAGGCCAGGAGGCTGGCAGGCTGCCCTGTGTTCACCACACCATTCCTATATCCTGAGGCATTCCTTACTGGGTTACAGGAGTTCAAAGCAGGTGTAGTCACCATCTTCAAAACTTGTGACCTGGTAGAGCTGGGCCTGCCATCTTGCTGGAGACCACCTCCACCCCCATGAACCTGCTGTTATAAACACCGTTCCTCTGCGAGGGGTAGGGGCAGACGCCGGCTTCCCTCCTCCCTTCCGCTCCCTGCTCAACTGGCAGAGGGAATCTTCTTAGAAGCCCACCCTGATGAGGTCTCTTTCCCCAAATTCTCAGATGCTTTGGTGCGTTCTGAGTCGGGCCCGAGCTCTGTGACTGGTGTCCACAGGCTGCTAGGGTCCATGTGCTGCCATGTTCTCCACCCCGCTCCACTCCCCGAAACCTCCAGCCTGCGTGGGTTTTCCCCATCCCTATCTCTGTGGCGTTTTCCCTGCCTTCTTGATCCCACCAATCAAAAGGCCAGCGATTGGCCCCCTTGAATACCCTCAGCGAAAAATCACCCTACCTGCTTAGCATCCAAAAGCTCTGCCTGCTCCACGCTCATGTGGATGTCCCTCCATGCCTCGCAGTGCACAGATAGTACGAGCACATCATTTTCCAGGTCATCCTCCCGCAAAGGCAGACACATATAAATTGGTTTGCATATAAAGTCAACCTTTCCCCCAGAGAAAGATTCCCAGCTTTCTCAGACTTCCGTACCCATTGGGGGCACCTCCCTTCAGCCTGGTGCATCACAGAGTTATGCCTGTCCTGATGATGGCTGTAGAGGCAGTGTGTTCCCAGGGCAGCCCTCCTCACCTGAGTCACGATGCAGTGAGCTTCCTGGTGACGCAGACGTACAAGCAGCCTGTCCGAATCAAGGGGCAACAGAGGTGAGTTCATCTGGGCTGGCTGGGCTGAGCATCTTTCCAAGTCCCATAGAGCTTGAATAAAGTCAGCATTTAACTTGCCATGAAGTTTGTTCCACTCCATCAATGACACAGTATAGGAGTTAGTGGAGCTCAGCATACAGTATTGAGAGGGTCAGTGTGGGTGACGAAAAGTCAGCTGTCACACAGCATTCAAATTCTCCCACTCACAGAGCGTGTTCTTGAGGCATGCTCACCACCAGCCCAGCCCTCGGTAGCACTGCGTCTCACCTCCACTGACAAGGCACAGTGGTGACAGAGACGCATGCAGGAGAAGGTGGCTGGTAGGTGCGTACCGAGTGACTGAGGCCATGAGTGTCCTGCAAAGGCTTGGTCTGAATGACTTAGAAATAGCAGCTGTCTATCTACCTTGCAGGCCACCATCGATCCAGCCCTCTTCCCCAGGCATTGGGCTGCAGGGGGATCCTTGGGAGAAGAAAGCTGTCTGAGATCGGTTGTGCTTTTGTGGTTTCTTGCTCACCCTTTAAAGTATAAGACACATGACAGTCGTTGGAGCCAAACCAGCAACTGCTTCAAGAGGTCCCTGAGTTAAAGTTAATTGTCAGCAGTCCCAGACAATTGCAACACTCTCATTCCTAGGCCAAGGGATCCGTGCAGGTGTGCGCTGCTCTGTCAATCCTATGCTGCTGTGAACCTCAACAAACACGGGCCCCAAGAACCAGGAATTCCAGCAGTGCTGTTTTGAAATTTGCGGCACCACAGTTCTGCAATAATTCTATTTCCTGTTGAGTTACTTCCTCAGACAATCAACATACCATGGTGAATAAAGGTGGCCCCCAAAGGAACATCAGAACCAACATCTCGGAATTGAAATGGAAAGGATACCCTTTGGTCAATCCCAGAGTTGTCTCACTTGCCTGTCTGTGAGATAGAATGATCTATGTTTGAATCAAAGGCGTCAGGTCCTTGGGGGAGGGAGCATACCCATTCTTGCCAGTCCTACTCTGAAAAACCCCTGCTGTAAAAGTCAGTGATGTGACAGGCACCACCTGGCGTCTCTGTTGACATCTATTAGCACGCTTTTCTAACTGCTGCGGAATATTTACCATTACACACAGTCAGTGAATCAGTCACTGGGTCCCTGGGATTCTGCTAGACTGTTGCAATTTGAAAGCAACTAAGATCTTGGGCAAAATGACAGGAAAAAATTCTGTGCCACAATGAGCAGATGACCTTCAATGACATTGACGTAGTGGCTAACGCATGTCTCTTTGTCGAAGGAAAGGTTCACTTCACCTGGCTGTGAGGACATTGTCTTAGCCTATTTAGATTTCTGAAGCAAAATATCTTTGACTTGATAATTTAGAAGCAATAGAGACGTGTTTCCCACAGTTCTGAAGGCTGGGAAGTCCAAGATCCAGGCACTGGCACACTCAGTGTCTGGTGAGGGCTGCTGTGTGCTCCAGAGATGGTGCCCTCTTACTGCTTCCTTACGTGGCAAAGGGGGAAGGGAGCTCTCTGGGGCTTCTTTTATTAGGGCACTAATCCCATTCACAAGGGCTCCACTCTGATGACAGAGTCAGAATACAAAGGCCCTGCCTCCTAATACCATCAACTTGCCAAGGTGGGTGAGGCTTTCAAAACACGAATTTTGAGGGAACGCAAATATTCTGTCTTTAGCAGCCATCTATTTTTAAAAGAAATGTTGGTGTAAGACAATCAGGAGGAGAGGGCGTTGCTGGCAAGTGGTAATGCTAACCTGCACTGTGTAGTGAGATAGCCACCAGCCACATGTGACTATGTAAATTTACATGAATTAAAATGAATCCAATTAAAAATTCAGCTCCTCAGTGGCACAAGCCACACTTAAACGCTCTAACTCTGCTTAGAATATGAGAGGAAGCAAATTTACACAGCAGACAGGTTGAGAATTCACTGAGATTCAGAATGGTTGCAGCTCTAGAATTAGGCTTTCCGGGAGTGTTTTAGCTTCACAACCACACACCGTTGGCCTTGGGCACGCCAGCCACGCCCTGCTTCACCCTCCTCATCAGCAAAGTGGAGGATCTAAAAATAAGGCCTATGGCACAGAGTTACGATGGGATTGAATGGGAAACGGTATGCAAGAGTGTTAGCACCCAGTAAGTGCCAGCTGTTTTTTATATTTCATTTAATCATTCAATTAACATCCGTTATAAACTGCCTACTGTGTAGGCAGTTACAACAGGGCTCTAGATGCTGGGATACAGACGAGAATAAAGTGCTCCCTCCCACCCACCACCTTCACCAAGCTTACATTCTAGCAGGGAGACTGGCACCCGACAGTGTGAGGTCACGTAGTGACAATGGCTATGGAAGAAGGGAAATCAGGGTGCAGAGAGGATAGCCTGGGGGCAGCACTGCCGTGTGGAATAGGGAACCAGAGATGGCCTCGCAGGGCAAGAGACTTTCAGACAGAGGAAACAGCACATGCAGAGGCCCCCAGGCGCACGTCAGAGTGACTGCAGGAGGTGACTGGGGACAAGAGGAGCAGGCGGAGGTGAACGGTGAAGCCCTGGAGGCCACTGGAGGATTTGAGCCCTGGGTCCCATGCTTTGCCTTTTGTGTTGGTAATAATGGCGGCGTTGTGGAGTCCTGGTGCCAGACCTAAGTTTGAACTCTGCCTACATCAACACCTCGGAGGGGCAAAACCTAATATCAGGCCCATTTTCAGTCCACAAGTGTCTAAGTGACATCCCCACAGAAGCACAGTTGCTCAGAAGTGGAAGCAAAAGTTGAAACTGGGGTCCACATCCCTGTGTATGACCAGGGCCCCTGTGTGGCTGCAGCAGGGATGCCAGGAAAAGGAAAACTGGCCCCGGCATCAAGCCTGCCTGGAGACAGCAGGGCGGGACTGGGGTGCTGGCAGGCCATGCTGGGCACAGGTAGATTCTGGGCATCTTTTAAAAGCAAAGCCTTCTGGGTTCGCTGAAGGATGGGATGTGAAGTCAATCAAGGATGACACCAAATGTCTCAGCCTGAACAGCTGGAAGGAGAGCATCGCCATTGGCAGGATGAGGAAGGCCAGGAAATGAGGTCAGCTAGGCAGTGCAGGACCTCTGTCTTGGGCAGGTCACCCAGGAAATGTCCTACTAGACAGCCATATGAAAATGCTGAGTTTGTAGTTAGATGTGCTGGTCCTCCAGGGCTGAGGGAAAGGTCAAAGCTCAAGACAAACTGGAATCATCACCATGTAGATTTATTTGAAGCCATTAGATTGGGCAAAGCCATCAAGGAAGTGAGCGCATACAGAAAGGTAGAGGTCCAAGGAGTGAGCCCAGGGCAGCAAGGTTTGGAAGCTGGGAGACAAGAAGGAACTGGTGGAACAGAGCAGAGGGAACAGAAAGGTAGAAGGAAAAGCAGCAGGATTTGGTGTGCCTGTAGCCGCGCGGCCATGGTGCTTCAAGGAATCAATCGTGTAAGCAGCAGATGAGTTTAGGGAGGCTAAGACTGAGCACAGACCCCAAGGCTTCAGTCATGAAGGCTACGTGACCTTGACAAAAGCAGCCTCTGTGGGGCTGTGGAGACTCAAGTCTGACCAGATGAGAGTCCAGAGGAAACCAGCGAAGAGATGAATTTACATTCCCCTGTTATGAACTGAGCCCCGGAGTCTGGCTGCACATCCGGGTCCTGACTGCACAGCATACTGGCTAATGACTTTGGCAAGGTGTTTCCATACCATTTATGCTAAATTTCCTCCTCTGTAAAGTGGAGATGATAATGTCAACGTTGTTATGAGGGCTAAATGAGTTGATAAATGTCAGTTGCTTAGAATAATGTCTGACACAGTAACTGCTCAAAAATGTTAATCATGATTTTTTATTGTTAAGATTATTATTATATAGCACGCGATGTATTTTCCTAGGATTGTTTAATGCCACCTGAGGACAGAAATCAGATCTGTTTGGGCCATAATGCCAATCAAAGTTAAGTTCTCTGAAACTGACAGATAAGTGACTCTCAGAAAGTCGCTCTGATCTGTTTTTGGCTGGGTGTGCTGTAATTCACCATATGTCCAGACACAGGGGATATTTTTCAGCTTCAGATATCATCATGGAAGGCACTAAGCCTCAGGCAGAGCGATTCTTAGCTCTTGCGTCCTCAGCACAGGCAAAGACGCATCAGAGCGACGTGAGCCCCCTTTCCTGTCAGCAGAGACATTGCCAGTGCTCTGGAGCCCTTCTCAATTTCAGTTAAAAACAAAAAACTCCCAATAGTAATTTGTTGCTGTGCTTTAGGAGACGTGGAAGCTGCTCTGCAAACCACTGCAGCGTGGTTGTTTTGCAGCAAACCTGGTCTGGCTTGTTAGCAACTGGAGGCATCACCTGTGCTTCATGCTTCAGTTTCTCAGTTACTCCTGTGAGCCTGGGATTCGGATATATATATATATATATATACACACACACAAATAAATAACCTGAAGAAAGATCCGCAGGAGGAAAAATCAGGGCAGGGGCTGTCCCTGTTCTCCAGGCTGGAGCTGCACTGGCAGCTGCTATTGCAAGCTCACCCTTACCACTGCCAATCAGAAATAGGCACTTAAGCCACTGGGAAAAGCATGCATGAAGAAATCTCATCCCCACAGCCAGCACATCCCAGGCCAATGGGCGAACCTGCTAACTGCTTAACACAAGTTAGATGACACCTGAAAAATACAAAGAAGTTGCATGAGCATTTTAAATATCGCCTTAACTCACTGGAGCAGCTGAGAGGTCTGGATGAGAGCAGTAGCACATCCATCACTTAGGAGGTGCAAAGACTCTAGCTCGGCATAAATCAAAGAATCTGTCTCTGCTGAGGGAAAAGAAGCCAGGAAAACACCTGAAAATGTGGTTTTCGGCTCCTGTGCCTAGTTACTTCACCAGAAACCAAATTTCAGACTCCATCCAATTCTTCATCAGTGATCAACAGAGATAACAAAATGCGGGCAGCGTGTAGATCTGTGAGCAGACGCTGGAGGCACTGGTGCAGACACAGCTGAGCCTGGGGGATCAGCAGCTCCCTGGGGCCTCCCTGCCTTCATCAAGGAGAAATGTTTAATCACAACAGAGCAAGATATACATTCTTCCTACTGGGGGTGGAAGGAACCCACAGGCTACAGTTAATGCTTGACTAAATGGAAGAGGCACAGATCACATCCCCTCTCTCACTATTGCCTCTTGCCAAGGAAAACTCAACCTTTCCAGCACACCAAGTGCCATGCTTGCTGGCCCCCCGGCATGAGGTGCACTAAGCACAATCCTGAGTTCCAACCAGGAGCAGGAAGGAATTCACCCATCTCCTCAGCGATTGCTCTCATCAAGGTGAACATCCGAAGTCCTTCTAGGTGGCCTGTCCTCCAGCTCCCAGGCTCTGTCATCAATTCCCAGAAGAGTTTTGGCAGATTAGATTTTCTAAAGATGGTGTCATCAATGTCTCCCATCCCCCACATTCTTCTTGCATAGTGACTTGTCATCTGTGACACCAAGAGATCAGGGCTGTGTCCCCTCCTCTGAATCAGAGTAGACCTCTTTGACTCCCTCAGCCCAGAGTACAGCAAAGTGAAGCCCTGTGACTTCCAAGACCACATCATGGAAATTCTCAGTTCTTCCGCTTCGTTCTCTTGAGATGATACTCCCAGAAGGAGCAAGCATGCTATGAGAAAGCCCAGGCAGCCCCTGGAGAAGCCGCCATGTGGAGAGCAACCAAGACCCCAGCCCACCACCCTTGCTGCCCTCCCAGCCAACGACTGGAACTGCTCTTCAGCCCGGGAGTCAGCCATCTCCAAAGCGGGCCCTCTACCCTCCTGGCGGCTGCCCCAAAGGGTACCCCGGAGAGCAAGGTAGGCTCTCTCCACCAAGCCCTGCAATCTTCAAATTTATGAGCAGAATAAATAATCACAGTTGTGTCAAAAGGCAGAATTACAGCAAGTTCAAAGATCTTAGTTGGCCTTTATTTGTGATTCATGAATCAGGGTAGCAGAACAGTGGGTTTTCTAAGCTGAGAACAAGCAAAGGAAACAATTAAAAAAAAACTGATCAGTTAAGAGCATCAGATACTTTTCTGTGAGAGTTAAAGCAGGAGGGACTTCCTTATTGTGCCAGCTAAAGGTGGCTTGTTTGGTTATATTTCTCTCTCTCTCTCTCTCTCTCTCTCTCTCGCTCGCTCTCTCGCTCTCTCGCTCTCTCGCTCTCTCGCTCTCTCGCTCTCTCGCTCTCGCTCTCTCTCTCTCCTGATTTCTCAGGCGAAATAAGTTAGTTCTGGTTTAGTGATATAAAACTTTAGCATACGTAACTTCATTTTGCTTTGGTCTGCCGGGCTAGTAAAGGAGCCTACTTCCAGGGTAGAGTTTCTTTTTATTGTACGTAGGTTCTGGGGCACATGTGCAGATCGTGCAGGATTGTTGCGTAGGTACATACATGCCAAGGTGGTGTGCTGCCTCCACCGGCCCCCATCACCTGTATCTGGCATTTTTCCCAAGGTTATCCCTCCTCACCCTCCCCACACCCCACTGTCCCTCTCCTAGCAACAGGGGAGAATATTTTGAAGGCTACCTCAGGGCCACAGGAGGCTCTTGTCAACAGAACTGACTGCACTGTAACCAGGTCTGCCTGAGCCCTAAGTAGGTGCAGCTAATGAATGTCCTCTACCTTTCTTATGTGTCAATGTGTTAGAACATCTCTGTGGGGTTAGATGTTTCTGTAAGCCACCCAAAGGATGACTGACAAGCTTATCTATCCCGCAGGGCGGCGGAGGTGGGGGAGGGGGGAGGAATGACTGGACGGTAGTGTGGCATTGTGATTCGTGATAAGAAATATGTATTTGGTCTTTGTCCTGCTCCCTGCCACGCAGCTCCTAAAACGCTTGGCGTCTCCAAAGTGACAAGCTTCTGTTTCTGTGCAAATGCGGTGATTGACCCTAAACCGCCTCAGGAAGGGGCCTGGTTGCCAAGGAGACAGACGGCAAACTTAGAGGGCGAAAGGGCCATTCCCGGAGCTTCCATCCTGCAGTGGACGAGGAGATAACAGGCAGAAGGAAAGCAGCTGCTCTCCGGGGTGGGTCGGTCTTTACGCAGATAAGGGAAAACTCTCTTGGCCTCTGTTGATCTCTAAGGACTTTTCATTTTAAATACTCACTATACGAGGGAGCTGTATTTTTGGGTGAAGTTCTCTGGGTTCCTACAGTGCTAACAGGGAGGAAACGTAATTTCTTTTCTTTCCCTTATAGTTTCTTAGTTGAGACTCGCGTGAAAACAAAAGTCAGATTAACAAGAGAAAAGCCAGCGGGAATTTATGAATGCCGCCCGTACCTATCACCTGGGAGAGGCTTCCGTTCGAAACTGGTTCTCTCTCGAAGCAGTGGCTTAGGAGCTTTGCTAAAAAGTATTTCCACAAAAAGCCAGAAACCCAATTTAGTGGCAAGAGAAAGAAAAGAGCATCTTCAGGCTTAAGAAAGCGAGACTCGTGGGAAAGTCATCGTGGGAAGAGCGAAGTCGGCTCCTGGATCCTCTGGCGTGGCTGACTCTGAGCTTCCAAGCAAGGGTTGGAAAGGGACCTGCCTTTACGTGGTGGGAAAGACAGAGAGAAGGGCGGAATACCTTTGTCTTTGTAAATCGCTGTCCTGCTACCAGGCAGGCAGAAGCAGGGCAGAGTCTCCGAACCTTATTCAGCTCAACAATCCTCAGTGTGTAGGGGAGAATATTTTGGTTTCTTTCAGGGCATTAAGTTAATACATGTAACCCGATATCTACACCCTGGCAGAGCAAAAGGCCTGGCATCCCACGAGACAGTAGCATACCCTCTGGGGGCCACACTTTTGTAATATGAGTATGTCCAAAACAAAGTTACCGACTCGTTTTCGCACACTCGCTTCCACCGTGAGAGCCACCTGGATAATCAATCCAGCCTCTCATCACTTACACTCCGTCTTCGAGTGTGACTTTTCTTCCACTGATTCTTTTTATGTTTACTATTCGAAAGGTCTGTTATTCACATATTGGGTATACAGGATTTGTCCTTCAGCTCTCTTTGTATTTCGCCTTGCGTCTTTCATGTCTCTGTGTGTGTGTGTGTGTGTGTGTTTGTGTGTGCATAAGTGGCTTGTGTGTGTTCATGTGCGTGTGTGTATGTGCGTGCATGTATGTGTGAGGGGTGTGTGTACATACATGTGTGTGTGAGTGCATGTGCATGCATGCGTGTGAGCGTGTGTGAGGTGTGTGTGTGCATGTGTGAGCATGTTCGCATGTGTGGGCATATATGTGTATGCGTGTGAGTGTGCATGTGTGTGTGCATGTGTGCGTGTGTGTGCATGAGTGTGCGTGTGTGTGTGAGTGTGCATGTTCATGTGTGTGTGTCTGCGTTTGCATGTGTGTGTGAGGGTGCATGGGTGTGTGAGGGTGTGCACGTGTGTGTGAGTGTGCGTGTGCATGCACGTGTGTGCACGTGAGTGTGCGTGTGTGTGCGTGTGTTCACAGGATTGTAGAATGTCTCCTCTATTTGATCTCCCACTGTGACCATCTCTCACTTCATCTGTTAAACATTTTCATTTAATTGAAAAACCCATTCTTCTGTCTACTTTGTATTTCCTGGGAGTATTTCGTGTTCTAGCTACATCTCCTAGGGCTTGTCATCTGTGGTTTGTGTTAAGTGCTCATGTAGTTCTCCCACCATTTCAGGGGAGCTGAAGGTTACACGTTACTCGCTTTGGGCTTCCTCACTGCACATTCTCCAGAGCTCCGGATGAGCTGAAACTTTTCTTTGCCTGCTCGTCCTGGTGTGTCCCCTCCTCATCCACACCCATCAGGCTTTTAGGGCCTCTGGAGCAGGATGATCTCAACAGCAAGGGAAGGTGTATGACTCTTGCTCCCCAAGGGTGTGCAGGGAGTGAGCTGGCCAATCATTACCTTCATTTGGGGACATGGGAAGGACATTTGTCTGCTCCAGAATGCTGAACCACAGTCTTCATCCAACCAGAGGAGCTGCACACAATCCAACCCAACCTCAATTTCTCTTTCTCCACGGTCATCAAGGCCAGAAATCTCAGCCTGCATCTGCATATCTGCAGCTTTTTCCCCAAGAGATTCATAACTTCCGCTGGGCAAGCCACACTGGGGTGTAAATAACCCTCACAGCCCCCAGAATCACTGTGGCTTTCAATTACATGCATGGCTCCCAAAGAACCATGCCCTCAGCTGTTCACACCCTCACGTGCTTCTCTCTGCTCCAGTCTGAGATCATCTTGTAAAAGCTTTATTCAATAAACACAGAGGAAGTTATGCTGTACCAGTTCTAGGCTTACACTTCGAGAAGACCCAGCAGCTTCTGCTTTTCCACTTTGGGAAGCCCTGAGGCTCAGGGACCATGATGGATGGACCCCTTGCAGAGGGCAAGACTGTGAAACTAGTGGAGAGAAAGAGGCTGTCGCAGCATCCCAGCTGAGCTCAGCCCAGATGATCTGCCAGCTTGACGGGTGTCAGATCAGTACAACTGTCCAACTGAGCCAGCCCAGATTGCAGAACCACAACCAAATCAAATGACCATTGCTTTAAGTCACTAAGTGGGGGTGCTTTGCTACACATCAATATATAAGCCTTAAGTTCTCCCACAGTCCCACAGGCTCGCCTGTCTGTCAAGGACAAAGCACTACAACCACCCTTTCTCCAAGAATTCCATAGGACATGGAAGTCAAGAATCAGTTTCAAATCACTGTCTTTCCAGAAGCTTTTATCATTTACTAGGATGCAGATAATGGAAGTTATTCTCTCAGTATTCTCTGTTAATATCATCATTTCTCATATTGGATTTGTTGTTGTTGTTGTTATTTTTTATCTTTCCTTGATGAGATTTGCCAATAGCTTCACCACAGAACTAGATTATGCAAATCTTATGAATTCTATTATTATTCACTATTATTTCCTTGTTCTCACTTTCTCAATAATTACTTTTTCATTTTGAACTTATTTTGTTATATAACTTGTTCAGTATTTATTTTGTCTGTAAATTTGTACTCAATGCATGTGTAATTCAATTTTAAGATACATAGTATTCTAATAACAAAAAACTGAAATTTCTTTTCTCCTTTGGTCCAATGATTTTATACAAGTATTTTAAAATATCTGGCTTATTTTTTACAGATTTTTCATATTCATTTCTTGCTTTATTGCAGCTTGATGGGTGTTTGACAACTGTTTCCCATTTACAATTTTGTAGAAATTCTGTTTGATGATTTTTGTAAATGTTTTATAAACACATTTAAAAGTGTGTTTCCTGCACAAAAGGTAATAATTACTTCAATCTGACTTTAATTCTCTATTACCTTTTTTGTTACCCATTTGCTGGGCTTATCACAGGCTCAGACAACTGCATTTCTAACTCCTATAAAGATCATCTCTCAATTTCCCATTTTATTTGGGTAATTTTTGCATTATATATTTTGATGCAATATCAATCAGTATATTCACGTTTATGAATGTTTATGTCCCCTATAATATTTTCTCAATCAACCTATTTGTTTTCATCCTTGAATTTTACTTCTTTGAAAACAATGTTGCCATCTATGTTGTCATTTTATTTCTTGATATACAAGCTAAATTTTAAATGTTTTATTCATCAAACTGCTCTGGAACGTAAGTCCATATGTGGATACTGATTTTTAATGCAGCTAGAGAATGTACATCTTCTTTCACAGAGTCCAGTCCACTTAATTGTGACCCCTGCCATATTTGTTATCAGGTTTCACTTTATCTTACCTAATGGTTTATTACATTTGTATTCTGGTTTAATCGTTCAACCTGTAATTCTTTATTCAAATTAAGAAAGAAAATGTGCCAGATTGTGATGGCTCACACCTGTAATCTCCGCATTTTAGGTGACCAAGGCAGGAGGATAGCTTGAGGCCAGGAGTCCAAGACTAGCCTGGGCAACATAGTGAGACCCTCATATCTACAAATAATTTAAAAATTAGCTGGCCATGGTGGTGCATGCCTGTAGTCTCAGCTACTCACAAGGCTCAGGTGGGAGGGCCTCTTGAACTTAGGAGGTTGAGGCTGCAGTGATCCATGTTTGTACTGCTGCAGTCCAGCCTGAGTGACAAAGCAATACCTGTCTCAAACAAACAACACAACACGACAAACAGACAGAGAAATTTGTCTTTTGACTCTGCTGCCTCATATGTACAATATTTAGAATTTAGAATGATTTTGCTTCTTCATGTTCTACCCCCAGATTTTTAAAATATATCAACCAAACCTTGGAATAAAGTGACAAATGTGTAAAAGTGCTGTAGGTTAATTCTACCTTTCATGTTCACCATCAGGGTTTTACTCTCTCACCTTCCTCATTCTCTCATCCCAGCGATCTTCATTTCTAGACTGTCAGCTTAACTTCTTTGTATCAAAAAATAAAATTGAGATATATGTCCTTGAGTGTCTGACCATTTTCGTTTTGGATGTGAATGAAATTTGTTTTCAATAACCTTTCCTTCCAAAAAAAAAAAAAAAAAAAAAAAAAGCTATAAGCATTATTTAAACCATAGTGCATATAATTCTGAATTGAGTTCTCTTGTTAGTAACTTCTTTTCTCTCTGGATGCTTTTGGGGTGAAGGAATGGATTACTGTCTAAAAAAATAAATAAACCATTTCAATCCACATGCTCAGACCTTGCATCTGGACACTTTTTTTGAATAGCACTAATTCAAGAATTTCTTCTCTTTACCATGGCAACTGTCCTAGTTGCCCCTGTTACCTTGACAGGGGCACCTGTGTCCTTACCTTGCATTTCATTTTCTTGTCATTCGTCCTCTTACAGATCATACCTATTTGTCCATATTTCATACATTCCACCAGCACTTCTCAAAAATTTTCCATCAGGGATTTCACTTCCTGCAGTTGTAGACACGTCCTTTACCACCACAAAAGTCCTTCTTTCAAAAGGATCTTTTTTGAAATGCTTATTTCCAGCAGATGATTTTCTGTCTCACTGCATTGCCTTTGCATCCCATCCTCTAGTCTGTTTGTACCACCTGCTCTCTTTTCATCTCAGTTCGTCTTTCTACAGCTTCTGCTCCAGGCTGACAGACCCATGCCTGTTTGCATGCTATTGAGGATGCCGGTTTTCTAGGCAAGGAAACGCCAGTGCATGCTCTTATTCTGCATATCTGCATGATATTCTCTTCCCCTGGATCTGAAGTGTATTTTATTAGGGGTGGAGGAAGGGAGGCAACATATTGGTTTTCTTGATTTACTCATTTTCTAAAGGGTGCAGAGTTAACTTTGTATTTCTCCAAACTGTGACTACTGGCTTCCTTTTGATTCTCCTCCTCTCCCCAGCAGTGGGTCAAGTGGGGGCATAGCGACACTCACTTCCCACTGTGTGATGAGCATCTGTCTGCTCAAGGGCTGGACTATGCAGATCGGAGATCTTCATTCATTCCCATCTCATGCCTTGACACCTCAGTTCAGAGAATGGAAGGACACTCGACTGCCTGTGCACTATGCCTCCCAGAGGACTTGCCTATGGACACACTTTCAATACCTCACATGCCCCACCAGGGGCTCCTCTGTCCATGCCATTATGCTTTGTTGTCGGTGGAACACGGATGGCTATATTGAGAGAAGCACTCACACCAGGAGAAGATGTTTTCCTGCTTTCTTCTGACTTGGCTCCATGGCCTCTGAGCTCGGGCCATGCCATGGCACTGGGACCCTGTGCCCACCTGACTTATTCAGCAAGTTCACAGACTGTTCAATGAGGCAGAACATAAATAGGTTACCAAAGCTTCCTTTAATCTAATTCTATCAGACCTTCCCAAGTTTTTGGAAATAAAGTGTTCATCAATGTTGGTTTTTATTTTTGCTGTTCTTTAAATCCAACTCCTAGCAGGAATTCAAAGGAAAATGACTTTAAATACCATGGTTTAGCACAGAAACAGAAAACCAAATACTGCATAGTGTCACTTATAAGTGGGAGATAAACACTGGGTATTCATGAACATAAATTAGCAACAATAGACACTGGGGGCTCCAAAAGTGGGGAAGGCAGGGAGAAGGGCCAGAAAGCTACCTATTGAGAACTATGTTCTCTCCTTGGGTGATGGGTTCAATCAAAGCCCAAACCTCAACCTCACATAAAAAATCTACCCTCTGAATCTAAAATAGAATTAAATAGACCCAGAGCCATGGTCATGCCTGTAATCCCAGCACTTTGGGAGACTGAGGCAGGCAGATTACTGGAAGCCAGGAGTTTAAGACCATTCCGGCCAACATGGTGAAACCCCGTCTCTAATAAAAATACAAACATTAGCTGTATGGTGGCGCATGCCTGTAACCACAGCTACTCAGGAGGCTGAGGCAGAAGAATCTTTTGAACCCAGGACACAGAGGCTGCAGTGAACCAAGATTGCACCACTGCACTCTAGCCTGGGTGACAAAGTGAGACTTCAGCTCCAAAAAAAAAAAAAAAAAAGAAAGAAAGAAAGAAAGAAAGAAAAAGAAAAGAAAAGAAAAGATTGAGTAAGATTGAAGATGGCCAAATAGGAACAGCGCCAGAGTGCAGCTCCCAGTAAGAACAATGGAGAGGTTGGGTGCTCACCACATCTCCAAACAAGTTTTCACTATCCACAGACCAGAAGATTCCCAGGCCAAAAAGTGCCACGAGTTTTCAGCTCAGCTGGTGCCACAGGTTGGTGGACAGAAAGTCACACAAATCTGGGCAACCATTTCAACTGGCACCTGGAATGCCTGGGAGACAGAGCCACCCATTCAACTGAAAGGGAGGGAGCTAAGACAGGGAGCCAGGCAATCTGGCTTAGTGGGTCCCACCCCCACAAAACAAGCAATCTGAAATGCTATGGATTGAGAGTTTTGCAACAAGTGCCACTGGACCTGGGAGGGTCCAGCTCAGTGAGGAGAAGGGTGACCACCAATACCGAGACAGTTCACACAGCAGCTGGGCAGAGCCTGTGGCAGCTCAGCAACATCTCGGCTGGCAGACTGTGACTGGACTACTCCATGTGGGGCTTTCCTTGGTCAGAGCACCTGGGAAAAGAGGTGGTTATGATTTCTACTGCAGGAGACTTAAAGGTGCCTGCTCAGCATCTCTACACAGAACAACAGAGCTCCCAGCACAGCACTTGAGCTCTTGTAAGGGACATACTGTCTCCTCAAGCAGCTTCGTGACCCCCATACACACAAAGAGACACCTCATAAATAAGAGCTCAGGGTGACATCTGGCAGGTCCCCTTCTGGGATGAAGATAAGAGAAGAAGAAATAGGCAGCAACCCTTACTGTCCTGCAGCCTCAGCAGGTGATCTCCAGGCAAGCAGGGTCTGGAGTGGACCTCCAGCAGTCCTGAACCAGAGAGGC
Source organism: Saimiri boliviensis (assembly GCF_048565385.1). Taxonomy (NCBI): domain Eukaryota; kingdom Metazoa; phylum Chordata; class Mammalia; order Primates; family Cebidae; genus Saimiri; species Saimiri boliviensis. The sequence continues at coordinate 73,664,698 of NC_133457.1, forward strand.
CTGACTGTTAGAAGGAAAACTAAGAAACAGAAAGAAATAGCTTCAACATCAACAAAAAGCACATCCACTCAGAGACCTCATCTGAATGTCACCAACTACAAAGACCACAGGCAGATAAAGCAACAAAGATGGGAAGAAACCAGTGCAAAAAGGATGAAAACACCAAAAACCAGAACACTTCTCCTCCTCCAAGGGATCGCAACTCCTCACCAGCTAGGGATCAAAGATGGATGGAGAATGAATCTGATGAATTGACAGACATAGGCTTCAGAAGGTGGGTAATAACAAACTTCTCAGAACTAAAAGAACATGTGCTAACCCAATGCAAAGAAATTAAGAAAGTAGAAAAAAGGTTAGATGAGATGCTAACTAGAATAAATAGCTTAGAGAAGAATATAAATGACTTGATGGAGCTGAAAAACACAGCACGAGAACTTTTCAAAGCATACACAAGTTTCAATAGCCGAATCAACCAAGCAGAAGAAAGGATATCAGAGATTGAAGATCAACTCAATGAAATAAAATGAGAAGGCAAGATTAGAGAAAAAAAAGAGTGAAAATAAATGAACAAAGCCTCCAAGAAATATGGGATTATGGGAAAAGACCTAATCTATGTTTGATAGGTGTACCTGAATGTGAGACAAAGAGAATGAATACAAGCTGGAAAACACTCTTCAGGATATTATCCAGGAGAAGTTCCCCAACCAAGCAAGGCAGGCCACCATTCAAGTCCAGAAAATAAAGAGAATACCACAAAGATATTCCTCAAGAAGAGCAAACCCAAGGCACTTAATCATCAGATTCACTAGGGTTGAAATGAAGGAAAAAATGCTAAGGGCATCCAGAAAGAAAGATCTTGTTACCCACAAAGGGAAGCCCACTAGATTCACAGCAGATCTCTCTGCAAAAACCCTACAACCCAGAAGAGAGTAGGGGCCAATATTCAACACCCTTAAAGAAAAGAACTTCCAACCTAGAATTTTATATCCAACCAAACTAAGCTTCATAAGTGAAGGAGAAATAAAATCCTATATGGACAAGCAATTGCTGAGAGATTTCTTCACTACTAGGCCTGCCTTACAAGATATCCTGAAAGAAGCATTAAACAAGGAAAGGAACAACCAGTACCAGCCACTACAAAAATACACCAAATGGTAAATACCATCAACACAATGAAGAAAATGCATCAACTAATGGGCAAAACATCCAACTAGCATCAAAATGGCAGGATGAAATTCACACATAACAATATTAAGCTTAAATGTAAATGGGCTCAATGCCCCAATCTAAAGACACAGACTGGCAAATTGGATAAAAAGTCAAGACCCATCATTTTGCTGTATTCAGGAAACCCATCTCACATGCAAGAACACACATGGGCTAAAAATAAAGTGATGGATGAAGATTTACCAAGCAAATGGAGAGGGAAAAAAAAAAAAAGCAGGAGCTGCAATCCTAGTCTCTGATAAAATAGACTTTAAACCAACAAAGAACAAAAGAGACAAAGACGGGCATTACATAATGGTAAAAGGATCAATGCATCAAGAAGAGCTAATGATCCTAAATATACATGCACCCAATACAGGAGAATCCAGGTACATAAAGCAAGTTCTTAATGACCTACAAAGAGACTTAGACTCCCATACAATAATAGTGGGAGACTTTAACACTCCACTGTCAATATTAAACAGATCAACGAGACAGAAAATTTAAAAGGATATCCAGGACTTGAACTCAGATCTGGATCAAGTGGACCTAATAGACATCTACAGAAATCTCCACCCCAAATCCACAGAATATACACATTCTTTTCAGCACCACATTGAACCTACTATAAAATTGACCACATAATTGGAAGTAAATCACTCCTCAGCAAATGCAAAAGAACAGAAATTATAACAAATGGTCTCTCAGACCACAGGGCAATCAAATTAGAACTCAGAATTAAGAAACTAACTCAGAACCGCACAGCTTCATGGAAACGGAACAACCTGCTCCTGAATGTCGACTGGACAAACAATGAAATGAAGGCAGAAATAAGGAAGTTCTTTGAAAACAATGAGAATGAAGACACAACATACCAGAATCTCTAGTACATATTTAAAGCAGTGTCCAGAGGGAAATTTATAGCAATAAATGCCCACATGAGAAGCAAGGAAAGATCTAAAATTGACATCCCATCATCAAAATTGAAAGAGCTAGAGGAGCAAGATAAAAAAAAAATTAAAATCTAGCAAAAGACAAGAAATAACTAAGATCAGAGCAGAACTGAAGGAGATAGAGACACAAAAAAACCCTTCAAAAAATCAATAAATTCAGGAACTAGTTTTTTGAAATGATCAACAAAATAGACCACTAATCAGAATAATAAAAAAGAAAAGCAAGAAGAATCAAATAGATGCAATAAAAAATTAAAAAGAGGATATCACCCCTGATTCCACAGAAATACAAACTATCATCAGAGATTACTACAAATAACTCTATGCACATAAACCAGTAAACCTGGAAGAAATGGATAAATTCCTGGACACTTGCACCCCCCCAAGCCTAAACCAGGAAGAATTTGAAACCTTGAACAGACCAACAACAAGAGCTGAAGTTGAGGCAGCAATTAATAGCCTACTAACCCAAAAAAGTCCAGGTCCAGAAGGGTTCATAGCTGAATTCTACCAGACATACAGAGGAACTGGTACCATTCCTCCTGAAACTATTCCAAACAATATAAAAAGAGGGAATCCTTCCCAAATCATTTTATGAGACCAACATCATCCTGATACCAAAACCAGGCAGAGATTTAACAAAAGAAGAATATTTCAGGCCAATATCCATGATAAACATCAATGCAAAAATCTTCAATAAAATACCGGCAAACTGATTGCAACAGCACAACAACGAGCTTATCCATCACGATCAAGTAGGCTTCATTCCAGGGATGCAAGGCTGGTTCGACATATACAAGTCTATAAACATAATTCACCACATAAACAGAACCAAAGGCAAAAACCACATGATTATCTCAATAGATTCAGAAAAGGCCTTTGACAAAATTCAACAGCCCTTTATACTAAAAACTCTCAATAAAAAAGGTATCAAGGGAACATATCTCAAAATAATAAAAGCTATTTATGACAAACCTACAGCCAATATCATACTGAATGGGTAAAAACTGGAAGCATTTCCTTTGAAATCCAGCACTAGACAAGGCTGCTCTCTCTCAGCACTCCTATTCAATATAGTATTGGAAGTTCTAGCCAGAGCAATTAGACAGGGAAGAAAAAAAAAAAAAAAAAAAAAAAAAAAACGTATTCAATTAGGAAAGGAGGAAGGCAAATTGTCTCTATTTGCAGACAACATGATTGTATATTTTGAAGACCCCATTGTCTCAGCCAAAAATCTCCTTAAACTGATAAACAACTTCAGCAAAGTCTCAGCATACAAAAATCAATGTACAGAAATCATAAGCATTTCTATACACCAATAACAGACTAACAGAGAGCCTAATCATGAGCGAACTCTCATTCACAATTGCTACAAAAAGAATAAAATACCTAGGAATACAACTAACATAGGATGTAAAGAACCTCTTCAAGGAGAACTACAAACCACTGCTCATGGAAATAAGAGAGGACACGAACAGATGGAGAAACATTCCATGCTCACGGTTAGGAAGAATCAATATTGTGAAAATGACCATACTGCCCAAAGTAATTTATAGATTTAATGCTATTCTCATCAAGCTACCAATGATCCTCCTCACAGAACTAGAAAAAACCACCTTAAACTTCATATAGAACATAAAGAGAGCCTGCATAGCCAAGACAATCCTAAGCAAAAAGAACAAAGCTGGAGGCATCATGCTACCTGATTTCAAACTATACTATAAGGCTACAGTAATCAAAATAGCATGGTGCTGGTACCAAAACAGAGATATAGACCAATGGAACAGAACAGAGGCCTTGGAGGCAACACCACACATCTACAACCATCTTATCTTTGACAAACCTGACAAACACAAGCAATGGGGAAAGGATTCCCTGTTTAATAAGTGGTGTTGGGAAAAGTGGTTAGCCATGTGCAGAAAGTAGAAACTGGACCCCTTCCTGACACCTTACACTAAAATTAACTCCAGATGGATTAAAGACTTAAACCTAAGACCTACCACCATAAAAACTCTAGAAGAAAATCTAGGCAAAACTATTCAGGACATAGGCATAGGCAAGGACTTCATGACTAAAACACCAAAAGCATTGGCAACAAAAGCCAAAACAGACAAATGGGACCTAATTAAACCCCACAGCTTCTGCACAGGAAAAGAAAAAGTCATAAGAGTGAATCAGCAACCAACAGAATGGGAAATAATTTTTACAATCTACCCATCTGCCAAAGAGCTAATATCCAGAGTCTTCAAAAATCTAAAACAGATATACAAGAAAAAAAAAAAACAAACAAACCCATTCAAAAGTGGGCAAAGGATATGAACAGGCACTTTTCAAAAGAAGACATATATGAGGCCAAAAAACATGGAAAAATGCCCATCATCACTGATTGTTAGAGAAATGCAAATCAAAACCACATTGAGATACCACCTCACATCAGTTAGAATGACACATATTAAAAAATCTGGAGACAACAGATGCTAGAGAGGATGTGGTGAAATAGGAACACTTTTACACTGTTGGTGGGAGTGTAAACTAGTTCAACCATTGTGGAAGACAGTGTGGTGATTCCTCAAGGATCTAGAAATAGAAATTCCATTTGACCCAGCACTCCCATTACTGGGTATATATCCAGAGGATTATAAATCATTCCATTATAAAGACACATGCACATGTATGTTCACTGCGGCACCATTTACAATAGCAAAGACCTGGAACCAAGCCAAATGCCCACTGACAATAGACTGGACTAGGAAAATGTGGCACATATACACCATGGAATACTATGCAGCCATAAAAAATGATGAGTTCATGTCCTTTGTAGGGACATGGATGAATCTGGAAACCATCATTCTCAGCAAACTGACACAAGAACAGCAAATCAGACACTGAATGTTCTCACTCACAGGTGGGTGTTGAACAATGAGAACACATGGACACAGGGAGGGAAGCATCACACACTGGGGTCTGTTGCGGGTGGGCAAGGGAGGGACAGTGGGGTGGTGGGGAGGGATAACATGGGGAGAAATGCCAGATGTAGGTGACGGAGGGGTGGAGGCAGCAAACCACATTGCCATGTGTGTACCTATGCAACAATCCTGCATGATCTGCACATATACCCCAGAACCTAAAGTACAATTTAAAAAAAGAAATAAAAAGAGAAATAAATAAATAAATAAAAGTCATTATTTTTTAAAAAAGACCAGAGTTGGGTCAAATGGAATTTCTATTTCCAGATCCTCGAGGAATCACCACACTGTCTTCCACAATGGTTGAACTAATTTACACTCCCACCAACAGTGTAAAAGTGTTCCTATTTCTCTACATCCTCTCCAGCATCTGTTGTTTCCAGATTTTTTAATGATCTCCATTTTAACTAGCTTGAGATGGTATCTCAATGTGGTTTTGATTTGCATTTCTCTAATGACCAGTGACGATGAGCATTTTTTCATGTTTATTGGCTTCATATATGTCTTCTTTTGAAAAGTGTCTGTTCATATCCTTCACCCACTTTTGAATGGGTTTGTTTTTTTCTTGTAAATCTGTTTTAGTCTTTTGTAGATTCTGGATATTAGCCGTTTGTCAGATGGGTAGATTGCAAAATTTGTTTCCCATTCTCTTTGTTGCCAGTTCACTCTACTGATTGTTTCTTTTGCTGTGCAGAAGCTCTGGAGTTTAATTAGATCCCATTCATGTCCTTTGTAGGGACATGAGTGATTCCGGAAATCATCATTCTTAGCAGACTGACACAAGAACAGAAAATCAAACACCACAAGTTCTCACTCATAGGTGGGTGTTGAACAATGAGAACACATGGACACAGGAAGGGGAGCATCACGCACTGGGGTCTGTTGAGGGGATTAAGGGAGGGAGAGCATGGGATGGGAAGGTTGGGGAGGGATAACATAAGGAGAAATGCCCAGATATAGGTGACGGGGGGATGGAGACAGCAAACCAGCTTGCCATGTAAGTATCTATGCAACAACTCTGCAGGATCTGCACATGTACCCCAGAACCTAAAGTACAATTAAAAAAAAAAGGACCAGAGTTTAGCATCCCGAGAAATCCAATAACCATGAAAACCTCCCTACTTTGCTACAGTCTGAGGGCACTCCGCAGCACTGAGGCAGAATGCCACGAGGACCTCAAGCCTGCTGCTTTTCTTCTGTCTCACAGCCCAACTCATAGTGAAGTCTAAATGTGGCATGTCTGTTGGTAACTTGCTGATTACCCCTGGATGCCAAGGTAGAAGGGTTGTCTTCTGATTCTTGCTCAGGTAGCACACAGGTATGCCTGACCACTGGCGACTCCTACAGGTCAGCAACAGTATTCCTGGTCTTTCTAGACCAAGGAAATCCGCATTCATGTCACCTCTTCTTCATTGGCTAATAAGGATTTTTCTGTGCTTATTGCCAGCTATAAATGTGCTCCAGGACTCAGTAACATCAACTCAAGTAGGGAAATATAATTCCCCTGCTTAGCATTATATTGTTTGCTGCCAGAGAAATGAAATGATGGCCTAGCTCCCCTGCCTGGAATTGCTTGCTATTGGGAAAGGAAGATTCAAGTTGTTGCAACCTAAATAAAGTAAACTGTGTGTTATAAATTACAAGGCACGCTTAGAATTTCCAAAGGACTCCACCGAACATGCCTGCCTGTGTGTAAACCTGCTATGCTTCTTGTATCTCTTCAGCTAATTCTCACACAGCCCTGATACATTTTTCTGGATGCAAGTGATTTCATCTTTCCACATGCAAAATCCAATTTGAACTTATGAAGGAAAAAAATTGAAACACTTTAATTACAGAGATTTATGATATTTTTAACCTGAGAAAGGTTAACTTTTTCTAACATTTATGATTCAGCTCCCTTAGCAACCTCATTCACAAGCCAGATCCATGTTCCTTTACAAAGCTGTCTCAGTTACACAGCAGCATGAAAAATCATCTGGGCAGAGAGTATTAGCTTAAATCGAAATTCGTCTTTCATGCTGGTGTATAAGCCGAATTCTGTGATGAAACACATTACCTTTGTTCTTTAATTTTTCAAAGTAGAAATGAGATGACTCTGTCAGGAGGGTGGGGAGGGGAGTCCAACTTCATCTCAGGATCAGAAGCAACAGCACAGAGTTCATTCCCAACAATTCCTGCTAGAGATGAGCAAAGGTCTATCAAATTAAATAGTTTGAAGAAAAATGCCAACCAAGGAGAGACGGAAAATAGGAACAGGTACAGCACCGTGTTAGTACCCGAAAGTGGCCAGCAGGGGACAGCATTGCCCATGTAAATAATTCAGGAGCGCCATTTCAGAACAATGTATAGTGATTATTTTTAATTACATTAAATTTCTCTTTAATATTACAAACGGGCAATGAAGTTCATTTTTCAGTGCTCTCACCAGCTGAAATATCCAATTAAAATTAAAAGGGGGAAATTGATTTTTCTTTGGTTCAATTAAATCTTTCATTTGGTTGGTCAGAACTTAGGCTAGAAAAATGGGCTAGCCTAGAATTCTGCCGTCCAGGGAAACCACTGGGTAGGGCTGCGGCTGCTCCCGTTTTCTGAGCGCTGCCGTGAATTTCGTCTCCAATTACACTGTAATTCTAGGGGTGCTTCTGATGTCAGCAAGGGTCCAGCTTCGGTTTCATGGCTGCCCCAGACCCACTTTCTAAAACCCAAATGCAGTGACAGTGACAGTCCCTTTTATATCATCTGGTCTGTGTTTTGGAAAATATATTATTAAAAAGAATTTTTTATTAAAAAATGGCTGGGCATGGTGGCTCACACCTGTAATCCTTGCACTGTGGGAGCTTGAGGTGGGCAGATCTCTTAAGGTCAGGACTTCAAGGCCAGCCTAGCCAACATGGTGAAACCCCATCTCTGCCAAAAATACAAAAAATTAGCTGGGCGTGGTGGTAGGCGCCTGTAATCCCAGTTACTGGGGAGGCTGAGGCAGGAGAATCTCTTTATTTCAGGAGGCAGAGGTTGCAGTGAGCCAAGACTGTGTCACTGCACTCCAGCCTGGGTGACAGAGCAAGTCTCTGTCTCGAAGAAAAGAAAAAGAAAAAGAATTCTTGAAATGTGGTGAAAGGAATGTGCAGTATACCATATATTCAAAGTAAAAGTACTAAACATAGAATACCAGGGATTCTGGTCACAAGGTCCTCAAGACGGGAGGCACCCTCTGTGTGCCCATGGCCTCCTCCCGATTCCTGGTACTATCCCCACTCTTGCCTGGGACCACCCTTCACACTGCTGCTGGAGTAGTTCACATTTTGAAAACCCGAACCTGATTAGGTCCCTCCCCTGCTTAAAACCACTCACCTCTCTCAATTGCCTTCAAAACAGCTGAGAATCTGGACACTCAAGAGGCCTCACCCTGCCACTCTCGGCTCCCAGGGCCTCCATTGGTACAGCACCAAGCCCCCAAGACCTGCTCAGCCCCTTTTCACCTGCCACACCACTCGCCGCTCCGAATTTGGTGAGGAGGTCCTGAAGACAGCCAAGTCCCTGTCTACCAGAACCCATCGAATCAATCTCAGCTTTCAATCCCGCTCCACCTCCATCCCTCACATTAAGCAAAGTATGCTTTCTCACCCTATCAAGGGCCATTTTCACCCAACTGTGGGTACAGGTTCTAGAATGGACCAGAAACACCGTCGCTGCTTCTGTTCAAAATCAAAGACCAGGGTAGTCTTCATGATGCAGCCACAGTTGGGACTTTAATCTTTTGAATTATGGAATTGATTACATTCGTCTTCCATTTTGCCTGATTTTTTTTTAAAATTGAGGACTTCATTTTATTCATTTTTCATCATCAAGGCATTTTCATCATCAAGAAATGAAGTGCATGTAATCAACCAAAAATAATAGGGCAAGCGTCACTTGTGAATGCGTCAGAAGTCCTTCCCACTCTGGTGTACCAGGATGCAGATACTCGAGGTGAGTCTATTTCCATTCCATCTTCTTATTCTACCTCACAAGGAAATTGAATCCAGGGGACGCCTTGTCGCCTTGCAGAGCCTCTGACCTGTGGCAGCCTCACCTCCACAAAACAGAGGAGCAGGTGTTGTGCCAGAAATCCTCATGGTACCGGGAGAGAGAGGATGCCTTCTTTGCCAAACACTAACAGACTCATTGGATATCAGAAAAGCATAACCCACAGAGCTAACCCAAGGGGCAGCCAAGGAGAGTTCTTGAAGCTTTAAAGGAAGAGCCCGTGCAACTGTTTGGATGCAAATGTGTTTCTACTCCAAGCCAGTCCTATCTTTAATGCCATCTCTTCACCAGCTGGTCCTCTGGGGTGAAGGTTTTCACATTTCAAAGCCTCCATTTCTCACTAAGTCCTATGGCAGAGAAGGTATGCCTTATCTTTTTTTTTTTTTTTTTTTTTTTTTTTTTTTGAGACAGAGTTTCGCTCTTGTTACCCAGGCTGGAGTGCAATGGCGCGATCTCGGCTCACCGCAACCTCCGCCTCCTGGGCTCAGGCAATTCTCCTGCGTCAGCCTCCTGAGTAGCTGGGATTACAGGTACGCGCCACCATGCCCAGCTAGTTTTTTTGTATTTTTAGTAGAGACGGGGTTTCACCATGTCGACCAGGATGGTCTCGATCTCTCGACCTCGTGATCCACCCGCCTCGGCCTCCCAAAGTGCTGGGATTACAGGCTTGAGCCACCGCGCCCGGCGCCTTATCTTTTAAATTGTACAAAAAAACGCAAGGGGCCTGAGAGTATAATTCAAGGTGACCATACTGTGGGGTTCTTTATAGGCTACTAACCCCATCAGGAGCCCAGGGAGAAATTACTGCTTTGCTCTTAAGCAAAAATAAATTGGAACCAAAACATCATGTTGAGCCATAGCCATAAAATAAGGAAGTTCTTCAAGAAGGATGGGGTCATGCCGAATGATACAAGAGGCTTCTGACAGGACTCCTGCTGAGCAGATCTGACAATAAGTATCAATATGAATTACACTAGGTAGGTACCATAACATAGAGAAAAAAATCAGCATCTATAGGTTCTTACTGTTATAAATGCACAAAGTAATAAAAAAAAATGAGAAGAAAGTATTTTCTTCTGAGAGGAATATGAACAAACAATGTGGAAGCAGTCAAGTTAGAACATTGTCAATGAATAATGAAACTACGGGGTTAAAGGTTGAGAGGAGCAAGATAGTTACCTAGTCTCGAAACATCCCCGTGCTAGTCTCTTACTAATTACGAAGATGAGATCAGTAACCTCTTATTGAAGAACCTGGTAGTCACTGTCTTAATCCATGGATGAAGGTGAACATCACTAACGTAGAGGCAGACATGGTCATGTGTCTCCTCGTGTGTGCACTGGGAAGGACACAGTGCCCCCTCTGCGGCATTCCTGCCAACAATGTATCATGGGATTTAATCGTGAAGTTGAAAAATCACGTCAAGGGCATCCTACAAAGTAACTGGCCTTACTCTGGTTTTTGTTAAGACAAAATCCATGATCAAGAGGCCCAGATAAAAACTGTGTAAGTGATTACGCATAAGAGAGACCAAGGAGATGGATCAATCAACGGACTGTGTAATCCTGTATTGGATTTTAGAGAAGAGAAAAGAAAACTTGCGGGAAAATTGATGAAATCTGAATATGGGCTGTGTATCATATCACTATTAAATTATTTGATTTTGAAAACGGTACCGTGGTTATATAATAGGATATCCTTCTTCTTGGGAAACACATGCTGAACTATTTAAAGATAAAAGGGGCACAATGTCTCCAATTTACTCTCAAGTAAATAGATAAATAGGTAGCAAATGGGCCACATTATAAATCATCAGTATATATATATATATATATATATATATATATATATATATACACACACACATATATGAGCTCCTTGTACAACTCTTGCAACTTTTCTATACATTTAGAATTACAACAAAAAAAAAAGCTAAACAGTAAATTGGGAGCCAATCTCTACCATCCTGTAGATATAAAGAGTAAATCCTGTACGTAGGCGAATCTGAAAAGCAAGCTTTCTGTTTGTGAGCCATTGAGACTACAGTGGTAAACCTGCAAGGATCCTGCCTTCCGGAAAACGAGAAGGTTGGCCCTCCAGGTGTCCTCCAGCTACTGCAGGGCCCTCTTGGCACCCTTCCTTCTGAGCAGATGCTCTCAGCAGCAGCAGCCTGGCACAGCACCTCGCTCTTGACCACTGCTCCCTCAGGAGGGTCCCCCTCCCCCAGATGGCAGGGTCAAGACATGGTGGTCAAAGCATGACTGAGTATTGGCAGATGACCCTGAGGGAGTTGCCACCTGCTAGGGTGACTCCCAGCCTCCTCCACAGTTGCTCTTCCTCAGCACCCCAGATTGTAGACCAAGACCATTATTACATGATCTAGAGGCAGTTTTAGGGCAGAACAGTGCTACCTTATATACTAATTACCCACTGCTATGTAATGAAATACCCCGAGGCATGGTGAAATTCATGACCTCACAGTGCTACTGGTCAGAAATCCCAGGTACATCTTAGCTTGCTGGCTCTGGCTCTAGGTCTATCATCAAGTTTCATCCGAGATTGGAGTCATCCGAGGTTTGATCAGGGCTGCGTGATCTGTTTCTAAATGCTCTTGCATGGCTGTGGGCAGAGGCCCCAGCTCCTCACCAGGTGAGCCTCTCATAGGGCTGCTCGAAACATAACAATTGGCTTTCCCCAGGGACAGTGAGCTGGGAGACAGTTACCAAAATGCAAGTCATGTTGTCTTTTATTACCTAGTCTCAGAGGTAACACATTTTATTGCACTTTAGGTTCTGGGGTACATGTGCAGAACATTCAGGATTGCTGCATAGGTACATACATGGCAATGAGGTTTGCTGCCTCCATCTCCCTATCACCTATATCTGGCATTTCCCCGCATGTTATCCCTCCCCAACCTCCCTACCCTCATTGTTCCTACCCTAGTCCCCACCCCAACAGATCCCAGTGTGCGATACTCCCCTCCCTGTGTCCATGTGTTCTCACTGTTTGACACCCGCCTGAGTGAGTACGTGCAGTGTTTGATTTTCTGTTCTTGTGTCAGTTTGCTGAGAATGATGCCATCCCAGTGCTAGTGCCTCATGGGAGGAAACCATGGAATAATGTGACTATTAGAAGCCTGGGTCACAGGGCCCATCCTAGGGGTTGTATGCTACCATCATCCCTCTGGCCTCAGTGAGTTCTGTCCATCAGACATGCAAAATATCTCTCCCCTTCCCAAGGCTCTTATAAAAGTGATCTCATCCCATCAGCTGAAATCCGTGGTCTGTTATGTATCCTCACAAACTCTCTAACTAAAGAGATCAGATCTGCCCCCTTCAACATAAAATGGGGATAGGAGTAGGTATTTGGTCCCCAGTGACACCCTCTTTCTTTCTGTGTCTGGACAGAAAGTCACAGAATATCTTGACCTCACTGTGACCCAGATAACTACAGGTTCTTCCAAGCAGGCTCAAATCAAAATAAGGTATGTCTTGAACATTTTTAGGTGCTGATTAAGGGTATCTAGGTTGCTGTCCCAAGCACTGAAAGAAGCTGGCCTCATGCCCTGACCCCTCGCTGTGGATGTGTCTGGGCAGAGCACCCCTTTTCTCTCACCGTTTATTGAGAGGATTGCTGCAGCTCTCTGTTAAGTAAGTTCCCCGAATAATGCTCTGGACTGATCACCGTGGAGTTTAGTGCTTCTTTCTTTGTAATCCCAACTGGCCCCATCATGGGAGGGTTTGGGGCTCTCTCTTTTGGGAACTCCCCTGCTGCCACTTTTGGAATGATGCCAGCTTGGGCTCAGCAGAATAAAATAGTAGAAACACCTTCTGCTCTGTTTTCAAAAAGAGGGAAGCAGGAGGTGCACCACACTCTTGGTTGCTGCGGTCCTGGAATCCAACTTGGAAAATGTTGGATGCTTAGGACTCAGTCCCCCTCTCGCCCGCCTGCTCTTCTTTGTGACTCCTCCATTGGTCCTTGGGATTCTTGGTTCCGTTCTCTGAATCATTCTTTTCCGTGAAAGGTAGCATGTGTTTGCAGCTGAATAATTTTCTCAGCTGGCTTCCTGCTAGGAGGAATGGCCCACCTCATTTTGCACTGTTACAATCCTTTCACATGCTGATGGTGATCTGTCAGATATATACTTTTATAAATTATAAATTTCATTGAGATTTTTAAAATATGTATATTTTATAGCACTTTAGGTTCTGGGTTACATGTGCAGTACATTCAGGATTGTTGCATAGGTACATACATGGCAATGTGGTTTGCTGCCTCCATCCCCCTGTCACCTGTATCTGGCATTTCCCCCCATGTTACCCCTCCCCAAACTCCCTACCCCTGTTGTTCCTCCCCTAGTTCCCCCCAACAGACCCCAGTGTGTGATGCTCCCCTCCCTGTGTCCATGTGTTTTCATTGTTCGACACCCGCCTATGAGTGAGAACATGCAGTGTTTGATTTTCTGCTCTTATGTCAGTTTGCTGAGAATGTTGGTTTCCAGATTCATCCATGTCCCTACAAAAGACACAAATTCATCGTTTTTTTCTGGCTGCATAGTATTCCGTGGTGTATATATGCCACATTTTCCTTATCCAGTCTATCATCGATGGGCATTTGGGTTGGTTCCAGGCCTTTGCTATTGTAAACAGTGCTGCAGTGAACATATGTGTGCATGTGTCTATAAAAGAATGATTTATAATCCTTTGGATATATACCTAGTAATGGGATTGCTGCAAATGGAATTTCTGTTTCTAGGTCCACACTGTCTTCCACAATGGTTGAACTAATTTACACTCCCACCAACAGTGTAAAAGTGTTCCTATTTCTCCACATCCTCTCTAGCATCTGTCGTCTCCAGATTTTTTAATGACTGCCATTCTAACTTGTGTGAGATGGTATCTCAATGTGGTTTTGATTTGCATTTCTCTAATGATCAGTGATGATGAGCATTTTTCATATGTTTGTTGGCCTCTTATATGTCTTCTTTTGAAAAGTGTCTCTTCATGTCCTTTGCCCACTTTTGAATGGGTTTGTTGTTTTTGTTTTTATTTTTTTGTAAATCTGTTTTAGTTCTTTGTAGATTCTGGTTAGCAGCCCTTTGTCAGATGGGTAGATTGCAAAAATGTTTTCCCATTCTGTTGGTTGCCAGTTCACTCTAATGATTGTTTCTTTTACTGTAGGAGTTTAATTATATCCCATTTGTCTATTTTGGCTTTTGTTGCCAATGCTTTTGGTGTTTTAGTCATGAAGTCCGTGCCAATGCATGGACTTCATGACTGAAGTCCTGAATGGTTTTGCCTAGGTTTCCTTCTAGGGTTTTTATGGTGTTAGGTGTATGTTTAAGACTCATGTTTAAGTCTTGAATCATTGAGTTTTATTCCATTAAACAAAAGTCACACCACAAATCAGTCTGAAATAAGCTGTTCTCTACCTTAGGCTTCTGCTCAGAGACAATGTCTTAACCTTCTCAGAAGTCCTTTTGTTTGATTGAGAAGATCTGTAAGTCACCCTGTTAGATATCTGAGAATCTTTTGGCTGATTGAATAGTACTTTAAGGCATTACTCAAACCATTCTTTAATGTGCTCTGTAAAGTCCTTAAAGAAACTTCATAATTCTCAGTCTGGAGTCATTCTCACATTTGAGATTTTCTGTTTGGTAGCATGTTGCTTTCAAGTACTAAAATATGTACTGGTGTGCTATTCTGTATAACAAATTACCCCCAAGCCTGGCAGCTTTAAATGGTTCCCAAGTGTTAGGAATCCAAAAGGCTCCGCTGGGTGGTTCTAGCTCAGGATTTCTCATAAGGCTGCAATTGAGAATATTTTAGTTGCACGCAGATGACATTTGACAATTTATCATGGTTCAATCAGCATTATATACCAGGTTTGGTATATAATATGATAAATATTTTCAGGTTTTCCAATGAAGGAGTTTATTGAATAAATCAAGTTCTAAATGACTTTTGATATCTAAATGCAGACTGTGGAGCAGTGGATGCTTCCTAGAACAGACTGAATAAATGTTTTCTTTCTTTCACCTGATAAAAAGCCAACTTGCACTGCATAGGAAAAAACATAACAATCATTAAACAAATGTATTTTAGCTGTTAAATCCATGTGCCATAACTGACTATCAGTCTCTCTATATAAGTAAATAAAATTCCTGAACATATAAAAATAAGACAGAACAATGACTTTTCATTGGAGGCTGAAGTTTCCTTTTAATTCATCGATTTCACTAATTATTCTATATTTTTCCCCAGGCATCCCACTGTAAACTTGGCATTCATTTGCCAGGGTCCCATATGAAGTGAAATAACTTCAGCAAACAAGAGGAGCATCAGAGAAAAACATGCATAAAAGGAAGGAATTCTAAATATTATTTCAAAAATGTCATCATGGCAGTCTCTTATAAATTAGATTTTTTTGGCAGATGACAGTGGAAGAAATATCCCAAGATCTTAGAAAGCCTCACTTGGCCTTTGATATAGCTTTCCAGATTTTGACCCTGTCCAGATTTTAGGTTCAGCACTCTGTATTAAAACTCAGTATTTAGGTCACACATGGTGCCTCACACCTATAATCTCAGCACTGTAGGAGGCCAAGGCAGGAGGATTACCTGAGGTCAGCAGTTCGAGATTAGCTTGACCAACATGGTGAAACCCCATCTCTACTAAAAATACAAAAATTAGCTGGGTGTGGTGGTGGGCACCTGTAATCCCAACTACTTGGGAGGCTGAGGCAGGAGAATTGCTTAAACCTGGGAGACAGAGGTTGGAGTGGGCCGCAATCACACCATTGCACTCCAGCCTGGGTGACACAGTGAAGTCTATTTCCATTGCTAATAACTTAAGGGCCACTACCTGGCATTTCTCCTCCCAGGGAACCGGGAAAAGCAAGACAGAGGATATGGAAGAAAGGCCCCTCTGTGCCTCTGCAGGCAAGTCCAATAGAATGGCATGATACATGGAGGATTTTAGTCAGGGAAGCCTGTATCTGCCAGGACAGTTAGCATTACCTACTGTAATCATAATATGCCAGCACTATTATGATTCCCTTTTTCTAGATAGAAAAACTGAGACCAAAAGAGATAAGCAATTTGACTGAGTTTACAATGGAGAGGTGGCCATTCTGACTAAGATTCCTACTCTTTCTGCTATGTAATGATTGCCTAACTATGAGAAAACGTGACAACATCTGACCACAGAGTACAGAAGCCAGAAGATCTCAGTGCATGCACTGGGGGACACTTGAGGCACCAAATTCATGATTGTTACGAAGATCATTGCTTATAATCCCAGCACTTTGGGAGGCTGAGGCAGGTGGATCACGAGGGCAAGAGATCAAGACCATCCTGGTCAATATGGTGAAACCCCATCTCTAATAAAAAAACAAAAATTAACTGGGCATGGCAGTGTGTGTGTGTAGTCCCAGTTACTCAGAAGGCTGAGGCAGGAGAATTGCCTGAACCCAGGAGGCGGAGGTTGTGCTGAGCCGAGATCATGCCATTGCACTCCAGCCTGGGTAACAAGAGCAAAACTCAGTCTAAACAAACAAACAAACAAACAAAAGATCATTGCTAGAGCCTTCCTGGATTCCAGGAACTGAAGTGGCCACTGTGATGAGGACTTGGCCACTCTGATACCACTGTGACTTCCCACCTATGATTAAGCTCAACTTCCAACTCCTTATATTCCAGGTCGGATCCCCACAGCGCCACCAGCATACTCGGTTCATGCACCTCTGAAATGAGCAACATAGCAAGACATAGCTAATGTGAGATTTCATCTGCAGTCATTCTTTGGTCGCATCGTATTTTTGGTTTCTCAAAAGTAGCAGCATGTCTGTTGTGCTTGGCATCTCTTGAACTAATGTGCAACTGATGAACATCTCAGTGCCACTAGCAGCTATAGGTAGCGTGAACCCAACACTGTCCCAAAGTAAAGTACGCATGCAAACATGCTTGGACATACACGACACTCTGCTTCCTATCTGTCATTCAGAGCACGTTTTCTGACCCAGAGTTCTCAATCCTAATTAGTACAGGGGACCACCCCTGCGGATTGTTGCAGCCCAATGTTGAAGTGGCAGGAATCAGTATGGGAATGAGGCTGAATAACAGTCCTGGCTTCCTTCCAGCATCACAGAGCTTAGATCAGTTACCAGCACTCACCTTTTCTCCTCTAACGTGGATCATGTCATTTAGTGACTTAATGCTTCCTTAGGCAAGACAGGTGTCCTTGGGTGGTGGTGGCTGGGCAGTAAGGCAAATAGTGGAAACAAATGAAAATGCAGGGGTTGAAAATAAGACCAGAATAAGACTGGCTGGGCAACAATTTGACCATGGTCCAGCTGTGGGTTTCAGACATTATTTAATAAGAGTTTTTTTTGCCTGCAGATCATAAGGACCAGGGGCCCTGGGACGGTGTTTACATGAGTAAGCCAGTCGGTAAGTTCTCAGATTTAAATAGGTTCTGTGTAGGGTGTCCTGGGAGAAAGAAGGTCTACAGCTTCTGAAAAGAAGCACCCCAGCTCTCTCAGGAACTCTTAGGTGAAGACTTGAGCTTAGAGTACTGACCTCTGGAGGGAAGAGTGAGCTTCCTTCTGCACTCTTATTAACATGATTGGGTATTCCAATAAATTAACACAAAGAGAAATGGAAGGTAACATTAAGCAGTTAGGTGTTAATTAAGCATGTATTACATGCAGAGTTATGTATTGTATAGGAAGGGAAAGTGTCATAAAACACCAATAGGCAAGGTCAAGAACATTTTATAACCTAAGGGTTTCTCCTTTTACTTGATCTTTATCTCAACACACATGTAATGTATACACACAAACAGCATTAAATATTTCTTTTAAATTTAAGTCTGGGAACAAAGCTATTGTAGTCTACTTTAATGCTCTCTGATAGATATTTCTTACAGCATGAACAACTACAGTAACTTTTATGGGTCTCAGTTTTCTCCACTGCAAAATGAATAGGTTAATCTAGAAAATCTTTTTTTTTTTTCAGGACATGTGTTTGGTTTATTAGTTATACAATTTTTCTGACATTGGGAGAAATTCACATCTTTTCTTTTTTCTTTTTTCTTTTTTTTTTTTTTTTTTTTTTTTTTTTTTGAGATGGAGTTTTGCTCTTGTTACCCAGGCTGGAGTGCAATGGCGCAATCTCGGCTCACCGCAACCTCCGCCTCCTGGGGTCAAGCAATTCTCCTGCCTCAGCCTCCTTCTTTTTTTTTTTTTAATTGCATTTTAGGTTTTGGGTTACCAGCCTGCTTCTTTTTTTTAATTGCATTTTAGGTTTTGGGGTACATGTGAAGATTATGCAAGATTGTTGCATAGGTACACATATGGCAATGTGATTTGCTGCCTTCCTCCCCTTCACCTATATCTGACATTTCTCCCCATGCTATCTCTCCCCACCACCCCATCCCTCCCCCATTTCCCCCCAACAGACCCCAGTGTGTAGTGCTCCCCTCCCTGTGTCCATGTGTTCTCATTGTTCAACACCTGCCTATGAGTGAGAACATGTGGTGTTTGATTTTCTGCTCTTGTGTCAGTTTGCTGAGAATGATGGTTTCCAGATTCATCCATGTCCCTACAAAGGACACAAACTCATCGTTTTATGTTAAAAATGTCAACCTATTTATTTAGCAGATAGTGGATGCCGCCTCATGTGAGCCTTGCTGTAGGCACTAAGGGTGAAGTCAACAAAATGGACACTTAGAGTGGCACTTAGGGCAAGGTACGGTGGGTCACGCCTGTAATCCCAGCATTTTGGGAGGCCAAAGTGAGTGGGTTGCTTGAGGTCAGGTGTTCTAGACCAGTCTGACAAATATGGTGAAACCCTGTCTCTACTAAAATACAAAAATTAGGGGAGACTGGTGGTAGGCACCTGTAGTCTCAGCTACTAGGGAGGCTGAGGCAGGAGAATTGCTTGAATCCAGGAGGCAGAGGTTGCAGTGAGCCAAGATTGCTCCACTGCACTCCAACCTGTGAGACAGAGTGGGAATCCATCTAAAAAAAATTAAAAATGGCACTTAGAATCTAATGATATAAATATTAAAATGTAATCAATCATTCAATCCACAAGGAAGATATAATCTTAAAGGTATATGCATGAAACAAGTCCCCCCCCCCTAAATAAAACAAAAACTGATAGAACTGAAAAGAGAAATACACAAACCTACAATATAATTGACTCTGGGATATTTGCTGAGGGGCAGACTCATAGATAAACAGAACATGAGAGAGAACTCAGAAAGAGACCCACACAAATATACTCAACTGGTTTTTTGACAAAGATGAAACAACAATCTAATAAAAGAAGGATAACCTTTTGAACAAATGGTGCTGGAACTCGACATCCAGAGGGGAAAAAAGAAAAAAGAAACACTTGATCTAAATCTCACAACTTACACAAAAATTAACTCAAAATTGATCACAGGTTTAAACAAAAAATAAAACTATAAAACTTTAAAAAAAAAAAAAAAAACATAAAAGTGTATCTGTAGGATCCAGAGCTAATCAATGACTTCTTAAACTTGACACAAAAAGCAAGATCTGTAAAAGGAAAAAGTTAGCAAATTGTGCTACATAAACAATAAAAACGTTTGCTCCGTGAATGACCTTGTTAAGAGAATGAAAAAGATGGAAAAATCACATATCCTGCAACGGACTAGCATCTGGGATATATATAAAGAATTCTGAAACTCAACAATTACAAAAACATTCTAATTAGAAAACAGGGAAAAGACATGAACAGACATTTCACAGAAATGAATATAAAGATGTCAAAGAAACATATGAAAAGATGCTCAACATCCTTAACCCTGGGAAAATACCAATTCAAACCACGATGATACGTCACTACGCACCTATCAGAACCACTAAGATAAAAGGGAGTGGCAATGCCAAGCCCTGATGAGGATGCCCAGAGACAGGATCACCCATGCATTGCTGTGAAATGTTATAGCCACTCTCGAAAAACAGTTTGGAAATTTGTTATAAAGCATGCAACTTACATGTGATCCAGCAATTGCACTTTTGGGCATCCGTCTCTCCCCCAAAAATGAAAATGTAGGGTCACAGAAAAATCTGTACACAAATGCCTATAATAGCCTTATTCACAATACCTATAGATTGCAAACAACCCAGGTGTCTATCCTTCAAGAGGTGAGTATTTAAGCAAACTGTGGTAGGTCCAAGTGATGGGTTAGTATTCAGCAACCAAAAAAGGCAACTACTGATACATACAACAGTTTGGTTGAATTCTCAAGGAAGTCATACCGAGTGAAAAAAAAGCTAACCTTAGAAGATTACATACTGTATATAATGTGATGATTCTATTTATACAGTGTACTTGACATGACAAGATAATAGAAATGGAGAACGGACTCCTGGTTGCAGGGGCTAAGTAAGAGATGAGGGTAAAGGAACGTGGGTCTGTCTGTCAAAGGGCGCCGTGATGGATGCTTGCTGTGATGAAAACGTTTTTGTGTCTTGTCTGCATCCAGGTCAACTTCTTGGCTATAATATTGAACTATATTTTTGCAAGATGTTACCATTTAGAAAAATTTGGGTAAAAGATACATGAGATCTCTACGTATTATTTCTTACAACTCCATGTAAATTTACAATAACCTCAAAATGAAGGTTTAACTGAAAAATGTATGTCAACCAGACCAGTCTGTTCGTGACTGTTTTGAAATGACAGTCCATGCTCGGGCACACTGCTCACATTCCTATCATGCTGTTGAGCATGATTCTTCTGAATTTGTTCCTGAGTTCCTTCTAGATAGAAAGTATTAAACCTTTGTCATGTTTTGAAGGTATTTCCCAAATATATTTTTATAGCTCAATGCTACTGATTTGCTTTTTAACATTTGTCATTGTTTTTGTGAGGGAAATAGTTATTTCAGATTTTCTTTGAAGCATAATTGAGCTACAGTAAGATGTAACCATGCTAGTCGAGAGTTCTCTGCTTTTTGATAAAAGCATGCAGTGTGTAATCACCACAAGTTCCACCACCTCCAGACATTCCCTTGGGCTCCTGTCAGGCACTCGGCCCTCCCACAGTTCCTGAAGCCCCAGATGTGCCATCCTCCCCTGCAGCTGTGGCCCCTCTTGTTCATGGTGGGCATCCTGGAGTCTGGCTTCCATCACCCCACATCAGGCGTTTTGAGATTCTTCCATAATCTGCATTAGCAGTTTGTCCTTTCTGCTATTTTAAAGAAAGTCCATAAATCAATGTAGAACATTTCATAAGAAAAACAAGTGAGGGTTGTGATGAGAGACAGAATCTGGGATCCTGTTGCAGGTGGGCCAGGATGGGGACACTTCCCTGAAGAAACCATGCTGTCAGCTGAGCCCCAGCACGAGCCTGTATTGTCCCCATGTGGCACGAGTTCTTCCTGATGATCACACAGACAGGCCTGCATGGCACTCCAGTTACACAAACAGATTTCCACAGCACTGCCTTAAGATGGAGCAGATAGTTAAACCCGGGGAAACAGTGCCCAGACATCAAATCTAGAAATGAAACGTGGTCAGCAGGAGCCTTGCACAGGCTTCTCCCTAACCTGGAGCAAACCAACGTAATAGAGACAGTCTTTCAGTGCCAGTGCCAGGACCCGTATCTGAGACGAGCCAAGGTAACAGAGGCAGCTATTTGAATTGATTCATTGAAATCTGTTAGGAAGCTCTCCAGACCAAGCTATAAAGGAGATAAGATAGAAGTAATCACTGCGTTACCACAGTAGACAGGCCTTGGAGATACTGCGGCCCTTCTAATCAGACAAAGCAAGCATTGTAGCCTCTGATCTTCTAGTTGAAACAAAATCAGTTACAGTATACAGGTGAATGCTATACTGCATGTAGGCACACAACCCCGACCTACATAAGCACTAAGAAAATTGTAACACTTTGAGTTGGTCTGGTGGAATGATCTCTGGCCTGCTCCCAGCATCCAGTTACAGCAGGAAACTCCCTTCTTTCCTAATTTGTCTGCTTCTCGTTATTGGGCCTTGAGAAAATGTAGCCGGACCGGCTTGATTCCGGGAGCACTCAGAGCCTCAGGAGCCGGGGAGAGGCTCCGAGGTGAAAGCCTCAAGGTAGGAGAGGGGGCTGCATTTGCCAAGCTGAAAATGGGCCATGTGGCCAAAGCAGAGCAAGCGAAGGCTCAGGGGTACAGCAGGCAAGGCCGGGCTGCACCGAGCGCCTTGCCCCGTGTGTGACAGAAGCAGTCAGTGGGAGAAGAGAAGGTCTGTTTCAAAAGCCCGTTCTGGCTGCCAGGCAGGCGATGGATGGGTGACTTAGAAGGGCAGTCAATATTGCAGGTGTGAAAGCCAAGAGCTGAGGGAGACTTGAATGAGTCAGCCACAGATGAGACAGAAAGAAACAGCCACGGTTAAAATGCCTGGACACAAAGGAGCACAGGCTGAGAAGAGCAGTGGTGAAGGAGGGGGTCGTCCACTGTGCCTCCAGGTTCTGGCGCTGGAGCTGGGAGGACAGCAGAGCCATGGGCTGACCTGAGGAAGGTGCAGTGCGTGTCCCACGGCCGCCACGCTGAGCGCTGGGCAGCACCTGTGCCTGTCCCCGATGCCGTCCGAAATCCCCACACCGTCCTCTTTCCCTTCGTCTCCTGGCTCGTGCTTGGTAGTTGCACCTGGCATTGGTCTACAGCCACATTCCCGCCCTTCCTCTCTCCCCCTCTCTCCACTTCCCGCCTGTCCCTGCCCCTAAGATGGCAGCTCCATGAGGTTTTGGCCACTTTTCACCAGGACTTAGGGCAGCACCAGGCACAGAACAGAAATGCAACACATGATTTTCATATAGGAATGAATTCATTCTTCTACATTGGTTATGGTTGAAGGACAAAGAAACATCTGGCATGAACAAATCTTCCAGAAGTGAATTCTCCCTGGTGTAAGCAACACAGATAACGTCAGCAAGGCCTGGACAGCTTCAGTTCACACCCGAGGGAAATCCAGACCTGGGTGCGAGCATTGAGACTGAGAAGTCGTAATATAAAAATCAAGTCTTAAATGCATGAATTGAGAGAAGTATAAATTAAAGACGTTTTACAGTGCAGCTTTTGAGTCAGGTGGCCTGCGTTCAGGCCCAGGCTCTGTCCGGGTAGCTCTGATTTCATTGCCCGGGGCTGTGCAGTGAGGCCGGCATGAGGGAGAAAGGTAGCCACAGAGCCTACCTATGGGTCTTTGGAGGACAAGATGAATTGAAACAGGCTGACACTGATTGCAAGTCATTAAGGACGCTTACCCAGGAAGCGTTCATCCCTCCATCCATTCCTAAGATTCTAGATCAGCAGGCACCTGTTGCTGTTCCAGTCTGAAACAAGGGTGGAACACACTGAAGCAGGAGTGGCGAGGAGCAAACCTCTCAAGCACCAAACTGAGGAACGAAGTGGCTTTTTATTCGGCTGGGTGCTGTGGGGGGGCTACAGCCTCATTCACTGAGTTTCCTGAGAGGCGGCTTCTTTCCCCTTTTATAGGCTTACAACGCTAAAGGGGAAACTGAGGTGAAACTGTTGTTGTCCATTGGCTGGTCGTCCGAACTTACAACCTTTTGGCTTCATTGATTTGTTAGTCTGTATGCAGTGTGAGTGGGAGCAGACAGGGGAGGGGCTTACAGACACAACACAAAAGCAGTAAACTGTTAGTTGGCAGAGGTGTTTCCAGGAGTGAACCTGGGCCCTGCAAACCTGGGGGTGTGACCCAGTACTGGGCTCCAGCCAGTAGGGATAACATTCATTTGCAACTCTTTTAAGGATTACTGATAGCAGAGACACTGGGAACTGAAAAGGGAGTCAGCTTCCCAGCTCTTCGTATTTTATTTCCTTTTTTTCCCCTCTACTTCCCATCTGGAGGCAAGGAGGAGGTGGAGGCCAGGAAGCAGGAGGAGGAGAGGAGGTCTCCCCTCTCAACATGACCACCCTTGGCACCTTCCTGGGTCCTGGCCTGGAGCAAATGTGAAGAAAACAAAACTGACCCAATTTTCTCCACAAAGTCGACATTTACGTTTTTCTTTTTTACATAGAAATTGATCCTCTGGACCTTAAAGCTTGCAACACATTTGTCTCAGGAAACTGACCCTCAGGCCTTGCAGATCGTTTCAGAAAACTGAAACGCCTCTTCCTTACCCCTCCCAAAGTTCTATTTTCCTGCCTATAGCTACATTCCTTTCCCCATGATATAAATGTCCAGTTTGAGTTCAGTGGAGAGATGGATTTGGGACTGTCTCCCATCTCCTCAACTACAGCACTCAAAACCTTCTTCCCTGGCAGTACTTGTCTCCGTGATGGGCTTCCTGTGCCACAAGCAACAGGACCGAGACAAACCCCTGGCATTTTGACAGCAGATTTTGGTTCCCTGGCCGGTAGGACAGTGCTCCCAGCTCAGCTGCTGGGAGACAGGACAGTCTTGAGACCCCCTCCTTAAGCAGCTGCCTGCCCATTTTTGGCTGGAAGTGGTTTTCCATTTTTCTCTCTCTGGCCCTCCTGCCAGCCCCAGTTGTGTTCCTGGTTGCCTAGGAAGAACTACCTTTGGAATTTAACTAGGCAAGTGTCTTTAGTGGGTACTAGAGAGCAGGAGTGGGTCCCTTAATTTGGGAAAATCTGAAGGACTTTCCACTTGCAGGTTGAACAAGCCCAACTAACAGAGAGAGGAAGCACCCCAGTTGTTTTACCGTGAACTCTCTTGGGACTTTTCAGTCATTGTGTGTATGTGTGCATGCGTGCGCAAGGGTCTTTTGTGGGTCCAGACAGTGGGATCTGCTCCTCTCAATTTAGGAAATTCTGGAGGGATTTCTATTCACAGATTGACAAAGGCCAACCTGTGGAGAGAGGAAGCACCCCAACTGTTCCCATTTGGACACCCTTGGTGCTTGTTTGGTGTTGCAGTTGGCCTGTATTTTGGTGACTGTGTGTGTGTTTTCATGGAGTTGTGGGAGGTTGGGTTCCATTCCAGAGTGCAGTCTGTGTGGGTTTGTTCTTCCAGAGCTCTGGGCTGATGAAGCAAGAGAAGGTCTCCAGCCACACCACCCTGAACATGCCCAGTCTCTTCTGATTCCTAACGGTCTTTGAGTTGTATGTAGTGCTGTCTCACAATTGAATTCATTTTGTTGGTGAATGGGAAAGTGGGATGGAGTTTCTTGTTTCCAGGTTTTATGGTGCTGTTCTTTTTTTCTTTTTTCTTTTTTTTCAATTCCCATTGATTTTTGACTCTTGGGGCAATGTCATCTTTTCAATATGAAAAAAAGCAGTTCTAAGCAGGGTTGAGCCTGGTTACTACGATGTGGTGTTCTCCTGGGGTGCAGTTTGTCCCTGGTGTTCTTTAGAGTCTGGGGAGATTTAGCCGTTATAAATCAAACTGTCATGGAAACTGCTTTAGCCCAGATTTTGTTTCACAGTCTTCACTGGATTACCTACTGGAGCAAACAGAGTTTATCCATGTGAACGTATACGTAAACAGCCGAGTTTGTACTGCTCTCTCGTGGCTAGTGTTCTGTGGTAAAACTATCAGATCTTTGTTTGTCTGTTTTCACAGGATACCAAACTGGTTTATAAATGAAACAGTGCTCATAGATTAAGTAAATAAATACAACCATTATTGAACTTCACATAACTTAAGTGAAGCTTTAATAAACAAGTGGGCTTTAAAATTATTGGTAAAATAAAAATAGAAATGTCTTCAAAATTGTCAAGATACATTTTTATGTGCATTTTATATTTGTCTCTGCTACATATTTTGAGGTGTCAAGATTTGGCACAAAAGGTTATAAAACTACAAACCCAGCCAGAACAAAATGATCTTTGTTTGTATGACTTTTTTAAAATAAATAAGACTAATTTAATGTTGCTGGTTTAGTGAAAACATCTGAATAGCCTGAGTTATGGGTGAAAATGTCCATGTATTTAGCTTTCAGGTCATTACTTAGGTGAGCACCAGATATTCACAAGCTATAAAGGTAGTTAAAAAGAAAATAACTTGAAATAATGACTAGCTGTATCTAATATCTCAGTTTTCAGAGATAATCTAGATAAACTGTTAAAATTGAGTATATGAAAATGGAATAAATGCTTCTAGGTAAGTTTTTTGTATAATTTAACATCTTAAAATTATTTCTGATGCTCATTTGCTGTCCTGATAATTTCCAATTCTTATAGAAAGAGTCAATAGAGTGAATCGGCAACCAACAAAATGGGAAACAATTTTTGCAGTTTACCCATCTGACAAAGGGCTGATATCCAGAATTTACAAAGAACTGAAACAGGTTTACAAGAAAAAAACAAGCCCATTCAAAAGTGGGTGAAGGATATGAACAGATACTTTACAAAAGAAGACATACAGGAGGCCAGCAAACATATGAAAAAATGCTTATCATCACTGGTCATCAGAGAAATGCAAATCAAAACCACATTGAGATGCCGTCTCACACCAGTTAGAATGGCGATCATTAAAAAAATCTGGAGACAACAGATGCTGGAGAGGATGTGGAGAAATAGGAACACTTTACACTGTTGGTGGGAGTGTAAATTAGTTCAACCATTGTGGAATATAGTGTGGCGATTCCTCAAGGACCTAGAAATAGAAATTCCATTTGACCCAGCAATCCCATTACTGGGTATA
Organism: Saimiri boliviensis; assembly: GCF_048565385.1. NCBI lineage: Eukaryota > Metazoa > Chordata > Mammalia > Primates > Cebidae > Saimiri > Saimiri boliviensis. Next base: position 73,691,503 of record NC_133457.1, read on the forward strand.
TATCCAAAGGATTATAAATCGTACTACTATAAGGACACACGCACACGAATGTTCATTGCAGCACTGTTTACAATAGCAAAGACCTGGAACCAACCCAAATGCCCATCGATGGTATACTGGACAGAGAATATGTCCTGGAACCAACACAAATGCCCATTGATGACAGACTGGACAGGGCACATATATACCATGGAATATTATGCAGCCATCAAAAACGATGATTTGTGTCCTTTGTAGGGACATGGATGAACCTGGAAACTATCATTCTCAGGAAACTGACATGAACAGAAAATCAAACACCACATATTCTCACTCATAGGTGGGTGTTGAACAATGAGAACACATAGACACAGGGAGGGGAACACTACACACTGGGGTCTGTTGGGGGGATATAGGGGAGGGACAGCGGGGGGTGGGGAGCTGGGGAGAGATAGCATGGGGAGAAATGCCAGATATAGGTGAAGGGGAGGAAGGCAGCAAATCACACTGCCACGTGTGTACCTATGCAACAATCTTGCATGTTCTTCACATGTACCCCAAAACCTAAAATGCAATAAAAAAATTATAAAACTGGAAAAAAAAAAAAAGGTGATGGGAGAGAGATCCAAGATGGCTGATTACTAGCAGCTCAGGATTGTAGCTCCCAGAGAAAGCGCACAGAAAGAGAGGATGCCACACTTTCAGACAAATTTTTGCTACCTATGGACTAGAAGATTCCCAGTGGAGGAACCCCACGGGTCGCCAGCACGACTCTTGTGGCTGGCATGGTGGTTTTGCCAGCACTTAGGCGCAGAGGTTCTTGGTGCAGAGTAAACGGGACTGGGTCCCCTTTTGATTGACGTTTGGAGCTCCGGGAAGGCAGAGTTGCTGTTTACCTGATTGAAAAAGGGATTCAAGAGGGAAGCCAGACTGGAGATTCCAGGGCAGAAAAGCACCAAGAATCTTAATGCCACTGTTTTGGCCAGTGCAGTGGGTTGCTCAGATTTCGGTGCTGGGAATCAAGAAGCTGGATGTCCACTCAGAGACTTAATTTGAAAGTCAGTAATTACAAAGACGACAGGTGGATAAATTTACAATGATGGGAAGAAACCAGCATAAAAAGATTGAGAATACCCAGAATCAGAATGCCTCTCCTTCTACAGGGGATCACAGTTCCTCATCATCAAGGGAACAAGGCCTGATGGAGAACAAGTGTGTTCCATTAACAGATTTAGGCTTCAGAAGGTGGATGATAAGGAACTTTTGTGAGCTAAAAGAACATATTCTAACACAATGCAAAGAAACTAAGAACTTTGAAAAAAGGTTTGATGAAATGCTAATGAGAATAAACAATTTAGAAACGAAAATAAGTGAATTAATGGAACTGAAGAATACAATATGAGAACTTCGCAAAGTATGCACAGGTTTTAACAGTCGAATTGATCAAGCTAAAGAAAGTACATCAGAGGTCAAAGACCTACTTAATGAAATGAAACAAGAAGACAAGATTCGAGAAGAAAGAGTAAAAAGGAATGAACAAAGTCTCCAAGAAATATGGAACTATGTGAAAAGACCTAATTTATGTCTGATAGGTGTACCTGAATGTCATGAAGAGAATGAATCCAAGTTGGAAAATATTCTGCAGGATATTATTCAGGAAAATGTTCCTAACCTAGTAAGGCAGGACAATACTAACTCCAGATAATCCAGAGAACACCACAAAGATATTCCTCAAGTAGAGCAACTCCAAGACACATAATCGCTAGATTCCCTAGGGTTGAAATAAAGGAGAAAATTCTGAGGGCAGCTAAAAAGGTCAGGTTACCCATAAAGGGAAGCCTATCAGATGTACAGCAGACTTCTCAGCGAGAAACCCTACAATCTAGAAGAGAGTAGGGGCCAATATTCAATATCCTCAAAGAAAAGAATTTTCAATGTAAAATCTCATATCCAGCCAAACTAAGCTTCATAAATGAAGGAAAAATAAAATTTTTCACGAACAAACAAGCACTCAGAGATTTCATCACCACCAGGCCTGCTTTACAAGACCTTCTGAAAGAAGCACTACAAACTGAAAGGAACAACCAGTATCAGTCATCCCAAAAACTTACCAAAACATAAAGAGTATCTCCATAATGAAGAATTTACATCAACTAATGGGCAAAATAGCCAGCTAGCATTAAATTATAACACTGAACTCACAAATATTAATGTTAATCCTAAATTTAAATGGATTCAATGCCCCAATTAAAGACACAGACAGGCAAATGGAATAAAAAGTGAAAATCTATTGGTATGTTGTATACAGATCTAACTCACAACGACACACAAAGACTCAAAATAAAGGGATGGGGGAAGATTTACCAATTAAATGGAGAGAGAAAAAAAAAAACAAAAAAACAGGAGTTGTAAGTTTTGTCTCTGACAAAATAGACTTTAATAGTAACAAAGACCAAGAGAAACAAAGAAGGACATATAACGGCAAAAGGATCATGCAACGACAGGAGTTAATGACCATAAATATATACGTACCCAATATAGGAGCACCCAGATACATAAGACAAGTTCTTACTGACTTATAAAGAGATTTGGACTCCCGCACAATAATAGCGGGAGATTTTGACATTGCCTTGTTAATATTCGATGGATCAATCAGATAGAAAATTAATAGGGACATCTATGATTTGAATTTAGACCTGGAATAAGTAAACTCAGGGAATATTTATAGAATTCTCCACCCCAGGTCTACAGAACATACATTTTTCTCAGCATCATATTACACCTATTCTGAAAGTGACTACATAATTGGAAGTAAATTACTCTTCAATATTTGCATAGCATCTCACAGACTTAAATGAAATATTAGTTGGCTGTTTGTTTGTTATTTTCTTACCTTATTCCTTCCTGTCTTTGTTTTTAAGTACATTATTGGCATAAAAGAGGTTTTTAATACCTTTTTAAGATTGCATTCCAGCCTAGGCAATAGAGCAAGAATCCCGTTCTCTCTCCCCCTTTTTCCTTCTCCCTCTTTCTTGCAACAAAAACATTATTTTTTAAAATGTAGAATATTTTCATCTATAAAATGCTAATATCTGATAGATAGTTCTTGCTTCTGAGGTTTTCAACAAAATTTAAGGTTACTAAGAATAGGTATTATGATTAATATATAATTCTATCTATAAAATATGCCAAAGAAGATATGTTCTTATTGAAAAGAATAAGAATGTCTAATTAAACACTTATCTAAAGGTTAATTTAAATTATAGACTTAGAAAGATTAATTATAAAACCAGGTAGAAAGAAGAGTAAGTAGGGGAGAGAGACCTGAGGAAAGCTATGGATATAAAGATGCATTTCTTTGGCCGGTCACAGTGGCTCACACCTGTAATCCCAGCACTTTGGGAGGCCAAGGCAGGCAGATCACAAAGTCAGGGGTTCAAGACCAGCCTGGCCAATATGGTTAAACTCTGTCCCTACTAAAAATAGAAAAATTAGCTGGGCATGCTGGTACATGATTGTGGTCCCAGCTACTCAGGAGGCTGAGGCAGAAGAATCACTTGAACCAGGGAGTCAGAAATTGCCCTGAGCCAAGATTGCACTATATACTCCATTCTGGGTGACAGAGCGAGACTCCATCTCCAAGAGAGAAAAAACAAACAAACAAACAAACAAAACAAAACAAAACAAAAACAAAAAAAAAAAAAAACAGAAAACCCAAGCATGTCATATACTGTTTGTGTGAGTCATATGTAGTTATTTTCTGTTTCTCTGTATGTGTAACTTGATGTACATACAGAGAAAATCAAGAGTTCAAAACATTTATATTAAATATTCTTTAAACCCAGATCAAAAATTGAATAAATTTAGCCAATTGACATTGTCCATATGTGACATAGTCTCACATGTGCTCATTTTAGGCTCTGGGTAACAGTAGCCTCCAATGTAAACTGAGTGGAAAAAAATTGTGAGTCATTTTCCTATTTATTTGTTTTTTCTTATAATTTTCATTTACTTGCTGTTTGATCTTCTTTGGTTTTTACTTAGGTATGCATATATGAGTAAATTGAATTTTTAAAGTTTCTGATGGAAGGCTTTCATTTGGTTCTATGGATAGTCACTTTGTTTCAATGCATTTCCAACAATTCATCATTTGCTCTACTTATCTAAAAATCCTAAGCTATCTTCATCAAGACTCCTAAAGTTCATAGAGCACACAAGACACTACAAATCAGAGATGATCTGGAGAGCTGTAAGAGGTTTAATATTTCTGGCCAAAAACAAAAGACTTACTTTTATAAGTTCGGAACAGAGATAGTACATACTTTATCTTACTATTTGGAAAAGTAGGTGAGAATAGAAACCTTTCAATGGTTTTCATTTTCAAGATAATTCAATTCAATCAATAGTTTGAACTGGTTTTAGATATTTTCCTTTAGGTAATGAGGAAAAATTGTAATGTGCTATAAGTTTTAATGTTCAGAAAAGTTGGTCTTGTTCTTAAGGAAATTAAATTGGGATTTCTCTCAAACTACTTTAGTTGTTTTAATTGTTATTAAAATTAAGGGGCATTCACTGGGATTAGGTAGCCATTTAAAATTTTGAGACTTTCTAATAATTTTTTTATCCCAAGCCTTTTATCACTGTTGGGACTTCATATGTGTGCTTAAAAACAAAATACAGGTTTTGATAGACTTATGACCTATGCAACATATGACCATTCGACTTTACGACCACAATCACTAGCCACGACTGCTCCGCGTCTGGCAGCGCAAACGTTGCCCAGCTGGGTGTACGACAGTGTGGACCAGCTTCTGGCAGCACTACCATCTCCGCGTGCACCATTGCAATTGTTATCCCAGACTCGGTACAGCAATTTGTGTTTTGTGTCTTGGATATTTTGTATTTTGTATTTTGTATGCACCTGTATTTGTAATTTTGTATGTTTTGCAAATATTAAACCAGTTGTACTGGTAATGCAGTGTTTTACTTAAACCTGACGAATGTAAAAATAAGAAACAAAATGGTGTAGATATGATACAAATGGCATAAAATGAACAAAGAAAATTATGATATATAACAATGAAAGAAAATTATGATAAAATATGACTTAAAGATTTTTATAACATCATTTCGCAGTACTGTACATATAGCCTACTCAACTTATGACCAAATCGTGTTACGACCGGTCTGTCGGAACCAATCGTGGTCGTAAGTTGAGCACTAGCTGTATGTATAAATGTTGCACTGATTTGAAGATTCTTAGCAGTGAAAGTTACCTAATTGTCAGTATTATATCTAAAAACTAATTTTGTAACTATGTGATGATGGCAGTGAAAGTTACCTAATTGTCAGTATTATATCTAAAAACTAATTTTGTAACTATGTGATGATGGCAGTGAAAGTTACCTAATTGTCAGTATTATATCTAAAAACTAATTTTGTAACTATGTGATGATGCTCTCTTAAAATAGCTGAAAATAAATTATTGTGTGCTTGTTTCTACTGTGTCCTTGTCTTGTGAATACTGTTTAAGTGAAGGAGATTATTTATTTTTATACCGAATTTCCAAAACTGGTATTCGTATGTATCACTTTTTTTAAATGATCGAGAGAAAAATTAATTGTCTTATTGAGATAAGTTTTCCATAGGACCCACCAAATTTTTTAGGCTTTTGGTCATAGCCTGCCACTAAAATGCTAGCATTTAGATATATGCATGGAGTAACCTAGACACTTTATAATTTTTAAGAACATTTTTGTGAGCACGTATTAGGTGTATGATTTAGGGGGTACATGACATTTAATATAGGTGTGCAATGCATCATAATCACATCATGGAAAATAAGATAATGACCCTGTCAAGCATTTATGCTTTATGTTACAAACCACTTAATTATACTCTTTTTGTTATTTTTAAATGTAAGTTACTTTGACTATAGTCACCCTGTTGTGCTATCAAATACTAGGTATTATTGATTCTTTCAAACTAGTTTTTGTACCCATTAACAATCCTCGCCTTTCCAATACTCTCTATTACCTTCCCAGCCTCTGGTAATTCTCTGTCTACCGTCTATCTCCATGTGTTCAATTGTTTTGACTTTTACATCCCACACATAACTAAGAACATGATTTGTCTTTCTATGCCTGGCTTATTTCAATGACCCCTAGTTCCATACATGTTGTTGTAAATGACAGAATTTCATTCTTTTTTGTGGCTGAATAGTACTGCATGGTGTATAGATAACACATTTTCCTTATTCATTCATATTTTGATGGATACCAGATTGCTTCCAACCCTTGGCTACTATGAATAGTGCTGCAGCAAACAAGGGAGTGCAGATATTTCTTCAATATACTGATTTCCCTTCTTCTGGGTATATACCTAGCAGTCAGATTGCTGGGTCATACGTAACCTACCCAGTTTAATACTGTGGTTTGAGGTCCTGCAGGCAGTAACTACTCAACACCCCATCACAGTGTTTTTATCTGTGACAGGTTAGAGAGAATGAAAGAATTTTCTCCAGCATTTGTAAACTGAACCGCACATTTTAAAATGTTCTTTATGTCTTTAAACAGTTTAATAAACATTGACTTCTGGTCTTAGCATAAATGTATATACCATACTTGCCATATTGCAGACATTTATTTTATAGCAAAATAGTTTATCTGCATATTATAGATAATATGCTTATGATTTTATTCTATATTGCTTTTAAAGGCTTTTGGTGATCATTTTGGCTAAATAAACAACTGTTACTTTATAATAACCTGTGATTCTGTTTTGACCAACATTTTTCAGCTTTTTAACATCCTTGATAAATATCCTATTAACTAATCCTTGTGCTGTTAAGTTGCAGGGCTGTGACTTTCTTGATCTGAAAAAGACATCCACTTCTGCTAAATCGTGAACATTGGCATTACTCAAAGCCTCCTCTTCAGACCCTGGAAAAGGTGACAATCAAAATGAACTACTTTTCTGAGACATAGAGCCAAAAATTAGAATTATTTAATCCCTCTAGGTCAAGGGACTACTGCAGACAAAATGGATGAGTGAGATTTTAAGGTCTGATTTTAAGAGGGAAAATTAGTTCAGACCTTCCAAATCAAGGATGGGCACACAGATGCCTGAAAAGCTGACAAACTGGGGAACTTGCCTCTGTAAATTCCTGAACTCAGATGTGTTTAACAAAATGCTGAAATTTTTGTTATCTATGCTATTAGTTCTTAGTCAATGTGGCTTGAAATGTTGCTCTAAAATCATAATAAATTTACCCAGATCATGTTGCTCCAACAAACCAGATGTCAACCAGATACTCATGAGCACTTTTAATTACAGATGTGAGGTTCTCATTACTCATTATGCCACCATGTCCCTCCTCCGCTTGAAGCAGCCAGAAAGATGGATGACCAGACTCCTCATGATTGAGGAACTGGTAAACAGAAAGAGGGCACTGAAATGGCCCTGTTTCTTGGTAGAACTGATGTTTAAGGTTTTTCATTTTAGTAAACATAGAAGTGACCCTCCTAGTCGTAAAGCTTGAAACAATTATCTGAGTTTTTTTCTCAGAAAATGAACCCTCAGGCTAATATCAAAAATATAGAAACACCTCTTCCATATTCCTCCCTAATTCCTGCCTTCCTGAAAGTAGCAGATAGCTACATTCCTTCCTGCTACCTAAGTTCTCAATCGAGGTTAGGAGGTGGGTTTTATACTGGTCTGCCATCTCCTCAGCTGCAGTGCATGATTAAAGCCTTCTCTGTTAATACTCCGTGATTGGCTTTCTGTGCAGCAAGCAACAGGACCTGCAAGTTCCTGGTATTTCAGTAACAAAAATGCCATGATGTACATGATATGTGGAGGAGCCAAAAAGTTCCCAGATCCTTTCAGAACAAAAAACTAGCAAATAATAAATATTCTTTTTCCTAAAGGGAGTTATCTTACTTATTTCAAGATGTTGTAAATAGCATTAGAAAAGTAGGTCCACAAATATTTTATAGAAATAACCACAAATATCATATTTAACTAATTAGAAGCGATAAAACTGTATAATACAGACCTAAATACAGTCATCAGTAAGTGAAATTGTATGGCCTACAGAATAATGCTATGCTGTACCAAAATGTCTATCTTACTTTATACCACCTGCCTCCATTTTTTCATGGTAAGTTTGCTGAAATATTTTCATAAAGGGTCACAAAATGTAAATGGGTTTCACATATATATTTAACTTGATACAAAATTGCACATATTTATATTTATGGAGCATAGAGATATTTTAATACATACATAATACATAATGATCAAATTAGAGTAATTAGCCTAGGAGTTCTCTAAATAAGCAAAAAACTGAACTACCATATGACCCAGCAATCTCACTCCTGGATATGTATATCCAAAGGAAAAGATATAGTTCTTTATCTACATTCACTTTGAACCCCTTTCAAATTCTTTTGTGTGGCAAAGTCAAGAATCTGAACCAGCCAACAGAACTATCCTTAAAACTCACTGAGGATAGAACCAATTTAACTTGCACATCTTTGCATGTCACCCTGTAGATGTCTCTTGCATGTAGGAGGTACTTAGCACATAGCTATTGAAGAAATTTTGTTTCAATTCCCACAATGTAGGAAGACCAAGAATTTTAGTGAGACTGTAGTTTGAGGCTTGTTTTATGAGCAATGTGTAATTTGATGGAGGGAAAAATTCTGTATTTTTCTGAACATAAACTATGCTGCCTTCTGCCTTATGCAAATATGTATTTTTAGTTATTCAAGTGGAAAATGAACTGACGTGAAAGCTGAGTACAGAACTTGGCATCTTACATGTGCTTAATAAATACTGCTTTGTTATGAGTTGATTGGGGAAAAAAAATAGAAATCTGCTATTAAGAGGAGCATTGTAAACCCTGCTGAAAGTCTGACTCCCAGAAAAGATAGGCATCAATGATTGTAGGGCATTCATCACCAAGAAAGGATTGTCAGTTGTTCAGACACTTGTGTTTTCCTGATCGGAAGCAAGCCACGTAGTCACATACAGAAAGCCTCTTCAATTATGGTGCTGGCCTTTCTTTTCTATCGCTTTTTTCTTTCCCAGTCAAATCCAATGGCAGCGGTGTCTCTGGGCAGGAGATTAAAGGGGGTAGAGCAATACAGAAAGCATGCAGAAAGGGTTGATTCCTCAGGAGTGCATGCTGTATGTCTGCAATGAGACTAGGTCGTTAAATTTCTAGGGACACTGGTTCTCAAAACTTAGAGAATACCAGAATTACCCTGAAGGCTTGTCAAAGTGCACATGTGCAAGACACACACACACACACACACACACACACACACACCCTACCACACCACACCAGATTCAGTAGGTCTGGGATAGGGTCCAGGAATCTGTTTCTAGGTACCGCCCAGGTGATTTTTATGCAGAGTATATTGATGGAACACATTTTGAAGTAAACTGCCTATGGTTATATTTATAGCCTTAAAGCATGGTGAGAAAACCGTATGTGAATTGTGAAAGCAGGAGTCAGATTAGGCAACAAGCAATTGCAATTAAAGTTTGAAGAGATAAGTTTGCTGTAGAAAATCTGGCTGTGTGCGCTTCTTAACATTCTCTCTAAAGTATATATTACAAGGCTTATGAGGAGAGAAGTGTGCTCGTGTTTTCAGTATGAAAATAATAATTTTACACTCATTTACAGAAAGCAAAACTGCCCCGGTTTGTGCCGCTATCTGCAGCTTCTCCATGTGCACAGCCGTTCCTCTGGCAGCTCGGTACATCCAGGAAACACATATCACAATTTTTGTGACGTAGGCCTCCTAATTATAGGCCAATGACTTAGGAAGAAATGATCAACCTGTTTAGGACTGACCCAGAAAATTAAAACCCGAAGAGCAATTGCAGCCATCACAACAACTAGTGAATAGATTGCTTCTCTGAACCCGAAATGTTCCAATCAGAAATATTCATTTGTGCGGCATCTGAAATATGCCCCTGGTGAACCAGTGGGATTCATAACTAATTTTTTTTTCTAGATAGACTTTACCGGAACATAACTAATTTTTTTAAGGCAGCTTCTGGTTCTCATGTGTTACTTGTATGTAAAATAGTGGACCAATATCTATAATTTACTGGCATTCAAATTATATCATAATTCTTATTTACTCTAACTGGAATCATTCATTAACTGGAATAATTTAAAGTAAGTATCTTGATGTTTTATCTAAAGAAACACCATTACTGATATCTTCCTAAGCAAGTCTTCAAATTAACGTCCAGGTTGATACCACACGCTGACCCTTTCCTCACTAACCATCTGCAACAAAAGGGAAAAACCCCATTCACAAAGCTACCGATGAACGCAAGCAAGGAGAAATGCATATTCCTAATGGCGATTCATGAATTTAGAGGCCCAGTGTGAACTGAAATAAGGAAACGTGTAAGTGTTTAAGAGCTTCTTTGAAGGCTGCTTATTTCTCTCGGAGAGGAAAAGACTGCTGAAGTCAAACATACCCCACTGAACAAATGAGATATTGAGGTCCAAGCGAGGGCAACCTTGGATTAGAGTTGAATAAAAACAAAATACCATCGTGTTCAGCCCTGATACTGGTGACAGTTATTAATCAGATCCTACTGGGTTAGAAATTGAAAGCACAAAACATCTGAACACAATGACACTTTGCCAAGACAGACAATGGCATCAAAGGCAGCATCACCTCCAGCCTCCAGCTCAGACCCACCTGTGCCTGAAAGTGCTGCCTTTATCCGGGCCTGACCCCGGTTAATTCCTTCACCTTTTTCCCTGTCAGACCCTCCCCCGACTCTGGCACTTGGTGATCCTGCCCTGGCAAGCCTCTCTATTAACTAGGACTGATTTAATCTCCGTTATCAGGATTACCACAGTGCCTGCCTGAATTTCTTGCACAGAAGTGGAAGAAGGTATGAGGCTGACCAGTCAGGTATTCATCCCAACTTGCTGCACGGTTTGGGAAAATCCGTTTCCATGCTGGGAATGCAAAGGGCTTCCTTGCACTGAGAAGTGTTTCCCAAGACATCCGGCCGGGCACAGTGGCTCATGTCTGTAATCCCAGCACTTTGGGAGGCCGAGGCGGGTGGATCACAAGGTGAAGAGATAGAGACCATCCTGGTCAACAAGGTGAAACCCTGTCTCTACTAAAAATACAAAAACTACCTGGGCATAGTGGTGCACGCCTGTAATCCCAACTACTCGGGAGGCTGAGGTGGGAGAATTGCTTGAACCCAGGAGGCGGAGGCTGCGGTGAGCTGAGATCGTGCCATTGCACTCCAGCCTGGGTAACAAGAGTGAAACTCCATCTCAAAAAAGATAAAAAAATAAAAAATAAAGCAAATAAAATGCTGTTTAAATAATAGGCTTGACTTCTACAAGCAACACCTGAGCATGAAAAATAACACCAGCCCCCAAGCGAGCATGGAAGATGTGCCCACAGGATGATTGGGGTTCTGTATCCATCATCTTGTCTGCTCTTACATCTGAAGCAGGCAGCATGGATCTCCCTGTTTGGAGAAACATGGCCCCTGGTGCTTAGAAGATGACCGGCTGCTGAAGTTATATGGAGCAAACATCAGCATTCAGAGCCAAAGCCCTCACCTGCCACTCACTCCTGCCTCCCTGAACAAAATGAACTCACACAGTAACCACCTGACCCTTAAATAATGGCAAGTTTTGAACACTAATTAATATTACTATTCTTGATAATATTGCCAGCAGATATGGGACACAGAATGAATCTCGCTTTAAATATATACATATACATGTAAAGAAAAGACATGGTGAAGCCCAAATATGTTTAGATCTCACAGAAGACATTTCTTTTTCTCTTAGTATGGAGTCTGATTCGCCAATACCTAACTGATCCCTTGGTGCGATCCATTGATAGTAGACGTAACAAGCTTGATGCCAAGTGTTACCCTTTCAGACTGGCATAATTATTCCAGACTTTAGAAAAGAAGAGGCGGACACGTGCTGAGGTTTCACAGCCATCCCTCTGTCACACGGAGATGATCACTTCTGGAGAGAGAGATTCGGCAGATAGGACCGTTGCAGAAGTCCCCAGAGGCAGATGTGAGGGGCTGCTTGCAAGTCCTTAGAGCAGAGTCTCCAGGATGTGCCCCTGGAGCAGAGGATGGGGCAGCGGGGCCAAGAGAGAGCAGGCACCAGGTGGTGGGCACTGAGCTGTGTTCTGAAGCCATGCTGTCTTTGGAGGAGTGAAGCTCCTGATTTGGAAATATGTTGCCTCTTCTAAGAGTTCCTTTTAGCAAAAATAATATCACAAATCAGTGGTAAAAGGCAGACACTGCAGGGGTTAGAGACCTCCCATCCAGCACAGAGAAATCATTCTAGAAAGAGGGGTGAGTGCATCAGAGGCCTGGGAACCCCCAGACAGTGAAGTCTTTCCCTGGGCAGGTAGATGCTCACATGACCACAGGTGGACCAGGTTCACACAATATAGGAGTTCTCTGTATGAAAAATAGCACAATATTACCAATATGAAGTCAGCACAAAAAATTAGCATTTATTTGGGAAGAGAAAGTAAATTATAGAAAATTACACGTTAAAATGCTAGTAAAAAATTATAAAATCCAAAAAATGACAGTCACACTGAAGGAACTCAGGAAAACCCGCCAAATAAAGGAAAATATATAGGACTGGGGAAAGAGATTTTGAGGCTGCATTGATACCTCAGAGCACAGAAGGCCTCTCTGGAAAGGAGCTACTGTCTGCTCTGAACTGCAAAACGCACCCAGGTCCTGTGTCCTCAGAACCCATAAAGTTCAGCCAGATGAGAAAGGTTCTGTCCAGAAAACTTCTCTAAAATTCTGTACCTCTGTATGAAAGTGAATCTACATCCTTCAGGCCGTGAGATGTTCTCACTGATAAGCAGAGTTTCTGACAGCCCCCTGATTCTACAGAACAAGGTCTTCCATTGAGACCGAAAGCAGCAGTCAGCCAAGAAAGAGGCTATTTGACATTTCAAAGCTGCAGTTTGAGAGAAACTTCATTTCCTGCTTGTGATGCCACTGGCTTTGTTACCATAAGTCCATCTTGCAGGTGAAAGGGCAGATTTGCCCTTTCTTAATCCCATGTTATTTGACTTACTCATGTAATATTTTCTTTTTGGTGGGGGGGATGGAATCTCATTGTTGCCCAGACTGGAGTGCAGTGGCATGATCTCAGCTCACTGCAACTTCTGCCTCTTGGGTTCAAGCAATTCCCCTGCCTCAGCCTCCCAAGTAGCTGGGATTATAGGCATGCACCACCACACATGGCTAATCGTATTTTTTAGTAGAGATGAGGTTTCACGATGTTGACCAGGCTGGTCTTGAACTCCTGACCTCAAGTGATCTGCCTGCCTCAGCCTCCCAAAGTGCTGGAATTACAGGTGTGAGCCACCGTGCCCAGCCTTACTCATATAATATTTTATTAATTAATACTTGACACAACTTTGTAATAATTTATTCCTGTTTTCATCTTCAACTAATGAATCTCTATTAGCCTCATCAAAATACACTCAATTTACAGCAGAATTGTGTACCAATATAGCAGAAGGATAAGTCAGTCTTTCCACTAAGAGGTCTCATCATTTTGTAAAATTGATGGTGCATAACGTCTTCCTGATTTATAACTCAAACTTTTTCTGATGGCCATCACATTTTAGAAAAGCCTCTTCCAGTTTCCTTTCATAATGATCTCTAAGATTTCAGTTCTTTGTAAACTTCCATAATTGATGATCGTAAGGACTTTTGCTATTGACAGTGTTCATATCATATCACAGCATTTTCAGTGTGTCACTGTTCTGAGATTCACAATTGTCCAAATGTATCATTATGTGCTATATTTATTAGCTCATTGAACATGCAGGAGAAGTTTCTTCTAAAACAAGTATTTCTTCAAGCTGTCTTACTCCTGGTCAATTTTGTATCTGTAATGACTGCAGCTGGCGAGGTCGTCAGGGTAGGAGGGGAGGGAAGTCGGCCCCGTGCCTCCTGTCTGTGCCACTCACATACGCATGTCCTTGCTGTGAGCAGTTTCCCCATACAGGTCTGTGCTCTACAAATGTTAAAAATCAAGATTTCTTTCTCTTCCAATTCCCATCAAAAGTAAAAATAAGTCCATAGTACACTAATTGTTGTGTATATCATATTAGTGAGTATATTTTCTACAGGAGAAAACTTTCATTTTTGACTAGGTCTCAAAAAGAACCAAATTATCCACTCACAATTGCGCATGATTCTGCTGGGAATAATTTTCTACACAGTGGCTTCCGCCTCCACATTGCAAACCTTGTTTCCTCTGCACTGATCACAGGCTTCGCATGTGCTGTGCTGGGAAACGTTGTGATCCAGGAGCCCCTTTATCCCGGCTGCTTTGGGTCAAATCCTAGGTGGATGGTGGGGTTGGACCTGCAGCCACTCTTATAGCAGGACCACGAGAGACCACGTAACTATGCCCGGAATGACTGAGAGGCACGGGAGTGTTCCCCTCACCCCGGGTTAAATGCATCCCGACTCACCTTCTTCTTCTCCAGATACCAAAATGCCTGTGTCCACCTGCACAGCCCGCAGGAGGAGAATCAGAAAGAGAAAGTCACAGTAAAAAGAAGCAATACCCTTAAATAGCTGCAGTGTAAATACTTGACTTTTTAAATTGTACAAAACATCCAGCCAAGAACACCTGTTGCTACCTCCCACTCAGACCCTTTTCTGCGGTGGTGAGGAGCCCTGCACTTAACCACCATTAGCTTCCTGGAAAATCCGCTTCTGACAACGTGGGCAGACTCCAGCATTCTCACATCGTGGGTGGACAAAGGAGACGTGAGGGAGGAGACAAATCCACCAGCCACAAAGTAGGAGGAGACCTGGAGAAGAGGTGAGGGAAGGAGAAACTCATGCAGAAGAAACCTGCATGGGCATCAGTGCCTGGTGAGAGGCTTTCAGCTGCATGTAAACAAAGTTCAAAATTTAAAATGTCTTGAATGCTCTACCCCTCATGATAAGAAGTGTTGGGTGAGACAGGTTCTTAGGAGAAACAGAACTCCCAGCATCTAGCTCTGTTTCCCTGGGATTCGCTCATCCTTACCTCTCTCTTCATGATGCTTCAGCCTCGAGCTGGTAGCAAGAAGTTTGAGAAAGCTCCAGATATTACATCATCAACACTAACATCCAAAGGCAGAAAGAGCTTTGTGAAGAGCTCACGTCACATACAGATACGTACACACACATACACACATGTATACACACATACACATCTAACAGAGAGAGCAAAGAAAAGACAAGAGAGACAAACTCTCATTTGCATTTTTCCTGGAAGAAAGCAAAGCTTAAGGGATTATTAAGAGTGGATATCTTCAGAGACACTAGCCTGGGTAGCAAGATGGGTGGTTTTGGCTTTTACTTTTTTTAATTTTGGATGTCTCTTTTCCATTGAATATGACAACAATGTACTTGTGTTCTTTCTAAACATTTTAAGTGTCAGCCAAGGTGTTTGGGTGGTGAATTAAAGCCTATTTTTCATTGGATTCTCTCTATGTCTTTATTTTAAAATAATCAGTGCTATGACGGATTGTCCTATTGGTGTGGTTGATATGTCTGCATATGCTTAATAGCATATTAGTTATGAGTTAATCGTGAGTTGATTTTTAGCATGTGCTTCTACTTGCTCTGTGAATTATAATAGCCATTTAGTATTCAATGCATTTCTCCCTCTGTGTGTGTGTGTGTGTGTGTGTGTGTGTGTGTGTGTGTATGTGTGTGTGGCGCTGAACATTTCTGGATTTGATCTTCTCTCAGCTACACTGTGAGCTCCTGAAGGAAGTGAGGCTGTCTTAGTTCACATTCCCTATTGTGCCATTACCATCAGAGAGCTCATCACCACTGTAGACTCAATGACTGTGATTGGCAGGTGGGTTCTGACTTGGCTTTAGAACGCTCAATTTCATCCTCTTTCAGTCTCCTGTATTCTGCGTCTGTTGAATGTGAGGAGGAGGTAGCCTGCTGCCAAGTTCACTTGAAAATAGTGGACATCCAAATATCAAGATGTTGGTCTGCATTTCATTCAGTGCAAATTCATGGCATTTTGTTTACATCTTAGTACCTATACCTCGATATCAGAGTGGTGTGCAGTCACTCAACCCATGACAAATCTGATGACAGTTGTAGAAATGAGTGTGTGTGTGTGTGTGTGTGTTTGCGCGTGTATGCATGCTCCTACACAAACACATTCATAAGCTTCAGAGTACAATGGAGTTTCTGCAAGCTCGTGATGGACTTTTATGTTAAGAATTTTTGTTTTGGAAACCTGACCAGCCATTCCCAACTCCCTTCCTCCTGCCTGAACCCAAGTGCAAAGACTGAAAGTATCAGGCATTGAACTTCCCAGCCTTCCTCACCCCTGGGGATGTCTCAGCTGTTATTGGTTGGAACTGGCAGCCAATGACATCTGAGATGTCAGCCATGTCTCTACTAAAAAAGTTCTACACTGAATAAAAAGGGTGAGATCCTGGGGACTCTCTCTCTCTCCCCCTTCCTCCCGCCATCACTACAATTGCCTTTTGTCCCTACCCCTTGTCTTTGAACACTGCTGTGGGACAGGATGCCTTGAGCTACGGTGTTTGCCTTTCACTCATGAGCAATGTGCCCTAGAACAAAAGCCCAAGGAATAATGAAGAAGATGGAAGGAAGCCACCTGGACCCCTGTTGGGATGCTGTACCAACTCTGTGAATGCCACCTCCACAGCTGTTGGTAAATGGATGCTGTGTTCGTGAGAAATACGGCCATTGTTTCTTGGGACTCTTGCTACCTCTAGCTAGGATGTCTCTAGGAGTGATGGAGTTAAGACACCTTAATGTCAGTCCCAGAGCCAAGGTCACAAATGAAGATTATTGTGCAATGGAAACAAAATTTAACTGAAAATTACATAATCTGACACTTGTTCCAAACTTCCTTCTTACTTATTTCCTCAAAATTACAGGGGGTAATTTGCCCAGCCTTCCTCACCAGATGAATCAAAGAACAACATGTTAAGTAAAAATATTGCACCAAGTCCAATTCAAAAAGACGCTTTAGTATTCAATTTGCTGAGGATAAAAGAGGCCAAAATAACTGTGGCTGAGTAAGAGATTTTGGAACATAGGTAACTTTTCAGATGGGGCATTTTTCCTCGATCAAGTCTCAGCTCTGAGAAAATGGAGATCATCCCAACATGGGTTATATTGAGTCTCCTGGAAGAGAGTTTCCCAAAGGTTCACAGACCTAACGCCCACTGTAGCTAAAAAGGCAGAGTATCTTGTGTGGGTCCACTACTCTCTTAGTTAGGGTTTCCTGGAAACAGATGCTGAGATGGAGATTCACGGGCAAGGGCCTCACTGTAAAGAGTACAAGGGAGGCAGGGGCATGGGGGGGACAGAGGGAGAAGTCGGGCTGGGATGAGGCTCAGCAGAAGTCATAGCCAGCCCCAGTGGAGAGCTCTAAAGCTCTGAAGCTGGAATGGCCTCCAAATTGTTTCATATTGGTGCAAACAAGTCAGGCCTGGTATCCGTTTTTAGGCCTTTTATTCAAAACAGGCAGTTTTGGGGGTGAGGGGGCATGAGCTTAGGCAAACCATCTTCCTTTGACTCAGATCAATGCTGTTGAAGGACTCAGATATGAGCAATCAGTGGACACACTCTCAACAGCTGAGAGAATGACTCTTGCTGGAGATGGGAAAACTGAGCAATGCAGCATCTAGTGAGAGAGCAAGGGAAGTAATCCCTCTGAGATTCAGTTAACTCATCTCAGTTAATGGGAGGAATTATAACTATTACTGCATAGGGTCATTTAATAAACAAAGGAAAGAGTGTTTTTGAAAAGGGACTTTGAGCTCTGAATGATGTTGCATAATTTTTGGTTGTTAACATATACTCACAACAGAGAGAATAGAGTTGGTGACACCTGGCAACATCTGCATGCCCCAAAGTGAGATGCAAAGAGTCACTTAGTAAGTTCTTGTTAATCAGCTCTTAGGGCCCTTGCCTGGTGCTGAATCCTGAGAGTAAAATGATGCAGCAGCATGACCTTCAAGAAATAAAACAGGTGTATAATTGATTTAGCTGTAAGTGTGTAAAAGAAAAGGTCAAGATTATTCTTGTTTGTAGATGGACTCAAATGTCTTGAAAACTCAGGAGAATCAACTCGACATTATGAAAATCAATAGTGCTGTTTGGCAACATGGCCAAATCCATGGCAAAATTTAAACATCGGTAGTTTTCCTAGATACTTTTAAAAACTAGTTAGAATTAATAAAGAAAAAGATCCCACTCTGCTGTTCCTAAAAAAGAAAATGGGCAGCAATATTTTTGATGGTAATGCACTTGATACAATAACATTATTCACTGTAGGCAAAAGGTAGAAGCAACTCAAGTGTCCATCAATAGATAAATGGATAACCAAAATATGATAAATTCAGACAATGAAATATTATTCAGCTTTAAAAGGGAAAATAATTCTGACACATACTACAACATGAATGAATTTTGAGGATATTATGCTAAGTAAAATGAGCTACACAAGAAAAGGGCAAACACTCTATGATTACACTTGTATGAATAGCTTCAGGAGTCAAAACATACTTGAGAAAATAATTCAAGAAAAATTCCCTAATTTTGCTAGAGAGGTAGACATCCAGATATGAGAACTTCAGAGAACACCAGAGAGATACTATAAAAAATAAACATCACAAAGGCATATAATTACCAGAAGTCAATGCTAAAGAAAAAATCTTAAAGAAAAAAATCTTTTTTAACTGCATTTTAGGTTTTGGGATACATGTGAAGAACATGCAAGATTGTTGCCTAGGTACACACATGGCAGTGTGATTTGCTGCCTTCCTTCCCTTCACCTATATCTGGCATTTCTCCCCATGCTATCACTCCCCAACTCCCCACCCCTCCCGTCCCTCCCCTATTTCCCCTCAACAGACCCCCATGTGTAATGCTCCCCTCCCTGTGTCTATGTGTTCTCATTGTTCAACACCCGTCTATGAGTGAGAACATGCAGTGTTTGATTTTCTGTTCTTGTGTCAGTTTGCTGAGAATGATGGTTTCCAGGTTCATCCATGGCCCTACAAAGGACACGAACTCATCGTTTTTTATGGCTGCATAGTATTCCATGGTGTAAATGTGCCACATTTTCCCTGTCCAGTCTATCATCGATGGGTATTTGGGTTGGTTCCAGGTCTTTGCTGTTGTAAACAGTCCTGCAATGAACATTCGTGTGCATATGTCCTTATAGTAGAACGATTTATAATCCTTTGGATATATACCCAGTAATGAGATTGCTGGGTCAAATGGAATTTCTATTTCTGGGTCCTTGAGGAATCGTCACACTGTCTTCCACATGGTCGAACTAATTTAAACTCCCACCAACAGTGTAAAAGTGTTCCTATTTTTCCACATCCTCTCCAGCAAAAGTTCAGATTATGTGCAAAGGGAAGCCTGTAATCCCAGCACTTTGGGAGGCTGAGGGAGGCAGATCACAACGTCAAGAGATTGAGACCATCCTGGCCATGGTGAAACTCTGTCTCTACTAAAAATTAGCCAGGCATGGTGGCACGCACCTGTGGTCCTAGCTACTCAGGAGGCTGAGGCTGGAGAACCGCTTTAATCCAGGACGTGGAGGTTGCAGTGATCAGAGATTGTGCCACTGTGCTTCAGCCTGGTGACAGAGCAAGACTCTGTCTAAAAAAAAGAAAACATCTTAAAGGCAGCTGAAGAAAAAGTTCAGATTATGTGCACAGGGAACTCTATAAGCTAACAGCAGGCTTTTCTGCAGAAAATGTATAAGCCTGGAGATATTAAGGGCCTATTTTCAGCAATTTTAAAGAAAGGGAATTCCAGTTGAGAATTTTATATTCTACCAAACTTAGCTTCATACGTGAAGAAGAAATAAAATCCTTTCTGACAAACAAATGCTAAGGAAATGTGTTACCACTAGATGAGCTTGGTAAGGCATTCTTAAGGGAGTTACTTGGAAACAAAAGAAATGATCCTTGCTACCACAAAAACTGATTTAAGAACAAAGCTCTCAGATCCTATAAAGAACCCATGCAATAGAAACTACAGAGCAACCAACTGACCACTTCACAACAGGATAAAAACATCACGCATCAGTATTCAACTTGAATGTAAATGGTGTAAATACCCAATTAAAAGGAGTAAAATAGCAAGTTTGATTTTAAAATAAGACCCATCTGTCTGCTGACTTTAAGAGAATCATCTCACATGTAACAGCACCCACAGGCTCAAAGTCAAGACTTTGTTGAAAACAGGCACAAGACAAGGATGACCTCTCTCACCTCTCCTATTCAATATAGGAAGCCCTGGACAGAGCAATCAGCCAATACAGACAAATAAAAGATATCCAAATAGGAAGAGAGGAAGTCAGCCTGTCTCTGTTTGCAGATGACATGGTCCTATATCTAGAAAACCTCATAGTCTCAGCCCAAAAGCTTCTTCAGCTGATAAACAGCATTAGCAAAGTCTCAGGATGCAAAATCAATGTGCAAAAATTACTAACATTTTCCTATACAGCAACGACAGTCAAGCTGAGAGCCAAATCAGCAATGAAATCCCATTCCGATTGCTACACACACACACGCACACACACAAATAAAATACCTAGTAATGCAGCTAACCAGAGAAGTAAAAGATCTGCACAAAGAGAACTACAGAAAAAAAAACTGCTCAAAGAACTCAGAGATGACACAAACAAACGGAAAAACATTCCATGCTTATGGATAGAAAGAACCAATACCACAAAAATGGCCATATTGCCCAAAGCAATTTATAGATTATGCCATTCCTATTAAAGTACCATTGACATTCTTCATAGAACTAGAAAAACACTATTTCAAAATTCACATGGAACCAAAAAAGAGCCTGAATAGCCAAGGCAATCCTAAGCAAAAAGAACAAAGTTGGAGGCATCATGCTACCAGACTTCAAACTATATTGTAGGACTACAGTAACAAAAATAGCATGGTAATAGTACAAAAGCTGACATGTAGACCAATGGAAAAAAAAACAGATAACCCAGAAATAAGGCTGCATGCCTACAGTGATCTGATTTTTTATAAAACTGACAAATAGAAGCAATGGGGAAAGGATTCTTTGTTCAATACATGGTGCTGGGATAACTGGCTAGCCATATGCACAAGATTGAAGATGGAACCCTCCTTACACCGTATACAAAAATTAACTCAAGATGGATTAAAGACTTAAAATCCAAAACTATAAAAACTCTGGAAGACAACCCAAGCAATACCATTCAGGACAAAATTAACATAGAAACAGGCAAAAATTTCATGATGAAGATCCAAAAACGATTTTAACAAAAACAAAAATCGGTAAATGGGATCTAATTGAACCAAGGAGCTTCTGTACAGCAAAGGAAACTATCAACAGAGTGGGCAGACAACCTACAGAATGGGAGAAAATTTTGCAAATTATGCACCTGACAAAGGTCTGATATCTATCATCTATAAGATACTTAAACAAATTTACAATAAAATACAAACAACCCCATTAAAACGTGGTCAAAGGACATGAACAGACACTCTTCTAAAAAAGACATACATGTTGCCAACAATCACATGAAAAAAAGCTCAACATCACTGATCATTAGAGAAATGAAAATCAAACCTCAATTGAGATATCATCTTACACTAGTCAGAATGGTTATTATTAAAAAGTCACAGGGTCTTCCACAAAGATGGCCAAATAGGAGCAGCTCCAGAGTGCAGTTCCCAGTGAGAGCAATGCAGAAGGTGAGTGATCTTCGCATTTCCACTGAGGTACCAGGTTCATCTCAATGGGACTGGTTGGACAGTGGATGTAGTCCAAGGAGAGGCAGGGTGGTGTGTTGCCTCACTTGGGAAGTGCAATGGGCTGGAAGGCACTCCCTCCTACCCAACAGAGGCCATCAAGAAGGCCACTCTGGAGTTCCAGTTGCAATGCTGCACTTCTGCTGTGGTCTTTGCAGCCCACAGACCAGGAGATCCTCACATACCAACAGGTGCTGGGGGTTTCCAGGGCAAATCTGGACAGCAAATTCAGCCGGCATCAGGAGTTCCCAACTCAAATCCAAGCAGCAGTTTTGACTGGCACCTGGAGCACCTGTGAGACAGAGTCACCCATACACCTGAGAGAAAGGGGGTTGAAGGCAGGGAGCCAGACGATCTGGCTCCATGAGTCCCACCCCCACTGAGACCAGCAAACTGAGTCCCACTGGCTTGGGATGTTTGCAGCCAGCACGGTAGTTTGAACTCCACCCCCTTCATGGTCGAGCTCCACGGGGGAGGGGCGTTCCCACATTACCCAGAAAGCTCTAACCTTACCTGTGTAAACAAAAGCAAAAAGAAATTTACACAGTAGTTTGGGGAAGCCCGAGGCAGCTCAGCAAGGCCTCTGTGGGCAGATTTACTAGAATCCCTCCTCGCTGGGCAGAGCATCTCTGGAAAAAGGCAGCAACCTGTTAAGAACTTACAAATAAAGCCACACCTTCCCAAGACAGAGCACCTGGGAAAAGTAGTGATTATCAGTTCCGCTGCAGCAGACTTAAAAGTCCCTGACCAGCAGCTCTGAAGAGAGCAAAGGAGCTCACAGCACAGCACCTGAGATCTGACAAGGGGCAGACTGCCTCCTCAAGCAGCTCCCTGACCCCTGTGTATCCAAAGGGTCACCTTATGCAGGAGAGCTCTGGCTGACATCTTGCTGGTACCCTTCTGGAACAAAGCTACCAGAGGAAGCAACAGGCAGCAATCCTTGCTGTTCTGCACCCCCCACAGGTGATTACCACGCAAGCAGGGTCTGGAGTGGACATCCTACAGTCCTGCAGCAGAGGGGCCTGACTGTTAGAAGGAAAACTAAAAAAACAGAAACAAATAGCTTCAGTATTAATAATAAAAAAAAAAAAAGCCCACTCAGAGAGCCCATCTGAAAGTCACCAACTTCAAAGACCAAAGGTAGACAAATCCATGAAGATGAGAAAAAACTGGTCCAAAAAAGCTGAAAACACCAAAAACCAGAACACCTCTCCTCTTCCAAGGGATCACAACGCCTCACCAGCAAGGGAACAAAACTGGATAGAGAGTGACTTTGACGAATTGACCGAAGAAAGCTTCAGAAAGTGAGTAATCACAAACTTCTCTGAGCTAAAGGAACATGTTCTAACCCAATGCAAAGAAACTAAGAACCTTGAAAAAAGGTTAGACAAAATGCTAACTAGAATAACCAGCTTAGAGAAGAATAAAGGACTTGATGGAACTGAAAAAACATAAATGACTTGATGGAGCTTCACTTAGTGAAGCATACACAAGTTTCAATAGCTGAATTGATCAAGCAAAAGAAAGGATATCAGAGATTGAAGATCAACTCAATGAAATAAAATGAGAAGGCAAGATTAGGAAAAAGAGTGAAAAGAAATGAACAAAGTGTCCAAGAAATATAGAATTATGTGAAAAGACCTAAGCTACATTTGATAGGTACACCTGAATGTGGCAAAGAGAATGAATCCAAGCTGGAAAACACTCTTCAGGATATTATCCAGGAGAGCTTCCCCAACCTAGCAAGGCAGGCCAACATTCAAATCCAGGAAATACAGAGAACACCACAAAGGTATTCCTCAAGAAGAGCAACCCCAAGGCACATAATCGTTAGATTCACCAGGGTTGAAATGGTTGGCAAATTGGATAAAAAGTCAAGACCCATCAGTGTGCTGTATTGAGGAAACTCATCTCACACACGAAGACACATATAGACTCAAAATAAAGGGATGCAGGAAGATTTACCAAGCAAATGGAGAGCAAAAAAAAAAAGCAGGAGTTGCAATCCTAGTCTCTGATGAAATGAACTGTAAACCAACAAAGATCAAAAGAGACAAAGAAAGGCATTACATAATGGTAAATGGATCAATGCAATAAGAAGAGTTAACTATTCTAAATATATACTCACCCAATACAGGAGAACCCAGATACATAAAGCAAATTCTTAACGATGTACAAAGAGACTTAGACTCCCACACAACGATAGTGGGAGACTTTAACACCCCACTGTCAATATTAGACAGATCAATGAGACAGGAAATTAACAAGGATATCCAGGATTTGAAATCAGATCTGGACCAAGCAGAACTAATAGATATCTACAGAACTCTCCACCCCAAATCCACAGAATATACATTCTTCCCAGCACCACTTCACACTGACTCTAAAATTGGCCACATAATTGGAAGTAAATCACTCCTCAGCAAATGCAAAAGAACAGAAATCATAACAACCAGTCTCTCAGACCACAGTGAAATCAAGTTAGAACTCAGGATTAAGAAACTCAAGCAAAACCACACAACTACATGGAAACTGAACAACCTGCTCCTGAATGACCACTGGATAAATAATGAAATGAAGGCAGGAATAAAGATGTTCTTCAAAACCAATGAGAACAAAGACACAATGTACCAGAATCTCTGGGACACATTTAAAGCAAAGCCTACAGGAAAATTTATAGCACTAAATGCCCACATGAGAAGGGAGGAAAGTTCTCAAATTGACCTCCTATTTTCAAATTACAAGAACTAAAAGAGCAAGATTAAACCATTCGAAAGCTAGCAGAAGACAAGAAATAACTAAGATCAGAGGAGAACTGAAGGAGAAAAAGACACAAAAAACCCTTCAAAAAAATCAATAAATCAAGGAGCTGGTTTTTTTGAAAAGATCAACAAAATACATATACGACTAGCAAGACTAATAACAAAGAAAAGAGAAAAGAATCGAGTAGATGCAATAAAAAATGATAAAGCAGATATCATCACTGATCTCACAGAAACATAAACTACCATCAGAGATTACTACAAACAACTCTATGCACATAAACCAGTAAATCTAGAAGAAATGGATAAATTCCTGGACACTTACACACTCCCAAGACAAAACCAAGAAGAAGGTGAATCACTGAATAGACTAATAACAAGTTCTGAAGTTGAGACAGCAATTAATAGCCTACTAACCAAAAAAAAGTCCAGGTCCAGACTGGTTCACAGCCGAATTCTACCAGACAAGCTGGTACCATTCCTTTTGAAACTATGCCAAACAGTACAAAAAGAGGGAATACTCCCTAACTAATTTTATGAGACCAACATCATCCTGATACCAAAGCCTGGCAGAGACACAACTAAAAAAGAAAACTTTAGGCCAATATCCATGATGAACATTGACGAAAAAATCTTCAATAAAATACTGGCAAACTGAATGCAACCACCCATCAAAAAGATTATCCATCACAATCAAGTAGGCTTCATCCCAGCAATGCAAGGCTTTTTTTTTTTTTTAACATACACATATCTATAAATGTAATCCATCACATAAACAGAACCAAAGACAAAAACCACATGATCATCTCAATAGATGCAGAGAAGGCTTTCAACAAAATTCAACAGCCCTTCATGCTAAAAACTCTCAATAAATAAATAAATTTATAGGTATCTATGGAACGTATCTCAAAACAATGAAAGCTATTTATGACAAACCTACAGCCAATATCATACTGAATGGGCAAAAACTGGAAGCATTCTCTTTGAAAACTGGCACTAGACAAGGATGCCCTCTCTCACCATTCCTATTCAACATAGTATTAGAAGTTATAGCCAGATCATTCAGGTAAGAAAAGGAAATAAAGGGTATTCAATTAGGAAAAGAGGAAGTCAAATTGTCTCTATTTGCAGATGATATGATTGTATATTTAGAAGACCCTATCATCTCAGTTCAAAATCTTCTTAAGATGATAAGCAACTTCAGCAAAGTCTTAGGATACAAAATCAATGTACAAAAATCACAAGCATTCCTATACACCAATAACAGACAAACAGAGAGCCAAAGCATGAGTGAACTCCCATTCACAATTGCTACAAAGAGAATAAAATAACTAGGAATACAACTAACAAAGGACATGAAGGATCTCTTCAAGGAGAACTACAAACCACTGCTCAAGGAAATAAGAGAAGACACAAACAGATGGAAAAACATTCCATGCTCTTGGTTAGGAAGAATCAATGTCATGAAAATGGCCATACTGCCCAAAGTAATTTATAGATTCATTGCTATCCCCATCAAGCTACCATTGAGCTTCTTCACAGAACTGGAAAAAAACCACCTTAAACTTCACATCAAACGAAAAAAGAGCCTGCATAGCCAAGACAATCCTAAGCAAAAAGAACAAAGCCAGAGGCATCATACTACCTGACTTCAAACCATACTATAAGGCTACAGTAATCAAAACAGCCTGGTACTGGTACGAAAACAGAGATAGACCAGTGGAACAGAACAAAGGCTTGGGAAGTAATGCCACACATCTACAACCATCTGATCTTTGACAAAGCTGACAAAAACAAGCAATGGGGAAAAGATCCCCATTTAATAAATGGTGTTGGGAAAACTAGCTAACCATGTGCAGAAAGCTGAAACTGGACCCATTCCTTACACTGTATACAAAAATTAACTCCAGATGTATTAAAGATGTAAACATCACAAAAACTCTAGAAGAAAACATATGCAATACTATTCAGGACATAGGCATAGGCAAGGACTTCATGACTAAACCACCAAAAGCAGTAACAAACCTGCTCATGCAACCTTTGAATCTAAACTAAATTTGAAATTATTTTTAAAAAGCCCTCAATCTCAGTGGCTTAAGGCAGCAACGTAACACTCTTATTATTGTGACAGATATTTCCACAGATGCATGGCATGTAAGCTGGGGACTCTGGACCATTTATCTCACTCTGGGCCTCAGGATGATGAAGACACCATCACAATAACAAAAGGTCTAAGGCAGTGAGCACCTGCACTCCATAGCATAACTAGAAATAACACGTCACTCATTCTTCTATTATATTGACTAAAGCAGGTGATGACTACAACAAACTCAAAAGGGAAGGAAAATCCTGTCTTGCACTCACAAGAAACAGAAATCATCAGGGACAACCCTAACAACCACCACAAACACCAACCTACCGTAAATGCCCACATAACAGGTACCAGACAGGCACAAGCAGAGCTCAGACCTCACTTTATCCCGCCCACCTCCACCCCTTCCCTGAACACCCTGGACATGGGGACCCTGAAACCACATAACAGGAATGTAATGAAATGTAGGATTTTAAAAATTCCTTAAAGTACACAGAAAAACATTTTACCCATGTTTGGGCAGTAGAGTATCACCTGGACAGAGTACCTGGGTGATCACTCAGGTGTTTCATTTATTCAGCCACCAAATTCACTAAGATGCCAAGAGGATAAAGTTGCCTGAACCCGCTTAGAACTGCCTGGGTGCCAGCATGTGGCTACTGGTTGCCTCTCTTACCTGATTCCTTGTTCAATGGAAAAGAATGAGCTTCGTAGCACCTGTGATTCATTTTCATTTCTACCTTATTTTACCTCTGGGCCCCTTCTCTCTCATTTCCTTTTAATGCACTTTAAATTTTGAGGTGATTTTACAAATTACACAAAGCAATTTCCTTTTTATTTCTCCAACTTCTATCGAATATTTTTCTTTTCATTATTCAAGAGTTTCTCTGTAAGTTAATATTTCTAAATAAAGATTTATGAAAGTTTTTCAGACTTTTCTTAGAATGAGCCCAATTTCCTCACTCCTACTGTCTTTGTTGGGTGTACATTTTATGCTAGAAACAAAATCGGGTGCTGGAGAAAAGAAAGCAAAAGAGCCAAGTCCTCCATACTTGATGAATGTTCAGTCTAGAATTTTGGGTGGTAGACAGGCAAGCGAAGTCAGAGGAGAAAATAGGGCACTGGAGAGCCCAGAGAAGAGCACTAAACCCACAGAGAGGGCTGGGGGAAGAGAACAAGCCCACATCCCTTGGTTGGTCCTCACTTCCTCAGCACTTACCAGCCCACATTCCGATCACAAGCATCTGCACGAATTTTCCTGTGCATGTAGCACAACTAACTGCAAGAGAGCTAACGCCCCTGCACGTTCTTCACCCAAGCAACGAACCAGCAGACAGGTTCTGTGCCATCTCCCAGAAGTTCCCAGTGGAAATGAGTCCCACCTGTCCATAGCAGTAGACTGGAAACTCACTTGCTGTATTGACCACTTCTCTTCCTTGTCTCAATTCCTCACTGCTTCGGAAGTCTTTCCTGCGACTACCTCCCAAATAAAACACTTGCAATTGCATATTTGTTTCTGCTTCTGGGTAGGTCGATCTAGACAGTCACCTTTATGGAAAATATAATACCTGGGGAATCACAAAAGATGAAGAGGAATCAATGAAGTGGCACAGGGGAAGGGAGTTCCAAAAAGGAGGAGCATCTGGGCCAAGACACATGACCGTGAATTGGTGTGAGTTCCATATGAAGGGACAATGACCCTGGAGTTAAAAGGGCCCCATCCACTATCTCAAAAGCAGCTTAACTGTGGCCCATCATAAAATCTCTCAAATGTCAAAGATTTTCAGTACAGCAGACTGCTGGAACATCTAACCTCACGGCAAGAGCATGAAACCAGACTACACGGCTTAAAATCCTGGTTGTCCATTTACAAGCTGCGTAAATTTCAAATATTTCCTTAACCTCTCTGTGACTAAGCTTCCTTATCAGTAAAATGGAGACACTAATTGTAACTACTAAGCATTAGTGTGAGATGATGGTTATTATGTTATATATAATAATATGCTATATATTATTGTGAGAATACTATCATTATTATTAGCTTGTTTTTGTTTGTGATTATCTCAGTGATCTCTGAGAGACAGGTCACGTGAGGATACTTACTTGGTGCCCTCCAAGACCTCCTGGCCTGGTGAGGGAGAGAAATTCACAAGCAAGCAGAAAGACTCTAAGAGGATGATGTAAAAGCCTCTAGTGAACATAAAAGTGCTGTAGGAGACCAAACTCAGAAAGTTCACACCTGGCTACATTGACCAGAGAGGAATCCATAGAAAACGTTTATGTAGACCTGAACTTGAGGAGCACGTAGGATTTGGAGAGGTGAAATCCAGGGAGGAGTGGGCAGGTACATGTGTCTTTCCATAAAGACAAATTTATGTGAGCCTGGACGGGTAGGTATACACGTGCTGAATACAATGAAGTCCAGTTTCTTTTGAGGCCAAGCCACATTACATGCAAAAGCAAGATGATGACCACAGAGGGCAAGATGCCTGGGTCTCATGGGGCGGGAGGTACAGCTTTCTGAACATGCTGGAGCCAAGGAAACAGAACCCAAGGGTGGAGCCCAATGGACCAGTGACAATGTCACTGTGGATGTCCAGATCAGACCTAGGTAGGCGGTGTCCAGCAATGTGGAAGCTGAGAAATGAAGTGAGCCTTCTCTTTTATTGATTACAGATCATTCTGGGAATCCAAAGCAGGTTCACACACTCCTATCATGTTACAAATCCAATTACCACCTTGTCTTTTTCTATAAATGTATACACTCAGGGTGAGGATGTTACCATATGAGATTTATAAAGAGTGTGGCACAATATCTAATGCAGAGTAGCTGCTGAGAGACTCTGGGTAGTCGTGGTGACGATGATGATGGTAATGGTGATACAGTGAATATGGTGGAGATGGTGATGGTGATGGTGATACAATGAATACGGTGGAGATGGTGATGGTGATGGTGTTACAGTGAATATGGTGGAGATGGTGATGGTGATGGTGATACAGTGAATACAGTGGAGATGGTGATGGTGATGGTGATACAGTGAATACAGTGGAGATGGTGATGGTGATGGTGATACAGTGAATACAGTGGAGATGGTGATGGTGATGGTGATACAGTGAATACGGTGGAGATGGTGATGGTGATACAATGAATACGGTGGAGATGGTGATGGTGATGGTGATGGTGATGGTGATGATAGTGGTGAAGGTGACAATGAGAGTATGGTGGCGAAAGTGATAATGATAATATGGTGGTGATGATGGTGGTAATGGTGGTGATGTAATGGTGATGAAAGTGGTAATAATAACGGTGATGATGGTGGCGATAGTAATAGTAATGATTATATAAAGCCGTTCTTCTATTACTTTAAATACCTGAGGGTGTGCAATTTCTATAGAAAAAAGGTTTAATTGGCTTAGAGTTGTATAGGCTACACCAGCATGGCTCCGGCATCTGTTTCTGGTGAAGGCCTGAGGACACTTACAGTCGTGTGTGGTGGCAGATGAAATGGGAGCTGGCACGTCATGTAATAAGAGTCAGCAAGACAACACCCAGATCTCTCATGAACTCACAGTGAGAAGCACTCATTCCCATGGGATGGTGCTGAGCCATTGGTGAGGGATCTGCCCCCATGATCCAATCACCTTCTACTAGGCCCTGCTAGCAGCAATGGCAGTTACATTTCAACATGATATTTGGAGGGAATAAACATCCAGACTGTATCAGCATTGGTGGTGGTGTGATGATGGTCACAGTGAGAATGTTTGCGATGCTGGTGACGGTGAGCATGATAGGAGAGGAGCATCACTGAGCAACAGAACCGCTCTCAGGAGACCTAAGATGGGTAATTCCTCTCCACAGGCAGGTCAGTGCTGGAGTGTCCAGCTCTCAGCATAAAGCAGAACCATTATGGGCAGCTCCTTTCTGAAGACAGTTTGTTCCAAGATGCTGAGGAGACCTGAAGTGGGTAACTCCTTCCCACAGCCGGTAGTCCTGATGTCTGGCTGAGTCTGGAGTTTTTACAGGCTCGGGATGAAGGAAATGTGTGTTAACTAGTCCACGGACAGTCAGGGCAGGCGCAGAAAAAACACCGTAAGTTCTCACTCTGGGCTGCAGCCTCCACCCAGAACTGACAGCCTGGTTCCAAGACTTCAGGCTGTCCCTGGTTTGAAGGTGGAAATTCACCAGGGACCCACACCTTTCTGCCCAGGAATCTGCCTCTCACCATCAACATGCCATCCATGGCTCCCAGGCTTTTCATGCTGAGCAGTGCCTGCAAGCCTATGCCAAACTGCCCTCAGCCTCCACCAGCATCCATGCCAGTCAGCTCCCAAAGTCCATAGGGGGCTGAGGTGGCAGGGACTGGCATGTCAGCACTGCCTCAGTGTGCAAACACCCAGCTGGGTTGTGACAGCTCCTGGGGTCAGCTACAACTTTGCTCTGTGCCACAGCACGTGCTGGGAGCAGGGAGAGGCCAGGGAGCAGGAGCAGGCACTTCTGAACCTGTGGAGACTGCGGACATCCCAGGACCTGAAAGCACAGGGATGCCCAGGTTTGGAGCTGCAGCTGGGTGGCCACAGCTGTACCTGGGAGCCTGGGGCTCCCACCTGTTCCTAGCCCCCACCAACTCTGAGGAGCCTGCAGTGCCAGCCATGCCTCTCCTGCTGCAGCTGGCATCCCCACAGTGGCTGCTCTGGATGGGCCACTGCTGCCATCGATAGGAGTATCCATCCACTTCTTCATTGTCACCTGCCTTGTGAGGGTCTAGCAGGGGCAGTGGGGAGAGCTGCAGGAACAGGAGGCTGTGCCATCTACTGGCAATTGCTCTAATTGATAAAACCCTGCACACTCAGGTAGCCCAGAGTAACAAGGACAGAGCCAAGTAGAGGAAACTCTGTAGAACCCAGAACAGTTCTCAGGAAGTGCTTACTTTGCAAAACTTATTCCTCCAAGGCAGACCCTATGTCAACCCTGGAGCCACCTTCCAAGCCGGCTCTCCAGAAAGAAGCTGGAGTAGCAGGTGCCCAAGGGGCTGGCCATCCGTGGGTGAATGCTTCCCTCTGGTGGTCACTTTGTGAAGTGGCAGATGCAGCCTCCACCTTACAGAGGTTCTCTGCAAACTCACGAACTGACCAGGATTTACAGGGCAGGTGGCTGTGGGTGGAGGAATTGCCCTGTAGCTTCGTGGTTTATCTGCCACCTTGGAGGATTTTCTTCTTGTCTTCATCTTCACATTTGATATTTCAGCATATCATCCTCTCCTTTATTGTTGGGGAGTGGGTTGCTCACTCTGCAAGCCTCTTCCCTCCTTAGTTCCCATCAGACTCCCTCCATCTCTCAGGGCCCAGCGGCCCACCCTTCCCTGACAATTCTGGTACAGCCCAAGGGTTCTTCTCAGACACCTTCGGGGTGTGTGGATGGACCAGACATACTGCAATCGGCTTCCACTGCAGGCAACAGCATCTGGACAAGGGGAACGCGGTGATGCCTGAAAGCTCGGAGGTGCCAGGAACCGCAGAGCCCCACACAGGATGTTAAAGCATGGCACAACCCAGGCTCAGGGAACTCCTAGGTCCAGTCTCCTAGAATGGCCACGGCTCTTCTCTCATCACCCACAATGTGGTGAGCGGTGGTGTGTTTCAGCCCTGTCTGTGTTACAGCTCTTTCAGTCCCACCATTTGACAGGTTCCCATCACACCTCCAGGAGGAACGAGATAGGTAAGTGTGCCACAAGTTGCAAACTGTAGGTTCCTGTAGTTGGTGTTATCTGAGACTAATAATTGCAAATATTTTGATTTTCCAAATATGATTTGCAAAGAAAAAAATCTATGATTGCTATTTCATAATAGAAAGTCATTTTGGTGCCATCCAAAATGGGGGCCGTGATGAAAATGAAGGATGCCCTGCCCTACACTCTGGTGAAACCTGACCCCTAGGCTGGATATGAAACCAGCCCAATTGTCCCGTAGAACTGATATTTATGGTTTCTTTCGAATGAACATAGAAATTGGCCTTCCCAGTATTAAAACTTGAGGAACTTACATTTGGCTTATCTGAGTTCCTTAGGAAACACACCTTCAGCATCAAGGAACTGAAACTTACCAGATTACCGTTCCCGACAATGAGATGCCAGATTCCTCAACCATCGTGACTTTTGCTCACCAATTCATCTTTCTTAATCCTGTTTTCCTGCATGTAGTTACATTTCTTCTCTACTATATAAACCCCTTATTTTAGTGGATCAGAAAAGTGGATTTGAGACTGGTCTCCCATCTCCTCTGCTGTGGCACCCAGTTAAAGCCCCCTCCCTGGCAAGGCTCATTGTCTCCCATGCTGGGCTTTCTGTGCAGGGAGTAACAGAACTTAGAACCCCCTGTGTTTCTTTTAGCAGATATCTGTTTCCTCACCAGGAAAGTGTTGCCTATGGCTCAGCTATGTGGGGCAGGAGAGTTTTGGAAGGTCCCCTAAGCTGCTGCCCATCTGCTTTTGGCTGGAGGTGGGTTTCAGTCTCTCTATGGCCCCATCACTCCTGGCCCCAACCATGTTTCTGATTGACTAGGAAGAACAGCCTTTGAAATCTGACATCTGTGTCCAGATGGGTGAATGTCTTTTTGGGGCCCAGAGAGTGGGATCTTCTCCCTCAAATTGAGAAATTCCAGGGGAATTTCCATTTGCAGGTTGGATAACTGCAAACAACTTAGAGAAGAAGGCAATCTGGCTGTTTCTGTTTAAACATTCTTGTGTTGGTTTGTTGCCGTAGCGGTTAGATTGTGTTTTGGAGATTGTTTTTATGTGTGTGTTCAAGTAGTCATGGGAAATCAAAGTTGATACATTGATGATCTTTTGTAACACTGTTTGGCCCCAGTATTCTTTAGAATCTGGAGTTTACTATGGAATGGGAATGTGGAATGGACTTGTGTGTATTCAGCCTTTGTACTGCTGTTCTAAGCAGGGTTGGGCCTGGTTAGCACACGATGGTCTCCGAGAGTGTTGCTTGGCCGCAGTGTTCTTTAGTTCAGGGAGGTTTGGCCTTTAAAATTCAAACTGCCATGGAGATGAGTTTACCCTGAATTTTGACTCAAAGCCTTCATTGGATTACCTATGGGGTTAAAAAGAAAAAAAAAGCTTAAACGTGAACAGTGTTGCAAACCAGTGAGTTTGTATTGCTATCTCATGGTTAGATTTCTGAGGTAAAACCTATTAGATCGTGTGTGTGTGTGTGTGTGTGTGTGTGTGTGTGTGTGTGTGTGTTTAAATGTGTTTATGTCTATGTATCTTTTTGTTATATATCTGCTAAATTTGCTTATAAATAAAAGAGAACTCATAAATTAATTAAGACCATATAATTTTAATTTCGCATGACTTAAGTAGACCTTTAATAAACAAGCTGGCTTTAAAATTATTTGTAAAATTAAAACAGACATCTTCGGAATGGTCAACATACATTTTTTTCTGGGTTTTGTATTTGTCTCTACTAGACATTTTGAGGTCAAGATTTGGCACAGAAAGTTATAAAACCATAAACACAGCAAAAACAAAAAGATCTTTGCTCATGTGATATTTGTTGGTTTAATATAGACAGCTGGACTTTCTGAGTTGTTGGTTTAATATAGACAGCTGGACTTTCTGAGTTGTTGGTGAAAACATCCATATATTAAGTTTCAAGTTCATAGTAAGGTGGATACCAGATATTCACAGACTATAAAAAGTGGTTGACAAGGAAGTAAGTTGAACTGTTGACTAGCTTTGTCTAATATCTCAGTTTTCAGAAGGAGTCAAGATAAATATTTTTATAATGAAAAAATGGAGTACATATAAATGAGATAAATGCTTATAGGTGAACTTTCTGTGTAGTCTAAAATGTTAAAGTGATTTTGGGTTAAATATGCATCTGGAGAGGCGGGAGGCTTCGTAAATGGTAGAACCTGACAGTTCAGAAGCAGCAAGACGAGCAGGCTTCCAGAGTGATGTTGAAGCATGATTGAAAATGACTTGAGTAGCCTGGTGTGGTGGTGACCCTGTAATCCAGCCACTGGGGAGGCTATGACGGGGGATCCCCTCAAGCCCTGTGCTTCCAGACCAGCCTGGACAAAATAGGGAAACTGTGCAGCATAGACCCCTTCTTAAAAAAATAAAACCTGACACAGCTGTGTGTGCCTTGCTTCCTGTAACCTACAGCCTCAAGGACAAGGTAACAGGGACCCAGAGAGAAACTATGGACCCAGGACTGAGTCTGGGGCCTCCAGCACCCATGTAACTTGGAGGGTGCTGCCCAGGAGTGGCCATGTTTCCCTTCTGCCAGGTGCTGAAAGAGAAAGCCCTGTTCTCCCAGGCTGCCTGGGTGACTATGGATCTCATCATCTGAATTAGTAGAATGAAAATTTAGGTAAGTGGCCGAAGTTCTCTGTAATAAACAAGCAATAATAAGTGAACAATAAACAGTGCTATAATGAATAAATCATCGAGCACATAAACATCACCTAAAGGTTCAAGTGGTCAGGACAAGTTGGCCAAGAGTTGAGATTTTGCATATCTGGATTTTGAGAAACTAACATTCGCCATTTACGGTAGAAGCTTGGACTGAGCAGCCACAAGATTTGGTGGTTTCTCAAAGGGGAAAACCAGGAACTTTCTTTATGGAGTGCCCGGAGTTCTCTGGGGTCAAGCCTGTCCCTTACACACAGCCTCCCTCCTTCTCCCCTCCCTACCTCCAACCATCAAGGACAGGCAGATGCTTCTAGACCACAGGCCAACGTTGGTATCGCATTTGGCTTTGAGATGACGCCACATCATTAGGAAACTGTAACACTGGTGGGGAAACCTGCTGGCAGCCCCTGCAGAATGAGACAAGAGGGCAGAGCCCACTGTCTGAGCTCTGTTTTGAGCTTCCTGGGGAAAAAAGAATCCTCGGGACACTTCTGCTCAGGAGCCAGTATGTGAACAGTGCTCATGATTTTGGATTACAAATTGCCACTGACTGTCTCAAGGAGTGCATTCATCAGAGCAGAGCCAGAGAAGAAACAGCCTAGTGAAGAGGACAGGGAGCCGGCTGCTGGCTGGTGCGGGCTGGGCTCCACTGACTCCCTGGGCTGCAGACTGCAGAGTCCTGGCCTCGAGGGAAACAGATGGCTCTGAGCAGGGGAGCAGTCCCTTTGGCATCTCTGGGTGGTCAGAGTATCTTTCTAATCCTGTTTGATCACTGGTAGGACTTCCCTGTCGCTGTTTGCATAACCTTAAATATCAATTCCTTTAGCAAAGTGCAGTGACTGTGGAGAGCGGTTCGTGTTCCTGCTTGGAATCCTGTTCAGCCCAGTCGCTGAGTGCTGCAGCTGGAGCCAGAGGTCATCAGGACAGGCCTGCCCCTTCCTGTGGTCCTGCCTGCCCTCTCCTCCCTGTCACAGAGGAGCTGGATCCAGAGACAAAACTCACCTTGACCAAACCTCAGTTAAGCTCCTCCGAGCTTTATTCTCCCCTAGGTCTCAACTAGTCCCCAGCCCCGGGCTTCCTGTCCCTGCCGGGGCCGCATTGCCCTGTTTTAGGAGAGAATCCTAAGTGAGTTTAGAATGAATACCCCACCCTTGGCATCTGATCACCCTCAATATCTGATCACGTGCCTCATTCCTCAACTTTGATGTCCAAGGCTTTGTCCTGCCTTTGGCAAGAATTCGTTAGGTCAATTTAGCCAGAAACTCCTGCCTTTGATGTCTCTGCTCAGTAATTTTTCATCTATGAATGCTGCTCCCTGCTCCTTGGCTGTAAAACCTCACTTACCCTTTTTGTATTCATAGTTGCGCTCTCTCTCTTTTATTGTGAGAGTGTTGATCCTATTTCAATTGTCTTGGGTCATCTCAATCAAGCTCGGGCTTCCAGTAGTGAGGCTCCTCATCCCCGTGCCCATGATGTCACCTGTGGATGTCCTGCAGGCACCACCAGTCCAGTATGCCCATTGCTGCGATCCCCATTTTGCCCACAGACCTGCCCCTCTGCCGATGTCCCCAGCCGTGTTAGTAGCCCCATCCTTGTCCGTGGAGGAACAGTGGGCGTAGGCAGGGATAACAGGGGGGCTCAGGCAGGGAGACTTAGGGACGGGGGACTTAGGCAGGGAGAGGGGTGGGGGGAGATGGAATGGGAGACAAAGAAAATGTAGGTGGGCAGAAGAGAGGGAGGAGCCCAGGCAGGGCGTGGAAGGAGGTGGGCTGGGGATGGATGCACGCTGCTGCTGCTCTGGGTTCCCCGACTCAGGACCTCGCCCCTTCACCCTCCCGCACTTCCCACTCCTCACTCCTTGTCCCAGCAGACGATGGCCTGGCCCCTGCACACTGCACTGCCCTTGCTGTCTGCCCTGTTTGTGGCCCTGGCCTAGAGTCCCCCAACTCAGGCTAGAATAATCACTCAAAGCGACATCTATGACACAGACCTCAATAATGACAGACTGCAGCGCGCCCTGGACTTTGTCATCAGTGAGTACAACACGGAGGGCAATGATGAGCACTACGGCCACCCCCGCAGGTGCTGCGAGCCCAACGGCAGGCGGGTGATGCCACCATCTAAGGGGTCCTGAGTCCCAGCCAGATTTGCCCCTACCCCTAAGAGCATGCCCAACAAGTCAACACTGACACATTCTTGATCTAATGCTCAGACTCATTCGGCTTTCCCTGACTCTCTGCTGACGGCCTTCATGTCCAAGGCCGGTCCCAGGACATGCACTGTGGCCACGGTCCTGTCCCTTCCACCTCCTTTAACCTGCAGGAGCCGCTGTGCCTGTGCCGTGACCGTGGCATTCCCCAGGGTCCAGCAGGTGTGGATGGGGACTGTGCTGACTCGGGGTGGGCTTGGCGCTGCTCAGGATGAGATCCGGGCCATGAGGCTCGTCCTCCTCTCTGAGTCCTCTCCACAGGGGCCACAGGGGAGCCTGGCTCCTTGTCCTGCAGAGCCCTGCTTCCCTTCCAGGGTCACATCCCTTGGGCTTGCGGCCTTCACCCTCAGGCTGGCTGACCACCCCCAGAAGCCCAGGGCAGCTGAATTCCTGCTGGGGTGGAGTACGCCTGCCCCTGCCTCTGCCAGCTGACATAGCATTAGACCTCAGCCAGATGAGGACAGCAGTCACCCAGGAGAGCGGAGGAGGGGGTCCAGTCAGGAGGGAGCTACAGCAGGGCTGCTGGTCCCAGCTTGACCTGCATCCCGTGCAGAGCAACAGTGACACAGCCTCTGGAGCTTCTCCACCTTCTCTTGGAACTTCAGAGGAGTCCAGACTAGCCCTGTTTCTCCTCCTGCAGTCTCAGCGGGGGGCCCTCCCCTGCACATGAGGGGTACTTCCTGATGCCAGGGTCCCTGCTGGCCTGCACCCCTGCCTCAAGTGTGACACTCACTTGGTGTGAAACATGGGATGATGTGGATCACTGGGCCCTGGAGCCTGTTTCACAGACGAGCAAACTGGCACCGGAGACATCTCAGGACTTGCACGTGGTTCCCAGGGCTCCTCGTCTCACACGGCTTCACAGTTCTCACAGTTCATGTCTAGAGGAGGCGCTGTGCAGGGGAAGGGTTCAGTTCTCCTCTGTAATCACAAACGTGAGACATGCAGGTGCGCTGCTCCCTTTAGCAATATTGCCTCCAACAACACACGTACAAGGGAGGTGCTACAGAGGCAGTCTGTTATCGGCCTAAAACATCGTGTGTGTGAAGCTTCTCATTGCCTGCTGCACATGAGGGATAAATAAGTCTGGGTGAATAGAGGGAATGGAGCTGGAAGGTAGCTGAAATTTCGTCATCAGGTGACAGACAGCCTTTCTGGGATGGCTTCAGTGTCCCCGCCCCCGGAGCACAGGTAGCAGAATTCAGTTAATCCTTTGCTGTGGAAAGGAGCATTCTCTTGGGGCTTAGACCCTGCCCCACACACCTGGCACCAAAACTTTTTCTTTTTCCCACCCTGACTGGCTGCCCAGAGCTGTGCCTTCTGTTGCTGAGTCCAGTGAAGGGGGTTTTAGCCCCTGGTTTCCATATGCCCTGCTCCTGCTTCTCCTCCTACTGGGCTACATGAGACACCCTGTTTCAGGTACTCAGAGAAAACAAGTGATCAGGGAGGCTGGGGCCCGCTGCCCCTGCCAGCTTCCTTGCGGTGACAGCGTGGAGGTTCATGAAGGCAGGCATGAGGCCCCAGGAAAGCCCAGCAACTCAGTCACAGTGAAATGCCTGTGTGTGCATGAAACTGACAGCGTGCTGTCCATGCATCCTGCTCTCACACGTGGAGAGCGTGGGCGAGGTGAACTACTTCTTTGATAGGAAGATCAGCCTAACCACATGCACTAAGTCCCAGCCAGATGTGGACAATTGTCTCTTCAGTGACCAGTCATAACTGAAGGAGGTATGTGCCTGATGTGGGTCAGGAGCGTCAAGCAGTGCAGAGGATGTGTGTGCACGCATGTGTGTGCGTGCACGCGCATGTGTGCGTGCGAGCGTGTATGTGTGCCTGTGTGTGCCTGCGTGTGTGCTCCTGCACACGTTTTGGAGGGAATGGAGTATGGGTGCATATGTGAAAGCCATGCATGTGGATGTGTGTACACACGTGAGGGGCATGCATGTGTGTGTGACTGTGGAGTTATATATGCACATACATGTATGTGTGGGGTGGTATGCACACATGGGTGTATGTGTGGAATGGAGCATCTGTCTGCACACATGTGGGAGGTGCATGAGACTGTCTGTGCATGTGGGTGGCTGGATTTGTGAAGGAGCAAGCACGTGGGTTCAGGCACACATCCGTGTGGCTGAGGCTTGGTGTGAGTTTATGTAGATGACTATGCGTGTGCGGATGGAGTGCTGTGGCAAGGGGTGATGAACTTGATTTGCTAAGAGGGCTTTAGCTTGGGAATAGGGGTCCTGGGGGCTCCACCCTGTGTGCGTTGCGTGCTGCCTGCTGGGCTGGAGAAGGCAGGTGCAGGGCTGGGTTCTGGTCAGTGAGAAGGGGCTATGTCTAATCCCAGCCTCAGGGACCTGCCCACAGCCACGGCCTTGCTGAACAGATTAGAGGGAATTCAATGCCTGTTATCTGAGAAACCCTGGACCTGCCCCAGCTCACCCGTTACCAGCTTCTCCAAGAACCCGGAATTTCTCGTGAGGTCTCCATTCAGGGGAGAGCGCATTCTCCTTCTCATCTCCTCGCCACCCTTTTGAGTTGCAGTTTCCAGTTCCCTAGATTCTTCCCTCTGGCCCTCTTGGTGCTGACCTGTGTGCTGGAGGTGGAAGGAGCTGGGGGCAGTGAGCTGCCTCCTGCTGCCTTGCACTCTTGGGGATCCCAAGGCCTTGCACAGGCTTGGGCTGTGCTGGGGCAGGAATTCTGCAGGCTGGGGTGGGGGCCCAGTGCCTCCTGGGGACTTGAAGCCTTGGGAGGGGCAATGGAACGGTCACTGCCAAGTCTGGCTCAT
Organism: Saimiri boliviensis; assembly: GCF_048565385.1. Classification (NCBI taxonomy): domain Eukaryota; kingdom Metazoa; phylum Chordata; class Mammalia; order Primates; family Cebidae; genus Saimiri; species Saimiri boliviensis. The sequence goes on from NC_133457.1 coordinate 73,731,648, forward strand.
TCTCTGGGACTCAGCTAGGGAAGGTGGGGGCCTAGTGTCTCACCTGGATCGGTCCTCACCCCCGCTCTGAAATCTCGTGCCCGAGTGTCTTCTGATTTAACTGTGACCCACACTGATTGTCCCTCTCTCTTCCCTTTCACAGAAACAGTTCTGCTCTTTCCAGATCTACAGAGTTCCCTGGGAGGACAGGATGTCCCTGGTGAAATCCAGGTGTCAGAAAGCCTAGGGGTCTGTGCCAGGCCAGCCGCACCAACCACCACCTACTCCCACCCCTGTAGTCTCCCACCCCTGGACTGGTGGCCCCCACCCTGGGGAAGGTCTCCCCACACCTGCACCAGGAGACAGAGAAGGCGGCAGGAGGCCTCTGTGGCTCGGCAGGGGGTGCTGCCCTCCCTCCTTCCTTCTAGCTTCTCACAGCCCCTGTGTGCAGCGCACAGCACCCCCCCACCTCCTGCAATAAAACAGTAGCATCGCCTCGCTCTGAGTTCTTGGCTGTCTGGGCATGTGCACACAGGCGGGGTGTCCGTCGTTCCCTCGTGAAGCCTCCTCGTTCTGCTGGTGTGGAGATCAGAGGAGCGTCTGGGAGCTGAGGCGGCCACAGCAAGGCCATCCGAGGAGCTGCCGTGGCTTTAGGAGACCTGAGCCTCAGAACAGGGAGAGAGCAGCCAGGGGCTGGGGACCCAGGCCTTCAGCCGCAGCGGCCCCTGGTGAGGGGTCAGGGAGAGACGGGCGCCCAGGCTGCTGCTCCGGAAGCTGGGCTGCTGCTTTGGTCTGAGCTCCTGGTGAGACCAGGAGGAGGGGCTGGCTGTGTCCACAGGCAGGGGCCAGGCCTCGGTGGAGCTGGCCAGGCCGTGGATTCCATCTGTGCCTGCAGAGTTGAGAAGACTCCAGGGACTCAGCCTCTCTCATCCAGTCCCCTAGACACTAAATAAATAGCGATCGATGTCTGCTTCTTTCCACAGGAGACTGGGCCCTTATGTGGAAACAAAGTCCAAAAGAGTGTGTGTGTGTGTGTGTGTGTGTGTGTGTGTGTGTGTGTGTGTGTGAACTGATTGGCAGAAATGCCAACCGGACTAAGGATGGGCAAGATCACATAGAGAAAGCAGCACGGGCTGTCCTCCATCCTGGGAGGGTGTGGCCCACGCTGGGAGGTGGGGCCCTATGAAGGTTTTAATGATTCGCATCCACAGGCCCATTCTCTGGCCTTGAATTTAAAAACCAGTCCTCATGTCAAGCTTAACGTTAGAAATAGAGAAGTTGAGGCCTGGCGCGGTGGCTCAAGCCTGTAATCCCAGCACTTTGGGAGGCCGAGGTGGGTGGATCACGAGGTCAAGAGATCGAGACCATCCTGGTCAACAAGGTGAAACCCCGTCTCTACTAAAAAAAAAAAAAAATACAAAAAATTAGCTGGGCAAGGTTAGCCCGTGCCTGTAATCCCAGCTACTCAGGAGGCTGAGGCAGGAGAATTGCCTGAACCCAGGAGATGGAAGTTGCGGTGAGCCGAGATCACGCCATTGCACTCCAGCCTGGGTAACAAGAGCGAAACTTCACCTTAAAAAAAAAAAGGAATAGAGAAGTTGAAACACCAGAAGGACTGGCATGCAGAGGACTCTTCTTCTTCCAAGGATGTTCTATTTAGTAAAGAACATCCTTTTCGTCCAGCATCATTCTATAGATAGTGGGTATCTGTGCCACAAAAATCCACTACGACCCAGCCCGCCCTGGACAGCCCTTCCCTTTGCCATTTCCGGACAGAGGGCTGTAGCAGTCAGGCAGGTGCCTCTGCGGGGTGGGGCGGGGGGCTCTCAAATATCTCCCACACCTACAGCTGCATTGGGCAAGGGCTGCTGCCACGCACAGCGAGGGGGAAACGCCAAAGGGAAATCTGCCCAAACAGCCCTGAGGCCAGCACCCCATGTGCCACCCCAGAAAGCCAGGGAGGGGAATGGGCTGACAGGGACAGTGGGGAACATCTGCTTCTGTTTCCTCTCCACCCCTATGGGATAAAAAGAAGCTTTGGGATGTGGGAATAAAGCAGCACCCAGGAGGCCGTGAGCTGGGGAGATTTAAGTTTGGGCCTCACCCTGTCGGGGGAGGGTGCACTCAGTGATCCAAGCTTCTGCTGGGACACAGGTGCAGAGGGCAGAGCAGAGGTGCCCAGGAGGGGTGGTTGGTGGAAAAGTCTTCCGTGCAGCGAGGTGCTCCTAATTTTCCACGTGGATAAGGGATCTCCTTTCATGCAAGCAGCCACCACCCAGGCGCACAGTGAACAGGTGACTTTGAGTAGATCATTCCCTTTCCTAACACAATTCTTTCTTCCCTGGGGAAGTTGGGGTGAAGTCGGGGCTCTGCACAGGCCTCTCCCCACCATCTCCCTGTGTGTCTGCTCCCTAGGAGGGGAGCAGGAGGCAGGGACACTGAGAGTGAGAAGGTGCTTCTTCTGTCTGGGCCAAGAGATGGGCAGTGAGCTGTGTCCTGAAGCCACTGAATCTTTAGATGAGTGCAAAGGAGTCCCCTGATCTGATCATGTTGGAAATATTAACGTCTTCTAAGAGTTCTTAGAAATTACGTGCTAAATCAGCGATATAAGCTGAAACTGCAGAGGTCAGAAACGCCTCGTTCAGCATAGAGAAATCACTCGGGAGGGAGGGGTGAGTGCATTGGAGGCCTGGGGCGTGTGAGACCTGGGCAGGTGGACGCTCAGCACAGCAAGCACAGGTGGATCAAGATGCTGCGGAGCTCCTCGTACGGAAAATAGAGCAATATTAGAAATACGAAAGAAATCACAAAAGTTCATGTTTATTTAGGAAGAGCAAATAAATTACAGCAAAATACTCCTTTTTTAAAATGCTGAGACATACCACAAACATCCACAAAATCCAGAAAAGAACACACATCCTAGTGCAATCAGCCACCAAAATCAGCCCTGGAGTCAGAAGACTCAGTACTGGCTTGTCACAGTAAGGGAGTAGCGTGGCACCAAGGATCCTCAGGTGACACCACAAACAAAGGAAAAGAGGTTACAGGTTTGGAGGTGTGGATTTTGAGCCTAGGTTAATGTACTTAGAGCATGGCAGGCCTCTGCATAAAGGAGCCAGGGTCAGGTGTGGTCTGCAAAGTGAGCCTAGGCCCTCTGTCCTCAGAACCCATGAAGTCCAGCCCGATGTGGAACATTCTGTTCCGAAACCCCTTCTGTGTAGCTCTGTGCTTCTGTGTAAAGGTGGAAATAGATCCTCCAGGCAATGGGATGTTCTTCTTACTCATAAACAACATTTCTGACAGTCCCTGACGCTAGAGAACAAGGTCCTCCATTGAGTCAGAAAGAAGCCATCAGCCAAGCAGGAGGCGGCTTGACATTTCAAAGCTGCAGCTCGAGAGACACATTGTCTCCTGCTCATGATGCCACTAGCTTTGACCCCATCAGTCCATCCAACAGTCCTGCAGATGGAAGGGCAGATCTGTTCTTCCTTCATCCATAGGACCTTTGTTATCTCGTATAATTGTTAAAAATTAATTAGCTACTTGACACAAACAAAATAATTTCTTACTACGTTTCCTGATTACCTAAGGAATCCCTACCTGCCTCGTCATATGACATTGATTCAGTAACAGAGTTTCCTATAAATATAGCAGAAAGATAAGCCAGCTTTTCCAGTAATGGGTCTGATCGCTTGTAAAATGGATGGCATATAATATTTTCATTCTAATTTAAGACTCACAATTGTAATATCATGCAATTTTTTGATTATTGTCTAATTTGGAAAAGACTCTGTTTCCTTTCACAGGTGAGCTCTGAGATTTTAGTATTTTCTAAATGTTCTTGACTTAAGATTTAGGATCTTAAAGACTCTATTGACAGTGTCACTATCACAGCATTTTCAAACTGTCACTGTTGTAGTGAGCTTCAAAATAGTGCAAATGCACCATCATGTGCTGTATTGATTAGCTTATTGAATGTGCAGGCGAAGTGTGTCCTGAAACAAGCCTCTGTTCAAGCCGTCTCACCTGTGAGTCAAAATATTACATCTGTGTTGCCTGGAGCTGCCAGATGTCATCAGGATAAAAGGGGGAAGGAGGCTGGTTCCCATCTGTTGGGTCTGTGCCACCTACACGTATATGTCCTTGCTGTGGGCAGTTTCACAACAAAGGTCTGTGCTCTACAAATGTCAAAAATCAAGATTTCTATCAAAGTTCCCATCAAGCCAGGTGCGGTGGCTCAAGCCTGTAATCCCAGCACTTTGGGAGGCCGAGGCAGGTGGATCACAAGGTCAAGAGATCGAGACAATCCTGGTCAACATGGTGAAACCCCGTCTCTACTAAAAATACAAAACATTAGCTGGGCATGGTGGCACATGCCTGTAATCCCAGCTACTCAGGAGGTTGAGGAAGGAGAATTGCCTGAACTCAGGAAGCAGAGGTTGCAGTGAGCCGAGATCACTCCAGCCTGGGTAACAAGAGTGAAACTCCGTCTCAAAAAAAAAAAAAAAAAAAAAAAAAAAAAAAAAAAAAAAAAAAAGTTCCCATCAAAAGTAAAAACAACTACATGGTGCACTAATTATGCAGATCAGATTACTGAGTACATTTTCAACAGGAAAAACCTTCTGTTTCTGACTAGGTATGAAAAAGAACCAGGTCATCCACTCACAATTGCCCATGATTCTGCTGGGAATAATTATTTTCTACACAGTGGCTTCTGCCACTGTGTAGAAATTTTTTTTTTTTTTTGCAAGTTGAATATTTATTTAAAAATAAATCTTGCTAGAGGCCTCTCTAGCAAGGTGGGGAAAATTTTCATAGATAATATCTTTAAATATATTTTCCAAGTTGTTTGCTTTCTCCCCTTCTCTTTCAGGGATGCCAATGAATCATAGATTTGGCCTCTTTACATAATCCCATACTTCTTGGTGGTTTGTTTATTTCTTTTTATGCCTTTTTCTTTATTTTCATCTGATTGTCTTACGTCAGAAAACCCAGTCTTCAAATTCTAAGATTCTTTCCTCAGCTTGGTTTATTCTGCTGTTAATACTTGTGATTGCATTGTCAAATTCCTGTATTGTGTTAGTAAGCTCTGTCTTTTATATTGGCTATTTTGTCCTTCAGCTCCTGTATCATTTTATTTTAAGTCTTATTTTCCTTGGAATGGGCTTTGCCATCCTCCTGAGTTGCAATGACCTTTGTTCCTACCTGTATTCTGAGTTCTGGTTGTGTCATTTCAGCCAGTTTGCCTAGTTAAGAGCTCTTATTGAAGAATTGTTTCAATTGTTTAGAAAACATACGACACTCTGGCCATTTGAGTTACTGGAGTTCTTGCACTGGTTCTTTCTCATCTTTATGTGTAGGTGTTCCTTTAACTGCAGTGTAGATAGAGTGTAATAAAGAAACTTTTTTAAAATTAATGTTTTCACCAGATTGAGTCTTTGTGTGGGATTTCTATTTGAAGTTGACTGGTTGTCTCTGGTTTCAGAGGTGGGTATGTTAGTGAGGTATTTTTGATGTTGAGGCTTTGGGGTGTGATACAGTAGGTGACAATTAGGCTTACTGCTCAGCCGGTAGCCTCTTGCCCAGTTGTGTAGCTCCCCTGTGGTTCCTCACAGTTGCAGCTGTGTTTCCTCTCAGTGCTCTGAAAGCATGGGTTTCTCTCCCCCTTGACTGCCAAGTTCATGACTTGGCACTCCTAGGCTGCCCACTGCAGCTCTGTGGTGATCTCAGTCTTATGTTTTTTTCCTAGCTTAGAAGCAACAGAGGAAGAGATCTTTGTAGCGGTTGTGGCCAGGGGTCATTTTGCTTGACTTCTGGGGACTCCATCCCAGAGAGATGCAGGTCAGCAATCACTCCATGCAGTCAGCATAAGACAGAGGGTTGTGCTCTGGGCCCAAGCCAGGGGTTCCCTGTTTGATGAGCTGTGAGGAGTGTGTGGGGCCCCTGGGAGACAGACTGGCCTCCTCTTCTTGGGTTGACTGAAGCTTGTTAGAGGTTAAGGCACTTAGGATCTTTGCTTCTTTGTTAGTCCAAAGGTGGCAAGGGCAGTTCCACTACAGAGGCAATGGTAGAGATGCTTTCAGTTGCCCCTGGAGGCTCTGTACAGGGAATTGTTGAGTTCCTACTGACTTGATAGCTCTGTCCGGCACAGTGTGTCTAGAGGCCTAGGCTTGGAGGACCTGCCTAGTGAGGAGATACGGGACTGAACACCCCCATAACCATCTGGCCACTTTTCTGTAGGGCTGCTGTGGTATGCTTGGGCCCACTTTAGTCCCTAGTCACCTTGGATTTTCCAGAACTTGAAGGATTCACCAGCAAAGGCTGCAAAACAGCAAAGATGACAACCTGTCCCTCCCTGTGGGAGTTTTGTCTCAGGGAGGTATGATGTATTGCCAGCCCAAAGGTACCTGTTGAAAGTGGCTGGAGACCCAGTTGGGAGTTCTTACTCAGTGAGAAGAAATGCAACTGGGACCTACTTTAAAAAGCAGTCTGACCATGTTTTAGTAGAACAGCTGTGCTGTACTAGGGATCCACTTTAGCCCCTGGACACCTGAGACACTTCAAAGCCCAAAGGTTGAAATGGCTAAATCACTCCAACCACAAAAATGGCAGCCCACCCATCCTTCTGGGAGCAGCATCCCAGGGGAAATTCAGATCTGTATTGGCTGGAGAGCTCAGGTGGGAGTAGGGAGAGGCCCTAGGCCCTCCTCCTGCCTAGTGAGGAGAAACAGGATCAGGCACCCACTTAAAGCAGCAGACTGGCCACACTATAGCAGAGTAGCTGTGCTGTGCCGGGGGATCCCTTCTTTCCAGGCAAGCTCAGACTCTCCAAAGCCTAAAGGCTGGAAAAGCTAAGGTGTCCAAACAGCAAAGCTGGCAACTTACCCTTCCCTTCAGGAGCCCCTTCTTAGGGAGGTGCAATGCTGCTACTGGTAGCTGGCCGGAACTCCAAGCCAGTGGGTCTGGTCTTGTGAGGTGCCATGAAAGTGGGGGCCATGGGCTGTTGCTGCTCATCCCCCTGAATTCAAACCATTTTAGGGGTACACAGAGCAGTCTAGCCCATTTTCCTGGAGCTACAGCTACTTTTACCAGAAAGCCCAAGTATCTAAGGCTCCAGGGTCTTCACGAACTCCTGAGTGGCCGCTCTGCCGATCCACACAGCTCTGTGTGTCAGACTGAAAACTGAAGGTTCTGGTGGAACGTTTACAAGGAGACCGCCTGACATGAAGGTTGCAAAGACATGTGGGACAAGCATGGTTGCCTGAGGTCAATCATTCACTCACCCCTTCCCTGGGCAGGACAAGATCTTCTGGTTCTGTGTTGCTGCCAGGTGAGCTGTTCTCCCGTCTTGCTTTTCTTCATTTTCTGTGGGTCGTTGTCTCCTTGATTAACCCCAGTGAATACCTGGATGTTTCAGTTGAAGGTACTGCATTTACTCATCCTTTCTGTTTCTCTCCGTGAGAGCCACACACACTAGCTGCTTCTAGTTGGCCATCTTGCCACTCCCAAAACGTTTTTATTATTTAATATGTTGCACCAACCTAATATGTTCTAATATTAACTTAGAACAGGAGAAAAAATAGAAGAAAATAGAAATAAGAGAAAAAGGATAAGTGAAAAAGATAAGAAAAGAAATATGGACCAAAAGCATGGGATCTCTATAAGCCCTTTTCCTGAAATTTTTTTCTTTTTTTTAAATATTTGTCCTTTTTTTTAAAAAAAAAAATAAGGAAGATATTCTATTAATTTGTAGGATGTCCCATGCTTATTTATATTTTCATATAGAGAGATTCTCTGCTAGAACACAAAGTGCTTCCAGATTATGGATGTTTTATTAAAGTTGGGTGAAACTTCCCTTGAAAAACCTACTGGGTGCCTCTTTCCAAAAGATCCCTAGGGCCATACATAGTTGTCTTTCTGTAATGGTTGCAATGGGCATACATATCTTGTTTAGAACTCCTAAGACTTAGAATGACTTATCACATATGGAAAGGCAATTTCTGCACTGAGATGGTGAGTCGTGGAGAACTGAGCCTATGGCAATCACAGACAGAGACCCAACACTCATGCATCCATATGGAGAGCATTCAGTTTGACCCGGCCCCACTGAAAACTTGGAACTCTACACATTTGTTAACAGAACCAACTGCTTCTGAAAGTGTACTTGAAAACTAAAGCTTTGTCTCACACATACTGCCAATAAGATCTCTACCATCTCTAAAATCATGTTTCACAAGTGACATCTTCTGAAAGGGAAAAGGAGGCTTGGGTCATATATGGACATCAGCAATATCTAGCTCAGCTCAGACTGCAAGCTAACTCATGTCAATAAACCCAAGGCTCCTTTGAGTTTATGTGATGCTATTCTGAAAGTGAATTTCACCCACATTCGCAACTTCAAGAATCTGAATACAGATGCCTCTGTGAGGACAACACTCAGGCAAAGTGTTTGGTGTCACTGAGCAGGAAGGGTGGGGTACAGGTTTGCTAGGGCTGCCATGACAAAGTGCTGCAGACTGCTGGTTTAAACAACAAAATCACAGTCCTAGAATCAAGAGGTCTAAGATCAAGATGCCAACAACATTGTTTTCCTTCTGAGTGCTGAGAATAGCATCTGTTCTAAGTCTCTCGTTGGTGTGGAGATGACGGTCTTCTCTCTGTGATCCTTCACGTCGTCTTCCCTCTGTGCATGCCTCTGTCCAAATTTCCCTTTCTTATGAAGGCACCAGGCATATTGGATGGGGACTCACACTAATGACCTCATTTAACTTCATTTTATCTTTAAAATCTTTAGCTCCAAATAAGATAAAGTGCTAAGCCACTAGGGGTTAGGAGTTCAACATGGGAGTCTTGCTGTTGGTGCCATTGGGACATAATTCAGCCCAAAGCAGTGGGAAGGATTTGGAGTGGACTTGTCTGCTTTTAGTTTGGGTTATGTGTCATGCTTTTAGTGTGATCCCTAGGGAAGTTATTTAACTTCTACTGTCTTCAAAGATTTCATCTGTAAAATGATCTAAATATTTGTATTGATCTCAAATTAGTTCATCTAATGATCTCTTTGCACAAAGACGAATTTACCAAAAGTTTCCTCTTTCTTCCTTTCAATTCAGAGTGGTTTTGCATTTTACTGTGTTTTTTTTTTTTGACAACTCAGTGTAAATATATAATCATGATGCAGCCTCTTCTAAACTTTAGACTTATTTGTCTAGCTTTTTGATAGACATCTCTATCCAACTGTCCAAAGCTTAAATGAACTCCAAGCACCCACAAATAAATGGAAGATCTCAAGTGGTAACTTTACCACTACAGCCGGACACTCAGGATGGCAACTGCATCACTTTGCTCTCACATTCAGTGTATTATTCAGCCTCAGAACTTTCTTGCATCTCTAAGACTTCATTCTAGTCCAGTCGCGAGGCTCACTACCCCTGGCATGACACTATTCCCCTTGTCCTGTCCTTCCAGGTTCTCAAGTCTTCTCATCAGCTTTCTCTATCTGCAGGCTACCTCCTTCCCTCCCCCTCTTTCCCAGTCTACCTAAATCTTCAACCACCTCCTCTATAACAGAACAATGGTGAGCAACGGGCTAAAGACGCTTTCCTGCTGGAAGAACTAAGGGGTGCTTGACAGGAAAGTCAGGTGCAAAAACGTCTGAGGAAAAAGGAGATTTGGGGTCTCATACTCCAGATTTGATTTCAAGTCTACTTCATGTAACCCTGGCTTTGAAGCCCTGGAGCTGTTTCACAGGGTGGTTAGGTGTGGAACTCAGACAGAAACACAGAGTTCTTCATTGCACATTGGCCCATGTTCTTGTAATTCAGTTCTTTTCAGAGCGCTGCGAGGACCAGGGCACTGGTTCCCTGAAGAGTCTTACCCCTTGCTATTTGCAGATTGAGCTTCTGCATTTTGAAAATGAATCACTAAGGAGTGCATTGCTCAGTCTTCAATGTGCAGTGAGGCCACGCAAGACATTTTGTCTATTACCGATCATTAAGGGGCTGTGGAATGGCACTCAGGGGAACTGGAGCTTTGTACTTAGAGGAGAAGTCACTCCAACATCGGAGTTTCTCAGGTGTGTGGACAGCAGGCCATGGCGGGGTGATCTTGAAGCCTCCTTGTGCAGCAAGTGCATTTTTGAGGCTGCTTTGGGCTGACCTCACCTTACAGGACTAGTGGCAGGCCAGCTCGGCTGTCTTGTTCCATGGAAGGGGATGCTTCCTGGATGGCTGCCATGACTCCAGTCTCATGAGCTCTAAAATGTGACCACAGTCCCCTCAATGTCTGATTACTTTTCCTTTCAGATCCATTCTCTTCAAAGCTCTGAGTGCTGTCTCTAGAACACCCTTTCATTTTGGTTCTCTGCTTAAAACTTCTGTAGGGCAATCATCCTCAACTTCACTAATGTGGCTTACAGGCCCTCTGTGCACAAAGCATTGCCCCCTCCAGCCTGCACTTCCCACACTGTGCCCTCCACAAGGGAGTCCTGCAGACCCCTGCCAGACTGTGCCCTCCCAGCCTGTTTGCTAGTCCTCATTCTGAAACTCCTGCCTCCAGTCTCTTCCTCATTCTCACTCCTTGTCCGCAGTCTAAGCACAGGTGCCATCACTCACAGGAAGCCCCCCTCCCTCAGACCTCCATCCTCCTAGGCTGGGGCGGGCTCCTCCTTGGTGGTGCCTGGCATGACAGCCGCCCACCCTGGGGACTGTTGCTGTCGGCAGCCTCCCCAGCACCCAGCACCATGCAGGCACTCAGCACGTGGTGCTTCTTGAAATAGGCTATGAGCTGACGGCCACAACAGGCAACAACCAACAGATTTGTGAGCAGTGCTTACTTCACATCCTCATCACATTCTTTTAATTCTAGAATATATTTTCATAAAAGGCTTCATTAGTAGTTTTAAATGTTCTAAACTATTTCTGTTTATTCTTCCAAATGACTTTTAGTATCTTTAAAATTGTTAAAATGTATTTATAATGGAGCACATGTAAATCTCTAGACTCATTTAAATAAAATTAACACCTTCACTATATTTATATTTGTTCTTCCCACACAAAATAAATTATAAAGCTCTACTTATATAGTTATTTTTCTCTCTTCTCAGTAAATTTTTCTTATTCTTCATAGAGAACTTGCATGTCTATTATGGTGTAATATAGATAACACAAAATCTGCAATTTTAGCTGTATCTAAGTGTTGAGTTCTGTGGCGTTAAGTATATCACATTGGTGTGCAACCATCCCCATTCTTCGACTACAGAATTTTTCATCATCTCAGACTGAAGCTCCATACCCATTAAACACCAACTCCCCATTCTCTTTTCCTGCCAAGCCCTGATAATCACCATTCTACTTTGTCTTTATGAATGTGGCTACTGCAGGTAGCTATATAACTGGAATCATACAATATTTGCCTTTTTCTTGTCTGACTTATTAGTTTACTTTGCAAGTTTTCCTCAAGTTTCATCCACTTAGTAGCATGTGTCAGAATTTCCTTCCTCTTTAAAGTGGAAGAATATTTCCTTGTATGGATATGCCATATTTTGATTAACCATTTATTTATCAATGGATATCTGAGTTGCTTTTATTTTTTGGCTACGATCGATACTATTGTTATGAACGTTATCGTATAAAGCATGTATCATTTAAAAAAATGTTTCTGGCCATTTTATTGCTGCTAGAAACAATTTCTTCCAGTACACATCTTAATCAGTTTTTGCTAGTATTAAGCTTTCGATGTTTGGATTTTGGCCATGGATTCAGCCATATTACCAAACACCTATATTGATTTTCAAAACATTTAACTTGATTCCTCAGCGCTTTCTAGACATATGAGAAAATCTTCCACAACCAGGATAATCTTGTCTTTTCCTTTCCCTCATTTTTAACTAACTCAGGTATAAACCTGTTTGCATTTGCGGAGGTCGTATCTTGTGGGTCTTTTCATTCTCAGGAAGAATCACCTGAGAAGCACTTGCTACATAACTCTTTGAGGTTCATTTCAGGGAATGTGAGCTGCAGTCAGGTGTCCCCAATTTTACCTTGTTTGATGCTTGCATAGTTTGATAATGAACAGTTATTTAACAGCATTCAGAACTCAAAGTTACTTTTCAAATATACTCTGATTTATTTTTTAAATGAGCATGTGCAATAATGGTTATAATTCTTCCCATTGGACAGACGAGTTAACTGAGTCTCCTAAAAATTCCATCCCTTGCTTTCCCAGTAGGGACTCCCTCCCCCAGTTTCCCCTTCACCAGGGTGATTTCATTCTCTCAGCTGCTGGGAGTGTGGCCACTGAGGGCTCACAGCTGAGTTCTCTGTGGGCGTTGATCTGAGTCAGAGGAAGCTACTTTGTCCAAGTTCACGCCCCTCCTGGAATTGCCATTTTGAATAATAGGTCTATATGGGGGTTCAGAGTGTTGACCCTTTTGCCCTAATACACTACTGCTCTGAGGCCACCCCCATTGTAGAGCTCTCTATGGGCCTGTCTGCGGCAGCTGCTGAGCAGCACGGAAGCCGGCCTTCTCCCTTCGCCCTGCCCCACATCCCTGCCTCCCCAGCACACACCTCAGTGAGCCTTTGGCCGGTGAATCTCCACCTGAATCTGTTTCTGGGAAACCCTAACCGAGAGATGGTGGAGTCAGGACCCACAGCACAAAATATTCTGCCTTTTTAACTACAGTGGGTGTGGGTCTGCGAACACTTTGAGGATGGGGCAGTTCCTAAGAGACTGGATATCTCCCATATCAGGATTTGAGGGGCAGGATGATCCAAATGTTCTCAGACCTGAGACCTGCTCAAACACCCTCGTGGCTGACATTTAAAAATAATTGGAACACACACCTATTGTAATCTATTCAAATGGACCACAAAGATGCATAATTAAAACATAAAAGCCAAATCACCCATCTTCCTACCCACACTACGAGCTCTCTTCAGAGATATCCACAGTTCATAATTTCTTTTTTTTTTTTTTTTTGAAAAAGAATAAAGAAGAGGAAGAAAGAGAAAGAGGAAGAGGGAGAGAGGATGGGGGTATTGCTTTATTGCCCAGGCTAGAATGCAGTCTAAATATGGGTATGCCTATAATTGTCCTTAATAATGGAGATATAAAAGAAAATGAGGGAAGAGAATAACAAACAAGGAGCCAACCAAGATTTCTTTTAAACTTCTAAGTTGATATGATGTGGTACTGATAAGAGTGTGTATTTTGTATATTTAAAGTGGAGAGTTCTATAAATGTTAATTACATTTACTTGTTCCAGATGTGAGTTCAAGTCCTGAATATCGTTGTTAATTTTCTGTCTCATTGATCTGTCTAATATTAATGTTGAAGTCTCCCACTATTATTATGTGGGAGTCTAAGTCTCTTTATAAGTCTTGTATGTCTGCGTATTCCTGTATTGGGTGCGTATATATTTAGGATCTTTAGCTCTTCTTGTTGTTGCATTGATCCTTTTATCATTATATAATGTCCTTCTTTGCTTCTTTTGATCTTTGTTGCTTAATTGTAACTTCTGCTTTTTATTTATTTATTTTAGCTCTCTGTTTGGTTGGTAAATCTTTCTCCATCCCTTGTTTGGAGTCTTTGTGTATCCTTGAATGTGAGATGGATCTGGATGCAGCATACTGATGGGTTTTAGTTTTTTATTCAAATTGCCTGTCTTTGGATTGGGGGATTTAGTCAATTTGAATTTAGAATTAATAATAATATATGTGAGTTTAATACTGCCATTAGCTGGCTATTTTGTCCATTAGTTGATGTAAATTCTTCATTATATTGATGCTCTTTTTGATAGTTTTTTTAGAAAGGCTGATACTGTTTGTTCCTTTATATGTGTAGTGGTTCTTTCAGAAGCTCTTGTAAAGCAGGCCTGGTGGTGATGAAATCTCTGAGTGCTTGCTTATTCACAAAAAAACTTTATTTTTCCTTCACTTGTGAAGCTTAGTTTGGCTGGATGTGAAATTCTGGGTTGAAAGTTCTTTTCTTTAAGGATGTTGAATATTGGCCCCCACTCTCTTCTGGCTTGTAGGGTTTCTGCTGAGAGATCTGCTGTAAGTCTGATAGGCTTCCCCTTGTGGGTAACCCGACCTTTCTCTCTGGCTGCCCTTAGCATTTTCTCCTTCATTTCAACCCTGGTGAATCCGACTATTATGTGCCTTGGAGTTGCTCTTCTTGAGGAATATCTCCGTGGTGTTCTCTGTATTACCTGGAGTTGAATATTATCCTGCCTTGCTAGGCTGGGAAAATTCTCCTGAACAATGTCCTGAAGCGTATTTTCCAGCTTGGATTCATTCTCTTGGTCACATTCAGGTACACCTATCAAGCGTAGATCAGGTCTTTTCACACAGTCCCATATTTCTTGGAGACTTTGCTCGTTCCCTTTTATCCTTTTTTCTCTAATCTTGTCTTCTTGTTTTATTTCATTGAGTTGGTCTTCGACCTCTGATATCGTTTCTTCTGCTTGATCAATTCGGCTGTTAAAACTTGTGCATACTTCACGAAGTTCTCCTATTGTGTTCCTCAGCTCCATCAATTCACCTATATTCCTCTCTAAATTGTGTATTCTTGCTAACATTTCGTCAAGTCTTTTTTCAAAGTTCCTAGTTACTTTAGATTGGGTTAAAACAAGTTCTTTTAATTCACAGAAGTTTCTCATTATCCACATTTTGAAGCCTGCTTCTGTAATTGGAACACACTCGTTCTCCATCAAGCCTTGTTCCGTTGCTGATGAGGAACTGTGATCCCCCGCTGAGGGAGAGGCGTTCTGATCTTGGGCATTCTCAGCCTTTTTTGGCCGTTTTCCTCCCTTCGTTATAAATTTATCCATCTGTGGTCTTTGAATTCACCGTCTTTGTAATTAGGTTTCTGAGTGGACGTCCAACTTACTGATTCTCAGCGCCGAAATCTGAGCAACCCACTGCGCCGACTAAATCAGCGGCGTTAAGATTGATGGTGCTTTTCCGACTCTGCACCAAGAACCGTCGCTCCAAGGCGCCGGCAAAACCGCCCTGCCGGTCACAAGAGTCGCGCTGGCGACCCGTGGGGCTCCTCCGCTGGGAATCTCCTGGTGCGTGAGCAACAAGAATTCATGTGAAGGTGTGGCGTCCTCTCATTCTTTGCGCTTTCAGTGGGAGCTACAATCCCGAGCTGCTAGTGATCAGCCATCTTGGATCTCTCTCCACAGTTCATAATTTCTTATGCTTTTCTTTCCTCCTGGAGAAACGATGATGATAGCTTTCCTCTCTTTTCTCTTTTTTCCCTTTCTCTCTCTCTCTGTCTCTGATGTGAAAGTGTATACACATATGTGTATATGTGGATATACATGTCTATATAGACACTCGTACACATATATGCTTAGTTCTGTTTTCACAAAGACCTTTGTATTAACACACCATGTACACCTTTTTTCAATAAAAATTTATTCAATGTGTATTAAAGATTATTATCATTGTAACACATATGTGCTTATCTAATTCTTCTTAATGGCTATTCTAACACGTGTGCCCCATAATTTACTTGACCAGTCTGCGTGGTGACATTGTTTTAATCATGTTGAAGTTTGTGCTATTACCAGGATGCTGCCATCCTACACACAGGTTTCATCGAGTCTGGTGACACTGTGGGTGATGTGAATTCCTAACAAGGATTGGTGTAGGGGGCGGGCATGTGACCCAGCTCTGGCCGATGAGACAGGAGGAGCAGTGAGCTCGGGAGCAAGTAGGAAGAACCTCCTCACATTCAGGAAGAAGGTGTGGAACAGAGGCTCTTCCCAGGCTCTTTCTGCCTCTGGATGTTGGTGTCGATGTGATGTCTGGAGCTGTCGCAACCGCCTTGCTACCAGCTCAAGGCTGAAGCTTCAAGACCAGAAAGATAAGGCTGAGAGAATCCCAGGGAAGTAGAGCTGGATACTGGGAGTTCTGTCCCTTGAGCTGGCGTCACCCAGGGACTCATCATGAGGGCAGAGCATTCCCTTTGCATTCAAAACATTTTAAATTGGGGCCTTAGTTGACATGCGGCTGAAAGCCTCTGAGCAGGTCCCGATGCCTCTGCAGGTTTCTTCTGCATGAGTTTCTCCTTCCCTCACCTCTTCTCCAGGTCTCCTCCTACTTTGTGGCTGGTGGATTTGTCTCCTCCCTCACGTCCCCTTTGTCCACCCACGATGCGAGAATGCTGGAGTCTGCCCACGTTGTCAGAAGCGGATTTTCCAGGAAGCTAATGGTGTTTAAGTGCAGGGCTCCTCACCACCGCAGAAAAGGGTCTGAGTGGGAGGCAGCAACAGGTGTTCTTGGCTGTATGTTTTATACAATTAAAAACGTCAAGTATTTACACTGCAGTTATTTAACGGCATTGCCTCTTTCTACTGTGACTTTCTCTTTCCGATTCTCCTCCTGCGTGCTGTGCGGGTGGACACAGGCATTTTGGTATCTGGCAAAGAGGAAGGTGAGTTGGGATGCATTTAACCCGGGGTGAGGGGAACACTCCCGTGCCCCTCAGTCACTCCTGGGCATAGTTACGCTGTCTCTAGTGGTCCTGCTGTAAAAGTGGCCACAGGCCCGACCCCGGCCCTATCACCCGCCAAGGATTTGACCCAAAGCAGCCGGGACAGAGGTGGCTCCTGGGTCACAACGTTTCCCAGCACAGCACATGGGAAGCCTGTGGCCAGTGCAGAGGAAAGCTAGAGTTGATTTCAGGAAATACAGAAGAGTCTGTAATGATTCTACACAAGAAGATCATCCCCAAGACACATAATCATCGTATTTTCCAAGACCGAAATGAAACAAAGAATGGTAATGATAGCTGGAGAAAAAGGACAAGTCACCTACAAAGGGATCCCCATCAGGCCAAAGGCAAGTTTCTCAGCTGAAACCCTGCAAGCCAGAAGAGATTGAGGGCTTATATGTAACATTCTTTAAGAAAAAATATTCAACCCAAAAATTTTATATTCAGCCAAACTAAACTTCCTAAGTGAACAAGAAATAAGATCCTTTTCAGATAAACAAATGTCGAGGGACTTCATTACAACCAGACCTGCCTTACAAGAGATCTTGAAAAGAGAGCTAAATATAGAAAGACCACTACCAGCTAATATAAAAACACACTTACACACACAAACCAGTGCCACTGTAAATCAACCACACAAGCAAGCCAACGTAATAACAAGCTAACAGCACAATGACAGGATCAAATACACACGTATCAATACTAACCCTTAATGTGAATGGGCAAAATGTCCCACTTAAGGTGCAAAGTGGCAAACTGGATTTAAAAAAAAAAAAAAAGCAAGGCCCAATAATATGCTGTCTTCAAGAGACCCATCTCACACATAATGAGAGTCATAGGCTCAAAATAAAGGGATGGGGGAAAAACTATCAAGCAAATTAAAAATAGAAAAAGGAAAACAAAAACAGAAAAATTAGAGTTGCAACCCTAATTTCAAACAGAACAGATTTTAAACCAACAAAGATTTTTTTAAAAAGGCAGAGTAAGTAATATGTAATGGCAAAGGGTTCTATTCAACAAGAAGACCTAACTATCCTAAATATGTATGCATCCAACACAGGATCACTCAGATTTATAGAAGAAATTCTTAGAGACCTACAAAGAGACGTAATAATAGTGGGAGACTTCAACACTCCACTGGCAGTATTAGACAGATCATCAAGACAGAAAATTCACAAAGATATTCAGGACCTAGACTCAGCATGGGACCAAATGGATCTGATAGACCTTTACAAAAGCCTCCACCCCAAAACAACAGAAAATACATTCTTCTCATTGCCACATGGCACATATTCTAAAGTCAACCACATAATTGGACTTAAAACAACCCTCAACATATGTACAAGAACTGAAATCATACTAAACACACTTTTGGACAATGGCACATGAAAATAGAAGTCAACACAAGAAAAATCACTCAAAACCATGCAATTACACAGAAATTAAACAACATACTCCTGAATGACTTTTGAGTAAACAATGAAATTAAAGCAGAAAGCATGTTCTTTGAAAATAATGAGAATAATAATACAATATGCCAGAATTTCTGGGACATAGCTAAGGCAGCTAAAGAAAATTCATAGCACTAAATGTTCATATCAAGAAGTTAGAAAAATCTCAAATTAATAACCTAACATCACAACTGAAATAATTAGAGAAGCAAGAACAAATCAACTCCAAAGCTAACAGAAGATAAGAAATAAGAAAAATCAGAGCCAAACTGAAGGAAATTGAGACCAAAAAAAAAATTCAAAAAATCAAAAGATCAACAAATCCAGGAGTTAGTTGGTTTTTTTGAAAAAAATTAATAAAATAGAAAGATCATTAGCTACACTAATTAAGAAGAAAAGGGAGAAGATACAAATGAACACAATTAGAAATGACAAAGATAATGTTACTTCTGACCCCACAGAAATAAAAACAACCATCAGAAACTATTACAAACATCTCTTCACACACAAATTTAAAAATTTAGAAGAGATGGAAGAATATTTTGACACATACACTCTCCCAAGACGAGCCAGGAAGAAGTTGATTCCCTGAACAGACTAATAACGTGTTCCAAAATTGAATCAGTGATAAACAGCCTATCAACCAAAAAAATCCTAGGACATGATACATTCACAACCACATTCTACCAGAAGTAGAAAGAAGAGCTGATACCATACGTACAGAAACTATTCCAAAAAGTTGAGGAGGAGGAACTTCTCCCCAACCCATTCTATGAGGCCAGCATCATCTTGATACAGAAACCTGGGAGAGATACAACAAAAAAAGAAAACTGATGCAAAAATTGTCAACAAAATACTTGCCTGCTGAATCCAAAAACACATCAAAAAGCTAATCCACTATGATCAAGAAGGCTTAATCTCTGGGATGCAAGGTTGATTCAACATATGAAGATCAATAAATGTGACCCTTCACATAAACAGAACTAAAGACAAAAACCACATGATTATCTCAATATATGCAGGAAAGGCTTTTGATAAAATTCAACATCTCTTCATGTTAAAACCTCTCAGCAAACTAGGTATTGAAGGGACATATCTCAAAATAATAAGACCCCGCTATGACAGACCCACAACCAACATTATACTGCATGCACAAAAACTGGAAGCATTCACCTTGAAAACTGGTACAAGACAAGAATGCCCTCTGAGAGAGGTATTGGAAGTCCTACTCAGAGCAATCAGGCAAGAGAAAAAATAAAGATCATCCAAACAGGAAGAGGGGAAGTCAAATTATCTCTGTTTGCAGATGACATGATTCTATTTCTAGAAACCCCCATAGTCTCAACCCAAAAGCTCCTTTAGCTGATAAACCACATTAGCAAAGTTAGAGAATACAAAATCAATGTACACAAATCACTAGCATCCCTGTATATCAACAACAATCAAACTGAGAGCCAAATCAGAAACGCAGTTTTATTCACATTTCACATACACATACACACACACACACACACACACACACACACACACACACCCCTAGGAATATAGCTCACTGGAGAGGTTAGGGGTAGAAGGTCTCTGCAATGAGAAGTACAAAACACTGCTTAAAGAGATAACATGAACAAATGGAAAAATGTCCTATGCTCATGGATAGGAAGAATCAATATTACTAAAATGGCTATAGTGTTCAAAGAATTTACAGATTCAATGCTATTCCTATCAAACTACCAATGACATTATTCACAAAACTGGAAAAAAATATTTTAAAATGTATGCGGAACTGGAAAACAGCTCAAATAGCCAAAGTAAAAGAATAACACAATGAAAAAAAAGCACATGGCATTCAGGCAAGAACCAGCATGATGTCCAGACAGCTCACTGCTTCTTCAGGACCATGGCAAGTCATGACCACATCAAAATCAAAGGAAGAAGAGGGACAATCCTGTCTTACACTCATGGGAAGAAACTGAAATACTCAGAAGACAGCCCTAATGATGACCACAGATATCCACCTAACAGCACCTGGCAGATGTTTGTGATTCTTCAGGCAGCACTAGGCTACCAGCAGGCACAAGCAGAACTCAGACCCCTCTTTGTCCCTGCTCATCTCTTCCCCTTTTCTGGACATCTTGGACATAGGGGTCCTGAAATCACATAAACAGAGTATAATAAAATGTAGGATCTTTGAAATTCCTTAAAGTACACAGAAAAATATTTTTTTTGGGGGGGGACGCGGTTTCACTCTTGCTACCCAGGCTAGAGTGCAATGGGACAATCTCGGCTCACCGCAACCTCCGCCTCCTGGGTTCAGGCAATTCTCCTGCCTCAGCCTCCTAAGTAGCTGGGATTACAGGCATGTGCCACCATGCCCAGCTAATTTTTTGTATTTTTAGTAGAGATGGGGTTTCACCATGTTGACCAGGATGGTCTTGATCTCTTGACCTCTTGATCCACCCACCTCGACCTCCCAAAGTGCTGGGATTACAGGCTTGAGCCACTGCGCCCAGCAGAAAAACATTTTATCTACCTTTATGCAGTCATGTATTCCTGGGTACCTGGGTGATCACTCACACTTTTCATCCGTTCCCTTATAGAATTCACCAAGGTGCCAAGAGGATCATTTTGCCCTGAACCCACCTGGAACTGCTCAGGTGCCAGCACACGGCTTCTGGCTGCATTTCTTACCCAATTCCTTGTTCAGTGGAAAACAACAGGCTTTGTAGCACCTGTGATTCATTTTCATTTCTACCTTATTTACTTTTGGGCCTCTAGGCTGATGATTACATTTTCCCTCTCTCTCATTTCCCTTTTATGCATTTTATATTTGCAGATGATTTTTCAAGTTACACAAAGCAATTTTTTGTTCCTGCCAACTTCTATAAAATATTTCTTTTAATTATTCAAGAGAATTTCTCCATAAATTAATGTTTTTAAATAAAGATGTATGAAAGTTTTTAAGACTTTTCATTAAATGGGACTAATTTCGTTACTCCTACTGTCTTTGTTGGGTATACATTTTAGGCTAGAAACAAAATCGGGTGCTGGAGAAAAGAAAGCAAAAGAGCCAAGTCCTCCATACCTGATGAATGTTCAGTCTAGAATTTTGGGTGGTAGACAGGCAAGTGGAAGTCAGAGGAGAGAATAGGGCACTGGAGAGCACAGAGAAGGGCACTAAACCCACAGAGAGGGCTGGGGGAAGAGGACAAGCCCACATCCCTTGGTTGGTCCTCACTTCCTCAGCACTTAGCAGCCCACATTCCAATTGCCAGCATTCCCACCAATTGACCTGTGCACATGGCACAAGTAAGTGTGAGAGCTAATAGCGCTGCACATTCTTCATCCAAGGGATGACACCAGCAGACATGTTCTATGCAACCTCCTGAAAGTTCCCAGCAGAACTGAGCTCTGGGTGCTCATGGCAGTAGCCCGAGAGCTCACATTTACTGTATTGGCCACCTTCTCTTCCCTGTATCATTTCCTCAGTGCCCCAGGAGTGTGTCCTGGGACTACCTCCCAAATAAACCACTTTCATTTGCATCTTCTTGTCAGAGTTTTCTTCTGTCAATCTAGACAGTCACCTTTATGGAAGATGTAATATCTACAGAATCACAAATGATGAAGAGGAATCAATGAGGTGACATAGGAGATGGTAATTCCAAAAAGGAGAGTCTGGGCCAAGACACATGGATGTCAATCATTGTCAAGTTCCATATGAGGTGGTGATGACCTTGACCTTTTAAATGACCCCATCCACTGAGCTACAGTTCTAAAGTAGCATAGCTGTGACTCAACATGAAATTTCTCAAATGTAAAAAAATTTTTTTTTGTTTGTTTCTTTTAAATATATATTTTATTGCATTTTAGGTTTGGGGGTACATGTGAAGAACATGCAAGATTGTTGCATAGGTACATACATGGCAATGTGGTTTGCTGCCTTCCTCCTCATCACCTATATCTGGCATTTCTCCCCATCTCATCCCTCCCCAACTCCCCAACCCCCCGTCCCTCCCCTAGTTCCCCCCCACAGACCTCAGTGTGTGATGCTTCCCTCCCTGTGTCCACATGTTCTCATTGTTCAACACCTGCCTTTGACCCTGTGTCCACGTGTTCTCATTGTTCAACACCTGCCTTTGAGTGAGAACATGCAGTGTTTGATTTTCTGTTCTTGGGTCAGTTTGCTGAGAATGATGATTTCCAGGTTCATCCATATCCCTACAAAGGACATGGACTCATCATTTTTCTGGCTGCATAATATTCCATGGTTTATATGTGCCACATTTTCCCTGTCCAGTCTATCATTGGTGGCATTTGGGTTGGTTCCCAAATTAGGGAACAAATTAGGTCTTTGCTATTGAAAACAGTGCTGCAATGAACATACGTGGGCATGTGTTCTTATAATAGAACGATTTATAATCCTTTGGATATATAGCCAGTAATGGGATTTCTGGGTCAAATGGAATTTCTATGTTGAGGTTTTGAGAATAGACTGCTGAGGCATCACACATGTCATGGCAATAACATAGAATCAGACTACACAGGTTAAAATCCTGATTCTTCCATTTACAAGCAGTGTAATTTTGTAAGTGTAAATTTGACAAAAGTGTAAATTTGACATATTTTCCTAACATCTCTGTGGCTCAGTTACTTCATCTGTAAAACAAAGACAGTAAAAGTACCTACTAAGTAGTTATTGTGAGATTATAATACATTATTGAGTGTTACGTTCATTATTAGTGTTAGCTAGTTTTGGTTTGTGAATATTTTAGTGATCTCCGGGAGGTAAATCACATGGGGAAGGAGACTCAGTCTTTATCCTCTAGGACCTCGTGGCCTGGTGGTGACAGAAATAGACACACATGTAGGAACCACCCTATGAGAAGGATAGAAAATTCCTCTGGTGCACATAAAAGTGCTGTAACACCCCAAAATCAAAAGGGTCACACCTGGCGGGCTACATGGACCAGAGAGGGATTCATAGACAAGGTTTATGTAGACCTAAACATGAGAAGCACGTAGCATTTGTGGAGACAAAGATATAGGGTGGAGTGGGCATCTCCAGGTAAACATTTGACAAAATTATGTGAGCCTGGACAGTTATGTGTCTGGAGAACATCAAAAGAGTTCAGTTTTTCTAGAGGCCAGGCTATGTAGTGGGCGAAAGGAAGAGTGCAGCCACAGAGGGCAAAATGCCAATGCTTCCTGTGCCAACGCATTCCTGCCAACTCTGAGACAGCTCAGGCATCCTCAGATATCTTCAATGCCATAAGTGACATACTGTGGTCTCCTGTGATCCATGCTTTCAGAGATTAAGAATGATTAATGTTTTCTTTTTCCAAATATCACTGGCAAAAAAAAAGGTACTAAAAACATTTTATAATAAAAAGCCATTGTGATACCATTTATAATGAAGTCCATCAGCAAAATGAAGAATACCCCCTCCTACACTCTAATAAAATCTGGCCCCTCTAGGCTGGGCACAGGGGTTGACACTTTAGATCCACAGTCTTACATGCATGACATGCCAAGAATCTCCTAAGGACAGCTCTTGGCTCCTTCCTGAGACCCAGACCCTGACACTCTGCTCATCCTCATGTCTCCTCTAGTTCAATAATTTCAATAATTACCATGCCACATGCTCAGACCAGGGCTGAAGTTCCATTCTTTCCTGCCCACTGTGCCCTCACCCCAGCCCTCAGCAAGTCCTGTCTCACCACCCCTTACAGCCATCCTGAGCCTCCTGCGAGCCACCTCCCCTCCCAGCCCCTGCAGGGACAGGTCACTGTCCTCCCTTTCCTGGACAACTGTAATGTCCTCCTGACTGCTCTCCACCCTCCCATTCTAACTGACTAAAAACCTGTTCCCTCCCTGTGGCTATGCCAGTCTTCTAATAACATATAAGGTGTCACGTCATGTCCTGGTAAAACCCTTCAAAGGCTTCTCATTACCCTTGGAATAAAATGTAAATTCTTCAGCATAATGAATATGGTCTGGCAGGAACTAACATCTGCTCATTACCAAAGCCAGTCTTTGTACCTCTCCTGCCTGCTGGTCCCTGACTCTCAATTCAGGAGTTTCCACTTGAGATCCTTTCTCCCTCAGGGTAAGTTCATGCTGCTTTTTTGCCAGAAAACCTTCTCCCTTGGGTTTCTGCAGGTGGCTGCTTCTCCTCCTGCAGCATGCAGCTCCCAAGTCGCATCCTCAGAGAGGTCTTTCCGGGTCTCTCTTTTTAGGTAGGACATTATTTGTCTACAAGCCAGGTAAAGGCAATACTGTATTCATCCTATTCTCTGTCAAATGTCTATGAACAATCTCTGGACCATAGAAGGCACCGAATATGCATATTGGATGAAATGCCTTTATGGGTGTATCAGAGACTTTTTCAGTGGGAACGAGATAATGTCATGTGAACATCTGCCAGTAGCACCCATGAGGTTGTGATAATTCTACAACTATTTATTACAACTGGCACTTCTAATTGCAAGAGTTAGGATGACCTTTGGATCATTTGAAAAATGACAAAACCTTGTGAGAAAATATCAAGATGCAATTGGGGAAGGATAAGAAATCACCCTGGAAAGAGAGACAGGAAGCACAGAGTGTCCCAGAAGAAGTGTCCTGGGACCCAGCCAGCAGAGCCTCTAACAGCAACACTGTCACCTTTTCTCCAGAGCTTCTCTGTGTCAAGAAGACTGGCAAGAACGTTGGACACATTGTCATTTTGTTCTTCATATATCCCCAAATAGAGAGGAGTATGCTTGCTGATGAGAAGATAATTCTTGACATACAGCAGGCACACCATACCTCTTTTTTGACCGAATGAACACATGCACCCAACACCCACCCTTAGGAAGGAGACATTGCTGGAGAGCTCCAAGATCCCAGGCAGGGCTCAGCAGTGATGACATCAGTGTGTGGTCCTGTGCGCTTGCATCAGACGCTGTCCTGAAGCTTTTTGTTGCAGATTCCTCATCTGCAAAATATAGAAACACCTTTCATAAAGACTGTTGGAGGATTCATTAATTCACTCAACTAATTCCTTACTGAACCCTGTGCTAGGGCTGGTACCACAGCATTGAGCAAACAGACAGTGTGCCCCTGTCTAGAACACAGGAAGCACAGAAAGAGGCGCAGAGATGGTTGATAAACATCGTGTACTTTCCTTCCTCGCCTGGGAGTCTCATGAATAGAGGATGCCTTGGCATAGGGTGTGCCCAAAGGAAGATAGCAGAGGAGGCAAAGTGGGAGCATCTCCACTGCGCTGCTACCCTAGGAAGAATCTGGTGTTGCTGAGTTCCTGAGAATCATAACATATCCTGCAGTGCAAACTCAGAGACCCTAGAGAAGGGCAATGGAGTGCTCTAGAGGGGTGCAGGAGCTGCTGAATGGGGATAAACCACGCTCACTGGGGGACTAGCAGTGGGCAACTTGATAGCTCAGACTCCCAAGGAGGGATTGATACCTCGCCACTTGTCCAAGTACATGCACACACACAGTCACACACAAATACACAGTTTCACACACAGAGAGAATCTCTCATATACACACAGTCTCTCTCATACTGCTGAGCACATTTCCAGCTTACCCCACCTGAATGCCGCCCCCCAGTGAACCCAGCAAGACCAGCGGAAGAGCCTCTGACTGCTCCAGAGGTGTGAGAATCCACACATCCTGTGGCTTTCAGTCAGGAAGATTCTGGGTGGCTTCTGATGCAGCAACAGGTGACTGACGCACACAGGATGATCTGAACACCTCTCCCAGCAGAGCCACAGTCCACCCTATGTAGGGTCCAGAGAGGGCAAATCTCCTCCTCCACAGACTGCGTGGTTTCTGCTGGTGTCTGCAACTGCCATGGGACATGTGGAGGGCAGTCCCTTCCTTCCGAATCCAACCTACGTTAGACGCTCTCCATGGGGGACAGGTCTGTGGGCAAAATGATGATTGTAGCAATAGACATGCAGAACTGGGTGGTGCCAGCAAGAAGTCCAGTGATGATGTCATGGACAGGGGGCTGAGGAGCTTCACTGCTGGAAGACTGGCCTTGGTTGGGATAACTCAAGACAATTGCAATAGGGTCAACACTCTCACAGTAAGGTAGCGTGAACTCAAGTCCAAACAGGAAAAGAGCAAGGGGGGATTTATAGCCAAGGAGCAGGGAGTGGCAGAAAGTGAGGAAACAATTACTAAGCAGAGACCTCAAAGGCAGGGGTTTCTGGCTGAACTGACCAAATAGGACTCTTGCTAAAGGCAGGACATAGCCTTAGACATCAAAGGTGAGGGATGAGGAGTTGATCAGATGTCAGCAGTGATCAGATGCCGAGAAGAGCAGGATTCTCCCGAGAATGATTTAGCAGGATTCTTTTCTAAAACTGGGCAATGCACTGGAGACCCAGGTTGAGACTCAGTGGAGAAGAAGGCTCAGAGGAGCCTGGGAGGTTCATTAGAGAGAGTCCTGTGGCTTCATCCAGCTCCTCTGTGACAGGAGGAGAGGGCAGGCAGGGCCACAGGAGGGGGCAGGCCTGTCCTGATGGCCTCTGGCTCCAGCTCCAGCACCCAGTGATGGAGTTCAACAGTATTCCAGGCAGGGACAGGATCCACTCTCCACAGTCACTGCACTCTACTAAAGGAAATGATATTTAAGGTTATGCAAACAGTGACAGGGAAGTTCCAGCCGTGACCCGGATGGGGATGAGGAAAAAAAACTCTGATGACTCAGAGATGCCAACGGGATTGCTTTCCCCTTCAGAGCCATCTGTTTTCTTCTGGGCCAGGCCCCTGAAGACTGTGACCAGGGAGTCGGGGAAGTTCCTGGATGCACCATCCAACAGCCTGACCTCTCCCCGTCCTCTCCGCTTGGCTGTGGTTCTCCAGTCACTGGCTCTGCTCAGAAGAACAGACTCCTTGAGAAAATAAATAGCAACGCTGTCATCTAAAATCCTAAGAGCTATTTACACCTTGATCCCTGAGCCTAAACTGCCCAAGGATTCTCTTCCCCTCATAGAGGGCCAAACTATCAGACCTCAGATGCTGGGCTCTGCACCCCACTTCTCCTGCAGGGGCTTCTGGCCTGCTTCCTGGCAAGTGTCACAGTTCATAATAACATGGCATTGTCCTCATCAGAGCTCAGATGCTCACCATCTGATGGTAATGGCGGCCAATAGGCCGGGAGCATCCCACATCCCCCACATTTGGGAGCAGGGAGTGGGAAGGAGGAAAGGTGTGTAAGGGACAAACTTGACCCCAGAGAATGACCAGCACTCCATAAAGGAGGCTCTGGGCTTCCCCTTTAAGAAGACACCAACTCCCGTGGCAGCTCAGTCTCGACTCCTATCATCAACACTGATTGTTAGTTGTTCCAAACCTGGATGTGCGAAATCTCAACTCCTGGCCCACTCGATTTAACCACTTGTACATTAGGTGATGTTTATGTCTTTAGGTGTTTATTTTAGTGTTCCCCTTTATTGTTTATTTTTTACAGAGAACTTCTGTCACTCACCTAATTTCTCACTCTACTAATTCAATCATGGGATCAAGAAACACGCAGCCTGGGAGAACACAGTTTTTTCTTTCATCTCCCGGTAGAATGGAAACATGCCCCCTCTTGGGCAGCTGGATTCCTCTAGGTTATAAGGGTGCTGGAGGCCCCAGGCTTGGTCCTGAGTCTATTGTTTCTCTCTGGGTCCCTGCTGGCCCGTCCCTTGGGCTGTAGGCTATGGCAACTAAGGCTCCATCTTTTCTTCTTCTTCTTTTTTTTTTTTTTTTTTTTTTTTTGAGATGGGATCTCACTGTGTTGCACAGTGTGGTCTGGAACACCTAGGCTCAAGAGATCCTCCCACCTCAATCTCAAGAGTCGCTGTAAGGTACAGTATAACACTGAGCTACTGTAAATTTCAACCACGCTTAAGCATCACTGCAGAATCAAACACATCTTGCAAGTTTTGAACCACTAGACCCTGCAATTTACAAAGCACCTCACCTTTCCATATACGTGACACAGAGAAGGCAAAACATTTGACCAAAGTCACCCAGCAGCTAGTGCAGCTGTCCATCTACCCTAACCTTCCACTTCCATCACCCATACTGGATGCATCTCTTGTGGCTCCTGAGAATGTCCTACACGGGGGTCTGTTCCACTGAGATTAGAGTGGTCGCTGTATCAGGTCAGTTGACCCTCCCTGTGGCTCGCTCCAGTGTCCTGCAGAGGATAACCACTGGTGGTGGCATCACATACAGGAAAGCAGGCCAGCACTCCAGCCCCCACCGGACACTCCACTCACTACCATATGCCTGTTATGTCGGTGACCTGCACCTTCTTCCTAACAACAAAACAGGAAAGACTTGTTTATGTATATAACAGCTTACCCTCTGCACAACACATCCTCCTGAGACACCGGCCCCAGTGGCCAGGGAAGTTGGGGACCACAGAGGAGACCCAACTCCCACACTTGGGAGGTGACCATTCTGCTCACAAGCACCTGGCCAGGGGCTATCCTCTCTTTCCCCGTCTAGGGATCTCTCCCCATTTTTCTGTCTAACTAGGAGGCATCATGTGCAGCCCTGTTTGAAGACCTTCCCTCCCTCTCCCAGCAGTAAACACCATGCCTGGAACACCTGCTGTGTCTGGTGGGGTGCATGGCTTTTCTAGGGGTGCTGGATTCACAGTGGGATGAGACCACTTGGCCTTGGGTAACAAGGTCCCCAATTTTAACACTGAACATGAACCCATCAGTAACGTTGTTTCCACTGTTGAGTTCCTGCCGATCCAGCCTGGCCATGGCCGAGCCCCAGGATCACAGCAGGTCCGGGCAGACGCTGGCCGACCCTCAATCTCCACCACTCCCAGGAGAGTCCTCTGGGTGCCCTGCAAAGGCCCAGGGTTTCTGGGTGTTTCTGGTCAAGCCTGCCACCTCACCATAAGGGTGTTTGCCACAGGGTCACCTTCAGGCCTGCAGGGTGAGGTTGAGACAACACGAGGAGCAGCTGTCTGCTCAGAGCCCCACCTCCCCACTCCTGGAGTCACATTCCAGCCCAGGCCCACAGCCTCGCGAGCTGGGGGCTCTGACAACCAACAGGGCACGCAGCTGGCCACGTCCTCGGTCTGGGGAGAAGGAGAACTCACAATCCTCACAATGAAGCAACTCAGGGGCTGCTGGAAAGCCACGCTGAGCAAAGGACAAAGACACCCGGGGCTCGGACTGCAGGACTCATTCCTGGGAAGCTAAGGACAGGCGACAACGCAGTCTGCAGGGCCAGATGGGCGCTGCCAGGGTGGGGTGGGCACGAGGGTGGGCTGCAGAGGCAGGAGGACCGCATGTGGGGCGAGGCAGAAGTTACAGGTCTAGACAAAGTGGTAACATGGGTGTACGCATTTATGAAATCTCTCAGGTCAGACACATACAATTAGGCATTTTATTGTATATAAATTCTACCTTATTCAAAGTGATTTTAAAAATATTACATGAGTTTTCCAAGCAGTGCACAGAGGACCAGCACCGGCAGCATGGCTCCCAGAGGGGAGGAGCAAGAGAAGCCCGTGGGCTCCCACATTGATCCTGCAGATGCGGCTCCTTCTTCTGACACCCCCACTGTCTTCCAGGAGTGTCCCTGCACCTTCCACCTGGCTCCAGCTACAGTCATGGTGAGATTCCAGGTCACTCCCTTCCCTGCTCACACCCCCTCCAGGAGCTTCCTCTTCCTGGAACAGGCCCGCCCAGCCCCAACTCAGGGCTTTGCACTGGCTGTTTCGGCTGCCTGGAGCTTCTCAACCTTTCCTCCTCTCCAGGGAGGTCTCTCATAGAGACCTCCCTGACCAGGGTCCAGTGGCACCCATCTCTGTCTAACTGAATGACTATAATTCCCTAATCTAAATTATTGATGACCACTCCCTGTCCTCCCACATACCCTAAGGGGCTGGGCTATGCAGTACCACAGCCACCGCAGCCACTCGTGGCAACAGGGCACTTAAAATGGGGCCAGTCCAAAATGACGCTTGGTCTAACTGTAAAAAATACACAGGGAACTTCAAGACATTCCGCAGACACAAAAGAATGTTAACTAGCTCCTTAAGAATAATTCTTATGTGTTGAAAGTATTTTGGATATATTAGGTTAACATTAAAATACTAAAATGACTTTCAGCTGTACCATTTAACCTTTTCAAATGTGTCTCCCAGAAAGTTTTAGTTGCCCCTGGGCTTTGCTCTCTGTTGGGCAGCAGCTCTGAAATATTATATCCATGGCTCCATTGTCCAGACTGCCTGGTGCAGGGGGAAGCTGGTGACAGGTTTGTTTCTTGAATAATGATGAGTTATGACAAGAGAACCCAATGACCTTTTTTCCAAAAGTTGATTACTGTATGTTTGGCAAAGAAGTTCCCTAGATCAGTGCATGGGCAAGGTCATCCTGGAGCTTCTGAAGCAGGTTCCCTGCTCCAGGAATTCCCAGACCGTGACCATGTGCTCTTGGATACCCTTCACAACTGAAGCCTTAGGAGACCAAGCCCTGTATTTCTCTCTTTCCTGAGGAAATAGGCGGTCATCAGGTTTCGCAGCCTGGGGAGCAGTGTCACCTCTCTGGAGTCCAGGGTGAGCCAAGTTTTTGAGCACTGGGGAAGAGGGGCAGGGCTGGGGGAGGTTGCAGTGAGGACAGGAGTGAGGACGAGGAGGAGAAGGAGGTATGGAAGGAGCAAAGGTAACTTAGGGAGAGAGGGAAGTGGTTGGGGATGGAATGGGAGATACAGACAGAGGAGGAGGGGTAGAAAGAGGAGGAGAAGCCAGGGGCAGGGCCAGGGAGCAGGTGGGGCTGGTGCACCCAAGCAGGATAAAAGCACAACTGCCTTCTGGCCTGGGCTTCCTGCCTCAGGCCCATGCTTCTTTGCTCTCAGGGAGCTCCAGCTCCTTGCTCTGTGTCCCAGCAGACCATGGCCTGGCCCCTGAACACCCCACTGCTGCTGCTGACTGCCTTGATGATGGCCGTGGCTGGGAGTGCCTCAGCCCAAGCTGGGATGGCCGTGTTAGGTGGCGTCCATGCAGCAGACCTCAATGACAAGAGTGTGCAGCGTGCCCTGGACTTCGCCATTAGCGAATACAACAAGGACAGTCAGGATGAGTACTACAGCCGCCCCCGTCAGGTGATGGCTGCCGAAAAGCAGGTGGGTGCTGTCCCCACCCCAGGGGTCCTAAGTCCCACCCATGAGAGCATTCCCCCCAAATCAACATTAACTAAAGCTTAGACTCATTCAGCTTTCCCTGACTGTCCACTGCCAGCCTTCATGCCCTAGGACGTTCCTGGGACATGAGGGCATGAGTTCAGCCCTGTCTTGTCCCCTCAGCCTTCTTTAACCTACAGCAGCCACTGTGTCTGTGCCATGGTGTTGACATTTGCCAGGGTCCAACAGGTGCAGATGGGACTATACCAACTCTGGGTGGGCTTGGCACTGCTCAGGATGAGATCCAGGCCATAAGGCTCATCCTTCTCCCTGAGTCCTCTCCACAGGGGCCACACGGGAGCCTGGCCCTTTGTCTTGCATATCCGTGCTTCTCTCTTCAAGTCACACCCTGGGCACAGCTTGTTCTTAGGTGCTGCAAGGACAAATTCGCATTTAGACAAAAAGTTTTATCAGTAAGGCAATTTTACTTTCTGCAGAAAGGGTGCTACTCATCAGCAATCTTGCCACGAGAGCACACTAAACAAAGGAAAGGCAGGAATATTTATCTTTTACACACTGGGTCTTTACCACCGTATCTTATCTTTGTTGGTGCGCGCTGGACTTCACAGTCTAAGCTAAACTTGAGTGGCTGGCAATTTACAACTTTCTTAAATAGGTAAAAGCAACGTAGAACAAAGGAAAAGACGAAGTTGCTTGTGCAAGGACTTAGAAAGGTAATAACATTTCTAAGTAAGGAAGGGGCATGGGCTGCGAGCTGGGACCTGCCTGAGCATGTTCAGAACAAATATGTTGGTTAAAGTACAAGGACATAGAGTGTATTTATGTTTTGTATCTAACAGCTACATAGGATAGGGCTTAACAAAGAGTTATTAGCAAATACACACACACATACACACACACACACACACACACGGAGGCTTTGAAGTTAGTCTTTAAAAGAAACTATTTCTGACATTTATTGTTCATTCTTTAACAAGAAAGGAAACTCTGATGAGGACTTTTTACTTTCCACACTCATCATATGCTTTGCCACAGTTGTGACAGGTCATGTCTGGGGGTGGCACTGTGCAGAGAAAGGACTCAGTTTTCTACTGAAGTCGCAACTGTGAGACATGTGACTCACTTTAGAAATACTGCCAAAATCACACCTGGAATGCGGGCGCTAGGGAGGCAGTCTCTTTCTCATTGGCCCAAAACATCCAAGTATGTGAAGCCTCTTATTTCCTGCTGTAAATGAGCTGTAAATAAATCTGGGTTAATAGAGGGAATGAGGTGTTCTATGGGCTGAATGAGCTGGAAGTTAGCTCCTGGCATGCAGGTGACAGCCTTCCTGGGATAGCTTCAGTGTCCCTGCTCCCTGAGCACAGGGAGCAGAATTCAGTTAATCCTTTGCCGTGGGAAGGAGCATTCTCTTGAGGCTTAGACCCTGCCCTGAACACCTGGTGCCAGGGCTGTTTCTTTGTCCCACCCCGGCTGGCTGCCCAGAGCTGTGCCTTCTGTTACTGAGTCCAGTGAAGGGGGGTTTAGGTCCTGGCTTTTCATCTGACCTGCTTCTGATTCTCCTCCTACTGGGCTGCATGAGACATTATGAGTTACTCAGAGAAAAGAAGTTACCAGGGAGACCTGGGACACAGTACCCCTGCCAGCCAGCAGGAGAAAGTGGCTCGTGTGCCTTTTGGGTGACAGTGTGGGCAGCATGAAGCCCCAGGCAAGCCCAGTGACTCAGTCACATTGAAGTGCCTGTGTGCGCGTGAAACTGACAGCATGCTGTCCCTGCCTCCTGCTCTTCCTTGCTTGTAGATCGTGGGTGGGATGAACTATTTCTTCAATGTGAAGTTTGCTAGAACTACATGCACCAAGTCCCAGCCCAACTTGGACAACTGTCCCTTCAATGACCAGCCAGAACTGAAAGAGGTACGTGCCTGATGTGGGTCAGGGGCAACAAGCATGCAGAGCAGTGTGTGCGAGTGTGTGCCTGTACTGCACACGTTCAGGAGGGTATGTGTGCACACGTGCAGATCTCTGCAGAGCCATGCATGCAATGATGTGTTCATGTGCATAGGTAGATGCATGTGTGTTTGGCACACATGTGCAGATGTGTATTGTGAAGTGAAAAAAATGCGTTTGTGCATATGGAGTTTTGTGTGTGCATGAATGTATGTGTGGGGTGGTATGCACATATGGGTATGCATGTGGAAAGGTGTGTGTGTGTACACACATGAGGAAGGTGCACAGGAGTGTGTATGCACATGTGTGTGGATGTGTGGAGTATTTGGGTTCACATACAGATTATTGTGGGTGAGGGTTGGTGTGAGCTTATGTAGATGCTTGTGTGTGCAGATGGAGTGGTGTAGGGCAGGGTGATGAATTTGATTTGCTAAGCGGGCTTTAGTTTGGAAATGGGGGGAGTGGGAGCTCCACCCTGTGTGCTGTGGGTGTTGCCTGCTGGGGTGGAGGAGGCAGGTGCCGGGCTGGGTTCTGGGAAGAGGCAGTTGCAGTGCTGGGATCTGGGAAGAGAGAAAGGGCTCTGTCTAATTCCAGCCTCAGGCCCCTGCCAGTAGCCACAGCCAAACTGCGCATATTAGAGGGAATTAAATGCCTGTTAGCTGAGAAACCCTGGACCTGCCCCAGCTCACCCAACACCAGCCTCTCCAAAGACCCGGGATTTCTTCTCAGGTCTTTGCTCAGGGGAGAGCCACACGGTCCTTGTCATCTCCTTGTCACCTCGGGCACTTTGAGTTGCAATTTCCAGTTCCCTGGGTTCTTCCCTCCATCCCCTCTTAGTGCGGGCCTGGGTGCTGGAGGTGGAAGGAGCTGGGGGCAGTGAGCCGCTTCCCCCTGCCCTGCACCCTTGGGGCTCCCGAGGCCTTGCACAGGCTGCTCCTCACAGAGCTGTGCTGGGGCAGGAATCCTGCGGGCTGGGTGAGGGCCCAGTGCCACCTGGGGACCTGGAGCCTTGGGAGGGGCAATCAAACAGTCACTGCCCAGTTGGGCTCGGTGCCCAGGAACCTGGCAGGGGTGGGTCGGTGGGGGGCTCAGTATCTCGTCTCCATCCATTCTCACCCCCATTCTGATGTCCTGTTCCTGGGCATCTTTTGCTTTAACTGTAACCCACACTGATTCTCTCTTTCTTTTCCCAGGAGTTCTGCTCTTTCCAGATCTACGAAGTTCCTTGGGAGGATAAAATTTCCATGGTGAGCTACAAGTGCCGAAAAGGCTAGGGATCTGTGCCAGACCAGCTGCACCGACCACCGCCTACTCCCACCCCTGTAGTCTCCCACCCCTGGACTAGGGGCCCCCACTCTGGGGAAGGTCTCCCCACACCTGCACCAGGAGACAGAGAAGGCGGCAGGAGGCCTCTGTGGCTCGGCAGGGGGTGCTGCCCTCCCTCCTTCCTTCTAGCTTCTCACAGCCCCTGTGTGCAGCGCACACCTCCCCCCACCTCCTGCAATAAAACAGTAGCATCGCCTCGCTCTGAGTTCTTGGCTGTCTGGGCATGTGCACGCAGGCGGGGTGTCCATCGTTCCCTCGTGAAGCCTCCTTGTTCTGCTGGTGTGGAGATCAGAGGAGCGTCTGGGAGCTGAGGCAGCCACAGCAAGGCCATCCGAGGAGCTGCGTGGCTTTAGGAGACCTGAGCCTCAGAACAGGGAGAGAGCAGCCAGGGGCTAGGGACCCAGGCCTTCAGCCGCAGCAGCCCCTGGTGAGGGGTCAGGGAGAGACGGGCGCCCAGGCTGCTGCCCCGGAAGCTGGGCTGCTGCTTTGGTCTGAGCTCCTGGTGAGACCAGGAGGAGGGGCTGGCTGTGTCCACAGGCAGGGGCCAGGCCTCGGTGGAGCTAGCCAGGCTGTGGATTCCATCTGTGCCTGCAGAGTTGAGCAGACTCCAGGGACTCAGCTTCCCTCATCCAGTCCCCTAGACACTAAATACATAGCGATCGATGTCTGCTTCTTTCCACAGGAGACTGGGCCCTTACATGGAAACAAAGTCCAAAAGAGTGTATGTGTGCGTGCGTATGTGTGTGTGTGTGTGTGTGTGTGTGTGTGTGTGTGTGCAAACTGATGGGGAGAATGCCGACCAGATCAGAGACGGGCAAGATCACACAGAGAAGGCAGCACTGGCTCTCATCCGTCCTGGGAGGGTATGCTCCAGGATAGGTGGGTGTGCCCTAGGAGGGTTTTGGCAATTCACACCCACCGACCCATTCTCTGGACTTGAAGTTTTAAAAAGTCCTTGTGTCAAACTTAATATTAAGGATAGAGAAGTTAAAACACAAATGGGACTGGCATGCAGTGGACTGGTTTTTTCCAAGGAGGATGTTTCAATTAATCAAAGACATCTCCTTCATGTCAGCATCATTCATGGAATAGTAGATATCTGTACCTCAAGCAGGAGGCTTAGGTCACAGTCCTAAGACACGTGGCTCCGGCCCACGTGGCCCTTCTCTTTGCTATTTTAGTTCAAAAAGAGGGGGTGCAGCCCTCAGTGCAGGTGCCTCTGGCCCAGGGCTCTGAAATACCTTCCCCACTCAGAGCTGCATTGACCAAGCATGGCTGCCATGAACAGTGAGGGGGAAATGACGAAGGGGAAGCTGCTGAAACAGCCCTGAGGCCAACACCCCATGTGCCATGCCTAGGAAGCCAGGAGGAGGGGGGTCTGGCAGGGAGAGTGGGGAGCATCTGCTTCCATTTCCTCTCCACGACCACAGTAGTTTTTCAGCCAGGTTGTTTTTCATTGTCTCCTCCCTATGTCTGCATTTTAAAAACTAACAAATGCTATGGCTGAATGTCTATCGGTGTGGTTGATATGCCTGCATATGTCAGTAGCACGTTAACTTCAAGTGAATCAGGAGTTGATTTTCAGCGTAAGGGGTTTCCCCCTGCTCCCTGAGTGGCAACAGCCATTTGGTATTCAACGCTTTTTTCCTTTTTTTTTTTTTTTTTTTTCATGACACTGAATGGTAGATCCTCTCTCAGCTAAACTGTGAGCTCCTGGGGAAAAGAGAAGGAATGTTCGCTCACATTCCCTAAGGAGCATTTGCTAGCAAAGTTCA
Source organism: Saimiri boliviensis (assembly GCF_048565385.1). Lineage (NCBI taxonomy): Eukaryota > Metazoa > Chordata > Mammalia > Primates > Cebidae > Saimiri > Saimiri boliviensis. The sequence continues at coordinate 73,767,793 of NC_133457.1, forward strand.
CCGTTCCTGTGGACACAATGATTGCAATTCACAGGGAGACTCGAGCCGGCTTTAGAGTGCTCCATCACTTTCATCCTCCTGTATTCTACTCCCATTGAATGTAAGGAGGAGGTAGCCTGCTGCTGTTCAGTTACATGGAAAGTAAGAAACCACCATGAAGAGGTTGGTATGCATCTAACTTCCGCACAAGCCCAGAGCATTACATCCACATGTCAGCACCCATAAGCAAACGCTGAAATGGTGTGCAGCCACTGATCTCATTAGCAATCTGATGAATGTTCTAGAAATGGTGTGTGTGTGTGCACACTCCTACATAAACACATTCATAAGCTTCAGAGAACAATGGAGTTTCTACAAGCTCTCGATGAACTCCCATATTAAGGGACTTTGTTCTGGAAACCTGACCAGCTGTTGTCAATTCCCTTCCTCCTGCCTGCTCCTGAGTGCAAAGACTAAAAGTATCCGGCAATGAACTTCCCAGCCTTCCTCTCCCCTGCGGAAATACAGCTCAGGTCCAGCCAACAGCTGCCAATCACTCTGCAGGTTGCTACTAAGGAGTATCTGCTGGATAAACAGAGAAAAGTCCTCTGAAGAGAGTTCTCTTTCTCTGTGTCTCTCTCTCACTGTCTCTCTCCCCACCCTCCTCTCATGCCCTGTGACCTCCCCCTGCTCCTGCTCCTCACCTCTCAGGCTGTAGTGTGGGACAGGATGCCTCGGGCTATGGTGTCCGCCTTTCACTCATGAGCAGTGTGCTCAAGAACAAGAGCTCAAAGAACGATGGAGAAGATGGAAGGAAACCACCTGAGCCCCTGCTGAGGACACTGCACCAACTCTGTGACCACCACCCCCACGGCCTTTGATAAATGACCAGTGGGCATCATGGGCAAGGCGGCCACTGTTTCTGAGGAGCCCAGTTACCTGCAGCCAGGATGCTCCTAGGAGCAATAGAGCTGACACATCACTAAGTGTCAGTCCCAGAGCCAGGGTGGTAAATGAAGCTTACTGTGTGACAAGAACATAATTTAGCTGAAAATTACATGGCCTGACACCTTATCCCCAAGCTAGCTCCTACTTATTTACTTAAGAGTCCAAGGGGTTTCTGGTACCTCCCCAACCTTCCTCATCAGGTGGATCAAATAAAATTATGTGAGTGAAAATATTTCAGCAAGTCCAATACAGATGGACATTTTGGTTTGTGTTTCACTAAGGATGAGAAGGGGAAAAGAGATCCAACTGAGTAAGAGGGTTTTGAGAACAAGTAACTTTCCAAATGAAGCATTGGTTTTCTTCAGCAGGTCTCAGGTGTGAGAACCTCTGGATCATCTGTGGAAGGGAGATAACCAATCTCTAAACAAAAATGTTCCAAACGTTCACAGACCTGAGACGCACTGCAGTTAAAAAGGCAGGATATTTGCTGTGTGGGTCCTGACTCTATCAGCTCTAGGTTAGCGTTACTGGAAACAGACTCAGATGGAGATTCATGGGCAAGAGGCTCACTGACGCATGTGCTGGGGAAGCAGGGATGTGGAATGGGGAAATCAGGCTGGGTGCTGCTCAGCAGAGGCCACACCCAGGCCCATGGGGAGCTCTGCAATGGGAATGGCCTCAGAGTGGTAGTGGGCAAAAGAGTCAACACTTTGTAGCCCCATATAGACCTATTCAAAATAGGCAATTCCAGGAGGGGCATGAACTTGGACAAAGGGGGTTCCTTCGACTCACATCAATGCCGGCAGAAGGACTCAGCTGTGAACCCTCAGTGGCCACACTCCCAGCAGCTGAGAGAACCAAGTCTCACTGGTGAAGGGAAAACTGGGGGAAGGAGTCCCACTGAGAGAGCAAGGGGTGCAGTAATCTCTAGGAGACTCAGTTAACTCGTGTGTCCAATGGGAAGAATTATAACCATTATTGCACATGGTCATTTAAGAAATAAATGAAAAAGGGTATTTGAAAAGTGACATTGAACCCTGCATTATGTTATGTAATTATTGGCTAGTAAGATATGCATACGGCAAGGGGGATAGATTTTCACATGCCCCCATGTGGAGCACAAATTGTTACCCAGCAAGCGGCTCTTAACCAACTCCTAGATGCCTCCTGTCGTGCTGAGTCCTGGGAATAAAAAGACACATAAAACATGACCTCCTGCAAATGCCAAGAGGTGTATTACTGAGTTAGCTAAAAACATGAGAAAGGAAAAAATAAGATTAGTCTTATTTATAAAACATTTCTTCATATGTCTAGAAAGCTCAGAAGAATCAAGTTAAATGTTATGAAAATCAATATAGATATTTGGCAACACGGCTGAATGCCTGGCAAAGACCCAAACATCAATAGTTTTCCTAGAAGCTAGCAGAAAGTCATCGGAATGGGTGAAGAACAAAATCTCGCTTCTAGAGGCAAGAAAATGGACAGCAATGTTTTTAAAGAGAAAGGCACTTTGTAAAATAATGTTCATAATATCCATAACAGTGTTATTCACTAGAGCCAAATGTAGAAGCAACTCAGATATCCCTTGACAGATAAATGGAAAAAGAAACTCTGATATACCCATACAAGGAAATATTCTTCCACCTTAAAAAGAAAGGAAATTATGACACATGTCATGATATGAATGAACCTTGAGGAAATTATACAGAAGCAAAATAAATGAGACAAGAAAAAGGACAAATACCATGGAATCCAACTTATATGAGCTACCTTCAGTAGCCACATTCACAGAGGCTCAGAGTAGAATGGTGGTTACCAGGCCTTGGGAAATAGGGAAGTGGGTAGTTAACGTTTAATGGCTACAAAGTTTCAGTCTGGGTGGAAAAAAAAAAAAAAATCTCTCATTGAAGAATGATGTGATGTACTTAACGCCACAAAACTCTACAATTAAATACAGCTAAAATGGCAATTTTCATGTTGGATATATTTTATCATAATAAAATATTTTTAAAGAGATGAGCAAGTTCTTTGTGGAAAAATAAGAAAAATTTACTGAGAAGAGAGATAAAATAAATTATATGACTAGAGCTTACATTTTTGTATGGGAAGAACAAGTAAGGTGAAGATTTCAAATGAATCTGTAGTTAATTGTGTTCCCTTCAAAATACATGATAATAATTTTGAAGACACTAAAAGTCATTTGTAAAAATACACAAGAATAACGAAAAATATTTGGAAAATTACTCATGATGAAGCAGGAGTGTCCAAGAGAAACAGAACTCTCGGACATCGAACTAGGAAAGAAGAGGTGATTTATTCGGCCTGGAGCAAGGTGACATAGTTGTCTAACAGCCAAGCTCACCTAATAAAGAGACATTCTGCCTTTATATAGGCTTACAACTCTAGATATTGCACGTGAAAGGGTGTTGGGTTTACGGTTTTAGAAATTACCGTTTTAGAAATTACGGTTTTAGAAATTATGTGAGGCCTGGTGCGGTGGCTCACACCTATAATCCCAGCACTTCAGGAGGCTGAGGCGGGTGGATCATGAGGTCAAGAGATTGAGACCATCCTGGCCAACATGGTGAAACCCCGTCTCTACTAAAAGTACAGAAATTAGCTGGGCGCACCTGTAGTCCCAGCCACTTGGGAGGCTGAGGCAGGAGAATTGCTCGAACCAGCGAGGCGGAGGTTGCAGTGAGCCTAGATTGTGCCACTGCACTCCAGCCTAGAGCCTGGAGACAGAGCAAGACTCTGTCAAAAAAACAAACAAAAAAGATCGATGGAGTAGGCATGGGGTGGGGTTTGAGCTTGTTTAAGTAAAAACAATGCCTTCTGGAAAGATTCCCCCATACTACACCTGCAATCTGATCTATAGGAAGGCGATTAAGGAGGCACCAGCCGATCAGACCTTTCTTCTACTGAAATGCAGTGTGGAAGTCAAGGGGGAGGTGATCCTAGATGCTTGGGTCTCTTTCCTCACTGATGCCTCATATTAAAATATATTCTAGAATTAAAATAATGTGATGAGGATGTGAAGTAACCACTGCACACAAATCTGTTGGTTGTTGCCTGTCGTGGCCGTCAGCTCATAGCCGATTTCAAGAAGCACCATGTGCTGAGTGCCCACATGGTGCCGAGTGCTGGGGAGGCTGTGGACAGCAACAGTCCCCAGGGTGGGCGGCTGTCATGCCAGGCACCACCAAGGAGGAGCCCGCCCCAGCCTAGAAGGATGGAGGTCCGAGGGAGGGGGGCTTCCTGTGAGTGATGGCACCTGTGCTTAGACTGCGGACAAGGAGTGAGAATGAGGAAGAGACTGGAGGCAGGAGTTTCAGAATGAGGACTAGAAAACAGGCTGCGAAGGCGCGGTCTGGCAGGGATCTGCAGGACTCCCTCGCGGAGGGCGCGGTCTGGCAGGGATCTGCAGGACTCCCTCGCGGAGGGCGCGGTCTGGCAGGGATCTGCAGGACTCCCTCGCGGAGGGCGCGGTGTGGAAAAGTGTAGGCTGGAGGGAGCAGCGCCTTGTGCCCAGCAGGGCCTGTGAGCCACAGTAGTAAGGTCGAGGGTGGTTGCCCTATAGAACTTTTCAGCAGAGAACACAATATTGAAAGGGGTGTTTGAGAGACAGCACTTGGAGAGTTTGGGGAAATGCATCAGAGAAGGTCACGGGTTATTCTGTCAATTGTGACAGCAGATTAACCTGGAGGACATTGTGTTAAGCCAGACAGAGAAAGACAAATATCACATCATCTCATTTGTATGTGGACTCTAAAACGTCAATTTATAGAAGTCGAGAGTAGAACGGTGGGGGAATGGTGATAACCAGGGGATGGAGCAGGCGAACGCTGAAGAGATCTTGGCCAGGGCATCTGCATTTCTTGATATAGAAGAACGTTATAATATATTAGAAAGGAAAGAAATAATCTATTTGGCATTACTTGATATATAAAGAGAGAGAGAGAGAAAGACAAGAAAATGTTAACAATGATTATTTCTGTATATGAGGGGCAAAAAAGACCTGACAGCTTCAGAGGCAAGGCTGTGGAGCCAGCGGAAATTTCATACCTGGGTGGGAGTGTAAGATGGTACAGGTGAAGAGGGAGACCCAGGCTTCCGATATCAATGTCCTCTTGGACTAGCACACTGCATTTCAATAGAAGAAAAAGCTGACTGGCGCCTCCTGTTTCATCTTTCTGTAGGTGGCAGGCTTGGTCTTGGGGAAACTCCCCGGAAGACACTAGGTTTTTTGTTTTTTTTTGTTTTTGGTTTTTTCTTTTTCTTCAAAGACAGGGTTTCACCATGTTGGTCAGGCTGGTCTTGAACTCCCGACCTCAGGTGATCTGCCCGCCTTGGCCTCCAAAGTGCTTGGATTACAGGCGTGAGCCACCACGCCTGGCCCTAAAAGACACTATTTTTACTTAAAACAAGATCGAACTGTAACCTTTTAACATGTGAGTCCTAAAACTGTAAACCGGAACCCTTTTCATATGTGATTCCTGAAACTGTAAACAGAGACCTTTTCACATGTGATTCCTGAAGCCGTAAACCGAGACCCTTTTCATATGTGATTTCTAAAGCTATAAACCTAAGATACTTCCACATGTAATATCTAAAGTACAAGCCTATGTAAAGGCAGAACCTTCCTTTGTTAGAAGAGTTGAATTTGGATAAATCATTTCCTTAGCTCCTGGCTGTAATAAACTCCTTCCTCCTGTATTCAGTGTTTGGGAGATTCTTTTCCTGTGGCCTTTCCTGCTACACAACCACTTTACAAATGTTTGTTATACACTGAAATATACACTAACCCCACTGATTTTTGTGTGAATGCAAGAGCATTTGTTATACATGTTCATCATAGATTTGTTATAAAAAACAGAAACCGACAGTCTTAAAGGGAGCCAAGACTCAGGGTGCATTAGGACAGAGCAATGGGAAATGTGGAAATACAGGGGTATTGAGCACCTGTATTTCCCAGAGGCTGGGAAGCAGCATGGAGTCTCAGAGCTGCAAGAAGCTTTTGGAATCTGAAGTCACCAACTGAGTGTGAGAACTAAGTGACAGAACTTCCATCCTGGGTGTTGGTTGCTGGTGAGCTCATCACATGAGATAGTGAGTTGGTTTGTGGAGGACTTGAACTTGATTTAAGCTTCCCAAAGAGCTGGAAGTACAGATGAGAAATTAGAAGAAGTTGGGCCATATTTATATATATTTCATCATATATATACATATAACACGTTAGATATAAATACAGATAATATATATAATATATTATCTATATAAAAGATGCCTTTCAAAGACAGGAAAGCAAAATGCAAAACACTCTGAGTTGTGGGGAAGGAAGAATAAAATTTTGGTGCACAAACTAGAAAATGTAGAGGAAATGGGCTGGGTACAGTGGCTCTCACCACAATCCAAGCACTTTGGGAGGCTGAGGCAGGCAGATCATTTGGGGTCAGGAGTTCCTGACCAGGCTGGCCAACATGGTGAAACCCCATCACAACTAAAAATACAAAAATTAGGGCATGGTAGTGCATGCCTTTAATCCCAGCTACTTGGGAAGCTGAGGCAGGAAAACAGACCCAGAAGACAGGCTTTGCAGTGAGCTGAGATCATGCCACTGCACTCCAGCCGGCATGACAGAGTGAGACTCTGTTGGGAGCATTTCGAGCAGGCCCTAAGCCTGATATAAACAGGCCTTAAAGAAACTAGACATACACAGAATAGCTATAGCACTGTGACATCCTCGTGTTGGCAGTGGCGGACATGACTAGAGGTGTTGGTTTCCTGGAGCCAGGGAAAGAAAGACCTGACCCGCCCTTGGGCGGAGGACTGCTCTGGGGGCTTCTGAACCATAAACAATAGCGTGAGCGACACATGCCTTAACGGCGTGTTGCAGCTGCAGTAAATAAGCATGCCAGAGCCTGTTCCTTGCCGCTAATAAAGAATGCTTTGTTCCTTTGGAAGAATACTTTTAGTTAAGTGATAATTATCACTTGCTTGCTGTCACTAAATGTGTGGATCAGACTCTGTTTGAGGCTCTCGCTGGGAATGCTGAGGTCCCCTGTCTGTCCCATACCTCTTTGCTCTTTATCTCTGTGTCTGTTTCTTAATTCTTTCAGCACCGCCTGGGTTGGGGTCTCTGCAACCAAGGTGGTCTCAGCAAGAAGAGAAAGATGGTCTGTCTCAAAAGGAAAAAAAAAAAATAGAAAATAGAGAATAAATGGATAAATTCCTGGAAGCATACGTTCTTCTAGGATTGAACCAGGAAGAAACAGAAATCCCGAACAGACCAATAACAAATAGTAAAATTGAATAAGTAATTAAGAAAAAAAAAAAAAAAAAACTCTCAACAAAACAAAGACCAGAACCAAACAGGTTCACAGGTGAATTCTGTGACACATACAAAAGGAAGTGATAGTGATTTTACTGGAATCATTCCAAAAATTCAAAAAGAAAGGAATCATCCCTAATATCCTACAAAGCCAGCATCAACCTGATACCAGGACTAGGCAAGGATACAACAGAAATAGAAAACTACAGACCAATATCCCTGGTGAACATAGATGAAGAATTCCTCAACTAAAAAATAGCACACTGGTCTGGCAGCACATCAAAAAGATAACACACTACAATCAAGTGGGTTTGATTCAAGGGATGCAAGATTGTTTTAACATACATAAGTCAATAAATATGATTCACCGCATAAAGAGACTTTAAAACTAAAATCATATGATCATATCAATAGATGTCTAAAAGGTATTTGACAAAATACAGCATCTCTTCATAATAAAATTCCTTACCAAATTGGGCATAGATAGTACATAGCTAAAAATAATAAAGACCATATGTGACGAACCCATAGCCAACATCATACTGATTGGGTTAAAGTTGAAAGCATTTCACCTAAGAACCAGAACAGGACAAGGAGGCTCATTGTCCACTCCTATTCAACAGAGTACTGGAAGTGCTAGCAGGAGCAATCAGGTAGAAGAAAGAAATGCAGCAGATTTAATCGTACCTGCCCAGCAGCTCTGAATGGAACAACGGAGCTCCCAGCATAGCACCTGAGCTCTGATAATGGCCAGACTGTCTCCTTAAGCCGCTCCCCAACCTCCGTATAGCCAAAGAGACACCTCATAAAGGAGAACTCAGGCTGATATCTGGCAGGTACCCTTCTAGGATGAAGATAACAGAAGGAGAAACTGGTAGCAACCCTCACTGTTCTGCAGTCCCCGTGGGTGATCCCCAGGCAATCGAGGTCTACAGTGAACCTACAGCAGTCCTGCAGCAGAGAAACCTGACTGTTAGAAGGAAAACTAAAAAAAAAAAAAAAAAAAAAAAAAAAAAACCAGAAAAAAAAAATAGCTTCAACGTTAAATAAAGGAGACCTCATTCAAAAGTCACCAACTTTAAAGACCACAAGTAGATAAATCCATGAAGATGGGAATAAACCAGTGCAAAAAGGATAAAAACACCAAAAGCAAGAACACCTCTTCTCCTCCAAGGGATCACAACTTCTCACCAGCAAGGGAACAAAGCTGGATGGAGAATGAGTCTGATGAATTGACAAAAGCAGGCTTAAGCAGGTGGGTAATAACAAACTTCTCTGAGCTAAAAGAACATGTTCTATTCCAATGCAAAGAAACTAAGAACCTGGAAAAAAGGTCAGGCAAAATGCCAACTAGAATAACCAGCTTAGAGAAGAACATAAATGACCTGATGGAGCTGAAAAAAACAGCACGAAAATGTCATGAAGCATACACAAGTTTAAAGAGCTGAATCTATCAAGTAGAAGAAAGAATATCAGAGATTGAAGATCAACTCAATGAAATAAAATGTGAAGGCAAGATTAGAGAAAAAAGAGTAAAAAGAAATAAACAAAGCTTCAATAAATAAATATGGGATCATGTGAAAAGACCTAATAGGTGTACCAGAATGTGATGGGGAGAATGAATCCAAGCTGGAAAACATTCTGCAGGATATTATATGGGAAAACTTCCCTAACCTAGCATGGCAGGCCAACATTCAAGTCCAGTAAATACAGAGAACCCAACAAAGATATTCCTCAAGAAGAACAACCCCAAGGCACATAATCGTCAGATTCACCAGGGTTGAAATCAAGGGAAAAAATGCTAAGGGCAGCCAGAGAGAATGGTCAAGTAACCCACAAAGGAAAGCCCATCAAACCCACAGTGGATCTCTTGACAGAAACCTTACAAGTCAGAAGAGAGCGGGGGCCAATATTCAACATCCTTAAAGAAAAGAAGTTTCAATCTAGAATTTCATATCCAGCCAAACTAAGCTTCAGAAGTAAAGGAGTAATAAAATCCTTTATGCACAAGCAAATGCTGTGAGAGTTTGTCACCCACCACCAGACCTGCCTTACAAAAGCTCCTGAAAGAATCACTAAATATGGAAAGGAACAACCAGTACCAGCCACTCCAAAAACATATCAGATGGTAGAAAGCATCGACGCAATGAAGAAACTGCATCAACTAACGGGCAAAACAATCAGCTAGCATCAAAATGGCAGGATCAAATCCACACATAACAATATGAACTGTAAATGTAAATGGGCTAAATGTCCCAATCAAAAGACACAGACTGACAAATTGGATAAAAAGTCAAGACCCATCAGTGTGCTGTATTCAGGAAACCCATCTCACATGCAAGGACACATATAGGCTCAAAATAAAGGGATGGACAAAGATTTACCAAGCAAATGGAGAGAGAAAAAAAAGGGGGGGGGTGGATTGCAATCCTAGTCTCTTATAAAGTAGACTTTAAACCAAGAAAGATCAAAAGAGACAAAGAAGGGCATTAAATAATGCTAAAAGGATCAATGCATCAAGAAGAGCTGATGATCCTAAATATATATGCGCCCAACACAGGAGCACCAGGACATATAAAACAACTTCTTAACAAACTTTGTAGTTTGTTAAGAGTAAGTAAGTCTCTTTATAGAGACTTAGACTCCCATACAATAATAGTGGGAAATTTTAACACTCCACTATCAATATTAGACAGATCAATATGACAGAAAATTAACAAGGATATCCAGGATTTGAAGTCAGATCTGGACCAAGCAGAACTAATAGATATCTACAGAACTCTCCACCCCAAATCCAGAGACTATACATTCTTTTCAGCACCACATAACACTTACTCTAAAATTGACCACTTAATTGGAAGTAAATCACTCCATGGCAAATGCAAAAGAACGGAAATCATAACAAACAGTCTCTCAGACCACAGTGCAGTCAGATTAGAACTCAGGATTAAGAAACTAACTCAGAACCACATAACTACATGGAAACTGAACTACTGGCTCCTGATTGTTGACTGGATAAACAATGAAATGAAGGCAGAAATAAAAACAACCAGAATGAAGACACAATGTACCAGAATCTCTGGGACACATTTAAAGCAGTGTCTAGAGAAAAATTTATAGCAATAAATGCCCACATGACAAGGAAGGAAAAATCTAAAATCGACATCCTATGGTCAAATTGAAAGAGCTAGAGGAGCAACATCAAAAAAACTCAATAGCTAGCAGAAGGCAAGAAATAACTAAGATCAGAGCAGAAGTGAAGGAGATAGAGACACAAAAACCCTTCAAAAAAATCAATAAATCCAGAAGCTGATTTTTTTGAAAAGATCAACAAAATAGACCACTAGCCAGATTAATAAAAATGAAAAGAGAGGAGAATCAAATAGATGCAATAAAAAACAATAAAGAGGATATCACCACTGATTCCACAGAAATACAAAGTACCATCAGAGATTACTACAAACAACTCTATGCACATAAACCAGTAAACGTGAAAGAAATTGATACATTTCTGGACACTTGGACCCTCCCAAGCCTAAACCAGGAAGAAGTTGAAACCCTGAATAGACCAATAGCAAAGGCTGAAGTTGAGGCAGCAATTAATAGCCTACCAACCAAAAAAAGTCCATGTCCAGACAAGTTCACAGCTGAATTCTACCAGACATACAAAGATGAGCTGGTACCAATTCTTCTGAAACTATTCCAAACAATACAAAAAGAAGGAATCCTTCCCATATCATTTTATGAAACCAACATCTTCCTGATACTAAAACCCAGAAGACTCAACAAAAAAAGAAAACTTCAGGCCAATATCCATGATGAACATAGATGCAAAAATCTTCAATTAAATACTGGCAAACTGATTGCAACAGCACATCAAAAAGCTTATCCATCACCATCAAGTAGGCTTCATTCCAGGGAAGCAAGGCCGGTTCAACATACTCAAGTCTATAAATGTAATCCACCACAAAAACAGAACCAAAGACAAAAACCACATGGTTATCTCAATAGATGCAGAGAAGGCCTTTGACAAAATTCAACAGCACTTTATGCTAAAAATCTTCAGTAAACTACGTATTGATGGAACATATCTCAAAATAATAAAATCTATTTATGACAAACCCATAGACAATATCATACTGAATGGGCAAAAACTAGCATTCCCTTTGAAAACTGGCACAAGACAAGGATGCCCTCTCTCACCACTCCTATTCAATATAGTATTGGAATTTCTAGCCAGAGCAATCAGGCAACAAAAAGAAATAAAGGGTATTCAATTAGGAAAATAGGAAGTCAAATTGTCTCTATTTGCAGACGACATGGTTGTATATTTAGAAGAACCCATGATCTCAGCCCAAAATCTCCTTAAACTGATAAGCAACTTCAGCAAAGTCTCAGGATACATAATCAATGTGCAGAAATCACAAGCATTCCTGTACAGCAATAACAGACTTAAAGAGAGCCAAATCATGAGCGAACTCTCATTCACAATTGCTACAAAGAGAATAAAATACCTGGGAATACAACTAACATAGGATGTAAAGGACCTCTTCAAGGAGAACTACAAACCACTGCTCAAGGAAATAAGAGAGGACACAAACAGATGGAGAAACATTCCACGTTTATGATTAGGAAGAATCAATATCATGAAAAGGCCATATTGCCCAAAGTAATTTATAGATGCAGTGCTATCCCCATCAAGCTACCAATGACTTTCTTCACAGAAGGGGAAAATCCAACTTAAACTTCATATGGAACCAAAAGGGAGCCTCCATAGCCAAGGACATTCTAAGCAAAAAGAACAAAGCTGGAGGCATCATGCTATTTGACTTCAAACTATACTACAAGGCTACACTAATCAAAACAGCATGGTACTGGTATCAAAACAGAAATATAGACCAATGGAACAGAACAGAGGCCTCAGAGGCAACGCCAGACATCTACAACCATCTAATCTTTGGCAAACCTGACAAAAACAAGCAATGGGGAAAGGATTCCCTGTTTAATAAATGGTATTGGGATAACTGACTGGCCATGTGCAGAAAGCAGAAACTGGACCCCTTCCTGACACCTTACACTAAAAACAACTCCAGATGGATTAAAGATTTAAACATAAGACCTAACACCATAAAAACCATAGAAGATAACCTAGGCAAAACCATTCAGGACACAGGCATAGGCAAAGACTTCATGACTAAAATACCAAAAGCACTGGCAACAAAAGCCTAAATAGACAAATGGCATCTAATTAAACTCCAGATTTTCTGTACAGCAAAAGAAACAATCATTAGAGATTGCATGGCAATCAGATTAAGATTTAAACATAAGACCTAACACCATAAGAATCCTAGATAAAACCTAGGCAGTACCATTTGGGATATAGGCATAGGCAAAGACCTCATGACTAAAACACCAAAAGCAATTGCAACAAAAGCCAAAATTGACAAATGGGATCTAATTAAACTAAAGAGCTTCTGCGCAGCAAAAGAAACTATCATTAGAGTGAACCAGCAACCTACAGAATGGAGGAAAATTTTTGCAATCTATCCATCTATCAAAGGTCTAATATCCAGAATCTACAAGGAACTTAAATGTATTTATTAGAAAAAGGAAGTGGGCAAAGGATATGAACAGACATTTCTCAAAAGAAGACATTTATGCAGTCAACAAACACATGAAAAAAAGTTCACCATCACTGGTCATTAGATAAATGCAAATCAAAACCACAATGAGATACCCTCTCATGCCAATTAAAATGGCAATCATTTAAAAAGTCAGAAAATAACAGATGGTGGCAAGGCTGTGGAGAAATAGGAATGCTTTTACACTGTTGGTGGGAGGGTAAACTAGTTCAACTGTTGTGGATGACAGTGTGGTGATTACTGAAGGATCTAGAACCAGAAATACTATTTGATCCAGCAATCCCATTACTGGGTATATACTCAAAGGATTATAAATCATTCTACTAGAAAGATGCACGTGCATGTGTGTTTACCGCACCACTATTTACAATAGCAAAGACTTGGAACCCAAATGCCCATCAGTGATAGACTGACTAAAGAAAAGGTGGCACATATACACCATGAAATACTATGCATCCATAAAAACAATGAGTTCATGTCCTTTGCAGGGATATAGATGAAGCCAGAAACCATCATTCTCAGCAAACTATCACAGGAACAGAAAAACAAACACTACATGTTCTCACATGGGGGGCAAGGGGAGGGAGAGCATTAAGACAAATACCTACTGCATGCAGAGCTTAAAACTTAGATGACAGGTTGATAGGTGCAGCAAACCATCATGGCACATGTATACCTATGAAACACACCTACACATTTAGTACATATATCCCAGAATTGAAAGTAAAAATTTTTTTTAAGTGGGCATAGGATATGAACAGGTGTCTTTCAAAAGACAACATACAAGTGGAAAACAAGCATGTGAAAAAATGCCCATCACCAAATATCTGAGAAATGCAAATTGAAACCACAGTGAGATATCATTGTATGCCAGGGTGAAAGGCTGTTATTAAATGTCAAAAGACAGCAGAGTCCAGAGCCCAGTGGTTCATGTCTGTAATCACAGCACTTTGAGAGGCCAAGATGGGAGGATTCCTTGGGCACTGGAGTTCAAGACCAGCCTGGACAACATAGTGAAACCCTGTTTCTACAAAAAATAAAAATTTCTTGGCATGGGCCTGTAGTCCTAACCACTTAGGAGGCTGAGGCAGGTGGATCATTTCAGCCCAGGAGTTTGAGGCTATAGTTAGGTATGATTCTGCCACTGCCTTTCAGCCTGACTAAGAGTATGAGACCCTATCTCAAAAGGAAGTCAAAAACAAACAGACATTGAACAAGATGTGGGGAAAAGAAAACAATTATACACTGTTGGTGGAAGTGCACATCAGTACAACCTCTACAGAAAGCAGGATGATGATTTCTCAAGCAACTCAAAGTAGGACTACCCTGTGATCCAGCAGTTCCACTACTGGATAGGTATCCTAAAAAGAAATCATTATGTAAAAATGACATCTGCACTTGTATGTTTCTTGTGGCACTTTTCACAATAGCAAAGCCATGGTATCGATGGACAGTTGGATAAAACAATCTGGTGTGTGTGTGTGTGTGTGGGTGGGTGTGTGTGTATGAATATTACTCCATGTATATGCATATATGTGCTTGTGTGTGTGTATATATGAATATTATTCCATGTATATGCATATATGTGTGTGTGTGTGTGTGTGTATGTGTGCACGTGCACTATGGAATACTACCCAGACACAAAAATGAATGAAATTATGTTTTTTCAAGCAACATATAAGGAGGCCATTATCTTTAGTGAAATGACTCAAACTGAAAATCAAATCTGCATACCCTCACTTGTAAGTGGGAACTAAACAATGGGCACACAGGGACATGCAGAGTGGAATGACAGACACCGAGGCTCCAATGGTGGGAGAGTGGGACGGTGGTGAAGGTGAAATGCCACCTAGAGGGTACACTGTACACTCTCTGGTAATGGGTACCCTGAAAGCCCAGATTTTACCTCTGTGCAATATATCCACATAATATAACTATACCTGTACCCCAAAATCCATAAAAATAAATATATCTCCCAGGTTAGACACATACAGTTAGGCATTTTATTGTATGTAAAGTCTCCCTCATTCAAAGCAATTTTTAAAAATCAAGTGAGTTTTCCAAGCAGTGCACAGAGGACCAGCGCTGGCACCATGGCTCCCAGAGGGGAGGGGCAAGAGAGGCCCGTGGGCTCCCACATTCATCCTGCGGCTGCCGCTCCCTCTTCTGACACCCCATGGCAGTCTTCCTGCACCTTCCACCTGGCCCCAGCTACAGTCAGTGTAAGATTCCTGGTTGTCCCCTTCTCTGTTCACACCCCCTCCAGAAGCTTCCTCTTCCTTGAACAGGCCCGCCCAGCCCCACCTCAGGGCCTTTGCACTGGCTGTTCCGGCTGCCTGGGGCTCTGTCTCCTGTCTAGGCAGGGCTTCGCACCTTTCCAGCCTCACAGAGACTCCCTGACCAGGCCGGGTGGCACCATCTCTCTCTACCCCATACTCTTACTTCCAACGAGGGACTTATTTCCTCATATGAATTATTGGTTATGGCTTTCTCATCCTCCCACACACCCTAAGATGCAGAATCACTGCCACCAGCCACATGTGGCCATGGGGCTCTTAAACTGAGGTCAGTCCAAAGTAACATTTGATCTAAGTGCAAAAAGCAAACAAACAAACAAACAAACAAAAACAGGGAATTTCAAAGACTTACCCGCATTCAAAAGAATGTAAACGATCTCATTAACAACTGTGCTCACGTGTTGAAATAATATTTTGGATATATTAGGTTAAACAAGAAACATTATTAAAATCATCCTCAAGTTTCTTTTTACCTTTTTAATGTGTCTACTAGAAAACTGAAAAGTGCTCGTGGGTTTGTGTCACATCTCTGCCCATGGCTCGGTCACCCAGGCTCCATCTACAGGTCCTAGACCACATGGTATCAGGAGGAGCTGGCGAAGGGTTTGTTTATTGAAAAGCGAGGACTCATGAAAAGAGAACCTAATGACCTTTCGCAAAAGATTAATTCTCTTATGTTTGGCAAAGAAGTTTCCCGGAGCAGGATGTGGAATAAGCCTTCCAGGAGCTCCTGAAATCATCTCTGTTTCAGGGATTCCCAGACCCTGACCAATCTCTGCCAGATGCCTCGGAACACTGAGGACCCCAGGATGCCAAGCCTTGCACTTCCCCTTTCCTGAGGAAACAGGAGGTCACAGTGCTTTCACAGCCCAGGGAACAGTGTCCCCTCTCTAGGGGTAAGTGTGAGCCAAGCTTGGGAGCAGTGGAGAGGAGGAGCAGGAGAGTAGTGAGGAGGAGAGGAAATGGAGGCGCAGGCCCAGGAGGGGCAGGGGAACCTAGGCAAGGAGGAAGGTTGCGTGTGTGGGGGTGGGGGGGGGCAGGGGGCGGTGTAATGAAAAGAGAAATGGAGAAAGAGGGGGATGGGCAGAAGGAGGAGGAGGAGTCAGGGGTGGAGCATGGAAGGAGGTGGGGCTAGGGTTGTCCAATAAAAGCACAGCTGCTGCTGGTCTGGGCGTCGTGCCTCAGACTCTCACCCTCCTCTGCTGCAGCTCCAGCTCTGTGCTCTGCCTCTGGGAGCCCATGGCCCGCCTCCTATGCACCCTGCTGCTCCTGCTGGGCGCCCTGGCCTGGAGCTCCGAGGAGGAGAATCCGGAGCTTGTGGGTGGCCTCTATGATGCAGACCTCAATGATGAGAGAGTACAGCGTGCCCTGGAGTTTGCCATCAGTGAGTGGAAGAAGAACAGCAAAAACGTGTACTACACTGACTCGCTGCAGGTGCTGCGAGCCAGAGAGCAGGTGGGTGCTACCACCACACCAGGGATGCCATAGCCTGCTTTGCCCCTTCAAGAGCATTCCCAGCAAATCAGCACTGACACATTCATGATCTAAGGCTCAGACTCGTTCAGCTTTCCCTGACTGTCCACTGACAGCCTTGATGCCCAGCGGCGCCCCGAGCACGAGTGCATGGGTTCAACCCTGTCCTGTCCATTCTGTCTCCTTTAACCTGCAGCAGCCGCTGGGTCTGTGCCACAACTGTGGCATTTCCCAGGGTCCAGAAGGTGTGGATGGGCACTGTGCTGACTCGAGGTGGGCTTGGTGCTGCTCAGGATGAGATCCAGGCCATGAGGCTGGTCCTTCTCCCTGAGTCCTCTCTGCAGGGGCCACACCAGAGCCTGGCTCCTTGTCCTGCAGAACCCTCCTTTTCTCCCCAAGTTACACCCCTGGGCACAGCCCCTTAGGGCTAGCAGCCCTCACCCTGAGGCTGGCTGACCACGTCCTGCAGCCCAGGACTGGGGAGTTCCTGCTGGGGTGGAGCCTGCCTGATGACTCTGCCTCTGCCAGGTGATGTAGAATTAGATCTCAGCTGGATGAGGACAGCAGTCACCCTGCAATGCGGAGTCGGGGGTTGAGTCAGGAAGGAGTTTCAGTGGGGCTACGGGGCCCAGTTTGACCTGTGTGCCATGGCAGAGTAGCAAACACTGACACAGCCTTTAGAGCTTCTCTACCTTCTCCTGGGAATTTACATGAGTTCAGACCAGCCCCGTTTCTCCTGCAGCCATCAGCTGAGGCCCTCTGGCAGCAAGTCTCCCTGAAGTGTGACAGTAACTCAGAGTGAAGTAGTGGATGATGTGGATTACTGAGTCAGGGATCCTAATTTACAGACAGGTAGACTCACACCCTAGAGAGCACGTAACTTCCTCTTGGTTCCACAGCCTGGTTTCAGGGTTCCTTCTCCCCAGTTCTGACAAGTTGCGTCTCCAGGATGCCCTGTGTAGGGAAAGCGTTCAATTCTCTTCTGCCAGAGCAAGTTTAAGGTGTGAGAGTCTAGAAATACTGGGGCCAAAATCCCACTCAGAATGGAGGCATTAGAGAGAAAGTCTATTGGCCTAAAACATCGATGTGTGTGAAGCGTCTCATATCTTACCGACAAATGAGGGAATCAATCTGAGTTAAATGGCAGAAGTGAGGTGCTCCGTGTGCTGAATGCTAGAAACTGGAAGTTACAGGAGATCTAATCATCAGATGACAACCTTCTTAGAAGAAGTACAGTGTCCCTGCCCCCTGGGCCAGCAGGATTCAGTGAATCCTTTGCACTGGCACAGAGAAAAAAGTTACCAGGGAGACCTGGGGCACATCGCTGCTGTCAGCCGGCAGGAGATAAGTGTGTGCCTTGTGGTAGCAGTAGGGGCAGCTCATGAAGGCAGGAATGAAGCCCCAGGAAGTCCAGTGACTCAGTCACAGTGAAAGGCCTGTGTGTGCATGAAACTGATGGAGAGCACTGTCTGGGCATCCTGCTCTTTCCCATGTGTAGGTCGTGGCCGGGACGATCTACCACTTTGACATAGAGATGGCCCAAACCACGTGTGCCAAGTCCCAGCCCAACTTGGACAACTGTCAGGAGGTATGTGCGTGTTGTGGGTCAGGGACAGTTGTGTACTGCAGAGGTGTGTATGTGTGTGTGTGTGTGTGTGTGCACGTGCTCCTTCACATGTGTTGAAGAGCATGTGTGTGTGTATGAGTATGCCTGGAGCAGGGCCTGCAGGCATGTGTACATGTGTATGGGGAGACGCATGTGTGTTGTGCACACACGGGCAGATTTGTGTTGGGAGGGACTTGGGGGTTGTACATTCGAAGTTATGTGACTGTGCATGTACTTGTGAGATAAGGCATGCAGTTGTGGTTTTCACAAGGAAAGCTGCATGTGTATACATACACGTGTGAGTGTGTGGGGAGGTGCATGGGAGCATGTGTGTGTGCATGTTGTGTGTGGGAGGTAGGGAGGTTTGTGCATAGATCCACGTGGGTGAGGGTTGGGGTGAGTTCATATAGATGCCTATGTGTGTGCATGTAGATGGGGTCGCAAGGGTGGGGGGGTGATGAATTTGATTTGTTAAGAGGGCTTTAGCTTGGGAATGGGGGTACTGGGAGCTCCACCCTGTGTGCTTTGGGGTGTTGCCTGCTGGACTGCAGTAAGCAGCTGCAGGGCTGGGTGCTGGGCAGGTAAAAGGGCTCTATCTAATCCCAGCCTCAGGCATCTGCCTGCAGCCACAGCCACACTGAGCAGATTAGAGGAAAGTAGAGGCCTGTTACCCGCGGAACCCGGGACCTGCCCCGCTCAGCCGACACCAGCCTCCTTGTGAGGTCTCCATTCTGGGGAGAGCCGCAATCCCCTTGATGCCCCCTCCCCATGCCCCAGCTCTTTGAGGGGTAGTTCCCCTGCCCTGGGTTCTTCCCTCTTAGTGCTGGAGGGGGAAGGAGCTGGGAGCAGTGAGCCGCCTCCCCCTCCCGGCACCCTTGGGGCTCCCAAGGCCTTGCACAGGCTGCTCCTCCCATGGCTGTGCTGGGGCAGGAATCCTGCAGGCTGGGGTTGGGGGCAATGCCCCCTGGGGACCTGGAGCCTTCCATCCCCCCTGCGAGGGAGTGGAGCCATCACTGTTCAGTTTGGCTCAGTGCTCTGGGACTCAGCAGGAGCAGGTGGGGCCCAGTGTCTCACCTCCATCCATCCTTGCCCCCACTCTGATATCTCATGCTGGTCACCTCCTGCCTTAACTACAAGCCACACTGATTTTCCCTCTCTCTTTCCTTTCACAGAAACAGTTCTGCTCTTTCCAGGTCTATGACGTTCCTTGGGAGGACGTAATGTCCTTGGTGGAATCCAGGTGTGAGAAAGCCTAGTGCTTTGTGCCAGGCCAGCTCCACCAACCACCTTCCACTCCCATGCCATTGTAGTGCTCTCGCCCTTGGATTGGTGGTTCCTGCCGTCGAGGAGGCCTCCTCTGTGGGCCTGCACCAGGAGACAGGCAGAGAAAGTATCAGGAGGTCTTTTTGCACAGCAGGGGATTCTGCCCTCGCTCCTTGCTTCTTACAGTACTGATGCATGGTGCACACGCCCCACCTTCTGCAATTAAACATTGCAATTAAACACTGCAATTAAAAGCATTGGCTCTCTCTGAGTTCTTGGCTGTCTGGGGCTGGGCACACAGGAAGGGGTCTGACAGACCCTTTATGAAAGTCTCCTTGTCTACCAGCCCCTCCTCCAAGTCTGACCTCTTGCAAATGTAGCAGTGCCCTATGCAGAGAGCTCATACCCTATGCTGGGCAGGGAGGTTGTCCCTTACAGTGGGAAGTGGTGCCCTGTTCTGGGAGGCTACATGCTAAGATGGGAGGTGATGTTCTACACTGAGAGATGGTGCCCTATGATGGGAGGTGGTGCCCTACACTGGGAGGTGGGGTCCTACACTGAGAGATAGTGCCCTATGCTGGGAGGTAGTGCCCTGTGCTGGGAGGTGGGGTCCTACATTGGGAGGTTTTGCCTGCACAGAGAAGTGCCACCTGTGCTCAGACTCTGTGCTATGAGAGGTGGTGCCCTGCGCCGAGAGGTGGTGCCCTGCATGAGGAGGCAGGGTCCTGTGCCGGGAGGCTGTGTGCTATTCTGGGAGGCAGTGCCCTGTGTCGGGAGGCTGTGTGCTGTGCCGGGAGGCAGTGCCCTGTACCGGGAGGCTGTGGGCTATTCTGGGAGGCAGTGCCCTGTGTCGGGAGGCTGTGTGCTGTGTCGGGGGGCTGTGTGCTATGCCGGGAGGCAGTGCCCTGTACCGGGAGGCTGTGTGCTATTCTGGGAGGCAGTGCCCTTTGTCAGGAGGCTGTGGACTATGCCGGGAGGCTGGGTGCTATGCTGGGAGGCAGTGCCCTGTGCTGGGAGGCAGTGCCCTGTGCTAGGAGGCTGTGCCCTGTGCTGGGAGGCAGTGCCCTGTGCTGGGAGGCTGTGTGCTATGCTGGGAGGCTGTGCTCTGTGCTGGGAGGCAGTGCCCTCTGCTGGGAGGCTGTGCCCTGTGCTGGGAGGCAGTGCCCTGTGCTGGGAGGCTGTGTGCTATTCTGGGAGGCAGTGCCCTTTGTCAGGAGGCTGTGAACTATGCCGGGAGGCTGGGTGCTATGCTGGGAGGCAGTGCCCTGTGCTGGGAGGCAGTGCCCTGTGCTAGGAGGCTGTGCCCTGTGCTGGGAGGCAGTGCCCTGTGCTGGGAGGCTGTGTGCTATGCTGGGAGGCTGTGCCCTGTGCTGGGAGGCAGTGCCCTCTGCTGGGAGGCTGTGCCCTGTGCTGGGAGGCAGTGCCCTGTGCTGGGAGGCTGTGTGCTATTCTGGGAGGCAGTGCCCTGTGTTGGGAGGCTGTGGGCTATGCCGGGAGGCTGTGCCCTGTGCTGAGAGGCAGTGCCCTCTGCTGGGAGGCTGTGTCCTGTGCTGGGAGGCAGTGCCCTGTGCTGGGAGGCTGTGTGCTATGCTGGGAGGCTGCGCCCTGTGCTGAGGGGCTGTGCTGTGCCCTGTGCTGGGAGGCTGTGTCCTGTGCTGGGAGGCAGTGTCCTGTGCTGAGGGGCTGTGCCCTGTGCTGGGAGGCTGTGCGCTATGAGAGGTGGTGTGCTGCGCTGAGAGATGGTGCCCTCTGCTGGGTCGTGGTGTCCTACATGAGGAGGCAGTGCCCTGTGCTGGGAGATGTAGGTGACAGGGGGATGGAGACAGCAAACCACACCGCCATGTGTGTACCTATGCAACAGTCCTGCAAGATCTGCACATGTACCCGAGAACTTAAAGTAAAATTTTTAAAAAAAAAATTCCATGCTTGTTCTGGGAATAATTATCCACAGACTGGCCTCTGGCTCCACACATTGAAAACCTTCTTTCCTCTCTGCTAATCACAGGCTTCCAATGTGAGGTGCTGGGGACATTTCCTGATCAAGGTACTACCTCCCCTTGCTGCTTTGGTAAAACCCAAGGGGACGGTAGGGCCTTGTCTGGGGCCACTCCTACACCAGGACATTTTGAGACAACATGACTATGCAGAGGAGTGACTGAGCAGCATGGAAATGTGTTCCCCTCACCCCGGGTTAAATGCCTCCCAACCCAACTTCCTCTTAGCCAGAGACCAAAATGCCTGTGTCCACCCCACGCCATCCAGAGGGATGTGAATGGGAAGAAGAAAGAGTAGAAAAAGCCAATGTTCTTAGCTGACTGCAATGAAAATACACACCTTTAATTGTACAAAACACCCAGCCAAGTAAACCTAGGCCACTCAGAGCCTTTTGTGGGTTTTTTGAAAAGCTCTGTACTTAAATATCATTAGCATCATTGAATGTCTTCTGGATTTTTATAAGAAGATTTCAATGTATGCAAGAGTGGACGGGGCAAAAGGAAATGGGACTCTACCAGCCACAGAAGTAGGAGGAGGCGTGGCAAAGAAGTGCGGGAAAGAGAGATTCAGCAGAAAATACCGGCCCGGGCATTGGGACCTGGCAAGAGACTTTCAGCTGCATGTAAAGAAAGGCCCCAATTAAAAACGGCTTGAATGCAAAGGGAATTCTCTACCTTTCATAATAAGAAGCCCTGGCCGGGTGCGGTGGCTCGAGCCTGTCATCCTAGCACTTTGGGAGGCCGAGGTGGGTGGATCACGAGGTCGAGAGATAGAGACTATCCTGGTCAACATGGTGAAACCCCGTCTCTACTAAAAATACAAAAAAATAAATTAGCTGGGCGTGGTGGCACGTGTCTGTAATCCCAGCTACTCAGGAGGCTGAGGCAGGAGAATTGCCTGAACCCAGGAGGTGGAGGTTGCGGTGAGCCGAGATCGCGCCATTGCACTCCAGCCTGGGTAACAAGAGCGAAACTCCGTCTCAAAAAAAAAAAAAAAAAAAAAAGAAGCCCTTAGGTGAGACAGGCTTTAGGGATAGAAGTCCCTGCATCTAGCTCTGCTTTCCTGGGTTTCTTTCATTCTTACCTTTCTGTTCATGATGCTTCAGTCTCAAGTTGGTAGCAAGCTGGTTGCCACAGCTCCGGACATCACACCATCAACACCAACATCCAGAGGCAGAAAGAGCGTAGGGAAAAGCTTCTGTTCCACATTTCTTTCCAGAATGTCAGTAAGCTCCTCCTATGCACTCCTTAGCACACTCCTTCTCACACCTCATCGGCCAGGGCTAGACCACCTGCCCGCCCCCTACACCAATCACTGTCAAGAATCTATTAATACATCATCAATAGTGTCACCAATACTCAGTGAAACCTGTGGATGAGCATGACAATATCCTGGTAATAGCACAACTTCAATAAATGATGTCATCAGTAGAGACTGCTCAAATAAATTGTAGAGCACACATATGATGGAAGAGCTATTAAGAATTAGATAGCAATTAGGACTGGGTGCAGTGGCTCACATGTATAATCCTACTACTTTGGGAGGCTGAAGCGGGTGGATTACTTGAGATCAGGAGTTCGAGACCAGCCTGGCCAACATGGTGAAACCCTGTCTCTACTAAAATTACAAAAATTAGCTAGGTATGGTGGCACACACCTGTAATCCCAGCTAATCGTGGTGCTGAAGCAGGAGAATCACTTGAATCTGGGAGGCAGAGGTTACAGTGAGCCGAGATCATGACACAGTGGGTGTCACGGTGAGACACTGTCTCAAAAAAAGAAAAAAAGGAATTAGATAGCACTATATATGTTAAACTGAAAATAATTTTAATATATCTTGAATATATTATTATACTGAAAGAAAGGTATATAGGGTGTGTCAATAAAAAAGCTTGCTGTAAAAACAAAAGTAGATATGTGTGTGTTTGAGTGGCTGTATAGACATTTAGACACATATATACACATCTGTATATACACATACACATCCAAAACGTAGGAGAAGGGAGAGGCAAGCGGTCATTTGCATTTATTAACAGTGGGTTTTCACAGAAGAGAGGTGGTAGTTTTGGTAGGGAGGTAGAAAATTTGGCTTTTGCTTTTTTTTATTTAGAATCTTTCTCTTCTACTTGAATACTACAAAAATGTGTGTGTTCTTTCTACCCATTTTCTAGCGTCAGGTAGAAGTGTTTGGGTGATGAGATTATAGGTTATTTCTCCTTGGGTCCTCCCTATATCTCCATTTTTATAACTAACAAATACTAAGGCTGAATGACCTATTGGTGTGGTTGATATGCCCGCATATGCCTAACAGCTTATCAGCTACCAGTTAATCGTTAGTTTATTTCCAGCATAAGGTGTTCTCACGTGCTCCCTGAGTTTTGAAAGCCGCTTAGTACTTAATGAATGTTTCCTTGTTTTTCATGGTACTGAATGGTTTCAGATACATCCCCTCCCAGCTCTACTCAGCTCCCGGGGAAGAGAGGGTATCTTAGGTCACATTCCCACAAAGCCTTCACCACCAGAGAACTCATCACTGCGGGCTCAATGACTGCGATTAGCAGGTGGTTGCTGGCTCGGGTTAAGAGTGTTTGATTGTATCCTCTTTCATTCTCCTGTATTCTACTCATATTGAATGTAAAGAGGCGGTAGCCTACTGCTGCCCAGTTCAGCTGAAAGTAATGGATATCTAAAGCTTGAGAGGTGAGTCTGCCTTTCATTTCAGTGCAAGCTCATCACATTGCATTTACATCCCAGCATCCACACTTCAACATTGGAACGGTGTACAGTCACTGACCCCATTAGGAATCTGATGAAAGTTGTAGAAATGGTGTGTGTGTGTGTGTGTGTGTGTGTGTGTGTGTGTATGCGCACTCCTGCACATACACACTTGTAACCTTTGGAGTACAATGGAGTTTCTACAAACTCTTTGTGGACTCTCATATTAAGAAACTTTGTTCTGAAAACCTCACCAGCCTTTTCCTACTTCCTTTCTCCTGCCTGCCCCTGGGTGCAAAGGCTGAAAGCATCAGACAATGAACTTCTTAGCCTCCCTCACCTTTGGGGCAAAGGACCCAAGTCCAGGCAGTAACATCTAAGAAGGCAGATGGGTCATCACACACACACACAAAGCTTATACTGAATGAAAGAGACCTTGGAAAGAATCCTCTCTCTCTCTCTCTTTTTCTCTCCCCACCCTCCTCTCATGCCCCGTGACCTCCCCCTGCTCCTGCTCCTCACCTCTCAGGCTGTAGTGTGGGACAGGATGCCTCGGGCTACGGTGTCCACCTTTCACTCATGAACAGTGTGCTCAAGAACAAGAGCTCAAGGAATGATGGAGAAGATGGAGGGAAACCACCTGGGCCCCTGCCGAGGACACTGCACTAACTCTGTGACCACCACCCCACGGCCTTTGATAAATGACCAGTGTCTTCATGGGAGAGGATGCCAGTGTTTCTCAGGACCCTGCTACCTGCAGCCAGGATGCTCTGGGAATGATGGGGCTGACACACCACTAAGCGCCAATCCCAGAGCAGGGTGGTAAATGAAGCTTACTGTGCAATGGGAACAAAATTTAACTGAAAATTACATGACCTGCTTTCTTGTCTCCAAATTCCCTTCTACTTAATTTCTCCTAATTACAAGGGGTTTGTGTTACCTGCCCAACTTTCCTCATCAGGTAGATCAAAAGAAATCTGGTAAGTGAACTATTTCACCAAGTTCAATACAAATGGGAGCATTGTTTTTCATATTGTTGAGGATTAAAGGGGAGAAGTAGTTCCTGGTTGAGTAAGAGATTTTCAAGAGCAGGTACCTTTTCAGATAAAACATCGTTTTTCCAAATAGGTCTCACGTCTGAACATTTGGAACATCCTACCCCTCAAATCCTGAGTAGAGAGATTTCTAACCTCCTAGACAAGAATTACCCATCCTCCAAACATTCACGGACCTAACACTCACTGCAGTTAAAAAGGCAGGATATTTGCCGTGTGGGTCCTGACTCCACCAGCTCTAGGTTAGCATTACTGGAAACAGACTCAGATGGGATTCATGGACAAGAGGCTGCCTGACACATGTGCTGGGGAAGGAGGGATGTGGGGTGGGGCAGAGGGAGAAGTCAGGCTGAGTGTTGCTCAGCAGAGGCCACAGCCAGGCTCCCATGGGGAGCTCTGCAATGGGGATGGCCTCAGAGTGGTAGTGGGCAAAAGAGTCAACACTTTGTACCCCCATATAGACCTATTATTCAAAATAGGCAATTCCAGGAGGGGCATGAACTTGGACAAAGGAGGTTCCTTCGACTCAGATCTATTCCCACAGAAGGACTCAGCTGTGAACTTTCAGTGGCCACACTCCCAGCAGCTGAGAGAATGAAGTCTCACTGGTGAAGGGAAAATAGGGCGATGGAGCCCCTACAGAGAGAGCAAGGGATGTAATCTCCAGGAGACTCAGTTAACTCATCTGTACAATGGGAAGAATGATAACTATTACTGCATATGGTCATTTAAAACATAAATGAAATTTAGATCCTCTCATGAAGTTATTTGCTGTTTGCTTTGCAGTTTCTGTTGCATAGCTGCTCTACAGGGTCTGTGGACTGTGTGCTTGAGTTTGTTTTTGTGGTAGCAGAGACCTTACTTTAGTTTCCACGTGTAGTACTTCCTTAAGTATCTCATGTAAGGCCAGTCTAGTGGTAACAAATTTTCTTAGTGATTGCTTGTCTGAAAAAGATTTTATTTCTCTTTGTTTATGAAGCTTAGTTTGACAGGATATGAAATTCTTGGTTGAAATTTTATGTCTTTTTAAAGACATAAAAAATGCTGAAAATAGGCCCCCATCACTTCTGGCTTGTAGAGTTTCCAGTGAGAACTTTGCAGTTAGCCTGATGGAGTTTCTTTGTACATGAGCTGACATTTTTCTCTAGATGCTTTTAAGATTTTTTATTTAATTGACCTTGAAAAGCCTGATAACTATAGGCCTTGATGTTCATTTTGTATAGTATCTTGCAGGTGTTGTCTATATTTCTTGTGTCTGGATAGATGTCTACAACACTAGCAAGGAGAGGGAAATTTTCTTAGATTATTCCCTCAAATATGTTTTCCACGTTGTTTGTGTTTTCCCATTCTCTCTCAGGAATGCTAACAATACAGAGGTTTGGTCATTATATATAACCTCATATTTATCAAAGAATGGTTTGGGTTTTTTGTTTGTTTGTTTGTTTGTTTTTTCTGTCTGACCGAGTTAGTTCAAAGGACCAATCTACAAGCTCTGAAATGATTTGTTTTGTTAGGTCTAGTCTAATAATAAAGCTTTCAATTGTATTTTGAAACTTCTTAAGAGGAGTTTATCAATTCTGGAAGCTCTGGTTAATTTCTTTTTAAAATGTGTCTTTCTTTCTTCATCTCCTAGATTGCCTAGGAAGTTTCTTTTTGTTGATTTCCAACCTTGTCTTGGATCTCATTGAGCTTGCAATGATGTAAGCTTTGAATTCAGTATCTGTCATTTTTGAGTCTTCATTTTGGTTCGGAACCGTTGCTGGAGAGATAATGTGATCCTCTGATGATGTCTCAACATTCAGATTTTGTATGGTGCCAGAATTCTTGTGCTGTCTTTTTTCTCCTCTGGACACATTGGCACTTCTAATTTTTGTAATTATTTTCATGCAAACAGAATTTCTTTTTCTTTTTTTCTCTGTCAGTGTTTTTCTCTCCATTTCTACCCCTCTTTAGGGGGTGTGACTATAGGGTTTTTGGCTTTGTTTATATAACGCTATACTCTTTTGTCAGCAGGTTTTATATTGGCTGTGTGGTTTGACTACGGGCCAACAGACAGTGCTTGTCTGTAAGAGTCGGCTGTGGCTAAAGCAGATGGCTATATGCTTGATTTGTGATTACTGGAAGAAGCTTTCTGTTGCCTCAGGCAATGGGCTGATCCTGAAGTGCTCCCTGCTCATCACTGGATGAGGGGACCAAGATGGGCAGGCACACCTACACATCCTCCAAAAGCAGGTTCAAGTACCAGCACTGAGTGTGAGTTCAGTGGGCATCAATTGAGGGCCCAGAGATGTGCCTAGGCATAGATGTGAGAAACCGCCTTGGACTCAAGTTCTCTGCAGGTGGTAGAAAGCCTAAATTCCTAATCCAAGGGATTGGGTACTCCAGGTACCTGGATATCTTCCTGGGCATGGAGGGCAGTGGGTGCGGCTATACCACAATCTCTGCACAGGAAGGTTGGGGCAGCTCAGGCTGTTGTTCCAGGTGAGAGGTGCTCTAAATGTCTGGAGCTCTGCCTGGGCATGGAGCAGAGGCAGATCACTCATCACCACTGTCTCTGCACAGGAAGGGTAGGGCAGTGAAGGCTGCTGATTTAGGCACACAGGTTCTCTGAATGCCTGGAGATCTACCTCGGTGTGGAGTACAGAGGGTCCTGCTGCACCACAGTCTATACATAGGAAGGGTAGGCGTCCTTAGCCTGCTGATCTGAATGAGTGGCTGCTCTAAATACCTAAAGATCAGCCTGAGTGTGGAGCAGAGAGGGTCCAGCTACTCCACAGTCTCAGGGAAGAAGTCTGGGGCATCCAGCAGGAACACTCAGAGACCAGTTCCTGGCACCAAGATGACCTTGGTTGCAAGTCTCATCACCCACGAGAAACCATAGCTGCAGTCGCCCTCCTCCTGCCCCAGACTTGCAATAAGGGTGAGTACAATTCCAGTACCTACTACTGGGGCAATGTCCATCCATCACTGCCCAATTCTAGCTGTGAAGACCCCTACCCCATTCCAGCACAAGCACTCCAATCTGGGTAAAGACTAAAATGACTTTGTGGGCAAGCTGCTGGGACACCAAAGAATGACTGACTCCATGAGGCTAGGTTAGAAACGGCACACTGCTGTTAGTCCTAGGTCTGGGAAAATGCCAGCAGGTTTTTCCAGTGTCTTTCGCTCTCAGAGTGTCCGAGCATCTCCCCAAATTAGCTCCAGGGCTTGGGATAAACAAAGTAGCCTGGTTCCATGGAATGCCCAGTGGGAAGGTAAATCACAGAAGATAAATCTCTGCCCCCTCGCATTCTGGGCCATCACTCGTTTTTCTCAGGAGCACATTGTCATAGGGACTACTTGCCTGAGTTTTCCTTTCCAGAACCTGAGGTGTCCTTCCGGATTCCAGTGGATTCCCACTGTCCTTCTTGTGTTAAAGCTCCCACAGCGGATCATTGTATACTATTTTGCTATTTCCAAGCAGTTGAGGCACGTGATATTTTCTAAACTACCATTACGGGGAAAAAATGCACAGTGTTTATCAGAATCTCTGACCTCTATCCAGCAAATGCCAGTAGCACATCCTCTCAAGTAGCAACAACCAAAAATGTCCTAGACATTATCAATGTGCCCTAGAAAACAAAATTACCCCAGGATAATACCTAGTGACAGAGGTACCGAGGCATTTCAGTAGCAATGAGTGAGCACAGGAAGAACGTGGTTTCGCTTTCTAGATTCACCACAGATTTCAGCCAGTGATTCTAGATTAGGTGAAGGAAAGTACAAAATAGATCTGAAACTTACTGTTATTCATACATGAAAAGATAAGGCTAGGCTCGAATAATAATGAAAACAAGTCAAGAGAACAGAGGAAGCTGCTTAAAGGAGCTCTCACAGCCAACTGTGAGATAATCTACATACTGGAATAATAGTGGTAACAGGTTATAACTTACTGAGTAAAGTAAGAACATGAGTTAGATCTATGGAGAGCAAGAACATAGGTAGGTAGAAATATAGATAAATAGAAAGATGAGACAAGAAATTTATCCTTACAGTGCAATGAATGCCATTAATAAATATAGAAGAAATGATGAAGTTAGAAAAAAATAGTCACAATAATTACAATAACAATTGATTCAGGCAATAATTATCATTATATGCTAATGGTTGAAAGTCAGTTTAATTAGAAGTTAAATGTAAACCTAATTTGTAAGTACTGATCCATGAAATACTGATTAGACAAAGATAAAAGTAACTTCAGAGTGGAAAAACATGGGAGATACTATCTGAATCTCAAGATTAATGTTGACATCTATCAGCAGTTGGACAATGGTGTCGTGGCCTCCTGGAATGACATACTGAGAAACACAATATCACTTCTCTAATTTTCATTTGGAAAAATGCATAACCTGAATCTAATCCATTGACAACCCCAATAGAAAGCATTCCACAAAATAGCCAATTATCTTCAAAATGACAGGATCACAAAGACAAGAAACAGTAAACAGCTGCTCCAGATGAAAGAGACTCAGGAAGCTTGGCAAATCAATACCACTGATAAACTGTCCGAACAACAGACTAGACAAAGATACGTATCCACGTTAGACTCATGATTGTCTCGTTGCACTGAGATTGTTAGAGAATGTCCTAGGACGTTCTTAGGACACACACATGAAAGCATCTAAGGATAGAAAAGGTCATCTCTGCAATTTGCCTCAAATGACTCAGAAAAACCTGTAACAGTTTTTACACGTATAGAAAGAGAAGAAAAAAGCATGAGACAAAAATGTTAGAGTGGGAGAATTTGAGTGTCCACAGGAGCTCTTTACATTACCCTTTCCACATTTTGTAAGTTTGAAATCACTAGCAAAAAAAAAGTGCAAAAAATAAAAATTCAAAATACAGCAAAGTTCTGCATCAGGACCACCCGACATGAACAGGCCTGTGTTGTCAGCCAGCTGGGAAGTCACGGAAACAGCTAGAAACTTCTCAGCCTAGCGTACATAAGTCAGGGAAATGGCCAAGCCATCGCATGCTTCAGACTGGCTGATGACTAAGAATACATTTCAGTAGCATCTACACCCTGCACTGTTTCTTAGAGCAGACACAGGGTGTGAGGAGGAAGGGACTGGGGTACTGGAGAGAATGCAGGGGCAGAGGCTGAGAAGAAGCTCCCTCCACGTCTCCCAGATGCTGTCACCTCACAGGAGATGGCCAGGGTCCCCACCCCTCATTCTACCTGCACCTCCCTTTGCAGTTCAGGGGGGTCACCGCTGTTTGCAGCCCCCTTCTTCTGTTTTCTCTTGCGTTTTCCTTATAAGACCCCATCCCACACGTGCACACCTTCACAATTATTTGGCTATGATTCTGATACCACATGGCCCACACTGGGTGAGGGGAGAAGTGAATTCTCTATTAGGAAGAACTCAGCAATTAATATATAACAAAATGTGAGCCAGAGAAAATTCTACCAGGCCACAGCCATACCCTTTTGGTGGCCTGTTTTTATAGAAAATAAACATATAGGATATGAACAGACATTTTTCAATAAAAGACATACAGATGAGAAACATGTAAAAAAATGTTTAAGATCATTAAATATCAGAGAAATGAAAATTAAAGCCACAATGTGATATTATCTTATACTATTCATAATGACTGCTATTAAACAGTCAAAAATGCTCGTAAAATTTTAAGAGGCCAAAGTGGGTGGCCCGTGCATTCAAGACAAGCTTGGGCAGCAGAGTGAGACCTTGTCTCAACAAAAAAGAATAAAACAGCCAGGTGTGGTAGTGTGGGCCTTGCTGCTAGCCAGGAGAACTAAAGCCCAGGAGGCTGGGGCTCCAGTGACCTATGATCATGCCACTCCACTCCAACCTGGGCAATGAAGGGAGACCCTGTCTCAAAAAAAGTCACAAAGCAAGATATTGGAAAAGATGTGTTGGTGGTGGCTGTGTAATTAGTATGACCTCTATGGAAAACAGTATGATAATATCTAGAAAACTGAAAATAGAACTACCCTTCAATCCAGCAATTCCACTACTGCACAGGTACCCCCCAAAAAGAAAGAAATCATTATATAGAAAAGACTTCTGCTTTTGTATGTTTATTGTAGCACAATTCAGAATAGCAAACTTGTGAAGTCAACCTAAGTGTCCATCAACACGTGATTGAATAAAACAATCTGGTTGCTATGTACCATGGAATACTATTCAGCCATAAAAGTGAATAAAACTATGACTTTTGCAACAATGTGTATGGAACTGGAGGCCATTACCCTTAATGAAATGATTCAGAAACAGAAAATCAAGAACTACACGTTCTCACTTATACGTGGGGGCTAAACCGTGGTCGTGGACACACTGAGTGGAATGATGGACATTGGAGGCTCCAGGCAGTGGAAGGATGGACCGAGGGTGAACGTGGAATGCTGCCTATTGTGTAAAATATATACAATTTTGGAAATCTTCACTAAAAGCCCAGATTTTACCTCCACACAACATATCCATGTAACACAACTGCACCTGGACCCCTAAATCCATAAAAATCTAAACAAATTAATTTCAAATAAATACATTTTTAAATGCCATACACCCTATAATTCAACAATGCATAGTCAATCATGAGTCAAAGTTATTTCGGTAAACTAATGAGAATTACTGATTAGCAACCTTTGCATGCACACCTTCTCTTCATTTGTACTTATTTTTCCTTAAAATCTTGAGTTTCTCTTTTGTTCTACAGATCAGTCTTCAAGGCAACTTGAAATTGTGTCCGGAACTCCACTCTGTCCTTCATCTCTGTGCTTAAATAAACTCTCAACTGCAACAAAAATTAAGAGAAATGAATGAACACAAAAATAATTTCAAAATGAACTGCACAGTGCACACTGAAGCCCAAAGCAAGACTCTTCATGTTTATCTTATAATTAGTTATTAAAGTCTCTTTTTGATTGTGTTTTTTTTTTCTGAATATAGAAGATCAAAGTGAAACCAATAGGTATACGGACAACACTCGCCTATAAATCTATGAAATAAACGTTGACAAATTATACCTCTTTAAATGAAGAGAATTATGCAGAACAAAAGGTTCTACAAAATAGCCAATTATCTTCAGAAATGGCAGGATCACAAAGACAAGAAACAATGAAGAGCTGTTTCAGATTAAAGGAGACTAAGGAAGCTTGGCAAATATACATCATTGATAAGCTCTGAACAACAGATGAAAGAAAGGTATGTATCCACGCTAGAGTCATGATTTTGCTCACTGCACTGAGGTTGTTACAGAATGTCCTAGGACACACACAGGAAAGCATCTAAGGATAAAAGAGGTCATCTCTGCAATTTGCCTCTAGTGACTCAGAAAAACCTGTAACAGTTTTTACACGTACAGAAAGAGAAGGAAAAGCACGAGACAGAAATGTTAGAGTGGGAGAATTTGAGTGTCCACAGGAGCTCTTTACATTATTCTTTCCACATTTTGTAAGTTTGAAATCACTACCATAAAAAAAGGTGCAAAGAATAAAAATTCAAAATACGGCAAAGTTCTGCATCAGGACCACCCGACATGCACAGGCCTGTGTTGTCAGCCAGCTGGGAAGTCACGGAAACAGCTCGAAACTTCTCAGCCTAGCGTACATAAGTCAGGGAAATGGCCAAGCCATCGCATGCTTGAGACTGGCTGATGACTAAGAATACATTTCAGTAGCATCCACACCCTGCACTGTTCCTTAGAGCAGAGACAGGGTGTGAGGAGGAAGGGACTGGGGTACTGGAGAGAATGCAGGGGCAGAGGCTGAGAAGAAGCTCCCTCCACATCTCCCAGATGCTGTCACCTCACAGGAGATGGCCAGGGTCCCCACCCCTCATTCTACCTGCACCTCCCTTTGCAGTTCAGGGGGGTCACTGCTGTTTCCAGCCCCCTTCTTCTGTTTTCTCTTGCGTTTTCCTTATAAGACCCCATCCCACACGTGCACACCTTCACAATTATTTGGCTATGATTCTGATACCACATGACCCACACTGGGTGAGGGGAGAAGTGAATTCTCTGTTAGGAAGAACTCAGCAATTAATATGTAACAAAATGTGAGTCAAAAAAGATTCTACCAGGCCACGGCCATACCCTTTGGCTGGCCTGGTTTTATAGAGAATAAACACAGGCCTTCAGAAAGGAGTTCTCCTCATAGGGAGGACCCCCTTCTAGGGAGCCAACTCCTCCCAGATACCACAGGGAGAACAGAGGAGACTGAAAAACATCAGCCTTGTTAGCAAAAGTTTAGACAGTCACCACCAACACAAAAGCCACAGACTTCCTGGAAGCATGTGCCATGTCACGGCACAGAGAAGAGGGGTTGTCCTAGATTCAGGAGGGTGGGCTAGGACTGATGAGCAGCAGTCTCTCTTGCTGGAAAAAAGCTATACATCCATGCCTTCTGACATGTGGCCAGCAGTAACTCCCTCCAGAAAATGCAGCATAAACCCCCGCTGCCTTTGTGCAAGGTCACGGGACTTGCTTGAGCCTATAGGATGTTAACAGATGTGACAAGGGCAGAGACCTTAACCCTGCAGATGTGAGAGGCAGGTCCTCCTGCTCCCTCCAAACCTTCATGAAGATAACGTGACCCAAGCAGACACTGCTCCTTCAGCATGGGCGCCAGGGTGAAGACACAAGCCAAGCCAGATCAGATCGGCTGAGTGCAGCCCACCTGAAAGCTCTAGAGCGTGACAGGAACATTTGCTTGCTTTAAGTCCCTAAGATGTTAAGGGTTTTTCCTATGGAACAGCAACTGATTCAAACATGATTTATCCCATTTTCCATGGTTCACCTTCTCCACTCTTTTCCTGAATAAACCCTTTTCTGCCCCCGTGACAACCTACATCCCATAAGTAATTAAGCTGGTGGTTGTAAAGAAACAGAAGCTTTAAAAATTTCCTTTTGGCAAATCATAAAAGCCACCCATATGTCAGAGATCCAGGACAGCTCTTAACTCTTCCCAGATACAAATAAGCAACCCAGAAGGTCTGTGGAGGCAGAACACGCTGGTCCTCACACTGCCCAAGTCCTGGCTTCTGACTGTTAAGACAGCACTTCAGTGAGAAAAGGGGTGGATCCCAGTTCACACTGTCAAACACCACCGTCACCCTAAAGCGACATGCTGAAAGAAAGGCAAAGGAGAATGCAAGGGACCACTGAATGGCTGTTCCTTTAGAGAGCAAATCGGAATAATCACAGAGGCTGGAATCCACTTTTAACTTTTATAATCTGATGCACAAGAGAAATAACCCAGGTAGGACTGGGGACTCCCAGCTTGGCTCCCCTATTTCTGTTTGCTTCTTTTTCAGATATTTAGAATTTTCTAAGCCAGCCTGGAGGGAGTGGTTTCACCAGATTCTACGATGAATGGAGTGGGGGATGGTAAACTCAGCTCCTGACTCCTGGCTTCGGTGCCTTCCTCTGGGATACCTCATCTCTATCCAGATACTTGATGCAACAGTAGGTAACTGATGGGTACAGGATGTTCTGAACACTCCTCCCAGGAGACACCCACAGTACACTTCATGAGGGGTCCAAAGAGGGAAAATCTCCTCCCCAAGAGACTATGTGGTTTCTGCTTCTGCCTGCAACTACCACGGGGCACGTGGGGCTCAGCCCTTTCCTTCCAAATCCAGACTGTATTCCATGATCTCCATCTCTCCATCTGCCTTCTCACTGACTTGCATCCTCTTTCCATAGCACTACAACTACATCAAGCTTCCCCTCGAGGATCAGCCTTCCAAAAGTTCTTAAATAGGTCCAGGACCAGGTGCACTTAGAATTCCACAGAAATTTCCAGAGGCAGAACTGTCCAAACACTCATCCAAAGGCCAAGCCAGAGCCCACCTGGCCTGCAGGAAGCCCCAAGGAGGCCAGGGACAGGCAGGGACCGGTTTAGATGCAAAGTACACATCAGAGTTTCAATTTAAGGACACTTGGAAGCCATTGAAGGCCATGAGCCAAAGATCACAATCTGATTTGCAGCAGTGAGTAGGACACCACAGGAATAGAGGTACAGAGTACAGTGAAGATTCCTCAAAGACTGGACACAGTCACCAGACAGCCATGAGCGTTCTCACAGCTGTGGCAGTGTGGAGGACACATTGGACATACAGATAACAGAACGTTACAGGACTTCGACATTTATTGGTTAGGGAAAGATGAGAAACAGGAAACATGATGGATGGACACATAGATGGATAGATTAAATAGATCTGATAGATAAATAGATTTACTTTTGGTCCAAGAGTATCTGAGACTAGTCTCAATTTAGATCTTTTATTTTTCCAAGATTAAGGACACTCCCATGACATGGCTTCAGGTAGTTTTTTGATTACTTGCGTCCAAGGTGTTAAACGCACTCTGAATGAAGAGACCCTCAAACAGGCTTTGTGTGAGCAATGCGGTTGTTTATTCACCAGGGCATGGGCAGGTTGAGTACAGAACCCAGCTAAAAGAGAGTCAGTGCAGGGTGGTGGGATAGGAGTTGGCTTTATAGGTTTGAAGTAGGCAGAGGAAAGTTACAGAAGTTACAATTTAGGGCAGTTTTTGCAAGCTGGGAGGGGGTCAGAGGATCTGGAGTCAGGAGGTTGACCAAGGTCAGTTATAAAGTCCAATTGCCTTATCAGTTGAGGCAGGAATAAGGAACAATAGAAGAATCTCTCAAAGTTAATTAGATGCCACAAACACTGATCATTCTTCCCCTTTTTGTGACTGTCCAGTTACTTCAGACTTTCTAGTTCCAGGAACTCATCTGGAGTGTATGTGCAGGTCACAGAGGTTACCACGCCACATATGGCAGGGTCAGTCAGTCTAAAAGACCTGACACAAGGTGGCTGGGTTACACCTTGTTTTACACATTTTAGAGACATCAATCAGTATATATTGGTTCAGTCCAGAAAGGCAGGACAACTGGAAGTAGGCAGGGGGCATCCAGGTCATAGGTAAATAAAAGACAAACGGCTGCATTCATTTGAGTATCTGATTAGCCTTTAACTGAATAAGCAATTTACAGGAATAATATTTAATGAAACAATACGGCAAAGGAAGCAATCAGATATGCATTTGTCTCACGTAAGCAGAGGGATGACTTTGAGTTCTGTCTGTCCTTTGCCCACGAGGAATTTCCTTGTGGGCAAGTTGTGCCAGAAGTAGGCAGCTTTTTAAATCTTTGTAGCTATCTTATTTAGGAATAGAATGAGAGGCAGTTTCGTCCGGTGCAGTTTCCACCTTGACTTTTCCCTTTGGCTTAATGATTTAGGGATCCCGAGATTTATTTTCCTTTCACACCTGCATACCTAAATTAATTAGGCAGATTAGACTAATTGAGAGATTGATAGCTAGAAGCATAGATATGCCAGGCACTGTACTAAGCACTTCACAAGTATTTCATTAAATTCTCCTGATGCCCCATGAGTCAGTGTGGCACACTACTGGGACATATTAGACTATTTTTCGAAATACTAACTCCCTGTTTTCTACCCTCTATGGCCTCTATGGCAGAGTGCACTTCCCCATCACCTTCCTTTGGGCTGGACCATGTGAGTTGCTTTAGCCAAGGGAGAGTTGCAGGTGTGAAGTAACCAGAAGCTTCAGAGACTTTTGAGCGATTCACCTTGCCTTCTTGTGCACTGCTCTTGCCATGTTGAGAATATGAAAAATGTCGGCCATTGGTCCCTGGAGAAGGATGATAGGCGTGGAGCAGAGCCAGCCCAGACAATCCCATCCTAGGTGAGTGACTATCAGCATGACTACAGATGTGAACAAAATAACTAATCGGTCGATGCCATAGGCCAATGAAATCGTGCAAGCATCTTATTACACAGCCCACCGTCATAATAACTCACTGATGCTGGGAAGCATTGTATCCCTGTTTTTAAAATGATGAGACTAAAGCAGTGGGAGATTGAATAACTTGCCGGTAGTCACAGCCAATCTCTGGGCAGGACCATAGAGAATAGTGGGGTTATTATCTAACAGGGGGATACAGGATGGGAGGCAGGGGTGTGGGCCAAAATGATCGTAACACTGGACATGATGAATGATTGGAGCCTGCAGGATGTCCAGTGATGACGTCATGGGCAAGAGGATGTGCAGTTTTACTGCTTGAAGCCTGAGCTTGGTTGAGATGATTCAAGATGATTGCAGTAGGTGTCAACATTCTCACAGTAAGAGAGAGAGTGAGCTCAACTCCAAATACAAGGGGAAGTGGGAAGTGGGGGTTTATAGCCAAGGATCGGGGTGGTAGGGTTACTGGATAAAGCAGAGACATCAAAGGTAGAAGTTTCTAGATAAACTGACCTGACAGAATTCTTGCTAAAGGCAGGACAAAGCCTTAGACGTCAAAGTTGAGGAACGAGGAACTTGATCAGATGTTGAGGGTGATCAGATACCAACAGTGGGGGATTCTTTCTAAACTGACTTAGCAGGATTCTTTCCTAAAACTGAGCATCATGGCCCTGGCAAGGACAGGAGGTCTGGAGCTAGGGACTAGTTGAGGCCTAGGGGAGAAGAAGGCTCAGAGGAGCTTAACTGAGGTTTGGTCAAGGTGAGTCTTGTCTCTGGATCCAGCTCCTCTGTGACAGGGAGGAGAGGACAGTCAGGGTCACGGAGAAGGCAGGTCTGTCCCGATGACCTCCAGCACTCAGTGACTGGGTTGAACAGGATTCCAAGCAGGAACAGGAAACACTCTCCACAGTCACTGCACTTTGCTAATGGAATTGATATTTAAGGCTACACAAACAGTGACAGGGAAGTCTCAGCAGTAACCCAAACAGAATTAGAAAGTCTGTTCATCCAGAGATGTCCAGGAGATGACTCACCTCCTCAGAGTCATCAGTTTTCCTCGTGGCCAGGCCTCAGCAGGCTGCAGCCCAAGGAATCAGATGGAGCCCTGGCTGCACCAGCCTGCAGCCCTAGAGCCCAGAGGCCTCCCCTAGACCCCTCCATTCATACATGGTTCTTCAATCACTGAATTTGCAGTGGCACATGCTCTTTTTGAAAAATAAATGTCAACTTGCCTTCCAAAGTCACGAAGGCTGTTCATACTCTGGTCCCTGAGAGAAAGGGTTCTCTTTCCCTCCATGGAGTGCAAAACAGTCAGACCTCAGACACTGGGCTCTGCCCTCCCTCGCTTTTCCTTGCAGGGGCTACCAGCAGGCTTTCTCGTGAGTATCACAGCTTCCTAACGATGTGGTAGAACCACATGTGTTACCAACACTGGCCCATAGTTTAGAAGCATCCACGTGTCCTAGCAGAGCCAAATGTGTCGTCAACATTGGGGCTCATACTTTAGGAGCATCCAGGTATCCACCACGTGAGAGGAGAGGGAGAAAAGAAGGAGGGAGGGAGTGCGTAAGAGGTGAGCTTGACCCCAGAGAATTCCAGGCGCTCCATAAAGAAGGCTCCTGGGTTTCCCGTTTGAGAAGCCACCAAATTCTGTGGCTCCTCAGTCTCAGCTCCTACCACAGACCACGGTGTCGGTTGCTCAAAACCCAAATGTGCAGACTCTCAACTCTTGGCCAACTTGTCCTCACCACTTGGCCTTTATATGATGCTCTCTGTGCTTGGTCATTCATTCATTATAGTATTGTTTAGTGTTCACTTACCATTGCTCATTTATTCCAGAGAACTTCTACCACTCACCTAATTTCTCATCTTACTAATTCAGAATATGGGATCAGTAGCCACCCAGGTAGCCTAGACAAACATGACCTTCTCTTCTTACCTGGCAGAAGGGAAACATGCCCCCTCCTCGGCAGCTGGACTCCTCCAGGTTATGTGGGTGCTGGACGCCCCAGGCTTGGTCCTCAGTCCATAGCTGCTAGCGTATCCCTACACTAGGCCCCTCCTAGTGTATCCTTAAAACTGTGGACTACGGAAATCAGGGAATGAAGTGTTCTCTCATTTTTTTTTTTTTGGAATGGGGATTTTACTGTGTTGCACAGGCTGGAATTGAACTCCTGGACTCAAGGAATCTTCCTGCCTCAGCCTCCTAATTGTCTAGGATTACAGGTACCCCACCACACCTGCCTGCTCCATCATTTCAACCACGTTGATACCTCACTGCTGAACCCTGCCCATCTCTGCTGGTCTGAACCCCCAGACATTATGCTTTACAAAGTAGCTCTTTCTCCAGATGCATGACAGACACATTTGCCTAAGGTCTTCAGACATCTGGAGCAGCTGGCCACCTACCCTAACCTGCCATTTCCTATCACTCCATACTGGGCACCACTGGTACCTCCTCCTAAGAGCAGCCTACACTGGTATGTTTCCTACTGACATTAGAGAGGCTGCTGCATCAGGACAGCTGATCCTCCCAGCCGTGCATGCCAGCATCCAGACAGAGGATGACTACCCACGATGTCATCACATATGGGGCACAGGGCGGCACTCTAGCCCCTCCCTCTCACTTCACCCACCAGGACATTCTCGCTGTTTGGGTGACCTGCATCTCCTTTCCAGTGATAAAGAAGTTTGGGTGACCTGCGTCTCCTTTCCAGTGATAAAGAAGCCACGCAAACTTCTCGTCACTGGAGAAGTTTGCCTGGCTCTCAGCTTACCCTCTGCACAACATGTCTTCTTGGGACTGGACTCCCAGGTGTCCCAGGAAGGTGGGAGCCACAGCAGAGAATTCGCTCCTACCTTTGGAGATGACCATTCTGCTCACTATGCTAGTAAGGGACTTCCTTTCTTTCCCTGTCTGGGGATCTCTCCCCACTTTCCTGTCTCATAGGAGGCATCATGTGAAGCCCTGTTTGAAGACCTTCCCTCCCTCTCCCAGCAGTAAACACCATGCCTGGAACACCTACTGTGTCTGGTGGGGTGCATGGCTTTTCTAGGGGTGCTGGATTCACAGTGGGGTGAGAAGACCGCTGGGCCTTGGGTAACAAGGTCCCCAGTTCTAACACTGAACATGAACCCATCAGTAACGTTGTTTCCACTGTTGAGTTCCTGCCGATCCAGCCCTGCCATAGCCGAGCCCCAGGATCACAGCGGGTCCGGGCAGACGCTGGCAGACCCTCAATCTCCACCACTCCCAGGAGAGTCCTCTGGGTGCCCTGCAAAGGCCCAGGTTTTCCGGGTGTTTCTGGCTAAGCCTGCCACCTCACCATAAGGGCATTTGCCACAGGGTCACCTTCAGGCCTGCAGGGTGGGGTTGAGACAACACGGGGAGCAGCTGTCTGCTCAGATCCCCCTGCTCCCAGCTCCTGGAGTCACATTCCAGCCCAGGCCCACAGCCTCCCGAGCTGGGGGCTCTGACAGTCCTGGGTCTGGGGAGGAGAACTCACAATCCCCTCAATGAAGCAACTCAGGGGCTGCTGGAAAGCCACGCTGAGCAAAGGACAAAGACACCCGGGGCTCGGACTGCAGGACTCATTCCTGGGAAGCTAAGGACAGGCGACAACGCAGTCTGCAGGGCTGGATGGGGGCTGCCAGGGCGGGGTGGGCACGAGAGTGGGCTGCAGAGGCAGGAGGACACCCGGTCTGGGGCAAGGCAGATGTCACAGGTCTGGACAAAGTGGTAACATGGGTGTACGTATTAATGAAATCCTCCAGATTGTGCAGGTACAATTAGGCACTTCATTGTATGTAAATTCTACCTCATTCAAGGCAATTTTTAAAATATAGGGCAAGTCTTCGGAGCAGTGCACAGAGCAAAAAAGTCCAAAGCATGTCTCACCTAGGGCTGGAGCAAGAGAGGCCCATGGGCTCCCACATTCATCCTGCGGCTGCCGCTCCCTCTCCTGACACCCTCACGGGGGTCTCCCTGCACCTTCTACTCGGCCCCACCCACAGTTACAGTGAGACTCCAGGTCTTTCCCTTCCCTGCTCACACCCGCTCCAGGAGCTTCCTCCTGGAGCAGGCCCGCCCAGCCCCACCTCAGCGCCTTTGCACTGGCTGTCCCCCCGCTGCCTGGGGCTTCTCAGCCTTTCCAATCTCACAGATACCACACTGCTGACCAGAGTCCTGCGGTCTCTCTGCAGCCCCCCCTTCTGTTTCACTCCAACAGAGCAATTCTAACTCCCTGATAACAATTTGTGATCATAACCTACCGCCCCTACACACACTGTGCAGGAATGGACTGTGCACTGCCACAGCCACCAGCCACGTGTGCCACGGGACACTTGAAATGGGGCCAGTCCAAAATGACTCCTGATCTAAGAGTGAAAAATACACAGGGAATTATTTCAATGGCTTACAAAACAAACCAAGACAAAAAAACCCATGAAGCATCTCAATAATTGGTCCCATGGGCTGAAATAATGTTATGGCTATCTTAGGTTAAATACATATTTTAACATGACTTTCACCCATTTATTCTTATCTTTTAAAATGCATCTACTAGAAATGTTAAATTGCTCACGGGTTCGGGTCACATCTCTGTTGGGTGGCAGGTCTGCACGTCACCTCTGTGGCTCTTCATCCAGGTTCAGTCTTCAAGTCCTAGAACTCC
Source organism: Saimiri boliviensis (assembly GCF_048565385.1). NCBI lineage: Eukaryota > Metazoa > Chordata > Mammalia > Primates > Cebidae > Saimiri > Saimiri boliviensis. The sequence goes on from NC_133457.1 coordinate 73,809,568, forward strand.
TGGCACGGGGAGTAGCTGGTGACAGGTTTGTTCATTGAATAATGAGTTATGAAAACACAAGCCAGTGACCTTTTACAAAAAGGTTAATTCCCTTAAATTTGACGAAGAAATTATCTACAGCAGGGTGTGGGCAAGGTCTTCTGGAACTTTCTGAAATAACCTCCCTGCTCCAGAGATTCTGAGAATGTGACCAAGTGCTCCTGGATGCCCCTGACATCTGAAGACCCCAGGAGACCAAACCCTGTGGTTTTTTTTGTTTGTTTTTTGGGTTTTTTTTTTCCCCTTTTCTGAGTAAACAGGGTGTCACATTGCTTTCACAGCCAAAGGATCAATGTTACCTCCGTGGAGATCAGGGTGACTCAAAGTGGGGAGCACTGGGGAAGCGGGACACAGTTCGGGGGAGGCTGCAATGAGGACAGGATTGGGGAGGAGGAGGAGATGGGGTAGGAGGCTGGATATGGACAGGGGGAACTTAGGCAGACACGAGCTTGCTGGGGGGTGGGGCAGTGAAAGTAGAGATGGAGGAAGAGGGGCCTGGACAGAAAGAGGAGGAGGAGTGAGGGGCGGGCATGGAAGGGGTGGGGCTGGGCTGCTCCAGCAGGATAAACGCGCAGCTGCTGCTGGTCTGGGCATCCCGCCTCAGCTCTCCGCCTCCCCTCCTGCAGCTCCAGCTCTGTGCTCTGCCTCTGAGGAGCCCATGGCCCGGCTGCTGTGCCTCCCGCTGCTTCTGCTGGCCTCCCTGTCTGTGGCCCTGGCGGCGAGGGAGGACAGGATACTTCCGAGTCCGGAGGAGGAGGATAGGATACTTTTGAGCCCCCAGGAGCAGAATAAGAATTTTGTGGGTGGCATCCATGATGCAGACCTCAATGATGAGTGGGTACAGCGTGCCCTTCGCTTCGCCATCAGCGAGTACAATGAGGCCACCAATGATGCATACTACAGACGCCCACTTCGGACGCTGCGAGCCAGAGAGCAGGTGGGTGCCGCCACCACCTGAGGGGTCCTGAGTCCCAACCTGGTTTGTCACTCCACCCCCAAGGGCATTCCCAGCAAATCAACACTGACACATTCATGATCTAATGCTCAGACTCATTCGGCTTTCCCTGACTCTCTGCTGACGGCCTTCATGTCCAAGGCCGGTCCCAGGACATGCACTGTGGCCACGGTCCTGTCCCTTCCACCTCCTTTAACCTGCAGGAGCCGCTGTGCCTGTGCCGTGACCGTGGCATTCCCTAGGGTCCAGCAGGTGTGGATGGGGACTGTGCTGACTCGGGGTGGACTTGGCGCTGCTCAGGATGAGATCCGGGCCATGAGGCTTGTCCTCCTCCTCCCTGAGCCCTCTCCACAGGGGCCACACGGGAGCCTGGCTCCTTGTCCTGCAGAGCCCTGCTTCCCTCCCCAAGTCACACCCTTGGGCACAGCCTCTAAGGCTGACCCTGGTTCCAGCTTAACCTGCATCCCATGGCAAAGCAGCAAACAGTGACGCAGCCTTTAGAGCTCCTCCACCTTCTCTTGGAAACTCAGAGGAGTCCAGACCAGCCCCGTTTCTCCTCCTGCAGCCCTCGGCTGGGGCCCTCTCCCTGCACATGGGGTGCGTTCCCTGGTGCTGCGGTCCCCGCTCTCCTGCACCTCCCTCTCAAGCGTGACGGTAACTTGGAGTGAAGCACAGGGCATTGCAGAGCATCAGGCCCAGACCCTATTTTATACATGGGTAAACTAAGACTTGAAGGAGCTCAGCAGGTTTTCCTGGTTCCAAGGGACCAGATCCAGCACCCTGGGAGGCCCGGTGTAGGGAAAGGGTTCAATTCTTTTCTGCAATTGTGAGACACGTAGGTGTGCTGCTGCCTTTAGAATGTTGATGGAATCTCACATTTAAAATGGAGACATCCAGGAAGCTGTGCTTGTTGGCCCCAAATATCTATGCGTGTGAAGCAACTCATTTCCTACAATTAAATGAAGTAATAGATGAATCTAGGTTCTATGGAGGGTGTGAGATTCTAGGAAGTTAGCTGAAATTTTGTCATCAGATGACAGCCTTCCTGGAAAAGATTCAGTGTCCCCTCGCCCATAAGCCACAGGTAGCAGAATTCAATGATTCCTTTGCCCCGCACAGAGAACACAATGTTTAAGAGAGGGCATGAGGCCCGGCACCCTGACAGCTGACAGGAGGAGGGGCTTGTGTGCCTTGTGGTGACAGTGTGGGCAGCTCACGAAGTCCCAGGCAAGTCCAGTGACTCAGCCACAGTGAAGCACTTGTGGGCACCTGTCACTGATGGAGAGCACTGTCTGTGTGTCCTGTTTTTTCGTGTGTGTAGACCGTGGCCGGGACCAACTACTTTTTCGACGTAGAGATTGGCCGAACCACATGTACCAAGTCCCAGCCCAATTTGGACACCTGTCCCTTCCGTGAACAGCCAGAACTGCAGATGGTATGTTCCCGATGTGGGTCCCAGGCCAGTGTGCCCTGTAGAGGGGTGTGTGTGTCAGCCTCTGCCCTACGCACATTTGGAGGGTATGTGTGTATCCAGGTGTGTTTGTGGGGAGCCATGGATATGTACCTAGGGGTGTGGATAGGTGTGGGTGTGCATGTGGAGAGGTGCACGTCTGTACACACATGTGCCAGTGTGTGGGGAAGGTAATGGGAGAATGTGTGCCTGTGTGTGGATGTATAGGGGTTTCCGCATACATCCGTGTGGGTGAGGGGTCCAAATGAGTTTATGTAGTTGCCTATGCGTGTGCAGATGAGGTGGGGAGGGAGGGCGGTGGTGAATTTGATTTGCTAGGAAGTCTTTAGCTTGGTAGTGGTTACTGGGAGGTCAAGTCTGCCTCCTGTGGGGTGTTGCCTACCAACCTGTAGGAAGCAGCTGCAGGGCTGGGTGCTGGGCAGGGAGAAGGGGCTCTGTCTAATCCCAGCCTCAGGCACCTGCCTGCAGCCATGGCCACACTAAGCAGATTAGAGGGAACTAGAGGCCTGTTTACCACCAAATCCTCAGCCCTGCCCCACTCATCCGAAAGCAGCCGCTCCAAGGACCTGCTGGTTCTAGTGAGGTCTCCACTCAGGGGAGAGCCACAAATCCCCATGTTGCCCCCTCCCCATGTCCCAGCTATTTGAGGGGGTGTTCCCCTGCCCTGGGTTCTTCTTTCTGGCCCCAGTTGGTGCTGGCCTGGGTGCTGAAGGTAGAAGGAGCTGGGAGCAGTGAGCTGCCTCCCCCTCCCTGCACCCTAGGGGCTCCCAAGGCCTTGCACAGGCTGCTTCTCCCAGGGCTGTGCTAGGGCAGGAATCCTGCAGGCTGGGGTGGGGCAGTGCCCCCTGGGGACCTGGAGTCTGGGGAGGGGCAATGGAATCATCACTATTTATTCTAGTTCGGTGCTCAGGGACTCAGCAGGGTGGGATGGGGGCCCAGTGTCTCACCTCTACTGATCCTCACGCAGGTTCTGACATCTCATGCCCAGGTGTCTTCCCCTTTAACTGTGACCCACACTGATTGTCCCTCTCTCTTCCCTTTCACAGAAACAGTTCTGCTCTTTCCATATCTACGAAGTTCCCTGGGAGAACAGAATGTCCCTGGTGAAATCCAGGTGTCGGAAAGTCTAAGGATCTGTGCCAGGCCAGCCGCACCGACCACCGCCTACTCCCACCCCTGTAGTCTCCCACCCCTGGACTGGTGGCCCCCACCCTGGGGAAAGTCTCCCCACGCCCCAGCAGCAGGAGACAGAGAAGGCGGCAGGAGGCCTCTGTGGCTCGGCAGGGGGCGCTGCCCTCCCTCCTTCCTTCTTGCTTCTCACAGCCCCTGTGTGCAGCGCACACCTCCCCCCACCTCCTGCAATAAAACAGTAGCATCACCTGGCTCTGAGTTCTTGGCTGTCTGGGCATGTGCACACAGGCGGGGTGTCCGTGGTTCCCTCATGAAGCCTCCTCGTTCTGCTGGTGTGGAGATCAGAGGAGCGTCTGGGAGCTGAGGCGGCCACAGCAAGGCCATCCGAGGAGCTGCCGTGGCTTTAGGAGACCTGAGCCTCAGAACAGGGAGAGAGCAGCCAGGGGCTGGGGACCCAGACCTTCAGCCGCAGCGGCCCCTAGTGAGGGGTCAGGGAGAGACGGGCGCCCAGGCTGCTGCCCCGGAAGCTGGGCTGCTGCTTTGGTCTGAGCTCCTGGTGAGACCAGGAGGAGGGGCTGGCTGTGTCCACAGGCAGGGGCCAGGCCTCGGTGGAGCTGGCCAGGCCGTGGATTCCATCTGTGCCTGCAGAGTTGAGCAGACTCCAGGGACTCAGCTTCCTTCATCCAGTCCCCTAGACACTAAATACATAGCGATCGATGTCTGCTTCTTTCTTTCCAGAGGAGACTGGGCCCTTACATGAAAACAAAGTCCAAAAGAGAGTGTGTGTGTGTGTGTGTGTGTGTGTGTGTGTGTGTGTGTGTGTGCAAACTGATGGGGAGAAATGCCGACCAGATCAGAGACGGGCAAGGTCACACAGAGAAGGCAGTGTGGGCTGTCATCCGTCCTGGAGGTGTGCCCCAGGCTGGGAGGTTGTTTCCTATGCTGGGACGCTGTGCCCTGGGAGGGTTTTACACGTTCACTCCCAGCAGCCCTTTTTCTGGACTCGGATTTAAAACAAGCACTCAGGTCGGGCTTCTTGGTGGGGTTGGAGAAGTAAAACGCAAATGAAAGTGACATGCAGTGAACTCTTGTTTTATATAAAGAGGATGTTTTAATTAATAAATAACATCCCCTTAGTGTCAAAACCATTCTGTAGAACAGTGGGTAGTTGCACTCTGAAGAAAAGGCGACAGTCCTAAGTCTCAGCCCGCCCTGTGCAGCCCTCCCCTTTGCCATTTCGGGGCAGAGGGGTGCAGGTGCCTCTGGGGCGGAGTTCTCAAATATCTTCCACACTTAGAGCAGCATACACCAAGGGAGGCTACCATGAAGAGCCGGGGGGGCATGACAAAGGGGAAACTGCCCAAACAGCCCTGAGGCTGGTACCCCGTGTGCTGCACCTAGAAAGCCAGGAGGAGAATGTTCTGGCAAGGAGAGTGGGGAGCAGCTGCTTCCGTTTCCGCTCCACCCCCATGGGATTTCACCAAGGTTTTGGGTTGAAGGAAGTGAAACTGCAAACAGGAGGCCGTGAGCTGGGGAGAGTTGAGTCTGAGCCTCAGCCGGTATCAGTGGGGTGGGTGAGTGCACACAGCGCTTCTGCTGGAAAGGAAGGGCCGAGAGGAGAACAGAAGGTGCCCAGGAGTGGTGGCCAGGGGCGAAGTCGTCCCTGCATGGAGACCCTCATGGTTCTCTACCTGGTGAAGGGTCTGTCTTGATATAAGCAACCACCATCCAAGCACGCAAGGGACAGGTGACTCTGTGTAAACCAGCAACTTTTCTGACATCTCTCTTCCTCGGAGAAGTGGAGGGTGAAGTCAGGCTCTGTAGTGGGCTCCTTCTGCCCTCTCCCTGTGTGCCTGTTCCCTAGGAGGGGAGCAGGGGAGCAGGGCACAGGGAGGCTGAGGTGAGCAGGTGGGACTTCAGTCTTCTCGACCAAGTTGAGGGGCTGGGCTGTGTCGGGAAGCTACCCGGTGTTTGGAGTAGGAAGGAGTCTCCTGAGGGTGATGTTTTGGAAATTCCACACCTCTTCTAAGAGTTCCTTTAGCAAAAATAATACCACGAATTCTTGCTAAAAGACTAAAACCACAGAGGTTCAGTCTTTCAGCAGAGACAAATCACTCTAGAGAGAGAGACTAGTCCATTGAAAGCCTGGGAAGCAAGAACCAGTGTAGTCATTTCTTGAGCAGGTGGATTCTCAGCACCATGACCGCGGTGACCCCAGTTCTGTGAGGTCTGATGCTTACATGATCCACAGGGTTATCTGCATGAAAATAGTGTAATATAACCATTCAAAACTAAGCACAAAAGCTGGTGTTTATTTAGGAAGAAATAAGGCACAACAAATTACTCATTTTAAAATCCGGAATAATTCTTACAATCATCTGAAATTCCAGGAAAATAATATACATCCTAGTGCAATCAGTCACCAAAACAGATTTTGCAGTTAACACACTCAGGATTATTAGCTTGTAGCAAAAAGGGAATAAATTCACATCAAGAAACCTGGAATGACTCACAAAAACAAAGAAAAGAGTTGATTATAAGACTTTGGGGAGCGATTTGAGGCTGTAGTGACGGACTCAGAGCACGGCGGGCCTCTGTGTCAAGCTCCCAGGGTCAAGTCTGGTCTGCAAAGTGGAACCTAGGCCCTATGTCCTCAGAAACTGTAAAGTCCAGCCAGATGTGCAACATTCTGTCCAGAAACCCCTTCTGTGTAGCTCTATGCTTCTGTGTAAAGGTGGATATAGATTCTCCAGGCAGTGGGATGTTCTTCTTACTCATAAACAAAGTTTCTGACAGCCCCTGACACTAGAGAGCAGGGTCTTTCATTGAGTCAGAAAGAAGCCATGAGCTAAGCAGGAGGCAGCTTGACATTTCAGAGCTGCAGCTTAGGAGACACATTGTCTCCTGCTCACGACGCAACTGGCTTTGACCCCATCGGTCCATCCAACCACCCTGCAGAGGAAAGGCAGACTTGCTCTTACTTAATTTATGCACTTTTTACTTGCTAGCATAACGTTTTTATTAATTACCTACTTGACACAACAGTGTAATAAGTTATTTCTATGTTTTCATACTCAACTGTTGAGTCACTATTAGCCTCATTACATGACATTGATTTTATAATAGAATTTTCTATGCATACAACCGAAAAATAAACCAGTCTTCCCACTAAGTTTGATCACTTTAAAATACTGATAAATACTACAATTGTCCAAAATTATGAAATATTACAATCAACCCTACTTGTAAAAATTATTGTTTATAACATGAAAATTAAAGCCACAATGAGATATTGTCTTATACTAGTCAGAATGGCTGTTATTAAACAGTCAAAAATGGCCAAGTGCAGTGGTTCGTGCTCGTAAAATTTTGAGAGGCCAAAGTGGGTGGCCCACGCATTCAAGACAAGCTTGGGCAGCAGAGTCTCAACAAACAGGAAAAAAATAGCCAGGTGTGGTAGTGTGGGCCTTGCTACTAGCCAGGAGAACTAGAGCCTATGATAATATCTAGAAAACTGAAAATAGAACTACCCTTCAATCCAGCAATTCCACTACTGCACCGGTACCCCTCAAAAAGAAAGAAATCATTATATAAAAAAGACTTCTGCTTTTGTATGTTTATTGTAGCACAATTCAGAATAGCAAACTTGTGAAGTCAACCTAAGTGTCCATCAACACGTGATTGAATAAATCAATCTCGTTGCTATATACCATGGAATACTATTCAGCCATAAAAGTGAATAAAACTATGACTTTTGCAACAATGTGTATGGAACTGGAGGCCATTACCCTTAATGAAATGATTCAGAAACAGAAAATCAAGAACTACACGTTCTCACTTATACGTGGGGGCTAAACCGTGGTCGTGGACACACTGAGTGGAATGATGGACATTGGAGGCTCCAGGCAGCAGAAGGATGGACCAAGGGTGAATGTGGAATGCCGCGTATTGTCTAAAATCTATACAATTTGGGAAATGCTTCACTAAAAGCCCAGATTTTACCTCCACACAACATATCCATGTAACACAACTGCACCTGGACCCCTAAATCCATAAAAATCTAAACAAATTAATTTCAAATAAATACATTTTTAAATGCCATACACCCTATAATTCAACAATACATAGTCGATCATGAGTCAAAGTTATTTCGGTAAACCAGTGAGAATTACTGATTAACAACCTTTGCACCCACACCTTCTCTTCATTTGTACTTATTTTTCCTTAAAATCTTGAGTTTCTCTTTTGTTCTACAGATCAGTCTTCAAGGCAACTTGAAATTATGTCCAGAACTCCACTCTGTGCTGGATCTCTGTGCTTAAATAAACTCTCTCTCAACTGCAACAAAAATTAGGAAAAATGAATGAATACAAAAATAATTTCGAAACAAACTATACAGTGCACACAGAAACCTAAAGCAAGAATCTTCATGTTTATCTTAAAATTAGTTATTAAAATCTCTTCTTGATTGTTCTGCTTTTCTGAATAGAGGAGATCAAAGTGAAACCAATAGCTATATGAACAATACTTGGCTATAAATCTACAAAATAAATGTTGAAAAATTATACCTTTTTCAATGAAGAGAATTATGCAGAACAAAAGGTTAATGTATAGCCTATAGTAGATGGGCAATAAATATTTGCATTTAGTGGGAAAATCAATAAAATTCTGTTTAACAAAAAGCATGGGATGCCCTCTAAAATTAATGAAAGATTCTCATTCCTTTTTTTAAAAGAACGAAATTTAAAAGACAAGAAAATTTTAAAGAAATTATAAGATAGCATGTGCTTGGTTCCTATTTTATTGCTTTTCCTCCTTACATATCTTCTTCCCCTCTTTTAATTCTTTCTCCTTTTCCTGCTCTTAGTAAATAATCAAATGTTTCTTCTCTCATTTTGTCTATCTTGATTGTCAAAACCAGAACACATACCTATTAGGCAAGCACAGTGGGTAGGAACACCATGTCCAATCTTGGAAAAGTATCTTAATCTTTCTCAGTCTCATTTCTCTTATCTTGAAATAGGGCCATCAGTCAGGATGACCTGGGTTATGCTGTGATTACAAAAAAAAATATCAAGGACTTAAGACAGCAACATACCATTCCATTATTGTGACTGCTGTTTGTACGGATGCAGTGCGTGTGTGTTGGGGTGCTGGGCCATGGTGTGCTCACTCTGGATCCCAAGAAGATGGAGAATACACACTCACAACAATATTGGGGGCCAAGGCAGTGAGCATCCGCTCTCCCCAAGTGCAACTGGAAGTAACAGACATCACTTATTCTTCTATTATATTTACCAAAGCAGGTCATAAATACAACGAACTCAAAGGAAGTGGAAGGACAGTCCTGGCCTCCACCCAAAAGAAACAGAAGCACTCAAAAGACAGCCCTAATAACTACCACCAATGCCCACCCAATCACACCAGGCAGATGCCTGTGCTTCTCACTGAATAAAACTATCTGGTTGATATATACCATGGAATACTCGTCAGCCATCAAAGTGAATAAAATTATGCTACCAGGCAATCAGTAGCACAGCGCCGACCCCACTTTGTCCCTGTTCAGCGCCTCCACTTCCTGAGACATTTTGGACATAGCAACCCGAAAACCACATAATAGAAGTATAATAAAATACAGGATCCTGCCGGGCACCGTGGCTCAAACATGTAATCACAGTACCTTGTGTAGGGCACGTTGGGAGCCTGATATAAGGTTAAGTGCCCCACAGGGTCGTGGGGTGAGCCTTATGCTGTGCTGAGGTGCAGGATCCGAGAAATAAAGAGACAGGACACCAAAATACAAAGAAAACACAGCTGGGCTCAGAGGGCCATGCCACCTATAAGCAGAGTCAGGCGAGGCTGGCTGGCTAGGCGGCGAAGCCCCGAATGCCCAGAAGCATGAGTATTTATTGTGTATAGGTTAGGGGGCAGAGCAGTGAGTGAAATCATCTTTAAGGATAGTGGTAGGGTCGTGAGCAATAAAACATAGGGTCCACACCCACTAGGTCACCTAGGCCAGGAGATGGACAGCACCCAGCAAGGGGCCCGTTCCCACAAAGGCAAGGGCCCGATTCCCACGAAGGCAAGGGCCAGGTGCAGTAAGGGAGTGTAGTGTGCGATACATCTATCTATGGGAAACTACTTCTAAGAAGATTTATTGGAGGATACTTAAATCACATAGCAGTGACAGAGCTGTCAAGGTTACCGCCACCTTCTGGCAGCTTCCAATGGCTTCTATAGGAAGATGCTTTTCAAGCAGCACAGTAGCAAGAGCTGATAAAGTTCACAGTCACCAAAGTGGATTGCCGGTCTGAGGGCAGCCTTCCACAAGAACTGGAGCAAGGTTCTACAACTCCTTTATCAGGAGGAGTGGCTCTCGCCCCAAGCCTGCCATACAGCGGGTATCTTTACGATACTGAACGCTGCCGCCTGGGCCATGGATTCTTGTCCTATTATAACTGTCTTCCCTTAAACCGTGCTCTGCACTGTGTCTGCTCTAGGCATTCTTCCAATTATAAGCTGCTTATTCCTTAATTCATGCTCTGTACTGTGTCCACTCTAGGCATTCTTCCAGTTATGAACTAAGATATAATTATAGGTATATCTGTAGAGAAATATTCTTTAGGCACTCATACTATCAACTATTATATGATTATATATAGAGGATTATATAAAGGGAGACTACAAGCCCTATTTCTATAAACTAATATATGATTATGTAAAGGATTATATAAAAGGAAATAGCTGAGTAGTAACACTATAAAGTGAGATATTCCTCAAACCCTAACTGTGCCAGGGCTCTGCTTAGTTCTCATTCCTCGGTGCCTATATGGGGGATTACCCACACCTTGGGAGGCCGAGGTGGGTTGATCACTTGATGTCAGGAGTTTGAGACCAGCCTGGCCAACATAGTGAAACCCTGCCTCTACTAAATATACAAAAATTAGACGGATGTGGTAGAGTGTTCCTGTGGTCTCAGCTACTTGGGAGGGTGAGGGAGGAGAATCACTTATACCCAGGAGGCAGAGGTTGCAGTGAGCTGAGGCCGCCCCAGTGCACTGCAGCCTGGGCAAAAAAAAAAAAAAAGACTCCACCTCAGCAAAAAGAAAAAGTATCTTAAAAATGTCTTAAAGTAAACAGAAAAACATTTTAACCGTCTTTGGGCAGTCAAGCATCATATGGGCAGAGTACCTTGATGATCATTTGTGTATTTTACCCATCAAGTTCACCAAGATTCCAAGATTATTTCACCCTGAATCCACTTGGAACTTCCTGGGTGCTGGCACGTGGCTTCTGGTTGCCTCTCTTACCCAATTCCTTGTTTTGTGGAAGAGAATGAGCTTCATAGCACCTGTGATTCATTTTCACCTTTTCCGTATTTTACCTTTCAGCCTCCAAGCTAATGATTAGAATTTTCCTTGTCTCTCATTTCCTTTATAGATATTTTAACTTTTCCATGTAATTTTTTTAAGTGGCAGAGAGCTATTTGCTTTTTATTCCCGCAACACTGATAAAATGTTTCTCTTTTAATTATTCAAGAGTATTTGCCCATAAATAAAAGTTGCTAAATAAAGTTTCATGGAAAATTTTCAGGCTTGTCATAAGATGGCCTAACTGTGTCCTCCTCCTGTATTCTTGAGCACGTCTTCTGCAGTGGACACTCGATTGAGTGCTGGAGAAATCAAAAGAGGAAGAACCGAGCCTTCCGCCCTCAGTGCATGTCAGGTCTTCTAGACAGGGAAGTGGAAATCAGGGAAGAGAATAGGGCACTGGGCAGCACAGAGAAGGGCATCGAACTCACAAAGAGGGGGCTTGCTGGGGAGGAGGACAAGCTACCCACATCCCTGGGTCCTCTCCGCCTCAGCACCTATCAGCCCACCTTCCAATTGCCAGCATCTGTACCCATTTACCTGTACAAATAACCCGAGTAGGTCCAACGTATCTAGTGCTCTAACACATTCTCCAACAAGGACTGACACCAGCTGACATGCTCTACACAACCTCCCAGGAGTTTGCAGCAGAATGAGCTGCATAGCAGTAGTCTGACAGCTCATACTCACTGCACTGACCATCTTCTCATCCCTGTCTCATTTGCTCACTGTCCCAGCAGTGCACCCTGGGACTACCTTCCAAATAAACCACTTGCAATTGAATTCTGGTTACAAGGTCTCCTTCTGGGTGGCCCAATCTAGACAGTCATCTTCATGAAGAATGTAATTTCTGTGGAATCACAAAAGTTGAAGAGGAATCATTGAGGTGACATAGGGGAAGAAAATTCCAGAAAGAAGGAAAGTCTGGGCCAAGACACACAGGTGTGAATAAGTGTACAGTTCCATATGAGGAGGGATGACGTTGGAGTTTAAGGGGCTTCAATCACTGAGCTCCAGCTCAAAAGTTGTCAAACTGGGCCCACCATAGAACTTGGCAAGTATCCAAAGGTGTTGAGGCCTGGGGGCTGCTGGGACATCTAACCTCATGCCAAGATCATGAAACCAAATGACATGAGTTAAAGCCTGGTTCTTCCACTCATAAGCTGTGTAACTCTGTGACACTTGCCTCTCTGTGGTTCAATTTTTTCATCTGTAAAATGGAGACATTAATAGTAACTACTAAGTAGTTATGTGATGCTATAATACATTATTGAATATTATGTTCATTCAAGGTGACAGTTTTATTATTAGCTGGTTTTCGTTGGTGATTATCTCAGTGATCTCTGAAAGGCAAATCACATGGAGAAGGAGACTCAGTCCTTGCTCTCCAGTACCTCATGGACTAATGGGGGACAGAAATATACACACAAGTAAGAAAGACAGTGAGAGGAGGATGATAAATGCCTACAGTGACATAAAAGTGTTGTAGGAGACCAAAAGCAAAAGGTTCACACCTGGTGACATGGACCAGAGAAGGATTCATAGAAAAGGTTCCTATAGACCTGAACCTGAGAAGCAGGTTATATTTGAAGAGGCAAAGATCTAGGGTAGATGGGGAGCTACAGGTGCACTTTCCAGAAGGGCAAATTCATATAAGCTTGGACAGGATGTGTGTGAGAACATCAAGGAAGTCCAGTTTCTCTAGAGGCCAGGCTACATGATGGACAAAAGCTGGGGGGCAGCCAGAGAGGGCAAGTTTCCAGGGCCTCATCTGGCAGGGGATGTGGCTTTCAGAACATTTGAGAACCAGGGAAACAGAATCTGAGGGTGGAGACCAGTGGATCAGTGAGGACTTCACTGTGGATGTCTAGACCAGACCTATCTAAACAGGATCCAGCAATGTGGGAGATGAGAAATAAAATTAATCTTCTCTTTTATTGATTTCAAGATAGTTCTGAAAACAGAAGGCAGGTTATCATACTCTTCTAACATGTTACGAAGCCAACTACCACCTTCTTTTTCTGTATAAAATATAAAATCACAGTCACTATATAATCACATGAGGTTGATAAAGGGCAGGACACAAGGTACAATGCAGAGTAACTACTGACACCTGGCAGTGACAGTGATAATGATGATGGTGATGATGATGGTATTGTGGAGATGGAGATGGTGATGGTGGTGAAGGTGTTAATGATGATGCTATAGCAGTGATGGTGATGGTGATGATGAAGGTATTGTGGAGATGAAGGTGGTGAAGATGCTAATGATGATGCTATAGCAGTGATGGTGATGGTGATGATGATGGTATTGTGGAGATGGAGATGGTGACGGTGGTGAAGATGTTAATGATGATGCTCTAGCAGTGATGGTGATGGTGATGATGATGGTATTGTGAAGATGGAGATGGAAAAGGTGGTGAAGATGCTAATGATGATGCTCTAGCAGTGATGGTGATGGTGATGATGATGTTAGTAATGGTGGAGATAGTGGTGATGATGATGGGAATTGTAGTGATTATGTTGGTGATAATGGTCATAGCATAGTGATGGTGGTGATAATGTTGGTGATAGCGATGGTAGTGGTTATGGTGGTGATAATGTTGGTGACAGCGATGGTAGTGGCAAACGTGGGGATGTTGGTGGCAGTAATGGTGATGGTGGTGATGATATTGGGGAAGGTAGTGATGATGGTAATGAGAGTGGTGGTGATGATGATGGTAATAAAGATAGTGATGTCAGTGGTTATGGTGGTCATGTTGATACTAGTAATGGTGGTTGTGGTGATGATGGTGTTATGATGACAATTTCCATGATGACTGTGGTGGTGATGATAATGGTGATGGTGAAGGTAGTGATGATGGTGGTGATGGTAATGGTGATGGTCGTAGTGATGGTGATGTTAGTGGTAATGGTGATGATAATGGCAATGGTGTTGATGATGATGGTGATGGTGGTGATGGTAATGGGGGTGGTGGTGGTAATGGTAGTGATGATGGTGGTGATGGTAATGGTGATGGCTGTGGTGATGGTGATGTTAGTATTAATAGTTATGATAATGGCAATGGTGTTGATGATGATGGTGATGGTGGTGATGGTAATGGTGGTGGTGAAGGTAGTGATGATGGCGGTGATGTTAATGGTGATCGTTGTGGTGATGATGTTAGTGGTGATAGTGATGATAATGGTAATGGTGTTGATGATGATGGTGATGGTGTTGATGGTAATGGTGGTGGTGATGGTAGTGATGACGGTGGTGATGGTAATGGTGCTGGTTGTGGTGATGGTGATGTTAGTATTAATAGTGATGATAATGGCAATGGCGTTGATGATGATGGTGATGGTGTTGATGGTAATGATGGTGGTGATGGTAGTGATGACGTGATCACCACGTGATGGTAATGCTGGTTGCTGTGGTGATGGTGATGTTAGTAGTAATAGTGATGATAATGGCAGTGGTGTTGACAATGATGATGATGATGGTGGTGGTGAAGGTAGTGATCATGGTGGTGATGGTTGTGGCAATGGTGACGTTAGTGGTAATAGTGATGGTAATGGCAATGGTGTTGATGATGGTGATGGTGGTTGGAAGTGATGGTAATCGTGGTGATGGGGGTGTTGATGATAAAAGGGATAATGGTGATGATGATACTGATGGTGATGATGGTGGTCTTGGTGGACATAGTGATGGTGACTCTAATGATGATGGTTACAGCAGTGGTGATAACAGTGATGGTGATGGGACAGTGGTGATTGCAGCAATGATAATATTGATGGCTTGGATGGAGATGGTGGTGATTTTATGTTTTATGGTAGAGGATGAAGCCGTTTGGAGCAGAATGTGAGCACCAGGCCTGAGCAGGTACTAGTAAGAGAGTTCTACCTTCTAGAGATTTATCAGATTAGAACTCAAGTGAATCTTCTCCTTAGATACCTCATTGTGGATCGAAAACTGTGTCTGTCACAATGGATCACGTGTTCTTGCTAACCAGAGGAACAAAAGTAAAATTACCCTGACATTCATGCCTCTGACCTCCAGAAGGGACCATGAACAGGGAGGAGATGGGCGATGAGTAGCTTCAGTAAAGGGGAAGGGGAGGAAGAGAGTGAACAACAAGATCAGGGCAGAGGGAAAGAGTGAAAGAGAGGAAAGAAACCAGACACGTCCACATGTTCATCACCACCTTGAGAGGGTCCCTGTCTTCTGAGAGGGTCCATTTTGGGCCTGTCTGTCCTTCCTGGAAAGATCAAGCAGGGACAGTGGGGAGAGCTGCAGGAACAGGAGGCTTTGCCATCTGTTGTCAATGTCAATCAATAAAACCCTGCACACTCAGGTCGCCCAGAGCAGCAAGGACAGAGCCGAGCAGAGGGGCCTCTGCAGAACCCATAGAGCACTCATGGATTGCTGAGTTTACAGAGCTCCTTCCTTCAAAGCAGACCTTACGTCTACCCCAGGGCCACCTTCCGAGCCAGCTCCCCACGGTGAAGCAGGAATTGAAGGCAATGGAGGGGCTGGTCATCTACGGATGAATGCTTCCCTCTGGTGGTCACTGTGGTAAAGTGGAGGAAGCAGGCCCCACCTTAGAGGCTCTCTGCAAACTCATGAACTGAGAGCAGCATTTACAGGGCAAGTGGCTGTGGGCAAAGGAATTGCCCCGTAGCTTTGTGGTTTATCTGCCACCCTGGCGGATTCTCTTCATGATGTCTTCATCTTCACATGTCGTATTTCAACATATCCTCTTTTTTATTGTGGGGTAGGATGAGCCTCATCCCTTCTTAGTTCCCATCAGACACCCTCTGTCTCTCAGAGATCAGCCACCCATTCTCCCCGCCAACTCTGACACAGCCCACGATCCCTCTCAGACACCTCCCATGCCATGGGGTATAGACTCTGGGTTTCTGTAATTTGTAATTTTTTAGATTAAGAATTGCTAATGTTGATTTTCCAAATCTGGTTGGCAAAGATTAAAACCCACTATCACTATTTCATAATAGAAAGCCAGGTGACAGTGCTCCAAATGAAGGCCATGATCAAAATTGAGAGGTCCCCTCTGCTGCACTGTTGTAAAACCTGACCCTCCAGGCTGAATCCAGGGAGTGACATTTGAGATCCACAGTCCTACACGTGTGACATCCCAAGACTCTATTAGGACAGCTCTGGGTTCCTCCCCAAAGCCCTAGCCCTGACAATCTACTCATCCTCACCTCTACTTTGGCTGAGTAACCATCCTATAACTTACTCAGGCCTGGGTTGGAGTTCTGTTCTTTCCTCCCCACTGCAGCCTCACCCCAGCCCTCAGCAAGTCCTGCCTCGCCTCTCGCAGGCATCCTGAGTTTCCTATGAGCCACCTCCCGGCCACTGCACAGGGTCAAATCACTGTCCTCCCTTTCCTGGACAACTGCAATGTCCTTCTGACTGCTCTCCACCCTCCCATTTTCACTGACTAAAACCCTGTTCCTTCCCTGCGGCCATGCCAGCCTTCTAATAATATAAAAGGTGTTCTGCTCCTGTCCTAGTAAAAACCTTTCAAAGGCTTCCCATTTCATCTGGAGTAAAATAGAAATTCTTCAGCGCAGTGTGTAAGGTCTGGCAGGAATTGACCATTCCAGTCTGCTTACACCTGCTGGTCCCTCACTCAATTCAGGAGCTTCCACAGGTTACGATCATTTCTACCTAAGGGTGGGTTTATGATTTTCTTTGCATTTAACACCCCTCTTGTTAGTTGTTCGAAGCTGGCTCCTTCTCCTCCTTAAAAGTCCAGCTCACATGTTATCTCCTCCAATTGATCTTTCCTAATCATTCTCTGTAGTTAGGACTTTACCTGGCCACCAGTTCGTTGAAGGCAGCATTGTTTTCATCTCGTTCTCTGTACTGTGCCGGTGCTTCTCACAGTCCCTGGAATGTGGAGGACACTCAGTGTGCACACCAGATGAACAGGCCTTTATGGGTGTGTCAGGCACTTTCCCAGTGTGGATAAGATGGTTCCGTGTGGATAGCTTGCTGGCAGTACCCATGAGGTTATGATGACTCTAGAACCACTTGTTAGAACTGCCATTTCCAATGGCTAGAGTTTTAATTACCTTTGGATCTTTTGAAAAATAGTAAAATCTTAAAAAGGGAATATCAAAATGCAATTGGGGAAAGATAAGAAATGACCTTGGGGGAGGGGTGGCAGGAAGCACAGGGTGTCCCAGAGGAAGAGTCCTGGAACCCAGCCGGCACAGCCTCCAGAGCAACTCTGTCACCCTTTCTCCAGGGCTTCTCTGTGTCAAGCAGTTTGGCAAGAACCTCGTACACATCATTGTTTTGTTCACATATCCCCAAAATATAGAGATTCTTTTGCTGATGAGAAGATAATTCCTGGCATACAACGGGCACACCACAACCTTATTTTGACTGAATGTAGGGAGGCGTCCCATGTCCACTCTTAAGGAGAGGAGGTAGCTGGAGAGTTCCAAGATCCCAGGCAGAGCTCAGCAGTGATGAGATCACAGTGTGGGGTCTGACACTCTTTGTTGCAGGTTCTTTGTCTGAAAAACGTGAAAAACACATTTCATAAAGATTGTTGGAGAATCCATTCATTCATTCAACTAATTCCTTACTGAGCAGTGTGCTAGGGCCGGGACCAAAGGAAGCAGAGAGGCACAGGCAGGGCAGCTGATAGACACCCCCTTCTTTCCTTCTCGACCTGTGAGTCTCACGAGAAGAGGGTGCCTTGGAGTAGGGTGTGCCCACTGGTAGGAAGCGTAGGAGGTAAAGCGAGTGCATCACCAACGTGATGTTACCCTAGGAAAATGTCACAATGCTGCTGAGCTCCTACAGTCATAACAGAGGCTGCTGTGGAAACCCAAAGACCTCCCAGAACAGCAATGAGGGGCACCAGGGGAACGCAAGAGCTGCTGAATGGAGTGCACTAGGCTCATTAGGGTACCTGTAGTGGGCAGCTCTCAGACTCTTGAGGGATGGTGCCTTGTCCAGATGCATGCACACAGTCTCAAACACACATACACAGTCTCGTGCAAGAGTGTATAGTACAGAGAAAACATGCTGTATAAATATTTCCCAGTAATGAATTTCCTCAAAAGCACGGAACTCTTTATGTTTATGAGAAAATCTAGAAAAACTCTTTGCAGGATGTGAAAGATCTAAAACAGTGTTTGCAAACCTGCACGCAGCACAAATGTGGCTATGAATTAATATATGCTCCTAATTAAATTTTCAAAGATTCCCTGAAAAACACATTGAAATTATTCTGTTATACAGAAGCCTCCATTCCAAGATACAAATGCAGATTAGAATATTCATTAAAACATAAAATACTTGCAATAAAAATCTCATTAATTCTCTTTGAACTTTCCTAGATGATTCTGTTCCTTGTTCCCTTTGTGTTTTGTGGGGAAGGGCTAACAAGTATTAGCAACCATGAGAAACAGTGTCCATGAAGATACATTGGGAAACACCAGTCTAGAATAATGTTTCACTTTCTGTGAGTTCTGGTACAGAGAAAGCAAGTAAATGTATTGATGATAATGGAATTAAGGTTTATAATTGTCAAAGAAAGGAGTCACAAATACAGAAAGGAGAGGACTAGAGAGAATCTCATTGCACTGGATTTGGGTCAGTGTTAACTCAAGAGTTTTTAACCCATGAACAGGTAATATAACAATAGCTGTCTACATGAGGGCATGTTTCTGTGTGTATTTTGTAGCACAGTCCAACCAACAAGGCTAAGAACAAAGTTCCTCAACTTCCGCACTGTGGTCATTTGAGATGCAAGGATTTGTTTTCTGGAAATTGTCCCGTGCGTTGCAGAATGTTGATCAGCATCCCTGCCATCTCCCTAAATGCCAGCAGCACCTGCCACACAAACTGGAACAATCAAAAACATCCCCAGACGTGACCAGATGCGCCCTGGGAAGCAGAGTTGCCCCAGGTTGAGAACCACTATCCAAGGGGTGGCAGCATGCCAGGAACGGAGAGCACAGGCGGAACGCGGGCATCGCTTTCTAAATTTGCTGCAGATTCCAGCCACTGATTTTAGGCTTGTCTCAGGGAACGTGAAACATAAATCTGGAACTTCTGATTATATCAGACAGTAAGGACAGGCTCAAATAATGATGGAAATATGGCAAGAGGACAAAGGAAGCAGCTCGAAGCGGCTCCCACTAGCCTACTCTGAGGTAATTTTAACATTCTAATAAACAACGCAATAGGTTCTAACTCACTGAGTAAAATAAGAAAGTACAAGTCACATAGATCTACGGAAAAACATCTGACTAACAGAGAGACGGATAGATAGATAAAAGAGAAAAGTTCCTTGCAGTAGAATGAATGCCATTTATAAGTATTGAAAAAATGAAGTTAGGGATACAATTTGCAAGCAATCATAATAACGATTCAAACAGAAATGACTATTGTATGCTAAAGCTAGAAAGCGAAAGTGAAAATCTGATAAGACAGACCTAAATGTATATTTCAAAGTATTGCTCCAAGAAATACTTATTAATTATAAAGGGGAGAAAAGTAAACTGTAGTGGAGAGAACTGTCAGATGCCATCTGAACCTAGAGATCAAAGTTGGTGTCTGTCAGCGGTGGGAGAGCGACGTTATGGCCTCCTGGTACGAGGCTCTGAGAAACACAGCATCACATCTATAATTCTCCTCTGAAAATCTGCAGAGCCTGAATCTAATCCACTGACAAAACCCATTAAGGACATTTTACGAAATAGTTAGTTATCTTCAAAAATGACAAGATCGCAACAATAAGAAAGACTGATAAACTGTTTCCGATGAGAAGAGACAGAGGCGGCCTGGCAAGGACTCGCTATTGGTGAACTGCAGGCGACAGATTAGACGGCGGTGTGTACCCGTGCGAGTGCCGTGATTCTGCTGGCTGCACTGAGGCTGTGCTAGAGAATGTCCCTGGCCTCAGGGGACACACAAGAGAATGTCTAAGGACCAAGGGAGTCATGCCTGCACTTGCTCTGAAATGGCCCAGGAAACCCCGTAACAGTGTGTTCACATACAGAAAGAGAGGGAAAAGTCATGAGACAGAATGTGAGGAGCGGGAGGGCCTGGGTGTGTCCAGAAGCTGTTCAGATTACTCTTGCTGCTTTTTGTAAGTTTGAAGTCACTTCAAAACTACAACTAAAAAGTTTATTATTACATCCTTTCTAATGATTATAAAAAAAATAAAATTACTGCATTTTTCTACATTTATTAATGGCATTTTTTTACTACAAGGCAGAATTTTTCTCCTTTATCTATATCTATCTATCCATATATCTGTTAGTCATCTATTTCTCCATAAAGCTATATGACTCTGGTTATTTATTTTATTCAATGAGTTGTAATCTGTTAATATCGTTTATTTGGAGGTTTAAATTATCTCAGAGTTGGCTAGTGAGAGCCCCTTTAAGCTGCTTTCTGTGTCCTCCTGACATACTTTCATCACCTTTTTATCTTTTACAAAAAATTAGAAATACAGCAAACTGCTGCCTCAGCACTGAGACCCCAGCCCCACCCGGTATGCACACGCCTGTGGGCTCAGCTGGTTGGGAAGTCACGGCTCAGGCTTCCCAGCCAAACATGGATTTCCCAGCCAAGCCACAGCACCATGAAGCTGCAGGCCAGCTGGTTACTAAGGATGCACTTCAGCGGTGTCCACATGCTGCACTGTTCCTTGGAGCAGAGAAACGGGATGTGAGCCGGCAGGGACCGGGGCACTGGAGAGAATGCAGGTGCAGAGGCTGAGGATGAAGGGCCCTCCACTTCCCCCAGACATGCTGCCTCACAAGCGACACCCACGTTCCCCACCCCTCACTCTGCCTGCACCTCCGTCTGCAATGCGGGGGAGGTCACTGCTGTTTCCCAGCCCCCTTCTTCAGTTTCCTCCTGGGTTTTCACATAAGCCCCCTCCCACACGTGCACCCCATCAGGATAGGGCTGTAAGTCTGGTACCACATTGCCAGCGATGGATAGAGGCGGGAATGGAGGTAGAAGAGGGTAAATTCTTCATCGGGAATAACACAGTAATCAATGGATCACGAACTATAGGCCTAAAACGGACTTTCTGAAGCCATGGCCTTTGGCCTGCTCATCTTTATAGAGAAGAAAGAGGTCCCGGAAAGGGAGCTGCCCACACTTGGAGGACTCCTTCTTAGAAGCCAACACTTCCCAGACATCCCACGATGGAACAAGGGAGACAGAGAAATGTCAGCCTGGATAACAGGAGTTCAGCCAACCACAGCCGCACGAAATCTACAGGCTTCCTGGGTGCCCATGTGCCCTGTCACAGCCGCGTTTTTTTCCCCAAGATTTAGACAGGTGTGGCAGGTTGGATGGACCACTGGTTCCCTCGCTGGAACTGAAGTATACATCCATGGCCCCTGCCACGCGGCCAGCGCCTCTCTCCAGATAATGCAGAGTAGACCCCCATTGCCGTTGGGCATGGTCACGGGTCTTGCTTGGCCCATAGAATGTTAACGCATGTGACAAGTATTCTGACCTTAACCCTGCATGTGTGAGAGCCTGGTGCCCTCTGAGCCTCCTTGAGAAAAACCTGGCCCAGACAGGCACCGCCCCTGCAGCATGGGCTCCAGTATGAAGACAGAAGCCAAGCCAGCACCAGACCCGCTGACCCGCAGTCCAGGTGCAGGCTGCAGAGCATGACAGGGATAGCTTGTTGCTGTCAGCCCCCAAGATGCTAAGGTTTTTCCTAGGGAACAGCAGCTGACTAATGCATGAGTTATCCCATTTTCCATGGTACATCTTCTCTACTCTTAGCCAAGTGAGCCCTCGGCTGCCCCCGTAACAATCTGTGTTCCATAGCAAGTACTTAAGATGGTTGTTACAAGGACTAGAAACAAGAGCTTTAAATATTGCCTTCTGCTCAGGCACTGGAGAGAATGCAGGGGCAGAGGCTGAGGATGAAATGGCTCATGCCTGTAATCCCAGCACTTTGGCAGGCAGAGGTGGAAGGATGGCTTGAGCCCAGGAGTTTGAGATCAGCCTGGGCAACAGAGCAAGACACTGTTTCTACTAAAAATTTAAAAAATGAGTCCGGCATGGTAATCCACACCTCCAGCTCCAGCTACTAGGGAAGCTGAGGTGGGAGGATCACTTAAGTCTGGGAGGTCAAGGCTGCAGTGAGCTGTGATTGCGTCACTGCACTCCAGCCCAGGAGGCAGAGCGAGCCGGTCTCCAGATAAATAGTTTCCTTCTGGCAAATCCTAAATGCGCATCTCTCAGATTCAGCGGACAGCATTTAACTCTCTCCGGGCAGATGAATGAACACCTGTGTTTTCCTCAGTCCGCCACTGCCTCTGCTCCACTCAGCAAACGCTCTTCGCTTTATGGATGACGTATTGCCCGATTCTAGACTCTAACTCTAAATGGGATGCATTGTAATATTTTCTTCTGACACCTGTAGCTATGAATAGGACTTGGGAACTTTGTCCAAGGTCTCCAGCACACGCAGGCGGCTGTGGTCCTCACATACCCCAAGAGAATTCTGGTGTTGCTTTAAGCGTTTTACTCTCTTCAGAGGACCTGAGCGTTTAGGAGATAACAAATGGGGAAAAGAACTTGAGTTTCAAAAAAATGAAACCAAGAAAAAAAGTTGACCAGGATTGCAAGAATAAGAATCCAATAGCAGGGCTGTTGCAGAGGAGTGTTTAAAGTCACCATTTAATGTTTAAAGTCACCATTTAAAATCATGTAACGTGTAAGCCAGATCAGAGATAACAGAAATTAAAATGAAATTGCAAACCAGAAACACATCCTTCTTGGCTCTGCTTACTTCCTTCTCTGGGCTTCCAGTGTCCAACATTATTGGACGGTCCCTCCGCAATTGCAACCGTCTGGGATAAACAGAGATGGGCCAGAGATTTGCTTTCCACTGTTCCAATGCCTGGGAGATGAGAGAAAACTAGCCAGAGCAGAGTGGGCTATGTACGGTATGCAAAACACACCAGACCCAGGGAGATGGGAGTATGGGACTTCGGCCAGGTGCTCCCTACCCACGGCTGGGGGCAATTGTTTAAAGGCATTCTATTCCTGATGACCACTCTCACCCACTATCTTCCCAATCCCAGAAATAAGTATAGCCAATCTACAGCATATGTTACCTTAATGTAAATTCTTGGTAAACAATTTAGAAATGGCCTCTGTTTTCTTTAAAAACTCACTTGCAACCACTGCTAATTGGAGCACATCTTCAGGGCAGCTTGAATCTCTGCTACTAAGTTGCGGTCTTCACATTTGGCCCATATAAACGTTCTACTTATATTAATTTTGCCTGAGTTTTTTTTCTTTTACGTCCCCACCTTTGGCTTGCCAGGGATGTTGTGATCATAACTTACCATGGGGCTGAGCCACAGCTGGATTGCAATGAGATCACATGGAATGATCAAGTTCAGGGTTCATGTTAGGTCTCAGGGCAGCCAATTCTAACAAGTCCTGAATTCCAAAGACCCTGTGAAGCCTCTGTCCATCCAGCTCACAACGGAGACAAATCCCAAAGCTTCCAGTTTTCCTAAGAGCCTGTCTTGTTCAGTTTCTTAATTCCCACAATCCAAGCTCCTCCAAGGACTTGCATTGCCCAAGCCTAACATTCAGACATTTATATAAAGATAAGCAGGAAGCCAGAGGCCAGAGAATGGAGGAGCGCAGACCACCTGGAAAAGGCCACATAAGAGTGGCCTCACCCCCGCTGGGGACACAGTCCACACTGAGAAGGCCCAGGCCAACCGGCCCTTTATGAAGGCATGTATGTCTCTGTGTGTGTGTGTGCGTTATGAGTGAGTGAGTGAGTGTGTGTGTGTGTGTGTGTGTGTGTGTGTGTGTATGTCTATGTCTATGTGTGTGTGATGGTTAATATTGAGTATCAACTTGATTGAAGAATGC
This sequence comes from Saimiri boliviensis, assembly GCF_048565385.1. Classification (NCBI taxonomy): domain Eukaryota; kingdom Metazoa; phylum Chordata; class Mammalia; order Primates; family Cebidae; genus Saimiri; species Saimiri boliviensis. Next base: position 73,833,440 of record NC_133457.1, read on the forward strand.
AAAGTAATATTCTTGGGTGTGTCCATGAGGGTGTTGCCAAGGGAGCTGAACATTTGAGTGGGTGGATTGGGAAAGGCAGACCCACCCTCAATCTGAGTGGGCACCATCTAATCAGCTGCCAGCATGGCCAGAATAAAAGCAGGCAGCAGAACATGGAAAGACCAGACTGGCTTAGCCTCCCGGCCTACATATTTCTCCTATGCTGGATGCTTCCTGCCCTCAAACATCGGACCCAAAGTGCTTCAGCTCTGGGATTCTTGGACCTTCAACCCCAGACTGAAAGCTGAACTGTTGGCTTCCCTACTTTTGAGGTTCTGGGACTCCGACTGACTTTCTTGCTCCTCGGCTTGCAGACGGCCTATTGTGGGGCTTCACCTCGTGATCGTGTGATTCAATACTCCTTAATAAGCTCCCCTTTATGTATACATGTATCCTATTAGTTCTGTCTCTCTAGAGAACCCTAAAACAATGTGTATGTGTGTGGTTTGTGTGTGCATGTGTGTATATATGTGTGTATCTGTATGTATGTGTGTATTCAATACTCCTTAATAAGCTCTCCGCTATGTATTCATCTATCCTATTAGTTCTGTCTCTCTAGAGAACCCTAATACAATGTGCATGTATGTGGTTTGTGTGTGTATGTGTGTATCTGTATGTGTGTGTATGTCTGTGTGTGGGTATGTGTGTGGCAGGCCAGGTCTCACTAGCAGCTGAATCGGCATGCCTCTGTCACAACTGTTTCAGCACTGACTGAGTGGGTAAGTTAAATATTAAAAGCTGAGAGAGCCAGTGCCCTTATACAAAGGATGGACTGTAACAAATACCCACCAAGAGTCTTACTCAGACCTTTCCTGGGCCTTGAAGCATGACAAGATAAACGAAGGAATTCTTAACAGGACCCGTTTAGGATTAAACAAGTTTTTATTGGGTTCTGAAGAAACTCCCCAGACTTCCACAAACAAGTTTATTGGGGGTCTGAAGAACTCCCCAAACCTCCACGATTTAGCAGGAGACAAGATAAGGGTAATCACCCAGCACCAGGACCCATCTAGATTAAATAAATGTACTGAGGCTCCAGAGGAAGGTCTTCAGGGCTCAGACCTCAGTTACAGATTAGAAGAAGTTAATCACTTATGTCTTTAGATAAATGCACACTTACACACAGACATATCGCTTAGAAGGTATCTAAGCTCTGGAAAACTTTGCATGTTGAGTGGGTCTGGATATTTTCCAGGCCTTCTCCCTGTACCCGGTTACAGAAATAAACTCTCTTCTTTCTCATTTCATCTGCATCTGGTTACTGGGCTGAGAGAAAGAGGAGCTCCACCCCTGGCTTGATCCGGGAACATGTGTGTGTGTCTGTTTGTATGTCTGTGTGTGTATGTGACTGCGTGTGTGTATGTCTGTGTGTATGTCTGTGTGTGTGTGTGTGTGTGTGTGTGTGTGACCTTAACTCCCTGCCCAATTGGCATTTCCTAAACCATTAATTATAACAGGGCTGTGGGAAGTTCTCATCAAGCAACGGAGCCATTCCATGTTGGATTTTGGCATTGAAGGTGTTAGCCTCTTAATTTTTATTTTTACACAAGTAAGTTGCAGGTAAAATTTTTATTTTCACACAAGTTCCAGAAAGTGGTTAGCAGCTGTTCACTTTCATGACAAGATCATTTGGGCCCTGCTGCTGGTACTATTAATGCAATCTTTGCACCGAAGTGATGACTTGGAAATATAAAACGTGCAGTAAGTGTCACGGAAATCTCCTCTCCCTTTGGTTTATTAGTTCTAAAATCTTTGGACATTTCTGTGGCATCTATTTGTCAATGTCAGTGAGCAGTTAAGTTTCCTTAGGAATACCTGATCACATATCAGAGAATGTTGTGACGATTTGATTGGTTGGTATGCCCAATACTATCTGCAAAGGAAATCCCGATGAATTATCAGTATGCCCAGCAGCTAACTTGGGGGTATTCATGATCTTCTGTTAATGAAAGCACACTAGGGCTAACATTTGAAGACACAGATTCTCCTTGCACAGCTACCCTCTTGGACTTAGTATATCTGGGTCTCAAGCAGACAGAGCCATGCCTTCCTGGACATATGACATCCAGCAAAGTAATACTTCATTGGAAAAGATACTTGTTAGATTATGTAATACATACTCATAAATAATGCTCTAGGACTCACACACCAAATGACATGAAGTTGTGTTCTAAATAGATATTTGTGATGGCAGTAATGTTATTTTATTATACTAAAAATTATTGGGAATCCCACAAGTTCCTGAATCAACAGTTAGGAACTGAAAAAGAAAGGAAATTAATCAGTGCTGTCTTTTATATCTGTAATGGAATTTTTTTTAAGGTGAGAAGCAGAGTACATTCCAGGGTGCTTGACTACAAGTAACTGAAACCAAGTCTAATTTCCTTTGGAGAGAAAAAGATTCATTTGAAAGGAAGTAAGGTGGTTCATAAGCCTATGGGACCTCCATAAGGAGGCTTGGCAGGTCAGCACAGACTGATTGGGCGTGCCACTGCAGCAGGATTAAGGTCACACCTAACACCTCCCTGGTGAGCAAGCTGCAGCCCTGCCACCAGCGACATGGGTGAGCAACAGCCACCAGGCCTTCCAACACCACTGCCTCGCACCTGGACATGGCGTTTTCCCTCTCCTGGCACACTGTCCTGTCTCTTTATATAACTGATACCCAATTTAAAATCCAGAATTGGAACATCTGATTGGTTGACCCAAAGACAGGTGTCATGCCCCACCTTCTGGGACCAGGAAGACAAGTGTCTGGCTTCTTCAGCTTCCATAAAGGGGAAGCTCTGACTTTTTCCACAACAAGCAAAAGGGGGGATCTGAAAGAAGAAACCTGTTTAGGCATGACATTGGCCCCTCGAAATTGAACATTAAAGCTGCAAATGTCCAGTTCAGAAAATCAAAATAAAATATTTCATTTGGCTAAGGATATAAAATACTAAAGATTGCCTCACAAGCATAAGTTTGTAGATAGGTCACTGGGCTATTCGGAAAGGATTATTTTTTCTCAATGCATTTCCAAGACGTAACTAGGACGGCTGGCTACATTTAAAACAACTGGAGCCTTCAGAGTCATTAGTAATTCTAAGGCATGACTTTTCATCCTACCATACGAAACGTTTGCACACATTTTGTGTTGTGGAATAGCCAAACAGATTCTTCACTTCTGCTTGTTAAGGGTTGCAGGTAACATGGAACTGGGCATTTGGCCCACTGGAACTCATCTGTAGCCACGTATTCCCATTATTCCACGTGCCCGGTAATGCCAGGGTAGCCGAGCAAGAAAACTAGTAAATCTTCCAAAGGGAAGCACTCCAGACCTCAAGGGTTGAGGGGAGGAGCTGACTCAGCACCAGCGGTGCCCCTCCAGGCCCTGGCCCTCAGAGCGGCCCCCAGACCAGCAACATCAGCCTCCCTGGGAGCGTCAGAAATGCAGAGCTCAGGCCCAGCGGGAGCTACCGATTCAGAACCTGCAGTGACACACCCCTCAGCCCAGAGCTTGTTTCTCCCTGGGTTCCGTGACCCTGTGCGGCTGGCAGCCCGCGGTTAGGACATTTCCTTGTCACCTTGTGACGATGAAGCCTAGTTTCCTCCAGTGCGATTGTGAGGACACCGGCACTCCACATAGGGCCTTTCATTGAATTACATAATTGTCTCTCCTCTTCTCTGGGATTTATCTCCAAAGAAACCCTCCAGGGGCAGGTGGCCAAAGGGTGGGGAAGTGCCTGCCCTTGCTGGGCGAGCTCCCAGCCCCTCCCGAGCAGGCCTTTCTGCCCGACTCCAAGTTGCAGGACCCCTTTCCTGCTGCTGCCTCCCCACCCCAGACTATCCTGCCGCTGGTGAGCTGGTGAGCACAGGGCGGCGCCATCCCGATCCTCTGCGGGTCCGCCGCGCACGCTCCAGGCTCGGCAGCGGGAAGTGGAAAAGGGAAGACGAGCTGGACTTCTCCCGCGCGGTGGGAGCGGTCTGGCCCTTTTCCAGTCCCTCGGGGAGGAAGTGAAAAAAAAGGCGACACGGGCCCTCTAAACGCAGCCCAGGAAGCCCGGGAAGTGAGGGGGCTGAGGAGGTCCCCCGCCCCTACCCACAGCCCCGCGCCCTCCGCGCCCCCGCCCCGCCCCCCGCGCCCCGCGGTCCTCAGGGGCGCCCTGCCTATGACCTGTTGCCGTGCATCCTCATCAGCCATGTCGGGGTACGGGGGTGGGGTCAGGGCTGGGCACCAAATGGCCGTGCGTGGGGTTTGAAGCAGAGGAGAAGCAAAAGGCAAAGCCGTCTCACAAAAGGGTTGTGTATTTAGCCAATTCCAGACCGAGTCCTGGACCAAGCCCCCTGTTCCAGTTTCCGCAGCACAGGACGGCTCTTTCTAACACGTTCCAGACGCTGCCCTTCATCCCAGTGAGTGGGGCAATGCTGCCAGCCTGAGATTCCTGCCCTGAGTCTTAAGTACAAGAGGGTTGGCTGACAATAAAATTCTTTATTCTACCCTCTTCTGTTCTCACAAGGAGAAATTTAAATTCTGGAAGGGACGAAGTTTGCATTTACCCAGGCCTGTTAAGGAAAAATGTGGGACTAAAGGTTGAGAATTCAGACTGCTTAAGACATTTGCCTCAGAATCCCCAAAGGATTCTGCAAGGAGCCAGAAAGAACATTTTCTAACATCAGTTACTTGTTCTGTTTTAATAAACTCCTTCAGGATAACATTTTTATTCCCACCACTGATTATATTATTAAAAAGTATATTCTCTACACTAACTTTTTCTTCACCTTGAAGTATCCCACCAAAACCTTGAGCATGTTTTATCAATGATTTAGCTCTTCTGATCTTAGGGCTTGAGTTTCTTAATGTCACTGAGAAGCAAGTGTAAGCAGAAGGCTACATAAACGATTGCCAGAATGTCTGGCACTTAACAATAAAGATAGGCCAGGTTATTTTCCTGTTATTTGCACCGCTGTTGGCAAAGCAAGCACGAGGGCTCCCCTCATTGCTCAGGCTCCAGCTTGGTGCATGTGGGGTTCCTCATTTTGCAAGGGTCCCTCCCTTCCCGGTTCCCCTATCTGCCTCCTCCTTGGTCTTCCAGACCCCTTGTCTCTGCACTTGGCATACTTCCCACTTCTGCAGAAAAGGAACAGACTGTGTTCTGTGAACACACTGCCTGACTGTGAAGGATGCGTTTCTCTTCAGTTTTCTGTTTTAATATTTATAAGACAGGGGAAATGTCTCCCGGGGTTGTTTGAAGGTTAAATGAGGAAGCACATATAAGAGCACCTGGTGCAGATAACTAGCAAGTTGGCTTAAAAACCTTTGCTTCTGGCCGGGCACAGTGGCTCAAGCCGTAATCCCAGCACTTTGGGAGGCTGAGGCAGGTGGATCACGAGGTCAGGAGTTCAAGACCAGCCTGACCAACATGGGGAAATCCCATCTCTACTAAAAATACAAAAAATAGCCGGGCATGGTGCCACAAACCTGTAATCCCAGCTACTTGGGAGGCTGAGGCAGGAGAATCGCTTGAACCTAGGAGGCAGAGGTTGCGGTGAGTCAAGAGTGCGCCATTGCACTGCACATGGGCAACAGAGCGAGACTCCGTCTCAGGAAAAAAAAAAAAAAAAGAAAAGAAAAGAAAAGAAAAAAAGAAAAAAAAAAAACACTTTGTTTTTCTGCCCCACCCTCCATTCCTGCCTCTTTATTCCCAGCCTTGCTCCACCCACAACATCCCCACTCCCTTGTCCTGCATCAGTACCTCTTTTCACTAGTTCTCACAGCCTCGGGATGATATGGAATTAAATTTCCTGAACCCTTTGGTGGCTATTTTAGAAAGAAACCTACATAGAAATAGGATGACCTTTCTGCCACAGTTTTCCTGGCTCCATAGCTCCACATGGCCCTTGGACTCTTTTGCCTAGCCAGTGAGATTTGAGTCAGCACAACCAGAGGATGGGAATGGAGACTTCTGACTTCCAAATTATGAGTAACATTTACCCGAGAGTTTGACTTCTCAACACAGCCACGTAGCCAACTGAGACTGTGATTGGATGCATGTTGGAATTTCCAGCGATGCTGGTCTCTATTACCTCCCTGCCCTGGGGCTTAGGGAAGCGTTACCTTCTGAAATATGCATGTGATACGAGTCTGAACTTGTGAGCCATGCCTTCTGGGATTTTCACAGGATTTGCAGCTAAGACTCAGCACATGGTGTTTTCTTGTGAAAACGAAAACATTTGGTAAGATGTGGGTATGTGCATTCCTAATATCTTAGTAGTGACTCTTCTGTTGTAGAGACTTGGGTCCAGGCAGTGGCTCATAGCCCCAGCTTAACCCCTGCTCCAAGGAGCACCTGAATTTACCTGCTACCTGTGCTGCTTGCTTTTCACCTCAACCAGGGCTGGTGGGATCCCAGAGAAAACCTCCAGGTTCACCCTGGCAGGGAGTTAAAATAAATGCACAGCAGAATTTCCCCCTCATCCTTGACTGCTAAATCTTCGATGTGACTTTTTAACTGAGGAAAGCTTAGTCCCCTGGCTCATGGAGCACGTGCTTTGACCTTTAACCCATGGCCCTTGACACTTACTCTAAAATCGCCTGTGCAGGTTGAAAGTGATGAATGCCTGGGCCTCCCTGCAAGGAGTTAAACGAGGAACTCTGGGGTAGGTGCCTGACCTGGAATCGCCTCCTACAGGAGTCTGCTCTGTGACTCATGTGAGACCCTCTCGGGCATGGTCAGCCTTGAGCAGTCTCTGTGAAGCCTCCCCTGATCTGACACTGGAGGGGAGGAAGGGTGGCCATTGTTTTCACTGCAGCCGCATAACTGATCACAGATGGCAGAGAATAGGTGAAAGCCAGAAGGGAAGGAGGAAGAGGGAGGGAGCAGAGGCCCACAGTGCCTAAGAAGATAAAGTCCTGAGGCCAGGAGTTCAAGACCAACCTGGCCAACATGGTGAACCCCATCTCTAAAATGCAAACGTTAGCCAGGCATGGTGGTGGGCACCTATTGTCCCAGCTACTCAGGAGGCAGGAGAATCGCTTGAACCCGGGAGGTTGCAGTGAGCTGAGATCACCCCATGGCACTCCAGCCTGGGCAGCAGAGCAAGACCCTGTCTCAAAAAAAAAAAAAAAAAAAAAAAAGGAGAAGATCAAGTCCTCCCTGACCATGGTGCTGGAGGAGCAGCAGCTCTTAGAGTTCATCAGCAGCAAGGCCGCCACAGCTAGGCCGGGCCTGGGCCTGGGTGCTGTGCTGGGGCCTTGGACTGTCCCAGAATCAGCCATTGGCTCTGCCCTTCAGGCTCCTTCCTGACTCCCCTCCAGGGCTGTGATGCCCAGGCACAAGCTGCCACCAGCCCTCTGAAGAACACCGATCTCAGGCTTCGGAATTCCAACTGTTGCCTGGCCCTACTTCCAGACACCAGCAGGCATAGCTAAAGCCTGTAGACTTTGACAGCTAAAACAAAAGGCTGCCATTTTCCACAAAACAAAAAGGGGTTTCCTAACAAAACATGGCCAGAGTGCCTTCTATCTTGTTCAGGAAAAAGGAGGTGCACAAAGTATTTTGTGGACAGGGACACACCACCACCTCCCTTGAAGCCCAGTGTTTTGGGACTTTGTATTGGCCAAGGAGGCAGAGCCTGCTGCAGGCTGAATCAGAGAACAGCACTTTGAAGCCTGGAAGCAAACACAGAACAGTAACTACTTGGATGGAGTCATCAATAGACACCAAAACCACTGGGGAAAGTCATTGGCGCACGGGGTATTTTGTAATGGCTCCCAGCATCTCCCCAAAGGTTACTTATTAACAGTAATCACGGAGAAACTTACAGAGAAACCTGCAGGCACTGCCTTAAACAATGATCAACATCACGTCACCAGTAACAGGACACCACATCCTGGACCCCCTGATGTGAGGCACTGAGGCGGACACAGCCTCGCCCAGGTGAAGCTTCTGTCAAAAGTGGTGACTTCGAGTCTAATCATCCAGAAACAAACAAAAAGAGCCAAATGTATGATTAGATTATAAGTTATGTTAAATATTATTATAAAAACAACTGTTCTGTACTCCTCAAAAACTGTGAGTGACATGGAAGACAGATAGAGGACAGCAGTGTTCCCATGCACACTGATTAGAGCGACATGATACAAAATGCAAAATGAGATCCTGGATTTGATCGCGGAGTAGATGGAAACATGCTGGAAGGCATATTTCGGGGAGAATTGGAGACATTTTTAAAAGAACTACTATTAGATAATAACTCTGTATTGGTGTTAAATCTCCTAAATCTGATAATTATGCGACAACTACCAAAAAGCCTTTTCTTCAGAAGAACTTCTTTTTTTCTCTCCCTCTTTTGAGATGGACTTTCACTCCTTGCTGCCCAGGCTGGAGTGCAATGGCTCGATCTCAGCTCACTGCAACCTCTGCCTCCTGGGTTCAAGTGATTCTCCTGCCTCAGCCTTCCAAGTAACTGGGACTACAGGCACCTGCCACCACACCTGGCTACTTTTCGTATTCTTAATAGAGATGGAGTTTCGCCATGTTGGCCAGGCTGGTCTTGAACTCTTGACCTCAGGTGATCCACTGGCCTCAGCCTCCCAAAATACTGGGATTATAGGCATGAGCCACCGTACCCAGCTAGAACTTTCTTAAGCAGACGTATTTAGGAGTAAAAGGCCATAATATCTACAACTTACTCCCTAATATGTATATGTGTGTGCACATATAAGTATATATGTATTTATAACATATGTATGTATTTGCAGAACAAGAGAGAGAAACAGGTGCCAAAGTTGGCATATGGATGTGTATCACTCAGGGTTCACCCCCTCTCTTACTAGGTCTGTAAGTTGGTATGTGGTATTAATCCATGTGTAAGTTGGATTAATGTCATAAACCAACTTACAGACCTAGTAAGAAAGATATATTAAGAGATATATGGGTATATTTTTATTTTATTTTTTTGCTGGTATTGCATTTTTTACAAATTGGAAGTTGTGACAACCCATAGAGAAGCAATTCTATTGTTGCCATTTTTCCAAGAGCATGTGCTCACTTTACGTGTCTGTGTTACGTTTTCGTAATTCTCACAATATTTCAAATATTTTATCATGATTATATCTGCAAAAATGATTGGTAATCAGTGATGTTTGATGTTACTATTGTAATTGTTTTGGGGTGCCATGGGCCACACCCACATAAGAGGGCACACCTATTCTATGTGTCCTACATCTCCCGACTGCTCCACTGACCAGCCATTCACCTGTCTCTCTCCCTTTCCTTGGGCCTCTCTACTCTGAGACACAACAATATTAAAATTGGGCCAATTAGGCCAGTACAAAATCAGCTGGATAAGGTGGCGTGCACCTGTAGTCCCAGCTACACAGGAGGCTGAGGCAAGAGGATCACTGGAGCTCTGGCGGTAGAGCCTGCAGTGAGTTGAGATGGTCCCATTACATTCCATCCTGGGTGACAGAGTCCTGTCTCAAAAAGTAAAAATAAAAAATGCAGTCTCGAACACACTGCCACCACATTTCTTTCTCAAGCACCAGGAAGCGAAGGACATTGCAAGGATCCCAACCACCCATGTTTTGCTGTTCCAGAATTCTGTCCCTGTAGTTACCACGGCTGCAATTTAGGGAACAGAATTCTTTTTCTCTACCAGCCTTTATGATCAAGTGCCATGCCTCAGGCACCTGACACAGTGCTTCTCAAACTTGCCTATGAGTCACTCGTGGGTGTTGTTCTTCAAGAAGGAAAACAATGTAAGTCAAAAATTAGCTCTCCATGAAGAAAACAAGAGCATTAGAGAAGGAAGAAATGAAGGCAAAATAACATTTTTCATTTTTATTATTTATTTTTCTTTTACTCCTGCAAGCTAATCTGAACCAGGTTAATGCATTGGACACGTATGTTAGCATGATACATTCATTCTCTTCCCGCAGATAAAACTTCTCTATGTTTTAATTTTATACTGTTTTCTTTGACCCATATTTCAGCCTTCTCAAATAGTTATTTTCCACTTACTTCCTCTTTACCTTGAAAGTCACCACAAGTGCTTTATGCCCAGGCACGTGGCCACCACTGCTCCTGTTACAAGCATGCAGGTGTTATACTGTTGTGGTCAAGGGTGTTTGACCCACTTAGGGACCCCCACAGGCAAAGAGTCACGGTCTAGGAGGGGACTCAGGCTAACACTCATTCTTCCTTTCGTAAAATCCTTCTTCTTGGCTAAATTGGATATAAATTAATAAGTACCTACCTGACATTGGATGCTTTTGGTGCTACTTCCACAGGTGCTGTGTTTCCAAGTTTTGAGGCTGAGCTTTATAAAAAGAGTGAAGGAGGTGAGGAAGAGAACCACGGATCTGAGGGAATAGGAGTCAGTGAATGCAAAGGCCTGAGTAAGCTTTGTACCTTCCAGAAGCAGCAAGAAGAGCAGTAAGAGAGGAGGCCAGGCGTGGTGGCTCACGCCTGTAATCCCAGTACTTTGGGAGGCTGAGGCAGGCAGATCACAAGGTCAAGAGATCAAGACCATCCTGGCCAACATGGTGAAACCCTGTCTCTCTAAAAAAAAAAAATACAAAAATTTGCTGGGCATGGTGGCGCACGCCTGTGGTCCCAGCTACTCGGGAGGCTGAGGCAGGAGAATTGCTTGAACCCAGGAGGCGGAGACTGCAGTGAGTTGATACTGCACCACTGAACTCCAGCCTGGCCACTGGCAACAGAGCAACACTCTGTCTCAAAAAAAAAAAGAGAGGAGGTCAGAATATGGCAGGCACATCATGAGGGCTTTGTGGACCCACTGGGAGGTATTTGGCTTTTATTCTAAGTGAGATGGAAACCATTAGAACTTCACCATTCAGCAAAGCAGCCACAGACCTCATACAGCTATTTTAAACTTAAGCTAATGAATATTCAATAAAATCACAAACGTGCCGGCCACATCTCAGTGCTCAAGAGCACACGTGGTCTGAGAATTTTGAACAGAAGAGTGGTGTGATTTGATTTAGGTTCTAAAAGGAGCCCTGGGCTTCAGAGGTGAGCATGGGCTGCTGGGCTATCCATCAGGAGCTGCCTACAGTGGCAGTGGTCTGGCCCGGTGGTGGCCATGAAGTAGAGGCAGCGAACAGATTCTGGACATTTCGAAGGTGGAACCAGCAGGATTCCCTGATAAATCAGATGTGGGAAGAAGAGAAGTGGGTGAAGGTGGATTCTAAGTTTTAGCTTGAGCAACCAGAAAGGTGGAGCAGCCCTTCTGGAGCAGGAGAGGCCAGGAGTGAGGGAGGTGGAGGGGTAGACCCCATGTGCAGCTTAAGGCGTGGGTGGCCTCAGGTGTCTGGAGCCATCCAAGAGAAGGGCGCTGAGATGGGCTTGGAGGTTCATCAGGGGTTTTTGCTGCAGACACCCATGTGGGAGACATGGGTGCACAGTTGCTGCTAAACCCCCATATGTGCCTCGGGAGACCCCCGGGGTTGCAGCTGTAGTATTGGCTACATGCTTTCAGTGTCCTGTGATGACCTGCACCACGCTATGTTGAAATTTCTGTTTAGATGGCTTTCTCTTCACAGACCCAGGACTTCTTGATGGCACAAACTGAACTTTTCCTTCGTTCACGTCAGAATCTCACATCATAGGTGTTCAAGGAATATGTACTAAACCAAGTGAAAGAACGAATAGCATACACTTGGAATTGGTAACACATTTTATAAAAGATCAGTAAGAACAAGATGGGTCTACCATGATGTGATTCAGGGGCAAACGTTGCCTAGAAAAGACAGCACTGCCTTTAGGTGGGACCACCCATGGTCTCAGACCCAGCATGACAACTGAGGACACTTACATTCACCAACATTCACACCTAAGAGAAAGTGCAGAATGCTGCAGCTGACCACCAGAACTGCCTCGTGGCTAGTTGAACCTGACTGAGGCATGTGTATCTCTCTGAACTCTCTAAAGAGCTACTGGCAATCCTTTTTCAAGATTCTAAAAACAAAACACTTTGTAGCCCCGGACTCAAAAATTTCACCTCTAGAAAGAAAACAATCTATGCATCAATATTTTCTTTCTGTAAGAGTGTGTATCACAGAACTATTCATTCTAGAAAAAGAAATTGAAATAGCCTAAAAATCTACCATTAGCAGAGAAAAAATAATCAAAACTAAACTATGGTATACTCAGAATAGGAAATAAAACTTTCAAAGACAATTTAACAACATGAAAAATGTTCATGACATGCTAACAGTTAAATAGAAAAGCAACATGAAATTATAACCACCACATGATCTCAGTCTGGTGAAAATGGACACATGCACTCATGTACACATGTGTACACACGCAGACACATGCACACAAACTCACATGCACACATGTCACTTACCTTTCTTACACGTTTATTCACTTTCTTATTCATTTTTATAATGAACATGTACCAATTTGATTCTAAAAATTCAAGAACTTTCATTTTCAAATATGAGAAGAGTTGGAGAAATCTGTTCATTGTCTTAGAAAATCGGATTTTGCTCCATTGATGGTGACACATTTTCCCCCCTCTAGATTCTGCTTGGAGCAAAAAGTCAAAGTAACCTTAGGAGAAAGAGTGAGATGAAAGAAAAGAAGCAGGGAGAGTGGGGATAAGGCAGGGCAGTAGAAAAGCAAAAACTTTTCCTGCTCAAGAGCTGCCTCCTCGCTACAGCAAAGGCTGTCTCAAATCCAGGGCTGCTGAGAGTATCAGCAGCCTCACATGTGGCAATGGAAGACTGATTTCTGAATATACAGTTTAATGTGGCTACATCTCAAAAACATCATGCTGAGTGAAAAACAGTAAGCATAAAGGTCTACTTGATGTAAAAATCTGACCGCACGCACTTCTGCAACGAACAAAACTCATCAACAGTGACTAAAGCATCGGTGCAGTGGCTGTCTCAGGAGTGAGGCCCCCAACTGACTGGAAAAGGGGACGAGGGAACTTTCTGGGGGGTGATCATGCTCTGTATCTGACAGAGTGTGACTTTGTCAAAATTTAGTGAAGGCACACATCAGATTTGTGCATTTCACTGTAGGTAAATTTCATAACAAATGAAAAAGGTATAAATAAATGATGAGCTCTAGTTAATGATATGTATACTAACACGTGTTTAGGAGTGGAGTATACTAATGTTGGCAACCTACTATAAAATGCACTTGTAAAACGACAGATTGAGGATGCTTAGAGGGACAGAGCAGTAGACAGGTGAGAAAAAAGTAAAGTCTAATATTAATGACAGAGTCATGGTGAGGGGTAGATAGGTGTTTGCTGCAGAATTACTCTTTGATGAATGTTTAAATATTTTCATGATAAAATATCAGGAGGAAACGCATGCCACACCCCCACAGCCCCACCTTTCCCATTCCCCGCCCCTCCATCTGCACGCTCCCATTCTTCTAGTCTCCCAAATCTTTTACTATTATCTGGCAACAGGATTTTCTGGTAAGGCAGAGTTGTGGCCTGACTGGCTTCTACTGTTAAAAACAGATTCTGTGGTAAGGAAGACTTATGCAAGACTGTCGCAGTGGGGGTCAATGCTATTGCAATAACCCTGAACATAAGAAGAAGTGGGATTTGCAGCCAAGGAACACAGCATGGCGGGGGTGGTATTGACAGGTGGAAAGTTACTAAGCAGACATCAAGGGAAGGGACTGCCGGCTCAACTCACCTAGCAGGGTTCTGACAAAATGCAGCGGGAGGCCTGGGGCTCCAGCTCTCACACCCAGTGAATCGGTGGAGCAGGACCCTGGGTAGGAAAAGGAACCGCTCTTCCAGATCACTGAACTCTGCTAAAGGAACTAATATTCAAGGTTGCAGAAACACTAAGAGGGGAGTGTTATAAGGACGTGGATCTAGAAAGGAAACTGACGACTCAGAGATGCCAACGGCATTGCTCAACCCCCTCAGAGCCATCTGTTTTCCTCGTGGCCAGGCCTCTGCAAGCTGAGCCCCAGGGAGTCAGGGAGAGCCCCTGAAGCACCAGCCAGCAGCCTGTGTCCCTGGAGGTCTCTCTGTGTCCCTTCCACTCAGATGTGGTTTCTGTCACTGTCTCTGATCTGGTGAATGCACTCCTTGAGAAAGTAAATGTTAGTCTTGTAATCCAAAATGATGAGTGCCATGCACACATCGGTCCCTGAGCAGAAACGTCCGAGGGATTCTCATTGTTCCATGAGGTGCGAAACAGACCACAGACACTGGGCTCTGCTCTCTCTCGCCTCTGTCTGCAAGGCTGCCAGCAGGCTTCTCCACATGTATCAGTTTCCCCATGACGTGGCATCATCTCTGCTGGAGCCAAATGTGTTACCAATGTTGGCCTGTGGTCTAGAAGCATCTGCATGTCCTCCATCCTTCATCACTGGGGATAGGGAGGTGAGAAGGAGGGAGACTGTATATAAGCGACAGGCTTGACCCCAGAGAACTCCGAACACTCTGTAAAGAAGGCTCCTGGGCTTCTCCTTTAGGAAGCTACCAAATCCTGTGGCTGCTCAGTCCAGGCTCCTGCTGTAGACACCAGGTGCTAATTGCTCAAAACCCAAAAGGCAGAATCTCAACTCTTGGCCAACTGGATTTAAGCACTTGTACCTTTAGGTGATGTTTATATGTTTGGTCATTTATTTATTATGGCATTGTTTAGTGTTAATATTGCTTATTTATTATAGAGAATTTCTGCCATTCACCTAATTTCTCACTCTAGTAATTCAGCTCATGGGATCAGTAGTCAAAAAGGCAGCCTGGGAGAACAGGGCTTTCTCTTTCATCATCTGGCAGAAGGGAAACATGCCCCCTCCTGGGCAGCTGGACTCCTCCAGGTTACGTGGCTGCTGGAGGCCCCAGGCTCTGTCCTGGGTCTGTGTCTCTGCTAGCACATCTTTGAAGCTATAGGCTGCTCTGTCACTTTTAATCGTGTTTAAATATCACCACTGATGCCCAGACACCACAGTTTAGAAGGCAGCCCACCTCTCCAGATGCATGACCACAGAAAAGGGAAAGCATTTACTCAAGGTCACCATATATCAGGAGTAGCTGCCCAGCCACTGTAACCTTTCACTTCCTGTTACAGCACACTGGACATGGCTCCTGCAGCTCCTGACAGCACCCTACACTGGTGTCTGTTCTAGAAGGATTAGAGAGGTTGCTGCCTCAGCCCAGCTGACCAAGCCTGCAGCAAGTGCCAGCGTCCTGACAGAGAATGACAATGGGCGGTGGCATCACACACAGGAAACAGGCCAGCACTCCAGCCCCCACCCCACACTCCAGCCGCCACCATGGTCCTGCTATCTGAGTGACCTACACCTGCCTCCTAATGACAAAAGACAAGGGATTTGTGTGTCTTTCAGCTTACCCTCTGCACAACACATCCTCCTGAGACTCCAGCCCCAGTGGCCAGGGAAGTTGGGGGCCACAGAGGAGACCCAACTCCCACACTTGGGAGGTGACCATTCTGCTCACAAGCACCAGGCCAGGGGCTGTTCTCTCTTTCCCTGTCTGGGGATCTCTACCCACTTTCCTGCATCATGTGCAGCCCTGTTTGAAGACCTTCCCTCCCTCTCCCAGCAGTAAACACCATGCCTGGAACACCTGCTGTGTCTGGTGGGGTGCATGGCTTTTCTAGGGGTGCTGGATTCACAGTGGGGTGAGAAGACCGCTGGGCCTTGGGTAACAAGGTCCCCAATTCTAACACTGAACATGAACCCATCAGTAACGTTGTTTCCACTGTTGAGTTCCTGCCGATCCAGCCCAGCCATGGCCGAGCCCCAGGATCACAGCGGGTCTGGGCGGACGCTGTCCGACCCTCACCTCCACCACTCCCAGGAGAGTCCTCTGGGTGCCCTGCAAAGGCCCAGGGTTTCTGGGTGTTTCTGGCTAAGCCTGCCACCTCACCATAAGGGCATTTGCCACAGGGTCACCTTCAGGCCTGCAGGGTGGGGTTGAGACAACACGGGGAGCAGCTGTCTGCTCAGAGCCCCCCCCAACCCCGCTCCCCACTCCCGGAGTCACATTCCAGCCCAGGTCCGCAGCCTCCCGAGCTGGGGGCTCTGACAGTCCTCGGTCTGGGGAGAAGGAGAACTCACAATCCTCATAATGAAGCAACTCAGGGGCTGCTGGAAAGCCACGCTGAGCAAAGGACAAAGACACCCGGGGCTCGGACTGCAGGACTCATTCCTGGGAAGCTAAGGATAGGCGAAAACGCAGTCCACAGGGCCGGATGGGGGCTGCCAGGGCCGGGTGGGCACGAGGGTGGGCTGCAGAGGCAGGAGGACCGCATGTGAGGCGAGGCAGAAGTTACAGGCCTGGACAAAGTGGTAACATGGGTGTACGCATTAATGAAATTCTCCATACAGTATTAGGCATTTTGTTGTCCATAAATTCTGCCTCATTCACAGCAATGTTCTAAAATCAGGTGAGTTCTCCAAGCAGTGCACGGAGGACCAGCGCGGGCAGCATGGCTCCCAAAGGGGAGAAGCAAGAGAGGCCCGTGGGCTCCCACATTCATCCTGCGGCTGCCGCTCCCTCCCTGACACCCCATGAAGGTCTCCTTGCACCGTCTACTCAGCCCCACCCACACTTACAGTGAGACTCCAGGTTGCTGCCTTCCCTGCTCACACCCCCTCCAGGAGCTTCCTCTTCCTGGAGCAGGCCCGCCCAGCCCCACCTCAGGGCCTTTGCACTGGCTGTTCTGGCTGCCTGGGGCTGTTTCCTGTCTCAGCAGGGCTCCGCACCTTTCCAGCCTCACAGAGACTCCCTGACCAGGTCCAGTGGCACCGTCTGTCCCTGCGGCATACTCTCACTTCCAATAGACTCATTTCCTGAAAGTAATTATTGATCACTGTTAGCCATCCTCCCACACAGCCTGCTGGGCTGTGCAGTGCCACAGCCACAAGCCACATGTGGCCATAGGGCACTCGAAATGGGGCCAGTACAACTGACACCCACTCTAAGATTAAAAAGTACACAGGGAATTTCAGAGACTCTGTACCCACACCGGAAAGAAAATCACCTATGTTATTAATGATTCTTATGTGTTGAAATAGTATTTTGGATATATTAGGTTAAGTAAGAAATATTATAAACATTACCATCACCTGCTTCTTTCTTTTTGAAACGTGTCTCCTAGAAAGTTTTAAATTGCTCCCGGGTGGTGTCACCTCTCTGTCTGGTAGCAGCCCTCCAGTGTCATGTCCAGGGCTGGGTCACGCAGGCTCTGTCTCTAGCTCCTAGACCACCTGGTGCAGGAGGAAGCCGGCGACAAGTCTGTTTACTGAATAATGAGGAATTGTGAAAGGAGAACCCAGAGTTTTTTTTTACCCAAATTAATTCCTGTTTGAAAAGTTCCCTAGCACAGGGGAATCACACCTCTGCCTTGGTGATTTCCAGACCTTGATCAAATGCTGGAGGATGCTCAGGACCTCTGAGGATTCCGGGGGGCCAAGACCTCTATTTTTCCCTTTTCTGAGGAAATGAAGCTAGGGGGTCGCATGCTTTTAGGACCCAGAGGCCCTGACAACTCTCTGGAAACCAGGGTCACCCAAGAGTGGGAGGAGTGACAGGTCTTTGGGGAGAGATGGAGCTCAGGGGGTGGAGGTGGGCGTGGGTGAGGAAGGGGTTGGGGGAGAGGGGCCAGGTGTGGGGTTAGAAGAGGGGAAAAAGGATAGGACCGACAGGGACAGGGAGAGGACAGGAGAGAGTAGAAAGGGAAGACAGAGGAGGGTTGGGATGGGGGAGGGGCGGGGAGTAGGGGCAGACCTTAGGGGAGAATGGGGAGCAAGGACAGGAGTGGGGAGGAGGGAGAAGAGGGGCTGTGGAGTAGGTGTCGGGAATTGAAAGGGGAAAGGGATAGATGAGAAAGCCTGGAGAGGGGAGGAATGGAGGGGCCTGGAGTCGGGAGGCAGGAAGGGTCTGGGATGTATGGGGAGGAGTGGAAAAGATAGGCTGGGCAGGGTGGGGAGAGAGTAGACAGGGAAGGAGAACGGAGGGGAGGGAATGGTAGGGAAGAATGGGGAGGCTAGGAGGGGCGGGGAGGAGAGGAGGGAGAAGGGAGGCGGGGGGGGATGGGAGGGAGAGAGGAGGCGAGGGGAGGAATGGGAGGGGGGAATGGCAGGGGGAAGGGATGGAGGGGGAGAGGAAGGACAGGGAAGGACTGGTTAGGATGGGGAAGAACTGGGAAGGATGGGGAGGGGCAGGGGACGGGGTGAGGGGCGGGGACGAGGGAAAGGAGGTTGGGGGAGGGGCAGGAGGGGGAGGGACGGGGAGGCGCGGAAGGGGCAGGGGAGGCCGGGGGAGGGGCGGGAGAGGCGGGGGGAGGGGCGGAGGAGACGTGGGGTGGGGCGGAGGAGACGTGGGGTGGGACGGGGAAGGCGGGTGGGAGGGGCGGGGAAGGCGGGTGGGAGGGGCGGGGAAGGCGGGTGGGAGGGGCGGGGAAGGCGGGTGGGAGGGGCGGGGAAGGCGGGTGGGAGGGGCGGGGAAGGCGGGTGGGAGGGGCGGGGAAGGCGGGTGGGAGGGGCGGGGAAGGCGGGTGGGAGGGGCGGGGAAGGCGGGTGGGAGGGGCGGGGAAGGCGGGTGGGAGGGGCGGGGAAGGCGGGGTGGGACTAGGCGTTCCGGAAAAGGAAAAGCGGGGCGGGCAATACGGGCGGGGAGGGCCGGAAGGGATAAAAGCGCAGCCGCCGACCCCGCTAGCCTCACGGTCTCTGGATTGCTGCGGGTTTTGTACCTGCAGCTCCAGCCTCTTGCCTGCGCCACGCTTCCCGCGTCCGAGCCGACCATGGCCGGGCCCCTGCGCTCCCCGCTGTTCCTGCTGGCCATCCTGGCCGTGGCCCTGGCCTTGAGCCCCGCGGCCGGCGCGAGCCCCGGGAGGACTCCGCGCCTGTTGGGCGGCCCCATGGACGCCAGCGTGGAGGAGGAGGGCGTGCGGCGCGCGCTGGACTTCGCCGTCAGCGAGTACAACAAGGCCAGCAACGACATGTACCACAGCCGCGCGCTGCAGGTGGTGCGCGCCCGCAAGCAGGTGCGTGCCGCCCCCGGGTCCCGAGCCCCCGCCCGCCCCGCGCCCCTCCGCCGCCCCGGCGACTGGGCTTCTCACCCGGACCCCGTTCCGGGCCTTCGCTGTCACCCCGGGGCCCTTGGCGGGCGTGTCCGGGGATGCTTCGACCCTGGCCTGGCCTGGAGCCGCACGGGCACGCCAGGTCGGCGCCCAGCGCCTGAGATCTGCGTCCGAGGGCCAGCTGGAGCGGCGCCGCTGTGCGGGGGCAGCACAGGACGGCCCGCCCGGCTCGGTCCTCCCGGGACGCTGGGCTGAGGGCGCGCCGCCGAACACGCCGGAGAGGGGAAAACAGCCACTCGTCTGGCTGCCTCCTGGTTCTTTCACCAGATAATTTTTAAGCACTTTAACTTTTTATTCTCACTTAATTTCAGACTTACAGAGCAGCTGCAAAAATAGAACAGGGCATCCCTGTAGCTCCCTCACCCAGATGCCTCAGATGTTAACAGGAATGTTAGCGTTTTGCCCTGTTTGTTCCCCCAGCTCACTCTCTGCCTGTGAGTATGGATGTGCGTATATGTCCTGTATATCCATTTTTTGCCTGACTCTTTTGAGAGTAAGCGCTTCAGTGTGTCTTTCCTAAAATTACAAGGGCGATATCTCACATAACCACGATTCCGTTTTGAAAATCAGCACTGACACATTTATGATCTAATTCTCAGACTCATTCAGCTTTCCCTGACTGTCCACTGGCGGCCTTCATGCCCCACGTTCCTCCTCCCTGAGCGCATGAGCCCAGCCCTGTCCTGTCCCCTTGGCCTCCTTTAACCTGCAGGAGCCTTTGTGTTGTGTCTGTGCCATGACCGTGTCATTCCCCAGGGTCCAGCAGATGTGGATGGGGACTGTCCTGACGCTTGGTGCTGCTCAGGATGAGATCTAGGCCATGAGGCTTGTCCTCCTCCCTGAGTCCTCTCCACAGGGGCCACATGGGAGCCTGGCTCCTTGCCCTGCTTAGCCCAGCTTCCCTCCCCAAGTCACACCCTTGGGCACCGCTCCTTAGGGCTAGCGGCCTTCACCCTCAGGCTGGCTGACCACCCCCTACAGCCCAGGACTGCTGAATTCCTGCTGGGGTGGAACCCGCCTGATGGTCCTGACATAGAGTTAGACCTCAGCCAGATGAGGACAGCAGTCACCCAGCACAGCGGAGGAAGGGGTCAGGTCGGGAGGGAACTTCAGCAGGGTTACCGGGCCCAGCATGACGTGTGTCCCATAGCAGAGCAGCAAACAGTGACACAACGACCACAGGGCTCTATGGCCCGCCAGTCTTTAGAGCTCCTCCACCTTCTCTCGGAAATTCAGAGGAGTCAGACCAGCCGCCATCAACTGGGGCCCTCTCCCTGCACAGGAGGGCCACTCCCTGGTGTAGGGTCCCCGCTGGCCTGTACCTCTCTCACTTGGAGTGAAGCACGGGGCACTGGAGCCTGTGTTGCAGAGGAGCAGACTGACGGGAGGGATCGCAGGACTTGCACATGGTTCCACAGGGCAAGGTCTAGCACCCCAGTCCCAGGGTCCCTCATCCCCTGCTTCTCCACAGTTCTGAGAAGTCATATCTGGGGATGACACCATGCAGGGAAAGGATCCGTTTTCTTCTGAAGTTGCAGCTGTAAGACATGCAGGTGTGTGACTCACTTTGGAAATACTGCCTCCAGAATCACACCTGGAATGCAGGCATGCTGGAAGCAATGTTTATTGGCCTAAAACATCAATGCATGTAAGCATTTGTTTCCTGCTGATAAATTAGGGAAAGTACCTCTGAGTTGAGTGGCAGGAGTGAGATGCTATGTGGGCTGAATGCCAGAAACTAGAAGCTTGCTGAAACTTCATCATCACAGGAGAGCCTTCCTAGAATAGACCCAGTGTCCCTACCCCTGGGTTATAGGTAGCAGAATTCAGTTAATCCTTGGCATTGGCACAGAGAAAACAAGTTACCAGGGAGGCCTGGAGCATGGCATCCCTGCCAGCTGGCAGGAGAAGGTGGCTTGTGTGCCTTGCAAGTGAGTGTGAGCAGCTCATGAAGGTAGGCTTGAAGCCCCAGGCAAGCCCAGTGACCCAGTCACAGTGAAGTGCCTGTGTGTATAAGAAACTGACAGTGTGCTGTCCCTGCATCCTGCCCTTTGACATGTGTAGATCGTAGCCGGGGTGAACTACTTCTTGGACGTGGAGATGGGCCGAACCACATGTACCAAGAACCAGCCCAACTTGGACAACTGTCCCTTCCATGAGCAGCCACATCTGAAGAGGGTATGTGCCTCATGTGGGTCCAGGGCCAGTCATACACTGCAGAGGGGGGTGAGAGAGAGAGAGAGAGAGAGAGTGTGTGTGTGTGTGTGTGTGTGTGTGTTGCATGTGCCTGAGTGTGTATACATGTGGAGGTGCATGCGTGTTTCCATGTATAGGTTTGTGTGGGGAGGTACACATGAGTGTATGGTGTTTGGATGTGTTGGGGAAGTGTGGAGGTTTATGCATGGCTATGTGTGGGTATGAGTGCATATGTGTGTGCACATATGTGTGGGGGTGTGTCACATGGTGTATGAGAAAGTACCTGCAACTGTGTGTGCATGTAGGTGGGTAGATGTGTGAGGAAGTATGTGGGTTCATGCACAGATCCATGTGGCTGAGGGTTGGTGTGAGTTTAGATGCCTATGTGTGTGCAGATGGAGTGGTGTAGACAGAGGTGATGAATTCAATTTGCTAAGAGGGCTTTGTCTTGGAAATGGCGGTACTAGGAGCTCCACCCTGTGTGCTTTGGGGTGTTGCCTGCTGGACTGTAGGAAGCAGCTGCAGGGCTGGGTGCTGGGCAGGGAGAAGGGGCTCTCTCTAATCCCAGCCTCAGGCATCTGCCTGCAGCCATGGCCACACTGAGGAGATTAGAGGGAACTAGAGGCCTGTTAGCAGCCAAACCCTCAGGCCTGCCCTGCTCACCCAACAGCAGCCTCTCCAAGGACCTGGGATTTCTTTTGAGGTCTCTGCTCAGGGCAGAGCCACACTGTCCTTGTCATCTGCTCATCACTTCGGGCACTTAGAGTTGCAGTTTTCAGGTCCCTGGGTTCTTCCCTCTGGCCCCTCTTAGTGCTGGCCTGGGTGCTGGAGGTGGAAGGGGCTGGGAGCAGTGAGCCACTTCCCCCTGCCTGCAACCTTGGGGCTCCCGAGGCCTTGCACAGGCTGCTCCTCACAAGGCTGTGCTTGGGCAGGAATCCTGCAGACCCAAGTGAGGGCCCAGTGGCACCTGGTGGAGTTCGAGACCTGGGAGAGGGATGGAGCAGTCACTGCCCAGTCCCGTGGTGCTCTGGGATCAGCAGGGGTTGGTGGAGGGGTGGGTAAGGGCCCAGTGTTTCACCTCCATCCTTCCTCACCCCACCCACTCTGATGTCCTGTGACTGGGCATCTTCCGCTTTGAACTGTAACCCACACTGATTGTCCCTTCTGTTTTCTTTCACAGAAAGCATTCTGCTCTTTCCAGATCTACAGTGTGCCTTGGCAGGGCATAATGACCTTGTCGAAATCCAACTGTCAGAACGCCTAGGGGTCTATACCAGGCTGGCCTGTACCTGCCACCTGTTACGCACACCTCCACCCCTGTAGTCTCCCACCCCTGGACTGGTGGCCCCCACCCTGGGGAAGGTCTCCCCACACCTGCCCCAGGAGACAGAGAAGGCGGCAGGAGGCCTCTGTGGCTCAGCAGGGGGTGCTGCCCTCCCTCCTTCCTTCTAGCTTCTCACAGCCCCTGTGTGCAGCACACAGCACCCCCCACCTCCTGCAATAAAACAGTAGCATCGCCTCGCTCTGAGTTCTTGGCTGTCTGGGCATGTGCACACAGGCGGGGTGTCCGTCGTTCCCTCGTGAAGCCTCCTCGTTCTGCTGGTGTGGAGATCAGAGGAGCATCTGGGAGCTGAGGCGGCCACAGCAAGGCCATCCGAGGAGCTGCCGTGGCTTTAGGAGACCTGAGCCTCAGAACAGGGAGAGAGCAGCCAGGGGCTGGGGACCCAGGCCTTCAGCCGCAGCGGCCCCTGGTGAGGGGTCAGGGAGAGACGGGCGCCCAGGCTGTTGCCCCGGAAGCTGGCCTGCTGCTTTGGTCTGAGCTCCTGGTTAGACCAGGAGGAGGGGCTGGCTGTGTCCACAGGCAGGGGCCAGGCCTCGGTGGAGCTGGCCAGGCAGCTGTGCCTGCAGAGTTAAGCAGACTCCAGGGACTCAACCTCTCTCATCCAGTCCCCTAGACCAGGTGTCCTCAAACTTTTTACACAGGGGGCCAGTTCACTGTCCTTCAGACCATCGGAGGGCTGCCACATACTGTGCTCCTCTCACTGACCACCAATGAAAGAGGTGCCCCTTCCTGAAGTGCAGCGGAGGGCCGGATAAATGGCCTCGGGGCCGCAGTTTGGGGACGCCTGCCCTAGACGGTAAATAGGTAGCGATTGATGTTTGCTTCTTTCAAGAGACTTTAGGCCCCTACGTGGAAATAAAGTCCAAAAGTATGTGTGTGTAACTGATTGCCAGCCAGACCAGAGACGGGCAAGATCACACAGAGAGCAGCACCTGCTGTCATCCATCCTGGGAGGCTGTGTCCTCAGAGCGTTTTCCAGGCTCATGGCCACCAGCCCTTTCTCTAGACTTGGATTTAAAACAAGTCGTTCTGTCAGGCTTCATGGTGGGGATGAAGTTAAAGCACAAATGCCACTGACAGTGCAGTGAGCTCTTCTTTTTATCAAGGATTGAGGGAACATCCCGTTTGTGTCAGCGTCATCCTATGGAATAGTGGATCTTTGTCCCACAATCGGGAGACCACATTCCTAAGACACTGCCCACCCTTCACAGTCCTTCCCCTTGCTATTTCAGGACCTGGGTGGAGCCCTCACGGCCACTGCTGCTGGGACCAGGCTCCCAGCTTCCTTCCAAGCTCAGAGCTGCACTGACCCCCTCTTTTGGCCACTGCCATGAACACTGAAGGTGAAATGACGAAGGAGAATCCACCCCAGTAGCCCCAAGGCCAGCACTCCACGTGCTGTCCCCGAAAAGCCAGAGCAGGGGACACCCCAGGGAGAGTGGGGAGCATCTGCTTCCATTTCCTCTCTACCCCAACTTGTTTAAACAGGGTTTTGGGGTGAGGAAAGTGAAGCACTGCCTGAGCTGAGGAGAGTGGAGTCTGGGCCTCACCCTGTGGGGTGTGGGTGGGCTCAGTGACTCGGTTTTCTCTTGGGCGTTGGGAGTAAAGAGCCCTGCAGGGAGGTGCTCCTGGTTTTCTACTTGGGTGAAGGCTCTCTTGACAGGCAATCACCGTCCAGGCACACGGTGGAAATGAACAGCTGATTTTGTGCAGCCCAGCCCTTTTGCTGACACGGTTCTTCTTGAGGAAATTGAGGTGGGGCAGAGGCTGTGCACAGGGCTCCCAGCTCCCTTTGTGTCTGTTCCCTTCCATGCCCTCCACCTGGTGGCCAGTGGCCCACAGCCCACAGGGAAGTAGGTTGATGCTACCCCTGCCTCTCCTCCGCAGCCGGCAGGCCTGTAAATGCCTCACTTGGGTTCCCATGAAGCCAGTGAGCCAGAAGCCCCTCTGACCCAGAGGTCACTGTGACCAGCATGTCCTGGAGAAAAGGCCTCGCCCCTGCACCTTTCATCTGCAAGGGTTCCTTTTATTTATTTTAAATGTTGATTTAAGTATATACTTCATCTACAGTTATCCACATAAATAGATTCAGTACAGGGCCTCGCTCTGAATAAACACACAGTAAGTTGGAAACGCTTTTTCATTGATCCGGTTCTAACTGGCTTTATAACATGGTGCTGTGAGACCTCTTGCATTGTGATGCTGATGACTGCCAGTAGCTTCTGAGCTCCCTAGCATTCTAGTCCTGGAGGAAGCCAGCCTATGCGGAAGGATCCCTCTCCCTGGGACCTTCGGGCTGGCAGGGTGCCCCTTGATGGCAGGCCTGTGCACACCTAAGGCCCAGGGAGCTAAGAGGCCGAAGAAAGAGGCTGACAAGTCTAGTTTCTTAGAAAGAAACATGTAATAGGGACTTCGGAACAGAAGCCATGTCCTGCGTAACCACAAGACAGTGGGTCCCCACCTTGTTACTCGCCGGCCCAGGGCTTCTGTGCCATAGGGGAAAGGGTATAGGAGCTTTAGAAGGAATTTGCCTAAGGGCTAGATTTACAGTACACAGCAGATGAATTAGAAATCTTAGAAGCACCGATGGAACTGAGGCTCAGCACTGGCGTCCAAGACCCCCGTCTCCACAGGAGACCTCCCAGCGCCACGCCGGCGGACAGCCCACAGCACATTTCCACAGCCATGAGTCAGTTTCAGGATCTCAGTCCTAAATTTAGCTTGTTTTTTTTTCCATTTTTTAAATTACTCCATTTTAAATACAATATTTTTATATCCTTTAGGTAAGGACCATTCTCTTTATTCTTTTTCCCCCCAAATTTGGTTTTCTAAATGTATTTGTTCCTTCAAATGAAACTATTTTTTCAGGTTCCATAAGTAGAAATATTACATTTTGAATCAGGACTGTGTTACATTTATATTTTAATTTAGGGAAAAAATGGACAATGTTTAGCATTGAGCTTCTCATTGTACAATACCATGTACCTTGCAATACATTCCCGCTTTTCTGGTGGCCTTCATTAGAGTAAATTTCATGTATCTTTCATATTTTCTGTGAAATTTATTCCTGGCTATTTTATAGTTTGGGTCAGGAATATTTCCAAGTATTTTACCTCTAACTAGTCTTTGCTGATAGAGTCATATTGGTTTAGCCGGTTTTTTTTTTGCTTTGTTTTGTTTTGTTTTTTTAATCTGCCTTTGTGGTTTGTTATTTATGGACTTAGAGGCCTGGGATGTTGCCACCATGTTGCTGCCAGTGGCAGAAGGGAGCTGGCTTATGACTGCTGGCAGGAGTGACCTTGGACTAGGCCAGGAGCCTCACTAACAGATGCAGAGAGAGCAAATCACCAGCCCCGTCCCATAACTACAGGGCGAAGCTGGAGAGCGGAGGCCTGCGAAGACGGCAGCTCAGTCACCCCGTCCCCTCCCTATGCTCTCCTGTGCTGAGTTCATTGCTCAAACACACAAAACTGAGAAGCCATGAACAAAATGGTGACTAAAACAGGGAACAGGCATTTCTTTAATTACTCATATCTGCTCTCACCCTTGGCACTGGGATGCCAAGTGGGTCACTTCCAACTCCTGTCACCAGAGGCTTATGGGGTCGCGTCAGATGTGCTCAGGCCACTGTAACATCAGCTGGGGCTCTGGCTCCCTCGCGACCAGGCCAGGCTCAAGCCCGGCTGTGGACGGCAGTCACCGGGGAGCCTGGCTGCACATGGCAATCCTGTGGTCTCACCCTGAAAAGCTGATCATGTTCTGAGATGGGGCCTGGACATTGGATGTTTAAACACTCCCCCCATTGCTTCCCCAAGGAACCGCTGACCTATAACTCAATTAGAGTCCCCATCAAAGTCCAGTTGCTCCGAAAGCATCTGCAAATTGCATCAGGTGAAGATGTTCTCACGGTCACATCTGCCGTGGACACACTTTCCATGCAAGGTGTCTCTGCAAATGTGCAGCCCAGCCCCCTTGAATTCCAGTAAATAAAACACAGCAAAGCAAAAGCAAATGGAAATTCTTTCCACCAAAGCTTGTTTGGAGCAATGAAATTTGTTGGTGATTTCAGGAAATCGCCTCCTTCTCTGTGGAACAGTAACCCCCCCACTTCTTCAAACCCAACACTGGGTATTTCTGTCCCTGAAATGCCCTTGGCTTCCCTCCCAAAGGGAGTTGCCACTTGACCTTCACATTCCACGCCCCCACCAGTCACCCGATTGTTCCACTGCCTGCCCAGGGCCATGGGATTTCCCATCTGTCCACGCCATCCTCTCCACTGGGTCTCTCAACACGTCCACAAACTCCTTTGTGGGGTAGAACAATCTGGCTCTTTGTAGACTTCCCCACACCCGTCAAGGTGCTCATAAACCAAAGGCCTTCCTAGTGAACAGTAGCACCTTCTTTGTGAGGGACTTTAGATCACGAATAGCAACAGTTATTTATTTATCTATTTATTTTACCCAAATCCAGGACCCTGATGAACACACTGAGGAAAATGCTGCCTTTCCTGAATGGTTACCAGACAGGGAACATGCTGGGAAGTGTTTACCCCACAGGCTCTGTGCTTATCCCACTGGTCATCTCATGCTGTGTGCATAGAGGCATCATTACCGTCCGACTCAGAAGCCTCGGCTGCCCCACCTTTTTGCAACAACAATAACAGTTTCCCCACGGGATTCACACCTCCTCCCCTCTCACCTGTTTTCAGAGAAGCTGACTCTACCCTTTAAACTACAGCTCGAAGCACCTGACCCTGGCTAAGCTGGTCAGGGCAGCCGTCTCTCTCCCGTAAGCCTCAGTGATTGACATGAGGACAACACATGACCTGTGTGTGGCTGCCTGCACCCAGGAGGCTTAACAGTGGGATTTTGTTTGACTATGTGGTAAGTGCGTTCCTACTTCCCTGATGAGTGTGAAGATGGAAAAAGACATGAGATCTGGGGCCCACCTGGAGCCTGTTTGAGAGCAAAGCCAAGTTATGGGGAGCATCACAACTGAATCAAGAGACAGCAAGGAAGCCAGGCCTGGTGCACTTCCAGGTAGGCTGGAGGCTGAGATGGGAGGATCGCCCGAGCTCAGCAGTTTGAGGCTGCAATGAGCCATGATTTCACTATGGAACTCCAGCCTGGGCAAAAGAGTGAGACCCTGTTTCTCAGAAAAAGAGACAGACAGACAGACAGCAATGAGCAGGTGGGTTATAATGTTGGAGTCCCTGCACCAAGCAGAGCCTGATGCCCACCCTTGCTCTGAACTTAGTTATGTGAACCAACCACCAGGCTAGTTGAGTTGGGTTTTCCAGCACTGTGCTCCTATCTTTCCTCACTGATAGAAAAAAGCAACTCAGTAAGTTCTCAGACCCACAGTCCCACGGCATTGCTTGACTGTTTCAGAAGTAACACCTCAAGGGCCACCTTGCAGAAAGTGGAGCACTTGCCTTCTGGACTTTAGAAGTAGCAGGCCACTCTTAAAAATGCAAGGATAGCAGATGTCACTAGGACTGAAAATGGAGGTCAGCCCTGCCTCTGAAGATGCTGCGATGGACTCGCGTTCACAGGAGAAATTAGCTGTGACTTCATTTCTTGTGATGTAGTCGGGCTCATCATTAAGTTATGGCAGCCAGAGGGGTAGCTGTGCCCTGAGATTGAAATCAGCAGTCAACTTGGATATGCTTTTTCTGTCTTCATGTAGCACCTCCCCCAAACCAACCAAGTTTCCTGGCGATCCCCCTGGGACTTCTTATAAACGGAATTGATTTGAACTCAGAAAATCCTCAAATAGGCCAGAAAAACTCACTAATTTGTCCCATTAAAAAAAAAAAAAACCCACATGAGAGGAAAACATTTTTGCAAATTATATATCTGATGCAGAACTTGCATTCAGAACATATAAAGAACTCTTACAACTCAATAAGGAGACAGGTTACCCAATGAAAAATTATTTTAAAAATGAAAATCCAATTTAAAAATAAAAACAAAGAACTGAACTTTTATATAACTCAAAAGTTTTTAAAGAAACAACCCAATTTAAAAATTCCAAAGGATTTGAATAAACAGTTTTCCAAAGAAGGTATGTAATTGGCCAATAAACATATAAAAAGATGCTTACCACCATTAGATATCAGGGGAAAGCAAATCAAAACCACCGTAAGAAGCAACTTCACACGACATGGATGTGGTCAAACAGACAGAAAATAACAAATTGGAACCTTTATATGTAGCTGGTGGGAATGTGCAGCTGATTTGGAAAACAGTTTCACAAGTTTTCAAAAGGCTTATAGTTATGTATGACCTAACAACTCTACTCATATTTATATGTCAGCTACAAATAAAAACATTAAGTTCCCCAAACTGTGTGCATGAAAGTTTATAGGATCATTATTCATAAAATCAGAAAAAAATAGAAAACAACTCAAATGTCCATCAGCTGACGAATGGATAATCAAGACATAGTGATAGTATATGCATACGTTGGAAAATGAACCCGCAGAAGAAAGAACGACTTGATGGCCCCTGCTACAATGCGGAGTAACCTTGAAAACGTTCTAAGTGAAGGAAGTTAGCAAGCCATGCCGAAGCAAGTCAGTATTTATACAATATGACTCAATTTACATGAAATACCCAGAACAGAAAAATGCATAGAGACAGAAAGTAGACTAGTGGCTGCTGAGGGCTGGGGGCGATGGAAGGCGGAGTGTCTGCTAATAGGAGGTTTCTTTGGGGGATCATGAAAATATTCTAAAATCAGATTGTGGATCTATTTACACAATGTTGTGAATATACTCGGAATCACTGAATTGTATACTTTAAGTGGGTGAGGTATGTGAAAATTAAATGTTGGTAAAGCTGTTAAAAAAAAGTTTTCATCCCAAAGCTACCTTTTACCCAAGGCAAATGTTTGCTACCGCTTCTCTTTCCAGTCCCAAATAATTTCCAGCCATGTGTTCCCGTCAAGCTTCAAAGAAATTAAACACCACCACAATTTACTCCAGTTACAAGCCAGTGTGGAAATGCCCCAAACTTGACCATAAATTTTCCACCCAACCCCCATCATCTCATTCCCAGGAAAAACTAAATGCAAGATGAACTCCCCTTGCAAGCTGAAGTCCTAAAACATTGAAGTCTAAAGAAATCACAGCCCACAATAAAATTCTTAAAGTTTACAAACGATTTTTCCCAAATTCTTATTTGACTCAGTCTGAGGCTCTCAGTCACTGAGACACCCCAACCTTAGTGCATGCGTTACAGGTGACCGCAAAGTGCCTGTGGCCTGTTTCTCACTGTGATTGGGCGCATTTTTTAAAGGCAGAGGATCCCACCAGAGGTGAAAATCCTTAGGCCCCACCCGAGCCTGCTGAATTAGAAACCCCGGGGCTGTGGCCGAAGAATGTGTGTGTTCACAAGTTCCCAAGCCGTGAGACAAAATAGCAAACATGAAAAGCAGTGTGTGCTCATGCCTGCTTGCAGCAAAATTTCAGAAAGCCCTTGATTCTGTGATGATGTGCATGCAGCTGTCTGGAGGGATGCCTGGAAGACAAAAGGGAGGGTGCAGGGCCCCCCACATCTCTGGCCTGAGCCACTATATTCCTTGAAAGATAAATGACCCAGGCTTGTAATCAGCTACTGCCCAGGGCTGGCTTCTTTGGGGGAGTTCATGAAGAGGGTTCTTACATGAACACTTCTGAAAGCTTTGGAGATCCTGCCACTAGACTAGAGACAAAACCTCCGGGACTCTAATTAAAAGCCTCATATGTTCACAAAGATCGCTAACCCAACAGGAAACAGCAGAGACTGCTCGCATGGACTGAACTAATGGAGGCCTGAAGTTATTTTATGGCTTTTTGTTGGAAATATTGCTGATTCTTTTTGTTTTGTTTTTCAGAATCAGGAGGATTTGTTGTTGTTGTTGTTGTTGTTGTTGTTGTTGTTGTTTGGGCTATTTATGGCCTTTAAGAATTAAGTATACTCTTGTAAATAGAATTTGAGGCATAAAGTAAATGATACATGTCCCTGGTCCTTGCCTCTTCCTGCACATGAGATAATGCCCGCTGGGATTAGTGGTGATGCTGCTGTTGTCTGTGATTGGGTGGACCCTTACACCCAAACCTTCACGTGATTCTGCTTTAATGTAACTTCTGAGCAAGTCTGATGTGATTCTGCATGTACTGAACCTCCACACCTGGTATTGAAGCTGTGAGCAAAACCTACTTTGGAGCAGTCTAATAGAATTTTTCTAAAGGGCTGCTCTCAGGCTGGAGACCTCTCTGTATTCCTCAGTGAGACTTCTGAACACAACTAACTTTAATTATTTTCAAGTTTAATTTTTTTTTTCTGACGAAGCTATGGTAGGCAGTCTTCTTTGAGCCTGTGATCCCCACGTCCCGGTGTTCACTCCCTTGTGGGGTCTCCTCCCCTGAAAATGGGCTGGACTTAGTGACTCCCTTCTGATGAGTAGAATGCAGCAGAAATGATGAGGTGACTTCCAAACCTGGTTACAGAAAGACTGACATTCATACTGGATGCTGTCTGATCGTTTCTCAGGTCACTAACTGCTGTGTAGCAAGGACATTCAGGCAGCCTACGGAGAGAGACTCACATAACAAGGAACAAGGCTGCTGGCAGCCCGGGGAGAAAACATGAGAGCCGGCTCCCTACCCAGCCAGCCCTGCCAGGCCTTCAGATGAGACTGCAGACTTATGAGAGACCTTGAGCTAGGGGCACTCAATTGAGCTGCACTGGATTCCTGACCCACAGGAACATGAGATAATGAATGCATATTATTTTAGGCTGCTAAATTTTGCAATAATTCATTACACCACAATATGATGTAACTAATTTACAGGCCGATGATTCTAATGCAGGCTAAAATTTAAGAGCCAGCTTTCATTTCCGGAGTGGTCAATCACCAACTCAATCAGTTTCTCACTCTTCCCCTCGACTTCCAGTAAGGCTCAGGTGATTTCTGATGATTTCGCTAGCTCTTAGGTCACGCCCCTTTCCTAACACTGACAGGGCTTGTGTTACTCACCCAATGGAGTGCTTTCCTCCCTTGCTTTCAGTTTCTCCTTGTGTCCAAGCCCCATCCCTTTCCTCTTCCTGCACAATCCGCTGCATTTTGTGCAAGAGTTATCCTATGGAAGGATATAAATCCATCACGTCCAGTCTGCTCAAGTCATCTGATGTTAAACAGGTCCTGTTTATTCTCTCACCCTGAGTGGGATGACGGTTTTATATCAGAATGAGCGCTGACCTGAGATGCATGTGGCTGACTCCCCTGTGGTGGATCCCACCTCTGCTCATCCTCTTACTTTCCTTGAGTTTGTCAAGCATGTCCTCTTGGAGCTGAATTGAACCTGTACCTTCCCCTACGGTGTCCGTAAAACCTGAGACACCCCCAGAGGAGCTTCGATGATTTCGGGTTGGTGAAGTTGGTCAGAAGACCTGGCCTGGTTGCTAAGACTGTGGTTCTCACTCCTGAGGGCACAGAATGAGGCAGGATAAGGAAGGTTAGGGGTCTATACTGACTCGTCCCCTTGAGTGAAGCCCAGTGGGCTCCCTTCTCAACAGGCTCCTTTCACTTGCACCCTCACGTGTCAGCACCTAACTCTTTTCCAAGGTAAGCAATCCTGCATGGTATCAGCCAAACACTAGACCCTTACAAGTTCCTGATACCCAATACAGCTGCGAAAGAGAACAAAAACCCCTTGTTCATGGTGCAGCTTCCCCGGTCTCCAGCCAATCAAAATCCAAAGCCCAAGAAGATATTAGCTACAAATTCCTACCTTGGCGGGGGGACTAAGAACCTCTCTGGGGTCCCACCTGTGCAAGTAAGCTCAAGGTTTAGCTCATAGTGTCCCTTCCCTCGTCTTAACAGTGAAAAACACATTCCGAGGTAGAAACTTTATGTGCTAATGATGCATGTGGTACATTTCAAAGCATGTGGATGCTGAGTGCATGCGCCAACCACAGGTCTATCTTTGCGTACTTGACCTCACCAGTATTTTATGAATGTGTATGAACTGCTCCCGTGAAGGGAAATCCCCTTACGGCACTAGCTGCTGTTTTTTTTCTTTTGAGCAGTTCACTCTGCCTCTTGGAGTGTAGCTGTTGCTTTGCAACCAACTTCTTTGCCTACTTTTACTCTGGACTAGTTCTTAAATTATTTTGCGCAGTGAAGTCAAGAACCTGAACCAACAACAGTAAGAATCACCTGGAAGTTTTGAATAGATGCTGATTCACAAGCACCATCCAGACAACTGAAGTCACACGCCCCAGGTGATTCCAACAGTTGGAGGAGGCAAACCTTCAAATGTTCTTACTGGGAGTCCTCTCTGTGCAAACCTAAGAGGCTCCTCCCAGACACCAGTAGTTCCCTGGATCCTACCTGCACGCTGTCAATCCCCCGAGCTGTCATTCTGGTCTGTCCTCTGAGAACACCCTTCCCTTCATCAGTGAGATGCCTGTGGCCCCAGTTACCCTTCCTTTCTTTCTTTTTTGGGGGGTGGGGGAGCATAGGAATTTTGTTTTGTTTCTTTTCGTTTTTATTTGTACAAATGTATGGGGCACATGGGAAATTTTGTTGCATTTACATAAATGCATAATGATCAGGTCAGGCTGTTTAGGGAGTCTGTCACCAGAGTACAATACATTTTTGTTTAACTATGGTCACTCTATTCTGCTGTCAAGTGTCAGATGTATTCCTTCTGTCTAACTGTAACCCACTTCTCTCCATCCTCCCCCTTCCCTGAATCGCCCTTCCCAGCCTCTGGTATCTGTCTTTCCACTTTCCACTTCTATGTGATCAGACTTTTTAGTTCCCACATGTAAGTAAGAACATGCAATATTTGTCATTTCGGATCTGGATTATTTCACTTAAGATAGTTCCAGTCACTATTTCTAATTCAGCAATAGCTTAGGTGTCTCCTCTCACTTTTTGAGTGCCCCTTGCTGAGAAATTGAGTTCAGGTTGGTCCCCACATCCCTCTCTCCCAGCCTTCAGAACCACATTGTGCTTTGTGTCAAATTGGTCCTGGTCCTTAAATTCATAGGGAAGTGTCTCTCTTCTTGCTGAATTAGTGTATTGATATGGTTTGGCTGTGTCCCCACCCAAATCTGATCTTGAATTGTAATCCCCATAATCCCCGTGTTGAGGAAGGGGCCTGGTGGGAGGTGATTGACTCATGGGGGCAGTTCTTCCCATGCTGTCTTCGTGATAGTGAGTTCTCACGCGATCTGATGGTTTTATAAATGTTTGACAGTTCCTTGTTTACACACACTCTCTCTGCTGCTGCCATGTCAGGAAAGTCCTTGCTTCCCCTTCCCCTTCTGCCATGGTTGTACGTTTCTTGAGGCTTCCCCAGCCTCAAGTCAATTAAACTGTGAGTCAATTAAACCTCTTTCCTTTATAAATTACCCAGTATCAGATATTTATTTTTTTCCTTATTATTATTTTTTTTTTGAGATGGAGTTTCATTTTTCTTGCCCAGGCTGGAGTACAGTGGCTCCATCTCAGCTCACTTGCAACCTCCACCTCCCAGGTCCAAGCAATTCTCCTGCCTCAGCCTCCCAAGTAACTGGGTTACAGGCACCCACCACCATGCCCAGCTACTTTTTGTATTTTTGGTAGAGACGGGGTTTCACCATGTTGGCCAGGCTGGTCTCGAACTCCTGACCTCAAGTGATCCACCCGCCTAGGCCTCCCAAAGTGTTAGGATTAAAGGTGTGAGCTACTATGCCCAGCCTCAGGTATTTCTTTATAGCAGTGTGAGAACAGACTCATACATGTATTAACTCGGTTTCTCCAGAGAAACAGAGCAATTGGATACACACACACACACACACACACACACACACACACACACACACCCCTATATAGAGAAAGACATTGTATTAATAGGATATATATATATATATATATACATATATTATGTACACACAAATATAAAGTTGTACATATATATGAAATATATGCATATTGTTATATACCTAAAGATAATATATTTATTAAGAAAATGGTATGTGTGTATATGTATGTAAAGAGATTTATTTTAAGGAATTTGTTTATGTGATTGTAGGGTGTGGCAAGTCCAGGATTTGTCAGGCAGGCAGAATATGTTACAGTCTGAAACAGACTTCATTTTTCTTCTGGAAATCTCGGTTTTTGCTAAGTCCTTCAACTAATTGAATAAGGTAGGCTACATTATCTAAGGTCATTTTCTTCACTGAAAAATCAACCGATTGTACGTTAACAACATCTACAAAATACCTTCACAGCAACACACATATTGGTGTTTCACCAAACAGCTAGCATCACGTCCTCATCAAATTGATGCAAAAAATTTAGTCATCGCAGCCGGTTTTCTCTCTCTTGTTTTTATTTTTAATCTGTTCCTGTTTTGAAAGTGAAACTGAAGCATGTTTCCCAAGATGCTCTTGTCCCTGCTTAATTTCCCAAGCAAATACGATTCATAGGAGCCGAATGTCCAAAGCATGGGCCCTTCCGTTCACCTTCCCCACCTTTAGCTTTTCAGTGACACCACCGCGATGAGCATACATTATCTTCATAAGGAAAACAGGGCATGGGCAGTGGAGCTCAAAGCCTCTGTGGCTACAGCCCTTTGCTCTCATCTCCCTGGCCAGACATGACTCACTCGGCCGCACCCAGCTGCCAACAGGCTGGGAACTGGTGTCCTGGGGGATGGTACTGGTGTCCTGGGGGTTAGTACTGGGCAAAATCACAGCTCAGTAGTTCTGTTGTTAAAGAAAGGAGAGGGAGCAGGTGGGCCCAACTTTTATTCACTTAAGTAAAAATACAAGAGTGTCTCTGCCTTCTATATTCTGTAAGTTATAGTTCATTGTTTATGAAACGAAACAGAACTGACCTTATGTGAATGCAAAATGCACCATCACATAGATGTGATTTTTAAACTCGAGCAGAGAATCTCTACCTTCATGAAATGCCTCCCTGCTCGAATCTATCCTGGACCCATTACCTTGGGCTATGCACAGTCTTCTCCAGAGAACTACCCATTAAAATGTTTCTCGTCTCCCCTCTTCCAGCCTCCCAGCTCCTTCCTTCCAGCACCACCTCTTGGTGTAGGGCTTAACACAGAGCAGCTGGCAGGAACATGGCTGCCCAATCCCAGGGCCAGCGTCACAGAGCAGAGACGGGAGGGGCAGGTGTTGAGCCAAGAGAAAGCAGGTCCCTAGTCACACAGCAGTGTCATCACAAAGACTTGTCATCTGTTCAAGAGACACTTAGGAATTTAAACTTCCGTCTTGCACACAAGCAGATTCAGAATAGCCAAACCAATCTTGAAAAAATAAAATAAAAACAAAAGTTGGAGGTTTCACAATTTCTGATTTTAAAACTTCCTATAATGGTACAGTAAT
Source organism: Saimiri boliviensis (assembly GCF_048565385.1). Taxonomy (NCBI): domain Eukaryota; kingdom Metazoa; phylum Chordata; class Mammalia; order Primates; family Cebidae; genus Saimiri; species Saimiri boliviensis. Next base: position 73,869,507 of record NC_133457.1, read on the forward strand.
CAAAGCAGTATAGTACTAGCATAAAGACTATGGAATAGAATAAAGAGCTTGGAAGTAAACCTTCACATATATGGTGAAGTAATTTTTGACAAGGGTATCAAGACCAAGGGTGGGGAAAACAGGGTCTTTTCAACAAACGGTATTGAAAAAAAATGTGTATTCACACGCAAAAACTAAAGCTGGACCCTTACCTTATACCAGATACAAAAATTATCTTCAAATAGATTAAAGATATAAACATAAGAGCTAAATCTATAAAACTGTTAGAAGAAAGCATAGGAAAACATCTTCATGACATTGGATTTTACAAATGTTTCTTTGATACGGCACCAAACATAGGCAACAAAAGAAAAAATGGATACATTGGACATATCAAAATTGAAAACTTTTATAGCTCTAAAGACACTATCAAGCTGAGCACAGTGTGACGTTCCTATAGTCCCAGCTACTTGGGAAACTGAGGCAGAAGGATCACCGGAACTCGGGAGTTTGAGATCTGTCTGAGCAACATAGCAAGACATCGTCTCTAAAAATCATCATAATAATTGTATTAGTTCATTCTCACACTGCTATAAAGACATACCTGAGACTGGGTAACTTATAAAGAAAACAAGTTTAATTGGCTCATGATTCTAAAGGTTGTACAGGCTTCTGCTTCTGGGGAGGCTTCAGGAAACTTACAGTCATGATGCAAGGTGAAGGGGAAGCAGGCACATCTTCACATGGCTGGCAGGCGTGGGAGGAAGTTGCTACACGCTTTTAAACAAGCAGCAGTGGGGGATGATGCTCAAACATTAGAAACCACCCCCATGATCTAATCACCTCCCACCATGTCCCACCTTCAACACCGAGGATCACAACTCTGCTCTGTGATGCTGGCCCTGGGACTGGGCAGCCACCTTCCTGCCAGCTGCTCCCTGTGGGGCCCTACACCAAGAGGTGGTGCCAGAAGGGAGATTTGGGTGAAGACACAGAGCCAAGCCAATGTAATATAATAATAATAATAATATAAATCCAAAATCAATAATGATAATATAATATAATGTAAATAATAATATAAGATCCAAAAAGATGCTGGTGCTATCAGCAGAGTGAAAAGACAATGCACAGAAAAGGAGAAAAATATTTATAAATCACAAATCTGACAAGTGGTTAATATCCAAAATATATAAGGACTTCCTACAACCTGACCAAAAAAAAAAAAAATAACAGAGCAATCAACCTGACCAAAGGCAATAGGCTTGAATCAGTGTTTCTCCAAAGAAGATACGTATACGGCGAGTACCCACATGAACAGATACTCGGCATCACTCATCATTAGGGAAGCACAAATCACAGCCATAGTGGGATACCCTGTTACATCCACCAAGGTGGGTATTGTTGAGGATGTGTAAAAATTAATACTCTTCTTCACTGCTGGCGGGAATGTAAAACAGTGCAGCACTGTGGAAAATGTGTAATAGTTACTCAAAAAACGAAAAATAGAACTACTGTTTGATTCAAATTCTATTTGTGGATATACATACAAAAGAGATGAAAGCAGGGACTCAGACATAATGTTTGCGTATCCATGTCCAGAGCAGCACTGTTTGTTCAAGAGAGGCAAAGGGAACCAACCCAAGAGTTTGCTATGGATGATGAGTAGATTAACCAGAATGTGCTGCACACACACAACAGAATATTCAGTCATCAAGGAAGGAAATCCTGGCATTTGCCCCAACATGAATGGACCTTGAAGACATTATGCTAAGTGAAACACGCCAATCACAAAAACATAAATACTGTCTGATTTCATGTGTATGAGGTAACTCAAATAGTCAGATTCATAGTGACAGAAGGTAGAATGGTGGCTTCCAGGGGCTGGGGGTAAGGATAATGATAGTTATTGTTTAATGGGGCAGAGCTTCAGTTTGGGAAGATGAAAATGCTCTTTAGATGGATGGTGGTGAAACTGACTCAACAATGTGAATGTATTTAATGCCACTGAGCTATAAACTTAAAAATGGTTAAAATGGTAAGTTTTTTATTATATATATTTTACCATTGAAAACACCTTTATATTAGGCCAAAGTACTTTTTCCCTCAGAGTATTTCTTGCGTCTGTCACATCCTTTTCAGTAGTTACAGGCATGGAAGTCTCCCGTTACACCGGGAAGAATTTCCTGATTGGAATTTCTGTCCAAGAATTTCCAAGATTGGAATGGGCAGAGCCTTCTAGTGAAAGCCATCAGGGTTTGGAACACAGACTTACCCCCAGGCAACAGACCCTACTCTCTTCATGTAGGGTCCCGCTGGGCTGGATTCAAAAGAGTCCCAGTGAGGGGCAGGATCGATGCTGGGCTCTTCCAGTGAGAGGAGTGCTTTCAGTTCTCGGAAGCAACCACAGCTTGGGAGAGGTGGGGTGCAGGCCGGATGCCCTGATGGACAGGTGTCCGTGCAGTAACTGACTGAAGCCCTGCTGTGCGTTGCTCTTCTAGGGATGCATTCATTGAATCAAAGGATCCTGGGCCAGGAGAGCTCAGAAAGACCCTTGGATCATCTACCCAGTGGTTTCCAAAGGCCAGCCTGCAGGAGGTGCCATGGCTGTGAAAGACCTGGTTCCCAGGCCTTACTGCAGACATTAAATCTATCAGGTCAGGCTTCAGAATCCATACAAACATCTATGGATTAAGCTCCCCAAATGGCTTAGATGGGCAGTCAGATTTGAGAATTGTTAACAGGAAAAGACAAGTCCACTGGAAGTATTAATTTATAATTTGTAGTTGGAGGATTTCAGCTTGAGTCCTATAGGGCTCTGTGGTCTCCCTGTCAACAAGTAGTCTTTGGCTGTCTCTTTCAGGACCGAAGCCAACATGGGGACCAGCCACACTTCCAGGACTCTGATACCCTTCTAAGGACAAAGTAAAACACAAAAGTCTACCTGACCCAGAGCTGAGCTCAGTGCTCTGAACTTTCACCAAGGAGTCTTTTGTTGTTTGTGTTTTGTTTTTCTCGTGTGTGTCTGTGTGTGTGTGTGTGTGTGTATGCAAATCAGGATGAGTAAGCATTGCTGTAAATTCAGTCTTTCTGAAACAATCTTGCAGTCTCATGAGAATGTGCAAGCCCTGTAGAAAAATACTCTGAAACAGAGCAAGGAACAGAGAGGTGGGGTGCAGGCTCGGGAGCCCGGCAGGCACATTCTACAGCCTAGAATTTGACTTCAAAGACTCTAGCCTTAAGCTCTTGAAACATGTGGCAGTTCAAAAAGCATCCCTCATGATGATCTTAGACCCTTTAATCCGGTAAACCTAAAAACAAATGCCACAAATTTCCCCCCACACGACCCACTGGGGTTTCTAGGAACTTCCCTCCTTCTCACCCGCTCCCCATCTGAGTGTCCATGGTGGAACACCCCCCAAGGAGCGAGTCCCCTCACCACACCCAATCCTTCTACCCCTGGCCCCCAACCACATCTTCTGAGCCTGATAGTTTCTGTTTGAATTCATGAGGATGCAAAAAAAGGTACAGAAAAAACACCCCTTATTTTATGATTATCAATGTCTGCACAGGATAGAAATTGCAGGTGAACTTAAGACAAAAACCTCCATCTGCTCCAAGCCTCCGTTTCAGTCCACAAGGGCAAGTTCCAGTTCTCCTGGTGTCTTACCTCACAGCTTGGCTAGACCATAGGCCATAGGTTTACCCAACAATAACTGCATTTGCCCATTTCAGAGAATATGTTTCCAGCCTCTGATATCAAAGATCACGATCGACCCATTCAACTATAACCCCACCTCCAATATTCGTTATGTAGGTCTAAATATTTATGTGGGTTATCTTTTATCTTGGACCACTATATACGGATGTTGAAGAAATATATTCCAGATCTAATCCCTTAGCCTGAAATCGCATGGATTGTGGTGAGGCTTAAGAAAGATATTAATGTTTCAAGAATCACTGATGTGTCTGGAAAAGTAAAGAAGGTGGAAAATAGACTGAATAGGTTTTTGTCCCCCCAAAAGGAAGTATTATCTCTGCCATTGGTTTACTGCTTATGGTTTCAAAGTAAGTGCCAATGTTGGACATTTGAGGTTGATCTCTAAATAACACTAACTGAAGGAGTGGAAGATTTGGCTGAATCAAAGGACAGTATTGCGAGAGGTCCAAAAGGACTCTGAATGGAATCACTCCCAGGAGAAAGCAGCCGTTGTCCATGCCTGAGCAACCACTAAAGACGCGGAAAGAACACGTTTGTCAAACTGGCCAAATCTAACGGGAATGTTTGAAAAGAAGTAGAGGTAAACATTGCCCAAAACTGTCAAAACGGAGAGGACTGAGAACACTGCGACAGTGTGCACAGAGTGGTCAGAGGCAGGACAGCCCCAAATACCCTCTACCGAAGGGCTCGCAGGGACAAGGGGCCGTTGTAACCGAAGTAGAGTGGTTGGCACGGAAGGTTTTGTGGGTCTCAGCTGATGATTACATCTGGCGCTTATCCCTGATTTTATTATAAAATAAAACTTGCAGGGCTGGGCGCGGTGGCTCAAGCCTGTAATCCCAGCACTTTGGGAGGCTGAGGCAGGTGAATCACAAGGTCAAGAGATCGAGACCATCCTGGTCAACATGGTGAAACACCGTCTCTAATAAAAATACAAAAAAATTAGCTGGGCATGGTGGCGCGTGCCTGTAATCCCAGCTACTCAGGAGGCTGAGGCAGGAGAATTGCCTGAACCCAGGAGGCGGAGGTTGCGGTGAGCCGAGATCGCACCATTGCACTCCAGCCTGGGTAACAAGAGCGAAACTCCATCTCAATAAATAAATAAATAAATAAATAAATAAATAAATAAATAAAATAACTTGCTCCCAATAGAGGAAAAGAGGAATCCAGAGACTGTTTTGACCTTAGAATGAGGATCAGGGGTAGTGTGTCTTCTAACAGCAAACAGTAAAATCATACTGTAAGAGGTCACACGGTGTGACTGAATATGACCTCTCAGCTAAGCTTGATCCAAAACCATGGGTGAGGAAAGGGGGCTTTAGGAATACTGAGGTACATCAGGTTTCCCAGCTGCAAGGAAAAACACAGGACACGAACCCAAGCATCTCAGCACTTTAAAATGAAGCCTGGGAAAGGAGTTTGGTTATCAGAGCCTTTTGAAGAGACAATCATTATATTTAATTCTCCAGAAGAAACTCAAGTCTTGAGTTCTGATCCCGACCTGACTTGGACCGAAAGTCTAAACTCAAAGCCAAACAGTAAATGCAATCCCATTTCTGTGCCTTGTCTACACCGTCCCAGGGAACCTGATAATTGCTGACTAGCCATGGAATCCTCTGGTCCTCTCCTTTGCCTGCCTACCCTGGTGGGAGCTTGGATATTTGGGCCCCTCCTCAGCTCCTCTGCCACCTGCCTCTGAGAAGGTTGTTATTAGCAAGCCTGGCTCCTGAGGGACGCTCCACCCAGAACCGGTGACGAGAATCTGCAGCACAAACACCATTTCTGGAGGGCCTGGTCCTGCTGGGGCCCCTGACAGTGCCTTCTGTACATCTCCCCACTCCTCTTCATGACAGCTCCGTGAAGGAGATACCACGAGAGTCCAACTGCACAATTATGGAAACAGAAGCTCACATAAAGTAGAAATGTGCCACCAGGAAATGCAACTAACAAGAGGTACACATGAGACCTGAACTCGCATGTGCTCAACTCCAAAGACCTCCTCAACTCCTGCTTTGCCTCCTCCATAGGTTCTATAAACCATATGAGTCATCTAAAAACTCCAGTCTCTACAAATGGAGCCAGTAATGGTACCATTTCCTGGCAGTCAGTCAAGATCGCCCCACTTACCCCGTTTCCAGTTCTGCACTCCTGCGTCTCAGTGATGGACACCTGGTTCCTCTCCTCACTCTTCAGGACAAGGGCTTGTATTCATCAAAAGGGTAATTCCAACTTCCCAGGAAGACAAGCTGCCTGCAAGAACGAAACTCATGTTCTCAAGGAATGAGGGAAGGGGGTGAGCTTGCAGGGCAAGGTGCTTGTGATAACAGTAACATCAATAATGATGGCCAATACATGAAGCCTTTCCAAAAAGCTGAGATCCAAACTCAGACCACATGCCTCAAAGAGAGGATCTTAGCACAGAGCAGCAGCCCGAGGATGAGAGGGTGCGGCCGGGAGTCAGGGGCCAGAACCAGGGAGCAGACCTCATGTATTCCGGCTGGCAGGGTGCAGGAAGTGTGCCTAGCCCTGGGATGTGCCCAAGCAGTTTTCTCCCTTTCCTGGCCAAGATCAAACAATGGTCTTCTTAGCCCAGGCCTGTGCTTCCTTCAGACAGCCAGTACAGTGGAAGAGAGACTCAAAGGCAACCAGCGTGTTTTTGGGAAATGGGACTATGATAGAAATGCCGTTGGAATCAGAGGGTGGAGAATGAACTGCTCATAGGCAGTGGGAGAGCGGATCGACCCTGGGATTCTGACCTCACACCACACACACTCAGCCTCCAGCTGGATTACACACCTGCATGTGAACAGCAAAAGAACGAACATGGTGAAAGAGAACATAGAAGAGCAAAGGAAAATATTGTTAAAATAAAAAACACAAAAGCACAAACCCTAAACAAAAACATTGATACATTAAACTGTCGTCAATTTTTAAGAATAGTCTATATGGTGAAAGAAATGAGGCTGCATGTGGTGCTCACTCCTGTAATCCCAACACTTTGGGAGGCTGAGGCGAGAGGATCACTTGAGCCCAGAAGTTCAAGACCAGCCTAAGCAACATAGTGAGACCCCATCTCAAAAAGGAAAAAAAAAAAGAGAAAAAAGGAAATCATCAGCACAACGATCCCTAATAAAGCTGAAAGATTACCTCATATGTCTGCATTTTCTTCCTGGTGCCTACCCTGGAGAAACTCTCACACATGTGCACAGGAAAACCCACGGGTGATCGTTGCAACCCCAATGTAAGAGGAAATGAGTGGAATCAACCCAGGGTAATGTCAAGTCAGTAGAGACTGCTTTAATTGACCAGAGTCTGTTAATTATCATCACTAGAGCCTGACCCTGCAAACTCCACCCCATTTCACCATCCCCAATTAATTCGGAAGGACAAAATTAACTACAGTCTGTCAGGACGAGAGCCAAGTGATTTAAGCAAAACAGTGATAATGAAGGAGCTAGAGCGACAGATGTCAACACAGGTGAATCTTACAAATACCGTTTGAATAAAAGCATCAAATGGTAAGAAATGCAGTCATTATTATTTATGCAAAATGTTGAAAAATAAGATGTAACAATATATGCCATTTTGGTTGACTGTTTCCATGTGAGGCTTTTAAATGAGTCAAAGTCCCTAAGTGCCTAAGGCAGTCTGCCCAGCAGGAATGAGGCTTGTTTGAATTCTAGTCATTGTCAGCATCCTGAGAGAGAACCCTACACAGGCTTGTTTAAGCCACGGGGTGTTTGGAGTTTCTATTCTGTCGAAACCTACATTTCACATTTCAATTAGTTAAGAGTGGAATTGTAGGCTGAGGCCAGGGATTCCAGACCAGCTTGGGCAACATAGTGAGACTCCATCTCTTCAGAAAACGTTAAAAATAAAAAAGAAGTGGTATCATAACATCTTTTTACTCTTTTATTTCAATTAACGTTTTCAAAAAACGAAAGAAAACACTGGCTGCGTTTGATGGGAGAGGATTCGGTGGGGAGCAAGCAGAAGCTTAGCAAAGGCCAGCAAATGGGAGGGCTGCGGAGGGCTGCTGGGCCAGCAGCTCCTCTTCAGAGCAAAGCTCCCTGACCCAGGACAGCACCCCCGACCTAGCCAGGGCAAGGGACCTGCGGGACCCACAAGAGGGAGGAGAAACAGCCCATGGGACTTCAGATTTGCCCGAAGCACGAGTGACCCCTGATTTAGGCCTCATATATGTAGCGGTAACGTTTGTATTTTTATTTCTTCTTTTGTCGTTTTAAATTCAATGATTATTCCTCTTTTTCAGTTTACATCTGCCATAAGTCTATACAAGATTAATTCCTTAAATTATCAAAACTCAAAGTCAGCTGAAGACTGAGCTAGGAAGAACGCCCCAGGTGGGAAAACTGGAGGAGGGGAGGGAGGCATGGAGAATGCCCTGGAGTTCGCTGGCAACCCCTCAGCTGCCCCTTTGATGAGTGCTGTGGCAGCTGGCACTGGATCACTCCTCTGGCCTGGGGCTCCTCCCTGCCCCTGCTGTCTTCCTTTGATCTCCTGGACACCACCCTGTTTTCCAGCAGCGCACTGAATCCCCAGCGAATGCTGGCTTGTCTGGGGAGTTTCCCAGGGAAAGCAGGAGGAATGGGGAGGGGGCTGAGGAAATGAACTGGAAGCCCAGCAGGCCATCCTGAAACGGGCAGGCCCCGCTGAGCCTGGCCCAGCTTGAAACAAGCAGTGAGCAAAGTCGAGCAGGACCTTCAGAGGATGTGGCTGAGAAGGCGGGCAGTGAGGGACGTGAGCCTGATCCTGCGGAGAGCACCCAGCCACAGAGTCCACGGGAGCTGGGGAGAGCGTCCTGTGTCAATGGGCTTCCCCTGGCCCACCACCCGCTGTTCAGCTTCACAGAGAAGGGCCAATGGCTTGGTCCTGGTCGTTGCCAGCATTCTCTAATCATTCAAAGCAATGCATTCAGAAATACAGGGCCTCGGTTCCCCGAAAGCAGGTCCATTTCAGTGAGGAGTCACTGGGACCTTCCTATGAGACCACACGGGTGCTCGGTGCCAGTGCCAGCAACACAAAGAGGGCACCACACAAGTCCCAGCTGCCTTGGAGGCAGACAGGCCAACGAGGGCCCAGGACCAAGCTGAGTGAGACAGAACTCTTGCAAGGGGACTCGGGAGAAAAAGCCTCCAGACCTGAGACCTGGGGATAGCCCCGTAGAGAGCTGTAAGCTGTGGCTGTGGGCTGGCCAGCCAGGCCCTCCAGCCCTCCGGTTTCAGTCTGGCCTCAACAACGTGTTGACCACATCCTTGGGGCTCCACGTTCTTTATATTCCCATCTCTCTCCACCTGGCAAGAGTGGCCACCCCAGGCCGCTGGGGATTCAACCAGAAAATAGACACACTGGTAAGGGTCCATGGTGTCTGCATGCCTGTGGTCCCATGTCTGGGTGTGAAGATCTCCTGTCTCCCCCTCGGCTGAACAGTGAGGACAGATCTAGTGCCCCAGACCAGATAACACTGCTCATGTAAGAGTGAGTGTGGGCACCCCCTTGGGGAGCACGTGGATATCTGCCCTCGGAATGGTGGGAGACCCACTGGCCATTGGCAAGATGCCCCAAGTTTGCCGGTCCCTCGCCTTGCAAGGTGAGAGTGACCTCCGTGGGCATTGCAGGCGTCTCTTCAGACACTCGCACCTATCCAGGTGGCAGGATTCTAGTTCTCACAGCTCCTTATGGCCTGCTCATCCCAACACCCACGAAGGCATTTCTGCAATCGCTGACACCCCCTTCCCACCCCCACATGCACCATCCCTCTCCAGCTAAGAACCACATTACTTAAGCTTTAGCTGCAGTTCCTGTGAACTCCACACCATCAGAGGACGGACGCAGCTCCCTTGGGTGGTGTTTTGTGGCACATCTGGCAGCTTCCTGGAATGGTCACATTGAGTTGCTTTTCCTTTGCAAATGGGGTCTAGAAACAAACTTACTCTTTATCACCAGCCATGCTGTCTGAGCCTGTCCCCCATCCTGTGTGCCCTGCAAAAGCCATTCTCATCCCCCGTGCCCCTCCAGGTGAGTCACTTCTCACTGTGGTTTGGTCTGTATGCCCTCCCCAGGAAGTATTCTGAACCTGCACCACTCCCGGTTTCAAGACCGGGAACACCACCATCCTCTGGAAGCTGGTGAGAAATGCAGGTTCCCCGGCTCTGCTCACAGCTTCTGGGTCAGAATCTTTGGGTGGGGGAACCAGGAACTTGCTTTTTAACATGACTTCAGGGGATGCTGGTTTCTTCTGAAGTTTACAAGGAGCTGTGGATAAGCATCGAAGGCATGTTCCACAGGGACAAAGCTTTTATTAAGTCTGGTCTGGGAAGAGCGCATTATTCAGTGTTTTCAGAGCCCTGTTCGCTGCTGGAGTTGGAGGCTCTGAGGGTCTTGGTCCTCGAGACTGTAACACTGAGCTGTGCCGGCTGTGGCCACCGGAGGGCACTCGTGACGACCAAATGGGCACGCCTCGGCCATCCTGGGGGCGTCTTCTTCCTCTCTCAGGCTCTCAGTGCTCCGGTTGCAGGCGTCCGCCTGTCCTCATCCTTGAAAAGCCTTTGAGGGATGGGGGCGGCCATAACCAGCCAGACCCCAGCCCAGCACTTGGCAGCACGTGCCTGGGCTGGGAAGCTGCGCTCGGGGAGGCGCAGAGAACGAGGTTGAGGACACCTGCTCTTGGGTTCCTCAGCCCCTGTCCCTGACCCCCAGGCTGGCGCCCCCCTCTCGAGACCTTTAGCATAGGGGGAGGGGCTGGGGAGGGGATGGGGAGGCAGACACTTCCCGGACTCCCCGCCTCTCTCTCAAGAGGCGCAGCGCTTTCCCGAGCTCACCCACGACCCTGGCACCCACTGTCACCCTTTCCATTCCTTTCGCCTCTGCCTTTCCAAGGCTCCTCCCCTCCCATCCCACTCCCACTGCTGTGTCCTGGGGTCACTGTCCTCTCACACCTCTCACACTTGTATTCCGGGGTCTGACTCTGGGGTGCCCCGTGGAGGTCTCCCTCTGCCCACGGGGGTGCTGGGCTGCTGGGGCTGGGGCTCATGTCTGGGGCACCCTCTCTCCCATTGCTCGTCCTTCCCAAACCACCTGCCTGGGTGTTCACGTTCCTCTCCCCTGAACAGGAGGTGATTTAACAGGCTTGGGAGGAAGGAAGCTTCTGTGTGGGAGAGACAGGGTGAAGCCATGAGGCCTGGAGGAGGCGTTTCTGCAGCAGCAGGTCAATTTAAGGGCCAGACCTGAGCCCTGGGAGGCTTCAGTGGACACCAGGGCTCTGAAGGGCAAAAGCAGGGACTGCTGGGCCCTGCACCATGTCGACTCCGCAGAGGAGGGCTCTGCCCTGGGCACTGTCACTGCTCTCCATGGGCCTCCAGCTGCTGGTGACCTACCCTTGGTGTTCCGAAGAGGAAATGCGTAGTGATAATAAAATGGCCCAGGATCCTGTGTTCCTGGCCACAGTGGAGTTTGCCTTGAACACTTTCAACGTGCAGAGCAAGGAGGAGCGTGCCTACAGGCTGCTGCGCATCCTGAGTTCATGGAGGGAGAACAGCAATGAGAGAAAGGTCGGTGATCACATCCTCTTCTGGCCTGTCCTCCTCCATCTGCCCCTAAGTGAGGGACCAAGGCATCTGGTCTAGGAAACTTGGTTCGCCATCTGCAGTCCATACCTGGGTAGTTTCAGTTCTGGAAAACATTGAACTCAGAGATCGTTTTAAATTAGGTAAATGTCTATTCACATGCAAGATGTATTTTTCAATCTTGATGATTGTTATGATGTATAACTGAAGAGTGACTTCCGAATAAGGACTTCTAAAGAGATGAAGCTGAAAAGAAGGGAAAATGACTGAAGAGATTGAAATATTCTAAGGTCATAAAATGAAAATAGAAAAGCAAGGGAACACACACACACACACACACACACACACACACACACAGACACACACACGCATGCATAGGCAGAGAACAGTGAGAATTTGGGGGCAATAAGGAACACCACCAGCCCCGAGAGGCCGCTGTGAGAGGTCAGTTCTCTGATTCTCTGGGCTCCTCGTTCTGTCTGCACTTCATGAACTGAAGGCTGATTCACACTGTTCCTCAGTCAATGGTCCTTCATGCTAAAATTCTTGTTTTTTTGATGAAATCATTAATGCAGTCGGGAGTGCACAGTTCATCAGGGCTGCAGGCATGAATGTTAAAATGTGCCCCTAATGGAGCACTTCCGGTTGCAGGGGAGCAGGAGCATTGGTCTTCCTTTCTCGGCACCAAGAGCCTGAGAGAAGGGCAGACGGACTCCAGTGCTGCACAGAGCTTAAGCTCTGCAAAGACTCTGTGCAGGGCCCCCGCTGGTGCTCTGCCCCTGGGGTGGAGTCCTCACTGCTGTCCTCAGGATTGCAATGCCTGTGCAGAGGAATTCTCCTCCTTGCTCATGTGCTGCCTCCTCCCAGGAGAGTTAGAAGCCCGATGCAACAGAGGGGCATCTGGTCAAGTACTGGTGTCTGATAAGATTCATGCTGGAACCTTGGAAGCCTCTGAGATTGAGATTGGCCAGACCTCCTGCTTCTGTTTTCCCAGAGCTTTGCTTGATTCTCTAAGACCTCAGTGTAAGCCTCCGTTGTGATACCGTTAGAATAAAATCTAAGCTCCTCACTATGGTCTGTAAATCTCAAATGACTGTGAGTCCTAAAAGCCTTCCACGTGGCTTCCTGGATGTGGCAATCCCAGAGTCAGTTTGGGGGCTGAGAGGAAGGCGTGGATGGGGAGGGAGGGTATGGAGTGGAATGCAATGGAATGGAGTAGGAAGGCGAGCAAGAACGTCCGTGTGCGCTCTGCAGTGTTTCCTGAAGCCCTTTTCCTAGGGTTTGTGCCTGTGTGTAGTGAGAGGGCTGTAGGTCCTTTTCCTGCTGGAGGTCAGGTGAAAGGTTTCACAACACGCTGTAGATGCAGCTCCCTCTGCCTCAGGGCTGAGGGTACCCTGAAAACTCTTGGAGAGCCAGCACCCTCCTGGACATGTGGCTCTGTCCTCCGGGAACGCAGCTGCAAGATCAGAGGCCTGCTGAGAGTGATGCTGGAGTCTCACGGTGGGAGAGGGGGGTGGGTAGAGGTGGAGCATGTGTTAGTGGGGTCTGACTCAGCCTGCATCCTCCCCAGCCCCACCACGGCCACCTGCTCTTTGCTCTTAACTCCTCAGTCTAGAGAAGATCCTTTGGGTTTTACCTCTAGCGAGCTGATGCCAGGCCCATGGGCAAGGTCCCAAATGCAAAAGGGTGTTGGGGCCTCTCCTACGCAAATGGTGTCTTCACTTGCAGCTACTTAAGGGCAGGAAGACTGTGCGTCCACTTTATCTTTTTTTTTCCCCCAACAGTGGCGAGGTAAGATGGTGTACTCCATGAATCTGCAACTGCGCCAGACCGTATGTAGGAAATTCGAAGATGACATCGAAAACTGCCCTTTCCAAGAAAGCCCGGAGCTGAACAATGTAAGACAGGGCACCAGCTTCTCTCATTTCCACAGCTGTGGATGTTGCATGGGGTGTGGCTATGGCACAGGAGCCGCTGACAAAGCCATTCTGAGGGACAAAGGCGAGTGAGCCCACAGCAGGCTCCACCAGGCTGCCTTAGCGGGGAGCCCAGTGAGGCAGGAAGCCCAGGGGTTCACTTTCAGGCCCCTGGCCAATCTGAGTTTCCTTACTCTGCCCTCTGACCCCATTGCAGCTACCTGCACGTGGGCCATGTGGCCTTCAGAACCTTCTCTCTGGTCTTCCTCTCTACTTCTTCCCTGTCTTCTAGAGAAAGATCCTGGAGACAGTGGTGACAATGTCTGTGGGTGCTATTCTCAGGGTTTTCCTACCCTGCCCTAGACTCAAAAGTGGTGGAGGCTGAGAAGAAGCCCCCCACCTCACTCTCAGGCCCTGCTGAGCTGCAGCACCTGCTCTAGAGGACACGCTCCAAGGGAAGCCTGGCTCTGGGAAAACTCTTCTCATTCTTAGTCAACCCCCTTACTGTAAGATGAACAAATAGGTAGCTAGTTGCCTAAGCCTGGGAATTGCTTCCGTGGGGACAAAGCATTCTCCTGCTACTCTTGGGTGCAGAGATCACACAGGGACATCCTAGGGTTCCGCTAAGGGCCACTGGCTGGAGGAGGAGGCATGGCACAGGTGACCCTGGCTAAGGAGGGAGCCTCAAATCATGATGCGATTCAGGGTTGACATCAGGGTCAGGTTAGACCTGAAGGCCGGAGCCACGTGGCTCAATTGCTGGCCCCAGGAATGGGCAAGGTGGCGATGGAACCTGTGTTGAGAGCGGATGCCACGAGATTCCCAAGCCTCCCCCCCACCCCCGCTCTGCTGTCTCTTTCTATGCTTTGTTCCCTCAGACCTTCAGCTGCTTCTTCTCTGTGGAAACCATGCCCTGGAATACGTATTTCGAACTCCTGAACAAGACCTGCTCAGAGGGTCTCTCCTGAGTGGAAGTCACTGACATGCCTGACCACACGCTGTCCCCTCCTCTACGGACACCAGCTGTTCCCAGGAGCTGACACATCAGTGGCTGAGCAGCTCCTTGCATTATGTGTTCTCTCACTTTGCAAGTGTCTGAAGTTTTATGGCTTGGCATTTTAGAAACTTCTCTTTGTCCAGGGTCTTCCTGTAGAGTAGGTCATTAAACATCAGCATTTTCAGAAGTTTCCTGTGCCATGTGCTGGAGAAAGGGGGTTGGGCAGTCGATGGCGTTCCTCTAGGAAGGGCAGCCTGTTTGCATCTGGATCAGTGGGGTCCTCCCTCCCTTAGGACCCTGTGCGGCAGCTCCAGGTGGAGCAAGCAAGAAGAGTCTGAGCTGCTGTCTCCAGGCTTATGGCTGATGATGGCCCACGTGGCCAGAGGTAAAATGTCTGTGATCTTCCGGGGCCCCTAATGTGCACGATGGAGCAAGACAGGGCCTCTGGGTCCCACTCAGCACAGTCAGAGGGGCGTCTGGTCAAGTAATGGTGTCTGATAAGATTCTTGCTAGAACCTTGGAAGTCTCAGAGATGGAGACTGGCCAGGCCTCCTGCTTAGGCTTTCCCAGTGCTTTGCTTGATTCTCTAAGACCTCAGTGGCCACTGCTCTTGAGGGGTGGCTCGCACACCTTTCCTGGTCCATGGAAGGTTGGTGAGTAGAGGAAGAACTTCTAACCCCACCCTTATAAATTTGTCCTGGCATCCAGAGCAGCAGCATCTTCTGGAAGAATCTTAGAAATATCCAACTTCAGGGCCTCTGACCTTTGGAAAATGCATCTGCACTCTCACAAATCCTCAGGCATGCAGAAATCCCCGGAACATGCAGGATTTGCAGGAATGGGCACCCCCAGAGGATGCAGCGTGAGGTGCACGGGCAGGCTGGATGCCACTAAGACCCTGGCCAAGTCACCTAAACCAGAGTTTGGCCAAAAAAAAAAAAAAATCTGAAGAAGCCAGAGAGTAACTATTTTGGCCTTTGTGGGCAGACGGTCTCTCTCAAATACTCAGCATTTCTGTCATATCTTGAAAGGAACAATAGCCAAGCAAACCTATAAGATTGGTTGTGTTCCAATAAGTGTTTATTTACACAAACAAGCAGTGAGCTGCTTGGGCCTCGGGCCGTAGTTACCAGTCTCTGACACTAATCGCTCCTCTGGTGCCTGAGACGTACCATGCTACCAGCTCCCACACCAGCACCTGCGTCTCCCCCAGCTTCGCTCAGGTGTTCATCTGTGCAAATGGCCTCCATCGGCAGGTACACACTCCAGGTTTGGAAGAGGTCAAGTCTGAGGGCCACATTCTGTCACTGGAAGTGAGCAGGTATATGTCTCAGTCTTCCCAACCTCAGTGCATCCAGTTCAGAGTTGAATTTTTGCATTTACATCCCAGCAGGAGATACCCCTGTGGTCCACAGTCTGGCCTCTAGAAAGAAACCATCATATTCTCCAGCTAAAAATTAATTACTCTTTCTGGACAAGACTTAAGTTTCTTTTCCACAAATATGCCTTCAGCATTTATCTTCACTTACTTGTGAACTTCAGAGGGACTAGAATATCCTGAAGGCAAGTTCTAAATACCCTAAACCCAAGTTCTTATTCTCCCTATCCCCCAGGAATCTGCCCGCTAGGCAGGGCCAGGGAATTTGTATGTGTCACCAGCTCCCCTGGGACAGACATTTTCCTGTCCCCCAGACCACACTTTGAATGATGCAGGTTCAGAAGACATCACTGCAGTGTCCCTGCAGACCAAACCACAAGTGAGAAGTAACTCACGTCAACGGGCACTGGGGTGAGGCTGAGAATGGTTTCTTCAGCACACATTGAACTGGGGAAGGGGTCAGAACACTATGCCTGATTGTAAAGAAAAAGGAGCATTTCTATTGTGTATATATGGTTATTGCTTTCTTATAGGCAGTGTGCTCAGAGATTAAACTATTGCCTAATGTTACAATGTCCTCTATTAAAGCAAATAATAGGTCGTTATCATGAGGTTGCTTTTGTACTTGGGACTCTTTCAGAAGTAAATCAAAACTTAAGTTGGAGGCATTTCTCATGGCTGACTTATAAATTAAAACCTAGCATCAATCAATCACAAACAGCCAGCCAGTTAGTTATATAACTAGGGACCTCTGGTCACAAAATACCCAAATAAGGCAAACCCCTAGGACTAGGAACATCACCGTTCCCTGGGTGCTGGTTAGCGATGGGATTTTCTGGGCCCCGCCCACACTCACTTTGGCAGTATCTTGGGAGTAGCGTGGCTAAAACTTGGGTTTTCACAAGCGTTCAGGCGATTCTGGTGTCTCTGAAGTTTGCAAGTGCTGGCAGATAAATGTTGAAGTCATTATACCTATCATTACATCATGCCCAAATAAGGTAGACATCTAGCTAAGCCAATCAGATAAAATTATCTTTTACTTTGCTACCTTCTTTAGCCTGTGAAACCTCGCTGTTTATGCTACAAAAGCTTTCTCAGTCTTTTCCAGTTGCCCAATTCATGAATTCTTCTTTGCCCAATAAACTCTGTTGAATTCACTTTGTCTGAAGTTTTTCTTTAACAATTTCATGTCAGATGTGGAATCTTAAGGCAAACTCCAGCAGCATCTATGAAAACCTACTACCCAAGCCAAGGCACCAACTGAGCCACGGTGCTCTCTTGCTGCAGCTGGAAAGTGGGGGTGAGTTTCCTGCCAAATAGGAGCTCCAGAAACTTGCGTTTTGACGTCGCCAACTTTATTTGCACATTTCCTTAGCCAGACTACATTCACAATCAGAATGGATCCAATAAATAGCCACCCTGGGACCACTTAGAGCCCTCAGGTAGGTATTTTCTGAAAGTTGATTTCTCCAAAGAAAGGAGCCTGTGACTCCACTTGCTGGGATACTGGCTAATTTCATGTCTGATAATTAGGGACCAGGAACTTTTATATTTTTGAACAAACAAGTTAACCTTGCTAAGGAAAATTAGAATGACAGCATTCACACAGGGAAGTTTTAACCTTGGCAACATTGTTCATTTGCAAGGTGCAATAGAAACGAATCCAAAACATCTAAAAGCAATACCATCACCAACAACAAAATAAGAAAACTAAACTATGGAACAATGGGTTGTAGTTTTCATTAGCATGCAGAAGCTCCTAAATAATAAAATGAATAAAAACTATCTTTCTAAACGTTTCCTCCCAAAAAAGAAAATCAGAAGTCTTCAAAGTTTTTTTCCATATATATTAGTAAAAAACTTCAGCCTTCTTAGCAGGCAATTTTGTTCCATCAGTCACAAGCACAATTCGAATCAAGATACTATTTTATAAACTTGTGAGCTTTGTATTATTGTACCTGGCACATAAGTAAAGTTCTGAAATGAAAGCTATAGTATTTGCTTCTGTCTGTACATTTCTGTATGTTATATGCATATGTTCTATGTTCCTACCTCTGGACGGTATTATCAAAAATAATATAAAAAGGAGCCGGGCGCAGTGGCTCAAGCCTGTAATCCCAGCACTTTGGGAGGCCGAGGCGGGTGGATCACGAGGTCAAGAGATCGAGACCATTTTGGTCAACATGGTGACACCCCGTCTCTACTAAAAATACAAAAAATTAGCTGAGCATGGTGGTGCGTGCCTGTAATCCCAGCTACTCCGGAGGCTGAGGCAGGAGGATTGCTTGAACCCAGGAGGCGGAGGTTGCGGTGAGCTGAGATCACGCCATTGCACTCCAGCCTGGGTAACAAGAGCGAAACTCCATCTCAAAATAATAATAATAATAATAATAAATAAAAAGGAGCTCTATTTAATTGGCTTAAAGAAAAATAAGCACTTATATAAACGAAACATTTACTAAACTCATAGAATGATAGGAACTACCATAAAATACTTTCCCAGTTCATGTGATCTGGAATAATTTTTCAGTTAAAAAAAGCTAGTTTATGTTGGTTGGTTGAATTAAAACAGGCATTTCTTCAGAGTAGTCTGGATTAAATATGCAAACACACAATTTATTCTTCATAGGTTACTGGTCATGGGAGTTTATGTAATGTCTACCAAAAGTTTAAGATTATTAAAGTATGAGTTTGACTTAACAAATGTGCAAGTGAAAGATAGTGTCCATTGCTTCACGTATCTCAAGCATAGCAGTGATACAAAAAATGAAAACAGAAACATGTATTTAACTTTTTAGAATTCTGGCTTTTATGATGACTGCCTAACATGCACATTCTTTGAAAACAGCTAAAAGAAAAATAATGTGGTGATGGCTAGACTTGTTTGGTGTTACAAAATATCTAATCAGCTTCTCAAATCTCTTTTGTACTTTTTGGAGTTTGGGTAGCGAACTTAAAGAATGTATATTAATTGAATATCTAGGTCATTTACAAATAAGATAAAATATTAAATATTTGGTAAACGTAAGATTTCTGACTTTGGGCTTCTTATTACAAAAAACTTAAAAACATTTGGTCATTTAGTAAACATGCCCTGTGCCACATTGAAAAATGATACCATGAGGAAGCAGATGCTGTGAGAAATGATCAAGTAATATTAATTTACAGAATGCTCATATGTGACAAGCCATTCACACTTGCTTACCCCGTAGTTTTCACTAGAAATTCAAGCTACCAATAATTAAGAGTTATAACTAACATGTGATAATTAATGATGGAAATAATAAGAGAAACAACTTTGTATGTAGGACTAGTAAGACAAGTTTTTGGTAGGTGAAGCTATGAGATATACACAATGTGTTTTTCTTTAAAGAGAAAGACTAATTTTTTTTTTAACCTAAAGTAGAATGGTTGGTTTTTCCATGATGGAAAAGAGAAAGCAGATAGGACAAAACCAAACTGATAGTCAAGAAGTTGCAGAAGGTTTGTGGAAAGAAATCTTGGAAAAGAAATTTCATATGTGATAAAGTTTGATAAAATTTGAAAGAAATTATTTATAATTGTGCTTCATTGATCATTAATATCAAAAGTATGCTGATGTAACACTAGAATTTGGTCTCCTATGTTAACATGACAAGGATATCTTGGATTATTGGAATGCCCTAATATGAAATTGTGAGGGGTTTTTTTTAGCCTTTTAAGAATTCTAGCTAGGAGACAAAGATTGTGTCTTATCAAAACAGTTTACCGTGCTTCGAGTTGTCTTTGGTCAAGTCTTTAATTACTTAAGAAAACCAAAACCTCTATTGAAAGAGCCAAGATTTCACTATAACAACATAACTTTCTGTATTTGCCTTTAAAATCTGTTCATCACTGTCTTGAGTAGCAGCATTTTGTCACGGTGACCTCATATCCTATTTAATCGAGTATTCAAGCATCAAAATATTTGACAACTTCCCAAAGTCAAATTCTATTTTTTATGTGTTTTTAAATTTTTTTGTTGCTTCTTTCTTTTAATTTTTAATTTTTTTTTAAGTTTATATCTAAAATCAAATTCTAAATTAAGTCTTGTGACCTTAAACTAACTTTGGGAGTTTCCAGCTGGCCCGTGTCACATCTCCGAAGAGTTTGTTTTCTCTCCTCACAAACAATAATAAACTAATCAGGCTTATTTGATATTTTAAATTGTATAAGAAGTACTGTAAAATAATAAAAACCTCAGGTGGAGTATTTCCACCACTATCTGGATCATTTGAGCACTTACAGTTGAACTCATTCAGTTGCCACTCTCAGTGGGAGAGCAATATGTTCTTTTATATATATATGTATATATATATGGAGAGAGAGAGAGAGAGAGAGAGAGAGACAGATGGGGTTTCCATGTTGGTCAGGCTGGTCTTGAACTCCTGACCTCAGGTAATCCACCCACCTTGGCCTCCCAAAGTGCTGGGATTACAGGCATGAGCCACTGCGCGTGGCCAACAATGTGTTCTTATAAAAATCTGTGTGTTCTCTGGTTGTATAGAAGCTTCCCCATGCAGGAAGGATAGCATTATAAAATAGTAGCTGGAAGGTTTTTAGAAAAGGTGTTACCTTTATGGGGAATTCCTGAATAAATCTCCAGCAATAGAAATACTCACTTCACTGGACAAGTTATGACACAGTTAAATAAGCTATTGCAAGCACGATGGCATTACCATTATTTCTATCACACTTAATTTTATGGAGAAAGAACAAATGGCATTTTAAGACTGAAACTGGAAAAGCTGATTAATTGACAAGACTTTCTTGGCCAAATGTATTACTATCAGTTTTGGTGGCAATTAGATCCACTCCCACAGGAAAGCACAAATTAATATTTCATGACGTGTAAGTAGACCTATGCACCCGATAATAGAGTCTTATATAGCTCTTGATTTTATAAATTCCAACATGAGTCAGTGTTATAAATTTTACTGCATTATTTCAAAGTGTATTTTCACCAAATGAAAGAAGCCTTACATGACCCTCCAACTGACGACAAACATACCTTTTACAATCTAGAACCCAGAGACTGGGTCTTTAAGAAATAACACCAGAAAAAGACTGCCCCTAAACCCCGCTGGAAATGACCAGGCCAAGTTCTTCTCAGTATCCATGCTTCAGCAAAACGTAAGGGCCTTGAGCCCTGCGTCCACATTTCTCAGCTCACAAGGGCCCCTTCAGACCCTTGTGACTGTACATCCATTGACCACTCCAAGGTGAAACTCTCCAGTGTGGTTTCTCTCCAGAAGCAGATGGCATTCTAGCTGTAGACAGCTTCTCCAAGATCATGAATCAAGACTTCTCTTAATGCTATCATAAAAGAATTGCTCCTTCTCTTTTCCCTGTGCCTTCTTTCTGTTTATGAGTGGCATGATAGTGCCATGATCAGGATCTCCCAATCAATAGCTTCAACAAGAATTTTAACTGAATGTTGAACATGTCATGCTAAGCTTAAATTCCTACATGATTTTAGAGATCCTCTAGTTCACCCTATAACAAATTTTACTGATATTCCTAGTGTGAATCCCTGTTGGAATCACATATCTGGGTTATACTTTAAGACTCATACGTTCAGATTTCTTGTTTAAATCTAACAGTATACAGAACCTCCAGTGAGGATTTTGCAGTTAATTTTTGCCGGAAACTGAATTTAAAAACCAAAGGGAAAGATTATCCAACAGTTTATAGACACATTCATAACCCATGGCCTTCAGCCATGCAATAATTCAATAAAATAACCTTGGATACGTAATACTAATGCTTATCTTCCGGTGGCCCCTGATACACAGAGCGCCCCACAGGAAACTCGCTGTTGTGCCCCTACAGGATATATTTTTATCTGTAGAAGATTTAACAATCAATCATAAGAATGAGCAAATCCATGTTTTCCTAAGTGAGAAATTAAAGGTCAATGTGCATTGCGGATTTCCACAGCACCACTCTTAATCGGTAACTGTCTGGAAACTATGCCTTGGTCAACACCTGTTAATTTGCGTTGTAGAATAGCAAAGAATTTGCCAGCAGGCATAAATCCCCCTAAATTTGCATCTTGTGGTAGAATACTCCTTTCCTGTGTTGACATAAATATAAATGAGGTGATGAGAAAGAGGTTGCAGACAGACAGCTGACTCTACTTCGAAAGCTCCACAACCTCCTCCAAAATGTCTTGCTAAAGTTGTTTTAGTTCACAGCATTGCTTTGGAATACTTTTTGCTCAACAGGAAGGGATGTGTGAGATAGCTGTCACCGTCTGCTACACTTAGAGAATTACATCGGGTATAGGAGAAACTCAGTTGCCGGGCGCAGTGGCTCACGCCTACAATCCCAGCACTTTGGGAGGCCGAGGTGCAGGTGGGTGGATCACGAGGTCAAGAGATCAAGACCATCCTGGTCAACATGGTGAAACCCTGTCTCTACTAAACATACAAAAATTAGCTGGACATGGTGGCACGTGCCTGTAGTCCCAGCTACTCAAGAGGCTGAGGCAGAAGAATTGCTTGAACCCCAGGAGGCGGAGGTTGCAGTGAGCTGAGATCGTGCCACTGCACTACAGCCTGGGTAACAAGAGCGAAACTCTGTTTCAAAAAAAAAAGTACATTTTTCTTTTGGCTCATTCTTTAATTTATTTAACTTTACTCGTTGAGGTTCATGGTGGTCTTGGTTACAGAGCATATTTTAGTCTCAGCATTTCCCTCCTGACAGTCAGATTAGCCCCCCTGGTGCTCGGTGTCCTCATGAGTCTTAAATGTTTGCGAGGAACTACCTACTCTTTGCCAAACAGCATCACTCCAGTCAGAGTGACAAAAACATGAAGAACAACAAAAGGAATTATTCAGTTAGCTTGGTGTCTCATGACACCAGTTACCATATTGAGACGAGCTAAGTCCTTCATAATGATGAGAGAGAGAGTTATGCCGAAGTTTTAGTCAACCTCTCCTGATCCTTAAAGCAAATAAGAAGGCCAATAGCTTGAGGTTGTCTCTGCTCTGTAGCTTTTATGTAAGCGAACTGGTGCTTACCTTGGAGGCATTACTTGTAGCTGATATTCAAAAAAACAAACCTAGCCTCAATCAGTCACAAACAGTCAAACCGGCCAAGTGCTTATATAACTAGACATCTGCGTGCCCAGTCATGAATCCAAGGGAATGGTAAATTGACAAGAACAAACAAGTGTGGAGCTGGTCAGCTACTGCAGAGCCACCTTTGGAGAACTGGCGGTGCCCACGGAAGGCGAGGACAGCCTGAGCCCAGGCCGGTGGGTGGGAAGCAATCGAGGGACCCCTCTGAGCAGGTCTTGTTCAGAGCTCACACTGTTACCCAGGGCTGGGTGCTGAAAGCGAAGAAGCAGGTGAGCATCTGGGAGGGAAAGGATGGGAGAGGCCGTGGGATCAGGGGGCTCAGGAAACCTGTAGCTCCTACTCTGAGCAAAGGATCAATATCCATCTTGCTAATTTCCCAAGCTGTCAATTGATGGATGCGACTGTCATCCTCATATGGGGCCATCCAGCCTTACTCCTGGGACATTTCTTAGCTGCTTCCAGATCTGGGGCTCTCTCTTTACTCAGGGTAACCTGTGTTAGGACCTGATCCCCAGACAGTAGCCTCCTGGGACTCTGCAGGCTGGCCTGTGTGATTCATACCACCAAGAGCACCAAAGGTCACTCTCTCCCCAGAGCTGCTCTCAGAGGTAAGCCAATGGTTAACCTATTTGTTAATCCTTCAATGAGTGGGTCCACCTGTCCTAGGTAGGCTGTCCTCAGGGCTGGGCTTCCCCTTGTCATCTGTCCTTGTCCTCTGGAGCAGGCATTGCAGCTCAACAGGGGCCAGGACAGGACCAGGGAGGCAGGGCAGTGGGGCCCCTCCTCTGCCTCCATTTACTTTAGGCTCTGGATTAGGGGAGGGGAACCCTGTGAACTACACTCTCAGACAGAGGTGATGTTGGATCCCCACTAGGCTCTTTCTTCAAAAGGCAGAGGAAGGCTGGGAAGGAAGACCAGAGAGGGGACAGCCTCTATTCAGGCCTAGGACACCAGGACCCCAGGGGGACAAGAGCAGTGATTCCTTGTGCCCTGGGTACAGGAAGCTACAGTGGCATGACAGGGCAGGGTCAGGAAGCCTGCAAGTGGACCCCTGGCTGCCTGCCCTCTGTGCTCCCCTCTAAGGGTAGCCTGGTGGAGGCCGCTGAGGGCTCACTCCTCTAAGTCTCTTTGTCAGCTGCACCCGTGCCCACACCACACCCATGCAGCATCCACAGCTGTGGACATGCGGGAAGCTGGTGTCCGGTCTTACTGTCTTACATCGTTCAGCTCTGGGCTTTCTTGGAAAGGGCAGTTGTCAATGTCCTCTTCAGATTTCCCACACCTAGTTCTCCCCAGCAGGAGCTCCATTGAGAATACGGTCTTGGACTCCACCTAAAGTACACAGAGAGATTAATATGAGCACGCCCTCTTGCTGCACCTAAATCCCTGCAGGTGAAGACGCTGTCAGTGCAGGGAGAGGCCCAAACATGCTAATCCAGTAGGGAGCTCACTCATGGGCCTGTCATTAGTTAACTGGAGGTAAAATCCATGGGACCTTCTCCAGATTAAGAAGTTAAAAGCAAAGAGCAGGTATGCATGGTGGGTCCTGGGGCAGACACAGGCTGAGTCAGACCCCATTAATGCATCCTCTGTCTCCAGCTTCACCTCCCCATCTCCCGTGATGAGACCCAGCTTCACTCTCAGCAGGCATCTGATTCTGCAACTGCTTTCTCAGAGGATAGTACCGCATGTCCAGAAGGGTGTTGGCTGTCCAAAAGTTTTCAGCATAACCTCAGCCCTGGGACGGTGGGAGCCTCATCTAGAGCGTGTTGTCAAACCTTCCACCTGACCTCCAGCCAGAATGACACACAGTGCTCCCACTATACACAGGCACACACCCTTGGGACAATGACTTCAAGAAATAACATCTGTCTCATTGCAAAGTGTACTTTGAAATTTTTTTGGAAAACTGGGCATTTAAATGCTAAATTGTGGTAACTCTAGGAGTCTGAGTCTGCTTTCTCCTTAAGATTTACTGCTGTTTCCTGTGGATTGTAATTGTGTCTGTGTTTAGTGACTTTTCTAAACTATGTGCAGAGTGTGTTACTTGTCACATGTGGTCAAAGTCACCAAACAATTGTAACAGCAATGACGATCTTCCAAAACTAGCCCACGGGGTGCGTGTACTGGGCACGCCTTCAATGCTTAGACCACACACACCTCCATCCTGGCCACGGCTTCTTCCTTGCACTGAAGTTTAAAGTCAGGCAGAGATGCAAGTTCAGGGTAACCTCTGGTCTTTCTTGACCTGTCTCTTGTTTTTGAACAGAGCAAAGACATATCTATGAGCTGTAACTGTGTCAATTTGTGCCATTATTTTTGTTGTCATTATTTCATTTCCCAATCTCAGTTTTTAGGGAACCGATGAGAAGGTTTCATTTCTGTCTAACTCATGCAGCGGGAAAGAATCCTGTAGTGCCGGCTTCTGCCTCCCAATTATAAGCAAGACTTTGCCAAGTGAAAAGGAGAGTATGAATCTTGTGTCATGGATTCCTTGACTTGTGAGTTGTGTTTGATTGAAAATCTTTCTCAAGTGAAAATCTTTCAGAACCCAGTAGATCTCGCAAATAATTTTGCAAATAGTTGTATGGCTGAGCTGTTTGTTTGCTGTGGGTAAATAAATATGAGGAGAATGAGTCAGCTAGGTTTGATCAGAAGACAAGTGACATTTCAACAACCCAATAGGGTCCAGGCATGGTGACTCATGCCTGTAATACCAGCACTTTAGGAGACTGAGGTGGGAGGATCACTTGAGGCCAGGACTTTGAGACCAGCCTGGCCAACATGGCAAAACTCCTTCTCTACTAAAAATACAATATTAGCTGGGGCTGGTGGGGCATGCCTGTGATCTCAGCTACTTAGGACGCTGAAGCAGGAGAATTTCTTGAGCCCAGGAGGTGGCAGTTGCAGCAAAGAGGCAAGATCACACCACTGCACTCAAGCCTGGGTGACAGAGTGAGACTCTTGTTTCAAACAAAACAAAACAAAATCCGAGAAAAACAAAAACAAACAAACAAAAAACATGAAACAGTGCAACAGCGATGGATTTCACTTGTGATCACTGCTAATCAGGACACAGGTTTCAGCTATTCTGTGTCACCCACTTCCTGGAGTCGGGGCAGTTGATCGAGATGCAGGTGGCACCTGGCTCCTGCACAGCAGCTCCCCGCATGCTAGCTGCTTTCTTCCATGCCTGGTGGGTGAGGTCTCCTGTGAGCAGACACTCGGGACCTGGTATTGGATCAGGCAGCAGGACTGTCTTCACCTGCAGCTTTCTTGACCTGGCCAGTGCCATGCTAGTGTGGATAGATGCAGGGACACTCTGCCCGGGGCTGGCCCTGCTGTGATCTGGGAACAGGTGTGGGACATGGTCAGAGCAGGTCTTGTAGAATCAGTCTTGCTGACTTGGGACTGGACGTTCTATTCTATTAACTGGCAACAAGGCTAGGTTCTTGCCCATCTTGCACTGCCATAGTCTTCTCAGCCAAATTCCCCGCTCTCACCTTTTCATACTTCACCTGTCCTGCACTATTTAATGTCCATTCTTATAGCAACACAATATTATCATTTCCTCCTTCAGATTAGTTACTGCCAGGAAATTGATTTAAAAGTAACCACCTGGCCAGGCGTGGTGGCTCATATCTGTAATCCCAGCACTTTGGGAGGCCAAGGTAGGCGGATCATGAGGTCAAGAGATTGAGCCCATCCTGGCCAACATGGTGAAACCCCGTCTCTACTAAAAATACAAAAATTAGCTGGGCATGGTGGCATGTGCCTGTAGTCCCTGCTACTCAGGAAGCTGAGGCAGGAGAATTGCTTGAACCCGGGAGGCGGAGGTGGCAGTGAACTGAGATCACGTGTCACTGCACTCCAGCCTGGCGACAGAGCGAGACTCCTTCTCAAAAAAAAAAAAAAAAAAAAAAGTAACCACCTAACATCACCTAAGTGTTGGCAAAATATCTCGCTCTAGAACACCAAGAAGGATAGTCAGATTGAGACAAAAATGATCAAGGGTCAGAAGAATAGTCCAACCTCTATCTCACTGAGAGAGAAACATGTGCTCTCCCGGGCACGTGTTTAAAAATTTGATCTAGAATGGTGCTCCAGTCATAAAACGTTTAAGTGTCTGTGGTGGGGCTGCAGTTGTCGGGAGGTGAGCCCTGTAGGAACTTTGGCTCTGGCTCAGATGGGACCGGGGCTGACAAGGCTTAGAAATGCATGCAGGGCTGGGCTTGGCATGACCAGGCTGGGGCCTCAGGACTTGGGTCTCTGTCTTTCCTGTCCTTTTCTCACAATACTCATTGTCCCTTCCAGGTCAAAATGGTTGATAAAAGTTGCCATTTTTTTTCTTAGCATTTTTTCCCTTGGTTCACAGAGTAGAACTGCTGAGATATTAGACAACAAAAGAACAAACTGATATCTTAGTTATTTTTCTGAACAGCGGAGATCCTTTTTTTGTTTGGGTGAAGGAGGAGAGAGTGAGAGTCGAGATTTCCCCAGGTCTTATCTCAGTTTGCTGTGGGAGGTGAAGGCACAGAATCATCCGAGGACACCAGGCACCTGAGGGCACCCCGAGTCTGTTGAAGAAGCTTTCATAGCTAGTGGCAGAGAGTAGCTCCTCTCCTGCCTGTGCCTGGCACTGCGTTAGAGAGAAGAGGGCAGAAGGAAGGCAGATGAGTGACTCCACATACAGAGCTGCCTTCCTTTCATCCAGGATTCTGTCCCTCCTGTCCTGCAGAACTGCCTGTCACCAGTGTGGGGTGAGACAAGTTTGTCTCACAGAGCTGTCTTCTCCTTGGAGTCAAGTTTGCAGCTACTCGGTGTCACCTGCTGACTCAGTTTGGCGCCTGACCACTCAGCCTGCTTCTTGAATCTTTTGGGAGGAGAGTGCAGGAACAAAGCTTTGGTGCAGTTGGTGACCTGAGAAGCTCACCTGTAGGGGCTGCAGATGACACAAAGCCAGGGGCCAGCAGATGAGCTCCCAAGGCTCAGGCCTCACAAGGAAACTGAGGGACCAGGGCTCAGCGTCCTTGTGATGCTTGCCCTCTCACCTGGTAAAAGGCAAACTCTTTACTTCCTCTTGTGGATTTCCACACATTCTGTGTGCTGCTGCTTTTTCCTTCTGTGAGTATTTCATGATTTAAAATTCACCCTGATATACAGGGCCAGCCATAAGCTGCATGGTGGAAATAAATTGCCTTGGCTGGAGGAGGCAAGGCAACGTGTGGGAAGGGACAGGGTGTCCTGGCAGAGCTGAGGACCAGTAGGAGGAGTCTGTGCCTGAGCGGATGAGATTGAGGACTGCGCCCGAGTCCCACTAACTCCTGTGGACACAGGGGCTGAGAAGAGCAAAGGCAGGGGTGGCTGCAGTCAGCACCATGCCAGGCCTGCTGCAGAGGGGGGCTCTGCCCTGGGCACTGCTGCTGCTTCTCTTAGACTTCCAGCTCCTGCTGACCCATGCCTGGCATTTCCATGAGCAAAGGGACTGTGACGAATACAATGTCATGGCTCGTTACCTCCCCGCCACAGTGGAATTTGCCATATACACCTTCAACCAACAGAGCAAGGACCACTACGCCTACAGACTGGTGCAAATCTTGAATTCCTGGAAGGAGCAGGTTGGTGACCATGTCCCCTCTTGCCCTGGCATCTGCTGCTAAGGGAGAAATGGGAGTGGGGTGGGGACAGGGGTAATTATTGAAGATTATTGTTCACCAATTATAGTCCATACTTGAGATAATACAAGGTAATTTAGTTAATTTTTGATTTTAAAAACATCTAAGGTAGCAATTTTTTAAAAAATTGATCCTAATCAACTTTCATGCAAAATGTATTGTTTAATCTTCATCTTTTTATGACATTATTTGACTGAATAATGACTTCAAAATGAGCACTACCAAGGAAACGAAGATACAGAATAAGGAAAAGGGCTAAACAGAAAATGTCCATAGAGAGAAATTGAGAAATATTTCCCCAAAATGTGATTTTAAAAAAAGGTAATTTAATTAAAAATAAAAATTAAAAAAGAACAGTACGGGTTCAGGAGCAGTAAGAAACCCCCATCAATCCCAAAAGACCTCTGGTCTGGTCAGTTTCTCTTTGCTGGTTTCTACCTTCTCTGGGCTCCTTGCTATGTCCACACTTAATAAACTGAAGGCTGTTTTACACTCTTCATCAGATCAGGTCTTAATGCTAAATGTTCTCCTTTTAATGGAGTCACTACAGAACGCAATCAGGAACACAATGTTCATCTGTACTGCAGGCATGGACAATGAAAATAGTCTCCAAGTGGAGGACTTCTATTTGTTTTGTTTTGTTTTGTTTTTGAGATGGCGTCTCGCACTGTCATCCAGGCTGGAGTGCAGTGGTATGATCTCTGCTCACTGCAACCTCCACCTCCCAGATTCGATTCTCCTGCCTCAGCTACTCCGGAGTAGCTGGGATTACAGGTGCCTGCCACATGCTTGGCTAATTTTTTGTTTTTGTTTTTTTTTTTTTTTGATTTTTTTTTTTTGAGACGGAGTTTCGCTCTTGTTGCCCAGGCTGGAGTGCAATGGCGCGATCTCGGCTCACCGCAACCTCCGCCTCCTGGGTTCAGGCAATTCTCCTGCCTCAGCCTCCTGAGTAGCTGGGATTACAGGCACGCACCACCATGCCCAGCTAATTTTTTTTGTATTTTTAGTAGAGACGGGGTTTCACCATGTTGACCAGGATGGTCTCGATCTCTTGACCTCGTGATCCACCCACCTCCGCCTCCCAAAGTGCTGGGATTACAAGCTTGAGCCACCGCGCCCGGCCTAATTTTTTGTATTTTTAGTAGAGACGGAGTTTCACTCTGTTGGCCAGGCTGGTCTTACACTCCTGACTTCATGATCAGCCTGCTTCGGCCTCCCAAAGTGCTAGGATTACTGGCGTGAGCCACCACATCCAGCCCCAGATGGTGTTTCTTGAAGCCATTGTCCCCAGGGTATGTGCCTAGGTGTAGTGGGAGAGCTGGGTGGCATTCTTGCATTTTTTTGGTTGAAGGTCAGGTGGAAAGTTTGACAACAAGCTGTGGATGAGGCTCCCTCTGGCCCAGGGCTGAGGTTACCCTGAAAACTCTTGGAGAGCCAACCCCCTCCCTGGGCACATAGCTGTGTCCTCTGGAAATGCAGCTGCGGGTTCAGACACTCGCTGAGAGTGAAGCTGGGGTCTCATCATGGGAGAGTGGGAAGCACATCTGGAAATGAGGCTACATTTGTGGGTTATGACTCAGCCTTGTCTGCCCTGGGGACACCATGCCCATCTGCTTTTTGCTCTTAACTCCCCAGTCTAAAGAAGATCTCCTGATGCCAGGCCCATAATGGAGAAGAGTGTTGGGAATTCTCCTACATCAGCAGCTACTTAAGAGCAGCAAGGGGGGCGTGTTCACATTAATCTCTCTGTGTACTGTAGGTGGAGTCCAAGACCGTATTCTCAATGGAGCTCCTGCTGGGGAGAACTAGGTGTGGGAAATTTGAAGAGGACATTGACAACTGCCCTTTCCAAGAAAGCCCAGCGCCAAACGATGTAAGACAGTAAGACCGGACACCAGCTTCCCGCATGTCCACAGCTGTGGGTGCAGCACGGGGTGTGGTGTGGGCGTGGGTGCAGCTGACAAAGAGACTTAGAGGAGTGAGCCCTCAGCGGCCTCCGCCAGGCCACTCTGCTTGTGCCTTCGTGGGGAGTGCAGAGGGCAGGCAGCCAGGGGTCCCCTTGCAGGCTCCTGGCCAATCTGAGTTTCCCGACTCTGCCCTATCATGCCACTGAAGCTGCCTGTACCCAGGGCACATGGGCTTCAGCCTGCTCTTTCCCCCAGGGTTCCCAGGCTCCTGGGCCTGAGTAGAGGCTGTCCCCTCTCTGGACTTCCTCCCCTGCCTTCTGGATGAACCTGGGATCCGACATCACCTCTGTCTGCGGATGCAGTTCTCACCTCAGGGTTTCCCTACACTGCCCTAGACTCAAAAGAGGTGGAGGCTGAGAAAGAGCCCCACTGCTCTCCCTCCCGGGCCCTGCCCAGGGCCCTTCTAAGCTGCAGCACCTGCTCTAGGGGACAGGCTTCAAGTAAAGCCTGGCTCTGGGGAAACTCTTCCTATGCTTAATCAACCCCCTAATTGTAAAATTAACAAACAGGTAGCTAATTGCTTAAATCTGGGAACTGCTTCCACTGAGACAATGCATTCTCCTGCGCTCTTGCGTCCAGGGATTACACCAGGACAGCCTGGGGTTCCCCTGAAAGCCACTGCCGGGGGGACAGAACATGGCATGGGTGTCCCTGGGTCAGAAGAGAGCTGCAGTTCAGCTCAAACCTCCAGAACTGCCCAGGACTCAGGCTTGGGGGCAGCACCTGATGGCCACAGCCTCCATCTTCCCGCTGCCTGACCTGGGAAAGGGCAATGCGGAGAGGAAGCCATTGTTGAGAGCTTGAGCTGTGAGCTTCCTGAGCCTCCCTGACCCACTGTCCCTTCCTGTTCTTCTCTCAGACTTTCACCTGCTTCTTCACCATCAGCACCAGGCCCTGGAGGACACACTTTGGCCTCCTGAACAAGACCTGCCTGGAAGGATTCCACTGAGGGAAAGCCACTCCCAGGCCTGGCTGTGTACCGCTCCCACATTCTGTGGACATCAGCACTTCTCTCCTGATGACTCTTCAGTGACGGACCAGCTCTGTACTTGCTTGTTATCCTGTTTTGCAAGCGTGTGAGATCTCAGACCAGTGTTTTAGAAAATCCACACATCTTGAGCCTATTCATGTGGTACAGATCATTAAACATCAGCATGTTCGGAAGCTTTGCGTGCTGTAGTTCTGGATGAAAGGGTGTTTGATGGAGTGTTTGATGAGTGTTTGATGGAGTTATTCTCAACAGGGCAGACAGGGAGGATCTGGGTAGATGGATTTCTGAGCAGCTCCAGGTGGCACAAGTGATGCATCTGAGCTGCTGTCTCAGGGCTCATGGCCAATAACCCATGTGGCCAGAGGCACAATGACTACCTCCTCTCAGACACCTCATGTGCATGAATGAGCTCAGACAAGGCCTCGGGCTCCCCATGTCTTGTAGCCTCTGCTCCTGAAGCGTGGCTCACATGCTTTTCCGGGTCCTTGACAGGTTGGTGGGTGGAGGAAAGTCTTCTAGGCTCATCCTCATAAAGTGATCTTGACATGTGAGGTGGCAGCAGCATCTTTGGAAAATCTCCTTAAAATGCTGAACCTCAGGGCCTCCCCACCTTTGGAAAATAAGTCTGCATTCTCATTAATCCCCAGGGGTCCATGAACCTGGATAACAACATAAGAAACATAAAAGAGCCGGGCGCGGTGGCTCAAGCCTGTAATCCCAGCACTTTGGGAGGCCGAGGCGGGTGGATCACAAGGTCAAGAGATCAAGACCATCCTGGTCAACATGGTGAAACCCCGTCTCTACTAAAAATACAAAAAATTAGCTGGGCATGGTGGCGTGTGCCTGTAATCCCAGCTACTCAGGAGGCTGAGGCAGGAGAATTGCCTGAACCCAGGAGGCGGAGGTTGCGGTGAGACGAGATTGCGCCATTGCACTCCAGCCTGGGTAACAGGAGTGAAACTCCGTCTCAAAAAAAAAAAAAAAAAACATAAAAGAGCAGCCTTAATAAGTAGAATGGAAGTTAAACAAGATATAAAGGTATAGGATTTGTTCAAGAAGGAAATCAAGACCAAGCTACTTCCTCCCAGAGGGGAGAGATTGTCCAATGTGGGATGGGCAGAGGCATGAGAGAGGCAGGAAGGGAGTGAGAGGCTTTTGGACTTACTTACAGAGGAATAACCAATTGCTTAACTTCTGAACCAGCCTAGGCAGACAGAAAACCTTCAGGAACATAGGAATTAAATTGCCCACTTTTCAGGCTCAATTACATAGGATATTTTCACAATGTTTATTGTAGTAAAAATCCCTGGAGTGATACCAGCAAGTTGACAGAATAGAAACTTTCAAAAAAATTCATCCCTTCACAAATGCCTCAGTTTGAACAACTACGCAAACATAAAATATCCTTACAGGAGCTTGTAAAACCAAGTGATAGATTTTAACACTTGGATAGTACAGAAATAAGAAAAGAACATTGAAAAGAGTAGTAAGGAGAGTTTTATATGACCCACACCATCCTTCCTCCCACTCCAGGCTGTACGATGTGGACAGAAATATCCTCCACATGAAGGAGGGTGAGTGAGTATTAAACTTTGCCTCAGATCTCAACACTGCACCTACCACAGTAAAACCAGTGCCAGGCGGTCCCACAGGACCCCAACTTTCAGGCTGGCACCATGGTCCAGGGCTACAGCCCCACCCCAACACTCAGACAGCTATTATGGTCCCAGGTTGTAGGCTAACCCAGCACTAGGTCAGCTCTGACAGATAAAGGCTCCAGGCTGGCCCCTCAGAGTCAGTCTCCAGTTACTGCAACCCTTGACTTCAGGTCAGCACCAGAAGGTATACAAGCCTGCATATACTCAAGACCATCCCCTGTGACCCTGCGCTCCAGTAAACCCAAAGTTCAGGCCTATCTTAAAAGTTTCCACTGCCAGTCCAGCCTCTGCAAACCCAGGTTCTAGAATTTCCCCGGCACACTCAGGTTCCAGGCCAGCCCCCACAGTCCCAGGACCCATATTCAGCCTGAAGGGTTGATGACACCAGATCCGAACCAGGCGCTGTGCCCCAGGCTTCAAGCCAGTCCTCATGAACCTAGCCTCCATGCCAACATGCCCACATCTAATCTCCAGACTGGCTTCTACAGACCTATGCTCCAGATGAGAACTTGCAAACCCAGGTTCTAGGACTCTCCTGCGCTGCACTGCCCCAGCACCCAGGCTGGTCCCCAGAGCACCAGGCTCAGTGAACCCAAGATCTAGACATGTTTCAGTGTATCTTGGGTCCAGAACCATACCAGTAGACTCCTGCATAAGCTTTCCCTGTGGACTAAAGCTCAGGAACCACCCCTGTGGACTCAGTCTTCAGGATAGCCTCTAAAAACCAAGGACCCAAGCCTATAGACATGGAATCAGGCTCCAGGCTTTCTCCAGGGCTAGGCTAGAATCTATAGACTCAGGCTCCAGTTCCATCACAGGCACCACTCCCATCTCAGCACCTGGATGGCCACTGCAGACGCAGACTTAGGACTTCCTCAGTGCCAAGTCAGCCTCTGTGGACTCAGGATTCAGACTTGCCCAGTTGATTCAGGCTTCAGACCCAACCACATGGAAAGAGGCTATAGAACCATCATTGTAGACCCAATCAACAGGTCAATCCTGGTGATCCCAGGCTGCAGGCTCAACCCCACAGAACCAAGCACCAGGTGAGCCTGCCCAAGAACTCCAGCATCAAGCTGGACTAATTCTGGGCATCAGATCCCTGCCCAGAATTCTGGACAGAATGATTGGTGAAAGGTTTTTCCTGTCAAAGTCAGTCTATGTTTATTAGAACAAGTGCCTACTTAAAATGCGCAGTCACCAACACATGGCCATAAGAATTGCAAACAATCAGAGAAACACGACACTATCATAAAAATAAAGCACCAGTAACTGACCCTTTAAAAAGGTGGAGATTTACAAATGTTTGACAAAAAAAAATTCAAAGTAGTTATATTTAAATGTTCAGTATGCTACAAGAGAATATTAAAATACATATAAATAAAATCAGTAAAATACACACAAATAAAATTATAAGATCAAAAAAGAGAGAAACCATAAAAAAGAACAACACAAATTCTGGAGCTAAAGACACAATGACTAACTGAAAAATTTCTTCAACAGTAGACTTGATTAACCAGACGAAAGGATCAGAGAGATTAAGAACAGGTCATTTGAAATTACCCTGTGAGATAAACAAAGCAAAAAACACAAACAGAGTAAAGAAATCCTGTAGAATTTATAAAAATTATTATCAAGCAAACGAATGAATGTTCTCCAAAGGAATATAAAAGAGGAAAAGACAAAACATCTTTAAGTAAATAATGGCAGAAAATTGTTCAAATCTAGAGCTAGAAATTAACATATAGATTCAGGAAGCCCAAATAACCCTAAATAGATTAAATATACAGTGATCTTTACCAAATACATTATAATACAATTTTCAACTGCCAAAGGCAAAGATAATTTTTGAAAGTAGCAAGAAAAAATCAACTTGTCACATACAAGAGAAGTATTTTAAGATTACCCTCTGATTTCTCAGCAGAGACCATAAAAACCAGGACAAAGCTGAATGATATATTAAATAAACTGAAATTTTTAAAAAAATTGGCAACCAAAAATACTATAAACAGCAAATCTGTCCTTCAGAAGGGAAGGACAAATAAAAATTTTCCCAAACAGATTAAACTGTGGAAGTTCATCACCACTAGACCTGCTTTAAAAGAAATACTGGCTGGGCATGGTGGCTCATACGTGTAATCCCAGCACTTCAGGAGGCTGAGGTGGGGAGATTGTGAGGTCAGGAGTTTGAGATCAGGCTGGCCAACATGGTGAATCACCCTCTCTACTAAAAGTACAAAAATTAGCCAGTAGTGGTGGCAGGTGCCTGTAATCTCAGCTACTTTGGAGGCTGAGGCAGGAGAATTGCTTGAACCCAGGAGGCAGAGATTGCAATGAGCCAAGATCATGCCTCTGCACTCCAGCCTGGGCAATCACAGTGAGACTTGATCTTTAAAAAATAAAGAAAAAAAGAAAGAAAGAAAAAAAGAAAAGAAATGCTAAAGAACATTCTTTTAGTTGAAAGAAAATAATACTCATTGGTAGCATAATAATATATGAAAATAAAAATCTCCCTGATAGTTTCTAAGTACATCCTGAAATTCAGAATACTCTAATACTATAATGGTAATGTATAAATCCCTTATATCTTTAGTATGAAGATTTTAGGACAAAACTCTTTGAAATGATAGTAGTTACAATGATTTGTTAAGGCAGTGGTCCCCAAACTTTTTGGCACCAGGGACCAGTTTCATGGAAGACAATATTTCCATGGACTGGGGGTTGAGGGGTAGGGAATGGTTTGGAATTATTCCACATCAGATCATCATTAGTTAGATTCTCATAAGGAGCATGCAGCCTAGATCCCTCGCATATGCAGCTCACACTCCTATGAGAATCTTATGCCACTGCTGACCTGACAGAAGGTAAAGTTCAGGTGGTAACGCTTTGTCAGCCACTGCTCACCTTCTTCTGTGCAGCCTGGTTTCTAAAAGGCCACAGACTAGTACCAGTTGGCAGCCCAGGAGTGGGGACCCCTGTTTTGAGGGATACACAATATTAAAAGATGTAAACTGTGACATCAAAACCACAAAATGCTGGGAGAAGAGTGTAGAGTTTTTCAACATAATTGAAGTTAGGTTATTGTCAGCTTGACATAGCCTGCTATAACTATAAGATGTTTTGCGTAAGCCTCATGGTAACCAAAACCAAAAACCTGTAGTAGATAAAGAAAGTATTAAAAGTAAAAATGCAAAACATACCACTGCATAAAATTGTCTAATCATAAAGGAAGAAAACAAGAGAGAAAGAAAAGGGACAAAATCTACGTAACAGCCAGAAAACAATGATCAAAAGGGCAGTGTAAGTTCTTATATGTCAATACTTACCTTGAATATAAATATATTATAATCTTTAATCAAAAGAAATGGAATGGCTGAATGGATAAACAAATAAGATCTGTGTCTATGCTGCTTACAAGAGATTCATTTAACCTTAAATGTATGAATAGGTGGAAAGTAAAGGGATGAAAAAAGATATTCTATGCAAACAAATCAAAAGAGAGCAGAGGTACCTACACTGATATCAGATAAAACAAACTTTAAGTAAAAAATACTTAAATAAGACAAAGAATATCCTTATAATAAAAGCATTTATTCATTAGGAGTATATCAGAATTATAAAAGCAAACACACAAGGCATCTGAGCACCTAAACATATAATTCAATAGTTAATAGATTTAAAGGGAGAGTTAGACTGCAGAACCAAAATAGTAGGGAACTTCAATATTCCACTTCCCATTATGAGCAGATTATCCAGATAGACAACAATAAGGAATAAGGAAACATTATAATTGAATATTCCCTGAACCAAATGACCTCACAGATATATACAGAACATTCCAGTCACCAGAAGTAGAATATAAGTTTCTTTCAACTGCACAAACAACATTCTCAAGATACACTTTACATTAGGCCAAAAAAATTTCAAATTTAAAAAGAATGAAATCATATCAAGTATTCTATCTGACCACAATGGTATGAATCTACAAATCAACAACAGAAAGATTTTCAACAACAGAAAGATTTTTAAATTCACAAAGAATGTGAAAATTTAAAGATGTTCTTCTGAATAATCAATGGATAAATTAATAAATTAAGAGGAAAATTTGAAATTATCTTGAGACAAACAGAAATAAAAATTCAATATATTAAAACTTACAGGATGCAGCAAAAAGTGGTTCTAACAAGGAAATTTATAGCAACAAATGTCTATATCAAATTTTTTAAAAACCCAAATAGACATTCTAATATTGCATCTCAAAATCCCAGAAAAAGAAAAACAAATTAAGCCCAAACTTCATAGAAGGAAAAAAATTGTAAGAGCAGAGCAGAAAGAAATAAAATAGAGATTAGAAAAACAATGGAAAGTATCAACACAAACAAATAATTGGCTTTTTAAAAAGATAAACAAAATTGACAAACCTTTAGCTAGACTAGGAAAAAAGGAGAATAGTCAAATAAATATAATCAGAATGGAAAGGCAAGATATTACAACCGATACCACAGAAATGCAGAGGATCTTAAATGACTAGGAAAAATTATGTGCCAACAAATTGCATAATGTAAAATAATGGATAAATTTCTGGAAACATATAACCTACTGAGCCTGAATCATGAAGAAATAAAAATTTGAAGAGCTCAATAATGAATAAAAGAATTGAATTAGTAACAAAACATCTCCTGTCAAAGAAAACCCAGAAATTGGTGGCTTTCCTACTGAATTCTACCAAACATTTAACAAACCAATACCAATTCTTCTCAAAGTAGTTCCCAAAATGGAAGAGAACAGACTATTTACAAATTCATTTTATGAGACTACCATTAGTCTTGCATGAAAGCCAGAGAATGACAACATAAGAAAAGAGAATTATAGGCCAATATCCCCAATGAGCATAGATGCAAAATTCCCCCCAAAAATATCATAATGTGAGTTCCGCAGCATGGTAAAAGAATGATTCACCATAATCAGTTGAAATAAATGAATACAATTAAAAATGAATAAAATAAAAAAATGATCTTTTATTTTAACCAAAACTATAAAACACTGATGACAGAAATTGAAGAAGACACACACACACACACACACACACACACACACACACACAAGATATTTCATGTTCATGGACTGGGAGAATAGACATTGTAAAAATGTTCATATTGCCCAAGTGATCTATGGATTCAAGTGATCTATGGATTCAAGTGGTCGATGCAATACCTATTAAAATTCTAATGATGCTTTTCCATAAACAGAAAAAGCAATCCTAAATTTGTTTGAGAACCAGAAAAGATGCTGAATAGCCAAATAAATCCTGAGAAAAAGAACAAAGCTGGAAGCATCACACTACCTGTTTTTAAAATCTACTGCAAAGCTGGAGTAATCAAAACAGTATGGTACCAGCATAAAAACTGACTCATAGACCAAAGAGAATAATAAAGAGCCCAGACATAAATTCAAGCACGTAAGGTCAATTGATTTATGACAAAAATGCTAAGAACACCCAGGGAGAAAAGGATAGTCCTTTCAGTAAATGGTGTTGGGGAATCTGGATATCTATATGCAGAAAAATAAAAATAGACACTTATCTCATGCTACCTACAAAAATCAATTCAAAATGATCTTATAGTTAAGTGTAAGACTCAAAACTGTAAAATTATTACAAGAAAACACAGGGGAAAGGCTTTATAACATTTTCTCTTGGAAATAATTTTTAGGATTGGACCATAAAAGTACATGAAACAACAGCAAAAACGGAATTACATCAAATGAAAAAGCTTCTGCACAGGCCAGGAAACAATTAACAGGATGAAGAGACAACCTATGGAATGGGAGAGAATGTTTGCAAATGATTTGTCTGATAAAAAATGAATATTCAAAATACATAAGAAACTTCAAGCAACTCAATAGCAAGAAAACAACCCAATTCAAGAATGGACAAAGAATACAAATACACATGTCTCAAAAGTGGACACAAAAATGACCAACAAATATATGAAGAAATGCCCAACGTCACTTATCATCAGGGAAATGTATTAATAAGTCAAATCACGAGATACCACTTCAAATACGTTAGAATGAATATTATCAAAAAGGTGAGAGATAAATGTTGGCAAAAGTTTGGAGAAAAAGGAATTGTTGCACATTGTTGCTGAAAATGCAAATTAATACAGCCATTATGGATAAAAGCATAGCTGATACTCGAAAAATTAAATATAGAACTACTGTGTAATCCAGTAATCCCACTACTGGGTATATATCCAAATAAAATAAAATCAGTCTGTCACAGAGATATCTGCACTTCCATGTTCACTGCAGCGTTATTCACAGTAACCAAGACGTAGAATCAACCTAAGTGTCCGTCAATGGATCTGTGGATAAAGAAAAATGTGGTGCATATACAAGATAGAATATTATTGATCTGTTAAGAAGAAGGAAATTTCTCTCACTTGTAACATAAATGAACCTGGATGCCATTAAGTTAACTGAAATAACTACGGACAGAAAGACAAAAGCCACAGTATCTCACTTATATATGGAATCTTAAAAAATAGAAATCATAGACGCAGAGAATAGAATGGTGGTTATCAGATTCTGTAGGAGTGGGGAAGGGAGAAACTGAGATAAGAGAGATGCTCATCAAAGAAATCAAAATTTCAGTTGGAAGATATAAATTTGAGAAAACCATTGTAGAAAATGGTAACCATAGTAACAATGTATTTTATATTCAAACATTGTTAATAGATTAGATTTTATTCTCACCACAGAAAAATGATGTGTATGTCAGGTAATGTATATGTTAGTTAACTTGGTATAGCCATTCCACAATGTGTACATGTTTTAAAATATTACATTCTATACTATATATGGGTGTGTGTGTGTGTGTGTGTGTGTTTCTGTGTATATGCTCATGTGTATATACATATATAATATTTGTCAATTAAAATACATAACTAATTACATTTAAAAATAAAAAATCCTTAAAAAGTTAAGAAAATTGAGTAATTCAACTTCTGAGAACTCTGTCTCCAAGGAAGGCATAATCAGTTATACCCATGAATAAGTATAAATGGCATGTTCAGCACAACAGTCTTCATTATAACTAAAATCAGAAAACTTTAAACAGTCAATTCTTGGCATTGACTGAAATGTAAATGTGACTCTTACAATTGTAGCTACTGGGAAGCCTCAGCTCTGAGGGGCCACTGTGCAGAGGGCCAGCTCTCAAGATTTAAAACAGACTCTTTCCTTTCCAGAGGTTTCATCCTGGTTACTGACACCTGGGTCTAAAAATCCTTTATCACCAGGCATGGTATTCTAAGCAATTCCCTGATTCTGTGTGTCTCCCCAAAGCCATTGGCTCTCCCATCCTCCACCTTCATGTCCTTCAAGGTAAGTTACTTCTCACTTCTGGTTTGGTCTGTATTCACATCTCAAAGAAGTATTTTGAAACTGGATGACCCAAAATGTAATCTAGGGACCAGAAATATGTCCATCCCCTGGGTGCTAGTAAGAAATGGATATTCCTTGACCTTGCCCAGACCTAGTAGGTCAGATTCCTGGGAGGATTTGGAGGAGAGAGGTAGATATTTGGTTTTTAACATGTCTTTAGAGAATTCTTTTCCCCTCTGAAGTATTTAAGTAGCTGCAGATAATGCTGAAGGCATGTTGCACAGGGACAAAGCTTAAGTTTTGTCTGGAACAAGTGCATTATTCAGTCTTTTCAGAACCTCATTTACTGCTACATTTGGAGGCTGTGAAAGTCTCCTTCTAGAACTCACCATCTCCACACAGAAACTGTGGCCACTGAACTGCGATGACTGTGTCCACTAAAAGTCACTGATGACCACCTAATGGATGCAGCTAGGCTATCCCTAGGGGCTCACTCTGTCTATGTCTCTCCATCTCTTTTGCTGTTTCTCCCTAACTCCACTGCCCTCCTCTAATGGCAAATTCCTACAAAAAGGAAACTAAAAAGCCAGTGTGGCAAAGATCATAAATGGACACGTCCCAAAAGAAGACATATAAGCAGCCAACAAACATGAAAAAATATTCAACATTACTAGTCATCAGAGTAATGTCAATCAAAACCACAATGAAGACAGGAGCCAAGATGGCTGACTAGATGCAGCCAGAAGGAACATCTCCTACCATGAGACTGGGACATTGGGAAGACTGGCAGTCTTTGAGCAGATCTTCAGAAGGAAGGCATTGACAGTAGATGGAGAAAAGATGCAGATGCTGGCATGGATGTTAAAAGAATCTGGGAATGTTGAAAGGGACTGTCAAGCACCTGGACTCATTTCTGGCCTCCAGTGACTTACAGGGAAGGGGTGAGTTGAACAGGTGAGGGCTGGCCTACTCCCACTGTGGGAGATTGAAAACCTAGCAATGGGAGACCC
Source organism: Saimiri boliviensis (assembly GCF_048565385.1). NCBI lineage: Eukaryota > Metazoa > Chordata > Mammalia > Primates > Cebidae > Saimiri > Saimiri boliviensis. The sequence continues at coordinate 73,910,871 of NC_133457.1, forward strand.
CAAGACCCCCATGGATACTTGACATGGTAGGGACTTGACAAGGTCAGTAACTACTTAGAGAGGTGGCAGGGGCAGAACTCCAGCCTGTGTGGAGCGGAGAGAGTTTGGTATGGGAATATCTGTAGTGGAGCACAGCCGGGGTGCCCATCCTTCATGGTTAGTCATGCTCCTCTAGGAGACATCAGTCTTACATTGAGTGTCAGACCTGGACAGAGCAGGGTGGTCTTGTCCATGAGATGGGGCCAGTCTGGCCATGCTTGCTTGCCACTCTGATGCCCAATCAGAGTGCTTCCCTGGGGCCCTCCTCCTAGCTCCTTCACTGGTAGGCTGTACCTGACCATTGGACAGCTTCAGCAGACTGGTCCCAAGCCACCTGCTACAGCATTCCCCCACCGCTTTGATGGCTTCTATTTACCGTGATATTTTCATTGCTTTGCCAGCACTCATGAGCAGATTTTCTCTCCAATCTTCTGCCTTTGCATTGATGTACACATACCCTGCCACCTCACTGCTACCACACCAATGGCTCACCATTGCTGATGCAGGGACATCTTTTTGCACTGCCACCAATGACACAAACAAGCCCATGGATGCTGGCAGCCCTGCCCATGCCATGCCACTGCCACCATTAGTGCAAGTGTGTGCACAGAAGCCAGCAACCCTCCCTAACCAGTTCCCCACCCTCACCATGCCCCCGAGTACATGCAGGAATGCTGACACCCTCATCCCACCAGTGCTGTATTCCAGCTGACATATGGGTGCCCTGCCGTGCTGCTGGCACACACAAGTGAGCATGGATCCCATTGCCACTACCCCAGTGAAGAGCTTTGGCCAGCACTATTTGTGGGACTGTTGTGACCAACAGACTGGGAACCCCTCAACCCCTCCAGCACAGCAGTTTCCTAACATCAATGGGGTTAGGAAACAAAGCAGGGAACCTGGTACTAGCCACCCAGATTAGGGTATGCAGCCCAGGACTGCTGATAAATGAAACCAGGTGACTGAACCCACCTTATAAAACAATCAAAACCCTAAGCAAATTAAAAAAAAAAGACAAAAACACCCCATCCAAACGACAACAACTTCAAAGATGAAGGAATATCAGGCCACAGGAAAAATAAAGAACCAGTGCAAGAACTCCAGCAACTCAAAAAGCCAGAATGTCTTATTAACTTCAAAACATTGTACTTCTTCCCCAGTAACGATTCTTAACCAGCCTGAAATGGCTGAAATGACACATTTAGAATTCAGAATATGGATAGGAAAGAAAATCATCAAGATTCAGGAGAAAGTCGAAACCTAATCCAAGCAATTAAAGGAATACAATAAAATAATCCAGAAGCTGAAAGATCAAATGGCCAGTTTAAGAAAGAACAAAACTGATCTAACAGAGCTGAAAAACTTACTTAAAGAACTTCATAATGCAATCACAGCTATTCACAGCAGAATAGAACAAGCTGATGAAAGAATACTGGAACTTGAAGACTGGTTCTCCAAATTAAATCAACCACACACAAATAAAGAAAAGAGAATAAAAAAGAACTCATAAAACCTCCAAGGAATATGGGATTATATAAAGAGATGAAATTTAAGACTCATTGGCATCCCAGAAAGACAGTAACAGAAAGCAGGCAACTTGAAAAACATATTTCAGGATGTCATCCATGAAAAATTTCCCAACCTCACTAGAGAGTCCAACATTCAAATTCAGAAAATGCAGAGAACTCTTGCAAGGTGCTATATAAGATGACCATCCCTGAGATAATAGTCTTCAGATTCTCCAAAGTCAAAATGAAAAAAAAAAAAAGTGTTAAAAGTAGGTTCCAACCAAGAATTTTATATTCAGCCAAACTAAGCTTCATAAGTGAAAGAGAAATAAGATCATTCTCAGAAGAGTGAATGCTAAGGGAATTCATTACCACTAGATCTGCCTTATTTAAGTTCCTTAAGACAGTGCTAAATATGGAAAGGAAAGACCATCCAGACACCACAAAAACACACCTAAGTACCTAGGCCATTGACAGTATAAAGCAAAAATGTGCAATCAAGTCTGTATGATAAACAGCTAACAATATAATTACAGGATCACACCCACACATAAATATTAACCTTGAAAGTCAACGGGCTAGATGCCCCAATAAAAGGTGCAGAGTAGCAAGTTGGACGAAAAAGAAATACCCAATATTATGCTATCTTCCAGAGACCTATCTCACATGCAATAACACCTATAAAAACACACTCACACGCAACAGGCCAAAAGTAAAGGATTGGGGAAAAATCTACCGACCAAAAAACAGATAAAAGGAGGAGTTACTAATTTCAGACCAAACAGACTTTAAAGCAGCAACATTTAAAAAAGGCAAAGAAGTGCATTACATCATGTTAAAGAGTTAAATTCAACAAGAATACCTAACTATCCTAAATATATATGCACCCAATACAGGAGCACCCAAATTCATAAGACAAGTTACTAGAGACCTACAAAAAGACTTAGATAACCACACGATAGTGGGAGCCTTCAAAACCTATTTAACAGTATTATACAAATCATTGAGGCAGAAAACTAACAAAGATATTCAGGAACTGAACTCAACTGTCAACCAAATGGACGTAACAGATACCTACAGAATTCTCCACCCAAAAAAAACAGAATATATATATTTTTTCTCATCTGCTAATGGATATAGTCTAAAATTGACCACACAATCAGCCACAAAAGAATTCTCAACATATCTAAAAAAACAAAAATCATACCAACCACACTCACAGATCATAGTACAGTAAAAATAGAAATCAATAGTAAGAAGATCACTCAAAACCATTCAATTAGATGAAAATTAAACAACCTGTCCCTGAAAGACTTTTGGGTAAACAATAAAATTAAGGCAGAAATCAAGAAATTCTTTGAAACTAGTGAGAACAAAGATACAGCATACCAGAATCTCTGGAACACACCTAAAGCAATATTAAAAGGACAGTTAATAGCACTAAACATCCCAATCGAAAAGTTAGAAAGATCTCAAATTAGCAGGCTAACATCATACCTAGAGGAACTAGAAAAACAAGAGCAAATCAATCCTGAAGCTAGCAGAAGACAAAAAAATAACCAAAATCGAGCTAAACTGAGTAAAACTGAGATGTGAATTACACAATCAGAAATGACAAAGGAGACATTACCTACAACCACACAGGAATATAAAAAGCCCTCAGAGACTAATAAAAACACCTCTATGTACACAAACTAGAAAACCTAGAAAAAATGAAAAAATTTCTGGAAACGTACAACTTCCCAATATCAATCCAGGAAGAAGTTGAATCCCTGAACACACCAATAGCAAGTTCCAAACTCGAATCAGTAATTGAAAGCTTACCAATGAAGAAAAGCCCAGGATCAGACAGATTCACAGCTGAATTCTACCATTGTATAAAGAAGAGCTGGTATCATTTCTACTGAAACTATTCCAAAAAGTTGAAGAAGAGAGCCTTCTCCCTAACTCATTCTACAAAGCCAGCATCATTCTGATACCAAAACCTGGCAGAAACACAATAAAAAAAAAAAAAGAAAACTTCAGGCCTATATCTTTGATGAACATAGATGCAAAAATCCTCAATAAAATACTAATATATCAAATCTGACGGTACACCAAAATGCTAATCCATCATACTTAAGTAGGCTGTATCCCTGGGATGCAAGTTTGATTCAACATACACAAATTGGTGAATGTAATTCATCACATAAACAGAACAAAAAAAAATAAACCCAAATTATTATCTCAATATATGCAAAGAGGCTTTTAATAGAATTCAACATGCCTTCATGTTAAAAACTCTCAATAAAATAGGCATTGAAGGAATATACCTTAAAGTAGTAAAAGCAATATATAACAAACCCACAGCCAACATAATACCGAATGGGCAAAAGCTGGAAGCATTCCCCTTAAAAACCAGCATAAGACAAGGATGCCCTGTCTCACTCCTATTCAACATAGTATGGGAAGTTCTGGCCAGAGCAATCAGGCAAGAGAAAGAAAGAAAGGGCATTCAAATAGAACGATGAGTTTGTGTCCTTTGTAGGGACATGGATGAACCTGGAAACCATCATTCTCAGCAAACTGACACAAGAACAGAAAATCAAACACTGCACGTTCTCACTCATAGGTGGGTGTTGAACAATGAGAACACATGGACACAGGGAGGGGAGCATCACATACTGGGGTCTGTGGGGGGGGAATAGGGGAGGGACAGCAAGGGGTGGGGAGTTGGGGAGAGATAGCATGGGGAGAAATGCCAGATACAGGTGATGGGGAGGAAGGCAGCAAACCACACTGCCATGTGTGTACCTATGCAACAATCTTACATGTTCTTCACATGTACCCCCAAACCTAAAATGCAATTTAAAAAATAATAAAAAAAAAGAAGAGGAAAGCAAACTATCCTTGTTCACAGATGACATGATTTAATATCTAGAAAACCCCATAGTCCAAAAGCTCCTTCAGCTAATAAACAACTTTAGCAAAGTTTCAGGATACAAAAAATCAATGTACAAAAATAATTAGCATTCCTATACACCAACAAGAACTGAGCCAAGAGCCAAATCAGGAACACGATCACATTCACAACTGCCACAAAAAGAATAAAATACCTAGGAATACAGCTAAGATCTACATTGTAGATCTCTACAATGAGAACTATAAAACACTTCTCAAAGAAATCAGAGATGACCTAAACAAATGAAAAAATATTCCATACTCATGAATAGGAAAAATCGCTATCATTAAAATGACCATACCGCCCACAGTAATTTATGGATTAAATGCTATTCCCAACAAACTACCAAAGACATACTTCACAGAACTAGAAAACACTATTTTAAAATTAACTCAAAACCAAAAAAGAGCCCAAATAGCCAAGGCAATTTTAAGCAAAAAGAACAAAGCTGGAGGCATTATGTTACTCAACTTCAAATTATGCTACATGGCTACAGTAACCAAAACAGCATGGTATTGGTACAAGAACAGACACATAGACCAATGGAACAGAATAGGGAGCCCAGAACAGAATAGAGGGCCACGCCCCACCAATCATCTGATCTTCAACAAAGCTGGAAAAAAAAAAGCAGTCGATAAAGGACCCCCTATTTAGTAAAAGGTGTTGGGATAGCTAGTTAGCCATATGCAGAAGATTGAAACTGGAACCCTTCCTTACACCATATGCAAAAATCAACTCAAGATGGATTAAAGACTCACATGTAAAACTCAAAACTATAAAAACTCTGAAAGACAACCTTGGCAATACCATTCTGGACACAGGAACTGGCAAAGGTGTCATGATGAAGACACCAAAAGCAATGACACCAAAAGCAAAAATCAGCAAATAGGATTTAATTAAACTGAAGAGCTTCCACACAGCAAAATAAACTATCAACAGAGTAAACATACGACCTGCAGAATGGAAGGAAATTTTTGCAAAAATGCATTGGACAAAGGTCTAATAGCCAGGATCTGTAAGGAACTTAAACAAATGTATAAGAAAAAAAAAGCATAACCCCATTAAAACATAGGGACATGAACAGACACTTTTCTAAAGAAGACATACATGTGGCCAACAAGTATATGAAAAAATGCTGAACACCACTAATCATTAGAGAAATGGAAATTGAAACCACAATGAGATACCACTCACACCAGTCAGAACGTCTATTATCACAAAGTGAAAAGACAGATGCTGGTAAAGGTTGTGGAAGAAAGAGAGCATTCCCACTTATACACGGCTGGTGGGAATGTAAATCAGTTCAGACACTATGGAAAGCAATTTGGTGATTTCTCAAAGAACTCAAAGAAGGATTACTATTCAACCTAGAAAACTTATTATTGAGTATATAGACAAAGGAATATAAATTATTCTACCATAAAAACACATCCATGTGTATAATCTTCACAACACCATTCACAATAGAAAAGACATGGAATCGACCTAAAGGTCCACAAACAGTAGACTGTTTAAAGACAATACGTTGAATATATAGAGTCTCACTCCGTCACCAGGCACCAGGCTGGAGGGCAGTGGCGCGACCTCGGCTCACTGCAGCCTCAGTGGAGGCCGTTATCTTAAGTGAACTAATACTGGAACAGAAAAACAAATACTACATGTTCTTGCCCATAAGTGAGAACTAAACATTGAGTATACATCAACACAAAGAAAGGAATTCAGGTCTACTTGAGGGTGGAGGGTGGAAAGCCAGGGGTTAGTGAGAATCACAGCAATACCAACAGGTACTTGCTTGATGAAACAGCCTGTACAGCAAACCCCTGGACAGGCAAATTACCTATAAAACAAATCTGTGCATGTACCCCTGAACCTAAAATAAAAGTTAAAAAAGAAAACACAGTGAGATATCATCTCATACCAGTCAGAGTGGCTATGATTAAATATTTAAACGTCAAAAAACAACAGATGCTGGTAAGACCGCAGAGAAAAGGAAAAACTGTTGGTGGAAATGCAAATATTTCAACCACGGTGGAGAGCAATTGGCGATTTCTCAAAGAACTAAAACTAGAAAGACCATTCAATGCAGCAATCCCATTACTGGGTATATACCCAAAGGAAAATAAATCATTCTACCAAGAAGACACATACATTCTTATGTTCATTGCAGCACTATTTGCCATAGCAAAGACACGGAATCAACCTAGGTGTCCATCAACAGTGTATTTGATTACAAATAAATTGACACATATACACCATGAAATACTACACAGCTGTAAAAAAGAACAAAATTATATCCTTTGCAGGAACATGGGTGAAGCTAGCAACCATTATGCTAAGTGATTTAATATAGAAACGGAAAATCAAATACATTATATTCTCACTTATAAGTGGGAGCTAAACAGAAATTCTAGAAAATAGTAGGGTGGGGAGGGATGGGGGAAAGAGTTAAAAAATTAACTATCGGGTACTATGCTCACTACCTGGGTGACAGAATCAATCATACCTCAAACCTCATCATCACCCAATACACCCATGTAACAAACCTACACATGTACTCTTCTGAATCTAAATTAGAAGGTTAAATTACAACAAAGGGGGGTGGGCAGTGTGTATTAGTAGTCACTCATAATTATTATTATTTTTTTGAGACATCTCACTGTGTTGCCCAGGCTGGGGAGCAGTGGTGTGATCATGGCTCGCTGCAGCCTCCATCTCTCAGGGTCTAGTGATCCTCCTACCTCAGCCTCCCAAATAGCTGGGACTAGAGATACACACCAGCATTCCCCCCACAAAAAAAACATCAAAACATGCCCAACATCAAAAAACTCCATTTGTATAGAAAATACAAAAAAAAAATAATAATTTTTGTATTTTTTTTTGTAGAAATGGAGTTTTTTTGATGTTGCTCTTGCTGGTCTTGAGCTCCTGAGCTCAAGCAACCTTCCCACTGGGGCCTCCCAAACTGTTGGAATTACAGGCATGAGCCACTGCATCCAGCCACCACCCATCTTCCACACACCTTTGTAGGGGTCATTTTCATAACCAGCTCAGACCCCAGGCCAGTAAGTGATGGTGCATCTCTGGGCTGTGAGGCTGCCCTCAGTGAGGTACAGAATACCTGGCTGAGGGCTCCTGGCTCCAGATGCCCTCAAACCTCCCATCCTGGCATCATCCTCCAGGGAACTTGTTCGGTTACGGAACTTGTTCTGTTCCAGAACTCCACAGGAGCTGGAGATCACCATGGGAGGCGCTGCCCTGCTAATTCCAGTCCTTTTCCCTGTCAATGTTCAGCACAGAGACAGTACAGAGGTACACAACAAAGACTCAAAACTCCTGCCATCAAGGAATCAGGTTTCTTGTGAAGAAAGAGCCTGGCAACCCATGAGAGCCAGGCGGTGGGGCAGAGCTTCAGGAGATGTTGGGGTGAGAGCTTACGTATTAGGGAGCAGCCAATGACATCATTCTCAGTAAGTACAGTGTACCCAAACCCCACCAGCTAAGCCTGGAGGGTTATTTTGCCAGAATCCTTGTAATATAACAAACACTTTAATTTCATAATTATCAGATCATTCTTTGAAAAAATTATATACTGTGTACAGCAATGTGAATATATTTAAACAAATTTTCTGTTTATTTTGCCACAATTTAAACACACTTTACATTTTATATTTAGTAAAGAAATTTACAGGCAACTACTGAAGTAGGCTGGTTACTGTATCTGTCAACCCTGCTGTATCCTTTATAACACGTGGGCTCTGTAAGCCAGCTTCTGGGAGACATAGTAAACACTCCCAACGTGGCTGCAGAAGTGCCACATTCCCTGTGACACTGCCCTTTGTTCTGTCATATACTCCAAGCCTATGGTGGCATTTGTATGCAGGTTCATACTGTTATGGCTTCTTGATGGACTTTTTTCTTTTGATCATCTAACCTGCATTTGCATTGCTGTACCGTGCATGCTGTCAGTCCAAGATCAAATCATGCACCAAGTCACGACTGCAATAAGAACATTCTTTTCCTTGCTCTTTGACTAGTGATGTATGTGAGAGAATTGGACAAAAGCCTTTAAATGTCAACTACAGATTCCTGTACTTGGCCATGATACGCTTGTTGGGGAGTGGGGGTGAGTTTATCCGTCTGTTCTCACTATGGTTGAGAAATCTGACTTGGATAAATGATGGTTCTGTGACTCAGAAAGAAAAATAGACTCAGTATGAAGATCAAAGAGATGGACAGCACGTGGTGCAGATGGGTAGGATGCTCCAAGTGGGTGACGAGAGTACAAGGGAGCACCCAGCTGGGGCCCTGGAGAAAGCAGGGGGAGGAAACCGGACTGTGGCTATCTCCAGGGCCCCTGCCTGCCCTCCCTCTGAGCCCCTCTCTGCAGGAATTTCTTGTGCTTTGGCCTCCTTCGTCTGCGTTCCTTGCTGGAGAGATATGCAGGTGCCTCCGGTCATCACAGTGGGGAAAACAGCTCCCAGAATCTGCACTTTGCTGTCAGCCTTGGTGGCAGGGCTGAGCCTGTCCTTCATTCCTTCCCTAGGCTGGGGTCGGGAAGAAATGCCAAATGTGCAAGGTCCAGATGTACCCTCAGCAGAGATAAGGAAAGGAGTTGCCAGTGCAGAACAATTGCCAAGCTAAGCGTACAACTTTGCCATTATCACAGCGCTTTGACTCCATGAGGACAATTTATCCAGGAAGCAACAAGCCTCTGGAGGCTGGATGGATGATGCTACTCCCATCTGAGGAGTGGACAAGTGAGGCCCAAGAAGCTCAGAGAAGGTTGAAGATGCAGGACCGGCTCCTGGCATGGCTGGACTGGCTCTCAGGTCTCCAAGGCTAGGACCAACCCCACCCCCACTCCCAACGCCCTGTACCTCTGAGAGAACTCCAGTGAATTCAAGTGCTGCCAGCTGTTGGAAGGGACAAGGATCTCAGGGGGTGGAACCATGAAATGGCACTTGTCACTCATGACTCAGGGCTGAGAGGGTCAGCCAGAGGGGGTGGGTTGTGCTGCAGGCAGATCTGCTGAGACCCTCTCTTGTGAGCAGCATCCATGGACTCAGAGTCCCACCTGGATGCTCCCTCCGCCCTGCAGGCCTGGGAAGGAAGGGTGTGCACCAGCTCATGGGAGTGTCCTTGTCCCTGGCACATTGTTCTTCATGGTCACCACATCCAAGGTCAGAGCTCAGCACAGGACACACTTACGTACGGCTATGCTCAGGAGAAAGTGACCTAGAGCTGAATGCACAGCGTTGTTTCTGTCCCTAGCCCTCTCCTCTATCCCTGACATCCAGCGGAGTGGGGTTCCTAGGACCATCCCCCAACTTTGCCAAACTTGTATCTCCAGTGGCTGAATCTAGCTGAGAGCACCTGTACTAATCTCCCTCAAGTTCTTTGTCGGGAGGTCGCTCTGCCAGTGGAGCAGGTCCTCAGCTTTAAACAGCAGTGAAGGATGCCCAAGAGCAGCCTTCACCCTCAGCTTCAGAGCCCGAAAGAATCAGGTTGCTCATGCTCAGGCAGGTGGTGTGGATCTTCCTGAGTCCCGTGCAGCCGTGCCGTCTCTTCACCCACAGCCCTTGCTTCCGCCAGCTCCTCCTTTGACCCACTGCTTTTGTTTCCCCACTGCCCTGGTATGTCCAGGGATCACCTTCCATTCACACCTCTTGCACTTCTGGTCTTATATCAGGATCTGATCCTGGGATGCCGAAGGAAGTGGGTGCTCTCCTCTAGCCCACTGAGGCACTAGGGAGCAGTGGTGGTGGGACCTCATGCCCAGCAGACCCTCCCTCCCACTGCTGATCTTTCTAATCCACCCCCATGGTTGCTGCTACTCCTCCTGGACAAGAGATGATTGAAGCAACTTTGTCTGGAGGAGGCAAGGCCACATTTGGGAGGGACAGATTGTAATACAGTGGGGAGTTTCTGCCTGAGCTCAGGAGTTTAAGGGTCAGAGCTGTGTGCAGCAGTTTCCTGTGGGAGTTTAACCTGGGAGGGCTGGAGTCAGGGGTCCAGTGCTCTGCACCATGCCGAGTCTGCCACAGAGCTGGGCTCTCTTCTGGGTGCCACTCATGCTTCTCTTTGGCTCCCAGCTCCTGGTGACCTATACCTGGAGTTTCCAAAAGGAAGAGGAGTGGAATGACCAAAAACTAATTGCCGTTTATCTCCCTTTCACCCTGGAGTTTGCCGTGTACACATTCAACCAGCAGAGCAAGGACTGGTATGCCTACAAGCTGGTGCGTGTCCTGGATTCCTGGAAGGAGCAGGTTGGTGACCACGCTGTCTCCTGCCGGGGTGGGGAATGTGTGGTCAGGGCTTAGCAAGGACTCTTGGTTCACCAGCTGGAGTCCGAACTTGTATAAAATACAACCTAGAAAGTTACTTTCGTCTTTATGAAAGATATAAATTAGAATTTTTTTGAGTCTAGGTCTACTCAATACTAGATATATTGGTCAACCTCCATGATTTTTATGGCATCACTTAACTGAAGAATAACCTCAAAATAAGGAAAACTGAGAAAATGAGGCAGCAGGTAAGAAAATAGGTCGCACCAAAAATGTCCGCAGAAACTGAGAAACATTTCAAAGAAATTAGAAAAGAGATCATCAGAGTAAAAGAAAGGGAAGAAAGAGAGACAGAGAGACAGGCAGATAGGCAGAAAGAGACAGAGAGAGAGACAGAAAGACAGAGAGAGCTGATAATTCAGAAAGTGAAAAAAGCAGCGCTATCAGCTCCCGCTGCGAGGTCAGTTCTGATTTCCACCTGCTCTGGGCTGCGTGCTGTGTCTACACTCAATGAGTTGAACATTGTGTTACACTCTTCCTCAGTCCATGGTCCTTAATCCTAAAATGTTCTCCTTTTAATGGAATCGGGAATGCAGTCGGGAGTGCACAGTTCACCTGGGCTGTCGGCATGAACAATTAAAATGCCCTCCTAATGCAGCACTTCCGGCTTCGGGGGAGAAGGAGCATTGCTCTTCCTTTGTCAGCACCGAGAGCCTGAAAGCAGGGCAGAAGGACTCGTGCTGCACAGAGCTTAAGTTCTGCAAAGACTCTGTGCAAGGCCCTGGCTGGTTCTCTGCCCCTTGCCCTCTGCTGTGGAGCCTTCCACGTGGCCTCGCAGATGTGGCGAATCTCAGAGGCAGTTTGGGGGCTGGGAGGAATGCCTGGAGCGGGAGGGAGGGTACGGAGTGGAATGAAATAGAATGGAGTGGGAAGGAGAGCAAGGAGGACTTCAGATTGCCTTTGTAATAGGGCAGATGGTGTTTCTTAAAGCCATTGTCCCCAGGGTGTGCGCCTGTGTGTAGTGGGAGCTTTGGGTGGCATTCTTGCATTCTTCTTGCTGGAGGTCAGGTGGATGGTTTGACAGCACGCTGCAGATGAGCCTCCTTCTGTCCCAGGGCTGAGGTTGCCCTGAAAACTCTTGGAGAGCCAACATCCTCCCAAGCATGCAGCGACTGTCCTCTGAAAGTGAAGCTGCAGGATCAGATACCTGCTGAGAGTGAAGCTGGGTCTCATTGCGGAAGACGGGGAGGTGAAGCTGGAGACAGAGGACGCATTCATAGGGTCTGACAGCCTGTGTTTGTCCCAGAACCCACCACGAATACCTGCTCTTTGCTCTTAACTCCTCAATCTGGAGAAGGTCTCCTGGTTTTTACCTCCAGTGAGCTGATGCCAGGTCCATGTACGAGCTCCTTAATGGAGGAGAGTGTTGTGGCCTCTTCCTACGAGGTCACGTCTTCCCAAGGAGTTACCTATGAGCAACTCAAAGAGTGTGTCCATTTTAATCTCTTTTATTCAACAGGGTGATGATAAGATGACATTCTCCATGAATCTGCAACTGGGCCGAACCACATGTGGGAAATTTGAAGACGACATTGACAACTGTCCTTTTCAACAAGGCCCAGAGCTGAACAATGTAAGACAGGGCACCAGCTTCCCGCATGTCCACAGCTGTGGGTGCAGCACGGGGCGTGGTGTGGGTACGGGTGCAGCTGACAAAGAGACTTAGAGGAGTGAGCCCTCAGCGGCCTCCACCAGGCCACTCTGCTTGTGCCTTCATGGGGAGCGCAGAGGGCAGGCAGCCAGGGGTCCCCTTGCAGGCTCCTGGCCAATCTGAGTTTCCCAACCTGCCCTGCCATGCCATTGCAGCTGCCGGTACCCAGGGCACATGGGCTTCAGACTGCTTTTGGCCCCTGGGGTCCTGGTCTTCTAGGCCTGAGTAGAGGCTTCACCTCTCTGGTCTTCCTCCCCAGCCTTCCTCTGCCTTCTGAAGAAAGAGCCTGGTGGGGTTCCAACATCACCTCTCTCTGAGTGTGCGGTTCTCAGGGTCCCCCTATCCTGACCCAGAGCCTGAGGGAGGTGGAAACTGTGGGCGGCCCCACTGCCCTCCCTCCCTGGTCCGGTGCTGGCCCTGGGGACAAGGACATAAGGAACCCTGACACTGTGCACAACACAGCTAGCATGACTTCACCCCCTTATCAGAGGACTGGGTAATAGGTTCTGTAACTGTTTCAATCTGAGCACAGCTCCCTCTGGAATGGAGTGTGCCGTGCTGTTCTTGGGGGATGAAAGACACCAGCCAGCCTGGGTTTCCCCTGGAGGCCGCTGGCTAGGGAGGAGGGTGCCAATACAGGGGTTCCTGGGTCAGGAGGGAGCCACAAATCACCCTGAAAGTCTGGAACAGCCCATAACTCAGGATGAAGGGCCACACTTGGGGACCAGAGCCCAGCCCTGGGAATGGGCAAGACCGAGATGGAGCGTGTGTTGATAGCAGAAGCCACAGGTGTCTGCTTCCCGAGCCCCCACCCACTTTTCCTTCCTGCGCTTGCTCCCTCAGACCCACACCTGCTTCTTCACCATCAGCCTAGAACCCTGGAGAACACATTTTGAACTCTGGAACAAGACATGCTCAGCCGGGCATTCCTGAGTGGGACCCAGCCACGTGCCTGGCCACGTGCTGTCGGCTCCTTTCCAGCACGCCGGCAGGTCCTCAACACGGCCCGGCAGCGCCTGAGCAGCTCTGGGCTCGCACGTTCTCATTTTCCATGTGTTAGATGCTCATGCTCAGGTATTTTAGAAATTCTTCATTGTCTAAGTTGATCATGTAGTATATATCTTAACAATTAGCATTTTAAGAAGCGTTGTGTGCCTTGATTCCGGACGGAGGGCCTGGGCATTTGATGGAGCTATTCTCAGCAAGGCAGCCTCCTAGGCTCTCAGGGGTAGGTTTTCTCCCCATCGGGCCTCCTGAACTGCCTCCAGAGGCACAGCTGAGCTGCATCTGAGCTGCCGCCTCAGGGCTCATGTAGGCTGCAGAGGACCAGTGACAGTGGCCTCCTGGGGAGGAGCAGGACAGGAACTCAGGATCCCACACGGCACATGTGACATTGGCGCTAATTCCCAGCGTGCAGGTCTACTTACTGTATTAGCTGAGAACGACCGGCAGCTATGGACACCCTGTCCACATCTCCCAGACCACGCCTCAGCATGCCTTCTCTGCAAAGATTTTACAAGTAACTATTTTGGTCTTTGTAGGCCATGTAGTCACTTTCTCAACTACCCAACAGTGCCTTAGTGTGTTGAAAGCAGCCATAGACAAAAGTCAGTAAGAGCGGTCATGTCCCAACAAGACTTTGTTTACACATGGAAACCAGCAGATGGGGCTGCATTTGGCCCTCGGGCCATGATTCCCAACCCTAAGGTCAAGTCTGAGAGTCACACTCCATCTTCAGGAGGGAGGCAGGTGAATGTCCCAGTCTCCCAGCGTCCGGGCACCTGATTCAGAGGCGCATGCCACATGGTTCAAAGAGCTCCGTAGCAGGATGAACGCCCGGCCCCAGGGTAACACATTGGTAACAGACACGCTGCGTTTCCCCTTCTCTGTCTCTCTTGCTCACTTGTGTGTCCTGGGATCACCTCCAAATAAACTACCTGCACCTGCCAGTCTGCGTTTCAGGGTCAGCCTTTGGGGTCCCAGCACAAAGCCATCGTTTGGACCATTGTCTTGGGATGTGCCCTTCACAGACATTCTGGAAGGGTGGTCCCTAGACCACATGCATTCAGGCAAGCAGAGGGGAGAGCCAGGCCCGGAGGCCTCCCTGTGGTCTGCCAGCCCTGGGGTGGGCACGGCTGCTGCACTTTGTCCCATCTGGTCTCTGGAACCCACACAGCCCTGCCCTGCCTTGTTCCAGACTTGAGCAGGTTTTCCTCTGAGACCTTCCCACCACCTCCCCTGTGCACTCCCACCCTTGGTCCTTCTCTTGACCCTGACTCCGTCAGCAGAAGGAAGCTCAGAGGAGGCGCTTTATCCACAGTGATTCCCACAGGTGTCTTCCAAAGAGCCGGCCCCACTAATTTCATTCAAACATCATTTCTGAGGCAGTTCCCAGGACAGGGTCTCATGGGGAGTGAGCCCACTGTGGGGGGTGACCTGGCCCAGGACTCTGTGGAAGCAGAGTGCCCCCTCATGGAGCAAGGGGAGAGGAACCCACCCCAAGCACGTTCCCTGGGAGGATGTGCTAGTTTCTGCCTGACTCAGATTACATGAGTGTGTCTTTAACAGTTTTCTGCATCCCCAAGAAATATATGTCCACAATTTCTGGGACATGTTGACTTCTACATATTTCCAGGACTCTCCGTCACGCATGACATGACCTCAGGGCACAGGCCTAATTAGAGGACAGCTCTTGCATTAAGGGCCCTGTTCCTTTGGAAAGGTGTCCTCTTGCCCTGCCTGAGGACAGCTATACTTTCTCCTGGCGATAGCTACACTTCTCCTTCAGAAATCTGTGTGGTCAAGAGTCAGAAAATTAGGTTCATAGATGCTGAGCGTAGCCATGAGGTGGGCCCCTGAGCAAATTCTGTGCCAGAGGCTAAGGCCAGAGACATGCTGGGAACATCTGGTCAGTAGTATTCCTGGACCCCAAGCCCAGGAAGGAAAAGGGGCACAGATTGTAGTGGTGTTACGAGCTTCCTCTTTCCCCAGAAATGTGAGTTCTCATTCAACTCTGCACCCCTCAGCTCCTAATCTCTCATCTGCTGTCTCTGAGTCACTTATATAAACATGGCAACCTCTGCTTGGCTATCCGCAAACGGTGACAGCTGAAATCACACGAGGCAGTAGAAGAAAACACTAAATGTAAATTAATTCCACAATGTGCTACGTACACACTGCTTTATTCTACACTGCGGGCACTTTCCCATCTGCTGGGGGACATCTGGATACTTTCCTCATTTTTCCCAGGAGGTCAGGGCCAGGACGCGGCCCTGGGGAGACTGACCATTGTCATGAACACGAAGTGACAAGGAGAATGTGAGGAGGTTTTTGCAGACTCTACAAACCTCTCTCACGAGGTAGAGGAAGGGAAGAGGGGGTGGAACTTGGGGAGGGCAGGGAATTGCCAAGATACATACACAAGGACACTTCCCAGCTGTCAATCCTGGCCGTGCATGTGGTCTCAAGACAACTCCTACTCACTCCACATGTCCCCTTCAGGTCCTAACATCCAGAGTCCCTCATGTCCATATGCATCCTGTAAGTTGGAGATGTGATTCTTCCCCGGCCTCTGCTGAGCCCAGAAAAGGAACTGTCCTAGTCTGTTGGTGCTGCTATAACAGAATAACACAGGCTGGGTAATTTATAGGGAATAAAAATTTTTCACAGCTCTAGAGACTGAGAAGCCCAGGACCAAGATACCAGCATCTTGTGAGGACCTTCCTGCTGTGTCCTCACGTGGTGGAAGGTGGAAGGGCAAGGTACACTGCGTGAGGCCTCTGTTATAGGGCCTTAATCCCACCCATGAGGGAAGAGCCCTCATGGCATAATTATCTCTTAAAGGCACCACCTCTTAATTCCATCACATTGACAACTCCTGGATTTTGGATGGGACGCATTCAGTCCATTGCAGGAATATTCCCTGCTTTGTAAGGAGAGTTTTTGACATTGTCTTCCTTTTTATTTTTTTTCAAAGTTATTCATAAGGGAGAGAAAAAGAATGGCTTGATGGCAAGATGACACTTGAATCCAGGTTGTCATCTGAAGAGCAAGGTCTTTGATGTGAGGGTGAAGGTGGGATCTGGCATCCCACTGGCTGTGTCCATCCTGCATGGCCAAAGCTAGCAGCCTTGGTAGAAAAGGAGACAATTTGGGGGTTTCTCAGGAGTCTGTGTGTCCACACATGCCACTTCCTTTCATGCTCACACAAAAATGTTGCTGTTAGTCAATAAACTCAAAAATCCCGTGAGTCAGTAAAGGGCCTTCATCTTGATTCTTCATCCTGAGTCTGACTCAATGGGTCACCAGAGGCCAGATAGTTTTGAAGAGCTACACCCGAACCAATGCATGTATCACATTAACAAAACTGACTCTAGATGTGGGCAGTAGAGTTTGGCAGGCCCCAGAAAACAGGCGTTAAGAGTATGATGGAAACAAGTAGCCCAGGGCATGTGAACACCCAGGTCCCTCCAATGTTCAATCACACTGTCGGGACTCAGCAAAGAACACCCTCCTTCATGGGCTGCTCACAAGACCACGTAGGGCTGGCCAGCTCAGGCCAAGAGGCAAGGGAGACCAGTGGCCCCAGAAGCACAGAGCTTGGAGATGAAGGCTGGGTGGATGGGAGAGATGTGTCCTCAGGTGCTGCAGGTAGCAGCATAGAGATCCTAATCCTGAGGCGGGAAAAGGATGGAACAAGAACTGCTCTGACAGTGTCCCCACGACCCTGCCAGCACATGAGAGAGGAGGGGGCCCAGGGCGGGGTGGGACCATGAAGAATGCCACTCATCTGCCCCCACCCAAGAGCTCAGCTGCTGGCAGATGTGAGGGAGTGCATGTTGAGAACTGAACCCTTTCCTTCCTTCCTTCCTTCCTTCCTTCCTTCTTTCTTTTTCTTTCTTTCTTTTTCTCTTTCTTTCTTTTTCTTTTTCTTTTCCTTTCTTTCTCTCTTTCTTTTCTTTCTTTCTTTCTTTTTCTTTCTTCCTTCCTTCCTTTCTTCTTTCTTTCTTTTTTTTCTTTCTTTCTCTTTCTTTCTTTCTTTCTTTCTTTCTTTCTTTCTTTCTTTTTTCTTTCTGAAATTTCTGTTTAAGGGCCTGAGGAATGATGCCTTACAAACCATAAAATCTCATCAAAAAGGAACTTTCTGACCTAGCACATTGTGACTTGATTTTCCAACTGACTGGCAAGGCATCCCTTGACAGGTAGAAGGTCCCCTTGGCATTCCTTTCCACTTCTCCATGTTTTAGACAAAGCTTAACTTTTTCTACCAATTTCCAACGAAAGAATCCCTAAACACACCTATAACTTGTAAGCCCATGGCTTCAGATGTCCCACCTTTTGGGGCTGAACCGATGTATACCTTCCATGTATTGATTTATAATTTTACCTGCAACTCCTGACTCCATGACCTGTATCAGACCAACCTGTAACCTGACCACCTCAGGCACACTTTCTCAGGACCTCAAGACTGTTTCCCTGCCTTAGTCACTCATTTGACTCAGAATAAACCTCTTTAAACAGTTTGGCAGAATTTGGCGTTTCCATTGTCAAGATGAAGGGTGTCCCGATGTCTGATCTCAGCCAGAAGCCCCCTGGGCATCTCAGGCTGCCACTTACAGTAGCTCTCTTTCCACTGTTAGGTTGGGTCCTCCAAAAGCTGACTTTGAGACAAAAATTCAAGTACAAGTATTTAGAAGTGATTCCAGAATGGCAGTTGGAAAGTGGAAATAGTAAGGGGCAGATGCAGCGTGGATAGCGAAGCTAGCAATATGGGGAGCTACAGCTCAGTCTCGCAGAGCACTCCTCAGGGCCTGGGTGGAACACAACTACACAACTTGGTGTTCTATCCATGGGACAAGAGCCCAGGATGTTTATCCTCCAACTGCTATCATGAGCTGAGGGCTCCTCTCATGGGTATTACTCACTGGCAGTCCAGCCTGCCCCTCATTGGCAGAGAAAGCCTTCAGGCAGAGAAGCTCAGAAGGTTGCAGTTGGCTCTGTCAGAGAAGAGCCCTCAAGGAGAGTTGTCATGCAGGTGGCCTCAGAGCTTCACCATCCCCCTCTCATGTGTCTAAGTTAGAACCTGACCCTGTGTTATTACTGGCCATTACACAATATTGTCTCCTGGCCCCACCCTGCACACTGGTGCTGCTGTCTATGCATCAGGTTTTCAGAAAGTGCCTCTGTATGGTCAGGTTATCCCTCCATCACTTCAGTCCACTCCCCGTACACGTGCATGCACACACATGCGCACATGTGTACACACTGTAGTGGCCAGCCTCCCAAATGGCCTCCAATGACCCTAATCTCCTATCTTTATGTCCTTGTATAGTCCACACTGAGCCAGGGCTGTTCTGGATTGAGTCTAGGTCATAACACATATAATAGCTTCTGTTGTGGTCTCAGGGAACACTGTGTCTGGAGCAAATCAACTGGGATACCAAGCTCACATGCAATCTTGTGGAGAAGCCACGTGGAGAACAGAGACCTCCATCAATAGCCACTGTCAACCTGCAGCCATGGGAGTGAGCTACCTTGGAAGGGATTCTCCAGAGTCCGTCAAACCTTCAAATAATGGCACACAGTCAATATCAGAGTGTAACCTGATGAAAGGTGACAAACAGAACCACCCAGCCAGGCCACTCAGAGATGCCTGACTCACAGACACCATGAGACATATAAATAAATTGCTTGAGCTGTTAAGTGACCAGGTGATTTGTCATGCAGCATTAACTAACTGATACATCTAATTGTGATCACACATTTATGCATACCCATGCACGCACGCGCACACACACACACACACACACACACACACACAAAAGCAGTCTTCTCTCCCTGAACCATTAACTTTTCTGCCTCAACTCAAAACCAATGAAAATCTCCAAATGATCCTACTGTCTCTGTGGTTGGATCTGTTTAAAACTAGATGTTTCTAAGCCAACAGGATGTGTCTTCCAAAAAGTCCTGGGAAGGGAGATTTCTACAGAAATCCATGGACAGAAACTCCCAAGACAGCCAGACTCTCAGAGCCTTACGGAAAGTGCCCAGCATGATTGAAGCAATTAAGGGCTGGGTTCTCCTGTTATCTAGAAAGAGCTGTCAGTCAGTGAAAGGTAATTTGTACTCAGGGTTGGGTGAGGTGTAGAAACAGCTTCCATTTATTGGTAGCAGATTATCCCAGCTAGTAGGTGAAGTATCCAGCTAGAACAGGCTGTATGATGCCGTCAAAACACACCACAAATTTTCAACATCAGCCCACGAAGAACACAAAAGCAAAAAGGCCAAACAAATGAGGTCAGTGGGTTAACTGTGTTGTTCCAGTTCTTGCAAGTGTCTTTTCTTCCTCTTTAAAATGGAAATGAGTATGGCAGAACACGCTAGAAGATTCCTACATATCTTTGCAATGTTTCTTCAGCATGGTGAGTTCAAATTTCCATGGTTTGGATGCAACAATAAAGGTACAAAAAACCATCTGAAAGAGACAAAAAAAAAGTCAGCTTCTATTTTAAAAAGAAAAAACAAAAGCAGAAATTCGTATTTCCAGGTAGGAGTTAGATTCAGCAGGGCTAAAAGGCTGTCTGAGTCAGTCACACTCCATCAGACAACAGAGGATCCAATTTCTGCAAAGAGAATAAAATACCTAGGAATACAACTAATGAAGGACGTGAAGGACCTCTTCAAGGAGAACTACAAACTACTTCTCCAGGAAATAAGAGAGGATACAAACAGATGAAAAAACATTCCATGGTCATGGTTAGGAAGAATCAATATTGTGAAAATGGCCATACTGCCCAAAGTAATGTATAGATTCAGTGCTATCTCCATCAAGCTACCATTGACCTTCTTCACAGAACTGGAAAAAAAAACAAAAACAAAAAAAAAAAAAACAAAAAAAAAAACACTTTAAACTTCATATGCAACAACAACCAAAAAAGCCACATGGTCGCAACAATCCTATGCAAAAAGAACAAAGTTGGAGGCATCATGCAACCTGACTTCAAACTATACTACAAGGCTACAGTAATCAAAACAGCATGGTACTGGTACCAAAACAGAGATATAGACCAATGAAACAGAACAGAGGTCTCGGAAGTAATGTCATGCATCTACAACCATCTGATCTTTGACAAACCTTACAAAAACAAGCAATGGAGAAAGGATTCCATGTTTAATAAATGGTGGTGGGAAAACTGGCTAGCCATGTGCAGAAAACTGAAACTGTACCCATTCCTTACACCGTATACAAAAATTAACTCCAGATGGTTTAAATCTCTAAACATAATACCTAATACCATGAAAACCCTAGAACCATTCAGGACATAGGCATAGGCAAGGACTTCCTGACTAAAACACAAAAAGCAATGGCAACAAAAGCCAAAAGAGAAATATGGGATCTAATTAAACTTAAGAGTTTCTGCACAGCAAATGAAACAATCATTACAGTGAAATGGCAACCAACAAAAAGGGAAAAAATTTTTGCAAGCTACCCATCTGACAAAGGGCTAATATCCAGAATCTACAAAGAACTAAAACAAATGTACAATTAAAAAAAAAAACAAAACATCAAAATGTGGATAAAGGACATGAACAGACACTTTTCAAAGAAAGACATTTATGCAGCCAACAAACATATAAAAATGCTCATCATCGCTGGTCATTAGAGAATTGCAAATCAAAACCACATTGAGATATCATCTCATGCCAGTTAGAATCATGATCACTAAAAACTCTGGAGACAACAGATGCTGGAGAGGATATGGAGAAATAGGAACACTTTTACACTGTTGGTGGGAGTGTAAATTAGTTCAATCATTGTGGAAGACAGTGTGGTGATTCCTCAAGGACCTAGAAATAGAAATTCCACTTGACCCAGAAATCCCATTACTGGGTATACACCCAAAGGATTACAAATCGTTCTATTATAAGGACACATGCACACATATGTTCATTGCAGCACTGTTTACAATAGCAAAGACTTGGAAACAACCCAAATGCCCATCAATGATAGACTCGACAGGGAAAATGTGGCACATATACACTATGGAATACTATGTGGCCATAAAAAAAAGATGAGTTCAGGTCCTTTGCAGGGACATGGATGAATCTGGAAACCATCATTCTTAGCAAACTGATGCAAGAACAGAAAACCAAACACTGCAGGTTCTCACTCATAAGTGGGTGTTGAACAACGAGAACACATGGACACAGGGAGGGGAACGTCACACAATGGGGTCTGTTGTGGGGTAGGGGGCTCGGGGAGCGATAGCATGAGGTGGGGAGATTGGGGAGGGATAACATTAGGAGAAATACCTAATGGAGGTGAAGGGAGGATGGAGGCAGCAAACCACCATGGCATGTGTATACCTATGCAATGATCCTGTAATATCAGCACATGTACACCAGAATTTAAAGTATAATAATAATAATAGTAATAATAATAATAATAAAACAGAGGACCCAGCCCCTTCACCAGAGGAGTCCTCATCAGCTCACCTCCTGTGATCTGAGCCATCATGGGTGTGGCTTTATTCACTCCGGAAAACAAGGGTCAGAGCACAAGGATGGGTTATTACTGGAAAATCCCCATCTCCAGCCCTAGCCCTCATCCAGCCACATGGGCTCCCTGTAGTCCACAGAGACCCCATGCTGCACAGAGAGTTCTACCCAGGGAAGGCAACATTGCAAGAATAGTGCCAGGTCCTTCACACCTTGGGGAACCAAAATTTGCCAGCAACCAAGGAGGAAAGCTTGCAGCTGGAGGACTGGAAGGAGACAAGAAGCTCTCATCCCACAGTCCTATAGAACCTGTGGGTTTCAGGCTCCCTGCATGGCAATGAGAACACTGTTACCCTCCTGTCTCTCTAACATCTTCATTTACAATAAAACTGTAAAGTAAGAATACTTCCATGAAGTCAATGTAAACTTGAATGACAGCATCAAGTAGGGAAGAAGTTGTATAAGATATAAAGGTGCAGGAAGAGTTTAGGGAGAAAATAGTTTACAAAACCAGAAACTCAGACAGGGCCTTGCAGAACTGAGTCCAGACTTCTGCGCCTGGGCAGGAGGAGGATCCAGGGTTGGGGAAGTCTGTGTGTGCCAATGGTGTGAAGAGAGAGAGTGGACATCGGGTTTACCAGAGAGTTGACTAAGTAACTGCTTAACTTCTGGACCAGCCAGGGTAGACAGAAAACAATCATCAGGAAGCAGAGTACCTGAATAACTCAATTATCAAGATCAGTCCTAGAGGATATTTTAGCAATGTATATTAAAATCCTTAAGAGGCGACAAAATATTGGATAAGTAATTTAATTTCTGAGAACAGTCCCTATAAGGAAACAATAATCAGACATACACACACAAAGAAATAAGACTATTCATTATAGCACTGTCCAAAGCAGCTAAAAATTAGGGAAAATCTTAAATAATCAATTATCAGAATTAGCTAAATAATATGTGGAAGTATCATAAAATAAGTCTGAATAGTTTCATTATGTGATGCTCTCTAATAATTTTACAGTTTTGGAAATGCTGAGGATTGATTATTAAATGAAAATCCAGACCATGAAACAGTATTTATTATGCTCTCAACTACAAAAAATATATAAAATATTTTTAAACTAAAATATATACCAGTATATTCACAGTGGTAAGTTTTATATAAGGGTATTTATAGCTGATTTTAAAATGCTTAATATTTTTGAAAATTTCCAAATTTTTTACATTAAATGAATCAGGCCAATAATTATTTTAAAATAATATTGTTTTAAAATTTATTTTCCAAGGATCCCAGATAGACACACTTTCTTCCCTTCTAAATACCAATAAATAAACCAAGAAAACAGATAGGGTCCAACGTATAGGGGCTTTATGAAACAGGAAAGGGCCCCATTCAAGGGAAGAGACTGCTGAAAATCTCCACGTGATAAGAAATAGATGGATAAAACCTTATCAAGTGCCAAGCACTCGAGATAGAGGATACAATCATAAGAGAAAACCAAGAGAGTCAACCACCTCCAAACCTCTCAGACCCCAAGCCATCCTGAGTTTCCTCCTTTCATTGTCCTTGGCTAATCTATCAGCAAATTCTGAACAAACTTTCATAGACCCAGAATCTGACCACTTCCCCAACCTAACCGACATCATCTCTTGTTTGAGATACCTCAATAGAATACTAACTGACTCATACGGCTCACACATCTCCACCCCCGCCCCTGTGCTGAATTGTCCCCATTTGTCCCCCAAGGCCTGCACTTCTGTCTCTACCTAGCATGTCTTGGAAAGCTGACTTCCATGGGCAGCTCCAATGGGCACCCTTGCCCTCTGATCTCCACATGCAATTGCTGTGGGCACCCGTACCCTCTGATCTCTGGAGGTTGCTCAAATGGACACCCTTATCCTCTGACCTCTGCAGACTGTGCCAATGGGCACCCTTGCCCTATGACCACCAAGGACAGTGTCAGTGGGCACCTTCTGACTTCCAGTTGAGTTTGGCCAACAGGGGATAAAATCAGAAAAGTGGGAAGCAGGAGGAGAGTGAGCTCAGGGAGTCGCAGTAGGTTAGCTGTGTTTCCCTATCTAAGGACTAAGTCCCAACAGGGGCTGCCTGAATGCTCTAGAATGAAGGATATTAAGAAGCAAATCCTATAAATAAAACCTAGAAATATTAAAACATCCCACCTTGCTACAAATTAGAGAGATGACAAGGTGAAGTGATGAGGTGTTAGCACCTATATCACCCTGGAGAAACTTAAGACTCCTAACACCAAGTGCCAGCGCGGCTGTGGAAAAATGAACAATTACCCACACCACTGATGGAAGCTATGCTGGTTTAACCACTGTGGTGAGTAAAAATGAAGCCAGGCATCACACATGGCCTGCCACACTGCAGCGGAAGTTGTGCGTGGTCCGGGACACAGTAGCCCTGCTCCAGTGCCGTCTCTGTGGAGATTCTCGCTTCCTGGTACCGTGGGCATGTATCAGGACTTTCACTGAAGCATTATTGCTAAAACTGAAAAACTCCTGTAATCCCAGCACTTGCAGAGGCTGGAGCAGGAGGGTTGCTTGGTCCCAGGAGCTCGAGACCAGCCTGAGCAACATAGGGAGACCTACATCTCCAAAAAAATAGAAAAATTACCCAAGATATTAAAAATCAAGTCTTATAAACAAAACCTAGAAACATCCAGGTGTGGTGTCCATGCCTGTAGTCCCAGCTACTCAGGAGGCTGAGGTGGGAGGATCACTTGCACCCATGAGGTTGAGGCTTCAGTGAGCCAAGGTCATGGCACTGCTCTCCAGCCTGGATGACAGAGTGAGACCCTGTCTCTAAAAGTAAATAAATAAAATTAAAAATAAAGTGAGAAACTGAAAACAGCCAAAAGTGTTCAAAATAGGGAACGATAAAATACAGTATTATATAGTCATACAATAGCTTAATATACACTAATAAAAATGATTTTTGGCCTATTTCTATATACATCAACTGGCCGAAAAAATCATTCAGCATGAATAAATAATAGTAGATTGTATCAACATGGATAAATCTCAAAATATATTGTTGAGACTAAAAAAATAAAGTTCCAAAATGCATGTAAATTTTGAAAAGCACAGAAAGTTCCTTTACAGAGGTGAAAGTTTTTAAACTTAGGAAGAAATGTTACCCACCAATGACAGAAGATTGTTTATCTGTGATGCCGGAGCACAATAGATGTGCAACATTTCACTTTTTAAAATAAATATTTCATAATACCCATTAAGATGGCTATTATCAAAATCAGGAGATAAAGAATGTTGGTGAGGGCGTGGAGAGAAGAGAGCCTTTGTACACTGTGTCTGGGACTATTTCTGCAGCCATTATGAAAAACAGTATGGAGATTCCTAAAGAAATTAAAAATAGAACTATCATGTGACTCAGGAATCCCTCCGGAAAGGAAATCGTCACCTCATAAAGATACCTGCACTCCTATGTCTCCTGTGTTCATTGCAACACTATTCACCATAGCCAGCATGTGGAAACAACCTAATCAACAGACGGAGGCATAAAGAAAATGCAGTATACACACACAGTGAGATGTTATTCAGCCTTCAAGAAGAAGGAGATGCTGTCATTGGCCGCATGGATGAAGCTGGAGGACATTGAACTAAATGAAACAAGTGAGACACAGAAAAAAAACATATTGCATGATCACATGTATATGTAGAATCTAAAAAAATAAGAATCAAATATACAGAGAAAGGATTCAAATAATGGTTATCTGCAGAGGGGGTTGGAGTGAGGGTTGGGAGACACAGGTTAGAACTTATAATCGAGCAGATGCAGGATGAAATTTAATGTACCTTATTATAGTTAATTAAATTACACTAAATTGGGGATTTCTGCTAGACGACTAGATTTAGCTGTTCATGTCACAAAGACAATGCATAACTATGTGAGATTATGGATATGTTATTTTACTTCACTATGGTAACCATTTTACTATGTATATGAATCACATATTAGCATGCGATATACTCAATAAAATTTATTTTTAAAAATAAATAAAAATAAATTTTAGAAAATAGATCTAAAATTAATGTAATAAAATGATAATAGTTGTAAAATTTGCACGGTAGGCACATGGGCATTAGATATATCATTCTAGTACTTTCCTGGATTTTTCAAATATCACTCAATTTAAAGTTATTCCTAATCTTTTACGAGAATTCACTCTCTAGAGTTAGCCACCCCCTTGTACTTGGCGTTCTGCTGTGATGTTTGCCCTTCATTGAAATATGAGGTGTTTTGTTTTGTTTTGTTTTTTTGAGATGGAGTCTTGCTCTGTCACCCAGGCTGGAGTACAGTGGTGGAATCTTGGCTCACCACAACCTCCGCCTCCCAGGTTCAAGTGCTTCTCCTGCCTCAGCCTCCCAAGTAGCTGAGATTACAGGCATGTGCCACCACGTCCAGCTAATTTTTGTATTTTTAGTAGAGATGGTGTTTCACCCTGTTGACCAGGCTGGTCTTGAACTCCTGACCTCAGGCAATCCACCTGCCTTAGCCTCCCAAAGTGCTAGGATTACATAAATATGTAAGTAATCCTGCCTAAATATGAGGATTTTTTTTTTTTTTTTTTTTTGAGACGGAGTTTCGCTCTTGCTACCCAGGCTGGAGTGCAATGGCGCAATCTCGGCTCACCGCAACCTCTACCTCCTGGGTTCAGGCAATTCTCCTGCCTCAGCCTCCTGAGTAGCTGGGATTACAGGCACATACCACCATGCCTAGCTAATTTTTTGTATTTTTAGTAGAGACGGGGTTTCACTATGTTGGCCAGGATGGTCTCGAGCTCTTGACCTCGTGATCCACCCGCCTCGGCCTCCCAAAGTGCTGGGATTACAGGAGTGAGCCATCGCGCCTGGCCATATGAGGATATTTTTAATTGACATTATGTCTGAGCAGTTTTTGCCAATCACTTATCTGCCACTAATTCTGCCAATCCATGTCTTGTGCCTGCTTTAGGTATTTAGTAAATATATTTAAAAATACACAAGGCAACGAAACATATATATAAGGATTTTCAATTTAGTTCCATTTATGAAAGAAAAAAATTGGAAATAATATCTATGAGAAGATTACCAAGACAAATGTGAAAAAGAGAAAGTTACATCAAAAAACACACTATGTGTTAAATTATCTTAAGGCTGTCCACACAAAGGATCTCAG
Source organism: Saimiri boliviensis (assembly GCF_048565385.1). Lineage (NCBI taxonomy): Eukaryota > Metazoa > Chordata > Mammalia > Primates > Cebidae > Saimiri > Saimiri boliviensis. Next base: position 73,938,052 of record NC_133457.1, read on the forward strand.
CGGAAACTCCCTGGTAGGGGGCAGAATTGGGGCATCATCCAGGAGTCCAAGGAGCATGACCTCACTGTTATCACTTACATATTTATGAGAATATACCTTTAGAAAATATTTACATATATTTTAAAAGATTAAATTGACATCTGAAATGTATCCCTGTTAATCAAATACGAGGGGAGTAAGGGAATTTTTTATTACGTCTGCTCCTCTGTGCGATGAACTTGCCTTTGTGACGGTCCCCATCTGACAACACCCTGGCCTGGCTGAGGTTGTCCCCCATCTTGCTCTGAAGCAGCAGCAGCCTGAACCTTGGAGACTATGGGGAGCGTGCCGGGCCTTTGGGCTAGAGTCTTGGGACAGTCCCAGAGCCTTGCGGGACTTCTATGCAGCAGCTGGACTAGTGGGATTGAGAAAGGAATGCTACAGGGTGGTTGCAGGATTATAGAAAATTCCAGGCAGTAGTTTTCCATGACTAGCAAAAGGAAACTGTTGAAATAGCTGCAGAAGCCAGGGGCTGATAATACCCTGGAAACCAGGATGTGGACCAAGCTGGCTAAAACTGCCTGGACCCAACGTGGCACACTAGATTTGACCTAAATTTCACCTAGGCCTTCATTATGTGCTCATTAATATACTAAACACACGCCCACCAGCACCATGGAGCTCCAGAAACACCCATATTTGATGTAAAAATGGGTGGCACATCGGTCTAAGAAATCTCCATCTTTTTCCAGGAATTTTCGTGAATATTCCACCCCTTGGTTAAAGAAACCCAGAAAGGTCGGAGCACCAAACCCCCTTGCACATGACTCTCTCCAGTACACACCCACACTCCCTCCTTCTTGAATGTGTTCTTTTTGCTTTGCAACAAATCTCAGTATTTTCAGTATTTTCAAACTTGTCCTTGAATTCCTTCTTATGCAGGTGTCATGAGCCTAGACACCACCCAGGGTCGGGGTCCCACGGCATGTGGGGATCTTCCCTAGCCCACTGGTATCAGAATTAGCCAAGAAGCGCTGCTTGTGACAACCCCTGCTTCAAAGCAATCACAGGCCTGTGGAGTCCCAGCAGGAGAAAAATGCTCTTCAATGACTGCAGTGAGGGAAGGTCACGCTGTGCCTTCTACTGGGCCAGCACCCCTCAGCAGAGGGTGCCGGAGTAGGCAGTGAACCAAGATGGCGGCCATCACTTTCTTCTCTGTCAGCTTTGGTGGCAGCTTCTGCTTCTTCCTCTTAGAAGCTAATTAAGAATTTTGACTCTTCTAGAAGCACCATGTTGTGAGAATGTCCAAGTGCGGGATGACCAACCCGTCTTGGGTTGCCAAAATTTCCCCGGTTTTAGTACCAAAAGGCCTACATCCCAGGAAAGCCTACAATCTTTGACAAACGAGGGTGACTGGATCACTCTACAAGCTTGGTCCATGAGCAGTCCCCGAGCAGAATGGGGTGGAAACCTGGCAAGCCTCCCATTGTTTAAGCCATCCCCGTGGAGGTAGGAGGTGCCAGACACATGAGTAAAGCAACTATCTAGAATATTCATGCCCCAGCAGAACACAGCCCAGACTGCAGAATACTGATAAATAATGAGTTGATTTTACTTTAAGCCACTGTGTGTGTGTGTGTGTGTGTGTGTGTTGGTGGTGGTGGTGGTGGCAGCAGTGGCACATCTAGAGTGGCTACTGACAAGACACCGGCTAGAGCAGGGAGGTGGCCCCAGGACTCAAGGACAAGCAGAAACCCCGTAGTTTCTGAGTTGCGAAAGGCAGGAGCCCCTAGGTTCAGCTGCAGCTGCCCAAGTCCAGCTGCAGACCTGGGCATGTCTGTGCTCTTGAGGCCTCGGAAGGCCTCCCTCCCTGCCCCAGGCTTTGAGATGCCTGTTCACACTGCCTGGCCTTTCCCCACTCCTGGCGCCTGCTCTGACCATCCAGCAAGGTTGGGACAGAGCCTGGAGCTGTCACAACCCTGCTGGGTGTGTGCATGCTCAGGCCAGCTGTAATACTCTGGAACCTATTGCTTTGGCCTCCTCCCATCTTTGGGCATCAAGGACCATTGGGAGGGAGGACAAGGGGTTGCTGAGGATGAGGGGCTGCTGAAGACAGCTCAGCACTGGCCCGCAGGAGCCCCTTGGCATGAAGAGCCTGGGCCTTGAAGGGTGGTGGGAGGCAGACAGCCTCCTGGGCAGAAGGGGGTGTGTCCGAGGTGAAGCCCCGCCTTCAGGCTGGGGAGGGCCTGAGGCCTCTGGCTGGCCTGCCCGTCCTGCAGACCAGAGAGCGGGAGCTTGTACTTGTTCCTGGGCCCACCCACGACTGCTCATGGACAAATAAGCACACATTTCCCTCCTCTGAAAACCATAAAATCCCAGCTGCACAAAGGAGCTCTCCTCTCTGCTGAGAGCTGGGAAGACTACCAGATGACCAGCTGCAGAGAGGAGCTGCCTTCTCCGCTGGGAGCTGCACACTCTGGACAAACTGCCTGCAGAGGAGCTAACCACCACGGGGTTTCTCTGAGCTGTTCTAACACTCAGTGAAGCTCCTGTTCATCTTGCTCCCCCTCCACTTGTCTGTGTACCTCATTCTTTCCAGATGCGGGACAAGAACTTGGGCAAAGGTGCCACCAGCTGTCGAGGTTTCCAGCCAGAAGAGCAACACCCCAGAGATCCCATAACACTCAGGTAGGGAAGGCTGGCGTCGGCAATATGGTAGAAACAATGCTCTGTGCCTAGAACCTTGTCATCCGCAGTCCCAAATACAATTTAGTATACAAATCTCACCAGGCAGGGAGTTCCCCCTTGTCTCAGCCACATACCTTTTGCATTTTAGGATCCTTTTGAAATGCACAGTTTTCATCTTCTGAAATTTTCTTGCAAATTGTTCGGGCAATTTTGACCTCAATATAGTACTCCAAGCTGTCTGTCACCTGTCAATGAGTAATGTGAAAATCATGTATCACTAAAGAATATATAATATCAACTGTCATCTCCAGCAAATAAATAGGTCATTGAGTACTCAGGGCTAGGAATGTCTTTCTGCCTTCTCCCTCTTCAACTGTTTTCTGTCCAGAAGTTTTTGGGTAATTTGGAAGGTTCCTTGCCTTGATATCTCGGTCTCTCTCTCATCATAGTATTTAATTTTAAAGTAATGGCAACTGTCTCCAAAATAAAGCAAGGAAACAATTCTCCCAAAAGTATTTTCCTGGGGAAGCTAATAGTTTGCTTATTCGAGCTTGGGAAACAGCAGTGCAAGGTTCTTTGGACTGAATGCACCATGGACTACACCATAATCAAGCCATGGTGACCCCATGACCCACACGTATACCTCCACATGGTCCCCCGGAGCCAGAAAATATTAGATAACAAGAAAACTGCAAAAGGAAAAGATTAGCTAGCTCCTGCAGTGCCTGATTAACCAACCTTGCAACATTCCACCATTGTTCTACCTCAGCTGATAAGTCAACCTTGTGACACTGGACCCTGTGATCTGATTAACCGACCTGGCAAAATTCTACCATTTTTCTTGCCTCAACTGATGAGTCAACCTTGTGACATTGGACACTGTGACACCACGACCCCCTTTCCATTACCTACCCCCAACCTATAAAACCAGGTCCTATTCCACCACCGTCTGCTAAATCTCTCTTTTTGGACTCAGCCCACTCACACCTGGATGAATAAATAGCCTTGTTGCTCACACAAAGCCTCTTTAGGTGGTCTCTTCATTCAGAGTGTGGTTAACAATCAGTGCTTACAGCATCTTCACACCTAATCAATAGATATTGAGGAAATAAAACTATGACCCAGAACTAGAACTTGCTCAGTGTGTATTTCTACTGATGCTCTCTAAAATATCCTATTCTTTGCCAATCTTAGTATCCACACCCTATTGAAATGCAGATTCCTCCAACATTTCTGCATCTGGGGGCATTCTACCAGCCAGAAAGCCCCTAGCAGCCCTTCCGTTCAAGGAGAGCCTCTTGGGGAAATGGAGCAGTTCAATGGCAAAGGGACGTTATTGAAAAATCAACAAGAAAACAAGGTTTACAAGACTTGAGGGGAGAGAACATTTTAAAGAACTGACAAAATCCTTACAATTATTTTTAGAAATTCTAGGGAAGTTTCCTAGGCATTGAACAAAAGGAATGTGTTATGCAGAATTCTAAGAGGCCCCCAGGAGTCCTGCTCCATGTTGTGGATGCCCTGTGAGACCCACAGGACTACGAACAGGATGGATTTGAATTCTGTGATTAGGCTATCCTCTAGGGCAGAGCTGAATTCAAACATGGGGAGATTGACTTGGCTGACCCGATCTACTCACATGAGCCCTTTAAATCTTAGGTTAGAGGTCAGAGAGAGACGTGCACACCCTTGGATTCAGCAATTTCACTTTTGGATGTATACCTAACTTCAAAGGCACACACATGTACAAACAGAGACACACCTCATTTTGTTGTGCTTGGAATTATCATGCTTCACAGATACCGTGTTCTTTACAAGTGGAAGGTTTATGGCCACTTCGAGTCAAGCACCATGTCCCAATATCAGTGCCATGTGTCCAACAAGCATGTGCACATCTCCTCTCTCTGTGTCACATTTTGGCAAGTCTCACAATGTTTCAAACTTTTTAATTTTCATTACATCTCTATGGTACTTCGCGATGAGTAGTCTTTGATGTTAATATGTATGTAATTGTTTTGAAGCACTATGAACCATGGCCATATAAGTCGGTGAACTTAAATCTATAAATGTGTGTGCTCCCCATCTCTCTCCTCTCCTTGGGCTTCCATATTCTCTGAGACACAGTAATACTGAAATAAGGCCAATAACAACCCTCCTGTTGCCTCGTTGTAAAGTGAAAAGTAGAGTTATCCATATCTCACTTTAAATGAAAAACTAGAAATGATTAAGCTTACTGAGGAAGGCATGTTGAAATCCAAGATAGGCTGAAAGCTAGAACTCTTGCACCAAACAGTTAACAAAGCTATGAATGCCAAGAAAGAGTTCTTGGAAAAAAATTAAACTTGCTACTCTAGTGAACCCATAAATTATAAGAAAGCAAAACAGCCTTATTGGTGATATAGAGAAAGTTTTAATGGTCTGGATAGAAGATCGAACTAGCCACAACATTCCCTTAAGCCAAGTCTAGTTGTCTGTCTAGTCCAGAGCAAGGCCCTAACTAGCCTTAATTCTATGAAGGCTGAGGGAGGAGAGGAAGCTGTAGAAGAAAAGTTGGAATTTAGCAGAGACTGGTTCATGAGGTTTAACAAAAGAAGGCATCCCCATAACGTGAAAGCACAAGGTGAAGCAGGAAGTGCTCATGTAGAAGCTGCAACAAGTTATCCCAAAAACGCAGCTAAAATCAGTGATGGAGGTGAGTACACAACAGGAGATTTTCAACGTAGATCGAACAGCCTTCTGTTGGAAGAAGATTCCATCTAGTATTTTCATAACTAGAGAGTAGTCAATGTCTGTCTTTAAAGCTTCAAACAACAGGTTAACTCTCTTGTTAGGGGCTAATGCAGCTAGTCATTTTAAGTTGGAGCCAATGTTCATTCACTATTCTGAAAATCCTAAGGTACTTAAGAATTACGCTAAATGTACTCTACGTATGAGAAAACAACAAATCCTGGATGCAAGTATTTCTGTTTACAGCATGATTTACTGAATATATTAAGCCTACTACTGAGACATAATGCTACAAAAAAAAAAAAAAAAAAAAAAAGCATATGCACAATTCCCTTCAAAGTATTGCTGCTCATTGACAATGCACCTGGTCACCCAAGCGCTCCAGTGGAAATATACAAGGATTTATATTGTGTCCATGTCTGCTAATACAGCATCCTTCTGTAGGAGTAATTTCAACTTTCAAGTGTTGTTATTTAGGGAAAACATTTTGTAAGGCTGTAACTTCCATAAAGAGTGATTCCTCTGATAGATCTGGGCAAAATAAATTGAAAACCTTCTGGAAAGGATTCACTATTCTAGATGCCATTCTGAATATTTGTGATTCATAGGAGGAGATCAAAGTATCAACATTAAAAGAAATTTGGAAGAATTTGATCCAACCATTATGAATGACTTTGAGGGACTCAAGACTTCAGTGGAGGAAGTAATTGTAGATGTGGTAGAAACAGCAAGACAACCAGAATTAGAAGCGGAGCCTGAAAATGTGACTGATTGCTGCCATCTCATAATAAAACTTGAATAGATAAGGAGCTGTTTCTTAGAGATGAGCAAAGAAAATGGCTTGTTGAGATGGAATTGATTTCTGGTGAAAACGTTGTGAATATTGTTGAAATGACAACAAAGGATTTAGACTATTATACAAACTGAGTTGATAAAGCAGCTGTAAGGTTTGAGAGGGTTGACTACAGTTTTTTAAAAAGTTCTACTGTGGGTAAAATGCCATAAAACACCATCATGTTACATATAGTGAACCCCAATTTTCTCTTCCAAGAATTGGTATGTCAGTATGTTCAGCTCTCTTATCCTTTAATTCTCAATTTTAAAGTTTAACTTCCCTCTAGTTCCAGTAAACAACCTTCTCCACCAGTTCTAACCAGTAGTTCACATCTGTTCCCCTGGCCCCCGGCTCCGGCTCCATCCTGACTTATCCTGGTCACCTGCTTCAGTTACCTGCTCCAGTCACCTTTAACCTAGGCCACCCCTGGCTACCTGCTCTGACCTGCCCACAACTGTCCTCCCCACCAAACCACCCACCCTGTCACTCCAGCTCAGACCCCTACTCTCTTTAAAATAGCCAATCAAGATTAGTCTAGCTTATGTGCTCTAACCCTAGCCAATAGGGGAACAACACAGCAGTAGGGATGACCCCCGACAGCCATAAGTACCTCTTCCCCTCCTTGTCCAGGCGTCCACTTGCCATTTGTCCATCGGCAAGCTGCACCCTTCTATGGAAGTAAATTGTCTTGCTGAGGAAATTTATACTGTAGTGCTGCTGCTTTTGCAGCATCGAAAATTCTGCTTACAACAATCCCGTGCTACAGGAATTAAGTCAATCAAGGTGGCAAACCTCACTGTTCCCTTATTTTAAGAAACTGCCATCATCTCCTCAACCTTCAGCAGCCACGACCCTGCTCAGTCAGCAGCCACTAACATCGAGGCAAGATTCTGCACCAGCAAAAGATTACAATTGGCATAAGGTTTAGATATCATTCACATTTTTAACAATAAGGTATTTTTAACTAAAGTATATATTTTTGGATTTAGTGCTATTGCACACTTAATAGACTCCAGTATAGTATAAACATAACTTTAATGACACTGGGAGTCCAAACTATGTGTGTGGCTCACTTTAGTGTGACATTCACTGTATTGCAGCCTTCTGGAACTGAAAGCACAGTATCCACAAGGTATGATTGTGTGTGCACACTGTCACTACTTGTTCAGTCAAAGCCAGAAACAACCCAAATACGAACCAACAACAGCAAGATAAATACATGGTGGTGTGCTTATACAATGAAATACTCTGCAGCAATAAGAACAAACATCCTTTTTTCTTCTTTCAGATTCCACACATAAATGAGATCATGCAGTATTTTTCTTTCTGTGTCTGGTCATTTCACTTCATATAAAAAGTGAGGTGGGTCAAGAAAGAAATGGGGAGATACAGGTCAAAGGATAAAAAGTCACAGATATATAGGACAAACAAGTCTAGGGTTCCTATGTACAATGTGAGGACAAAGTCGAGATTATTGTACCGTATTTGGGATTTTTAGTAAAAGAGCAGATTTTGGAGATCTTGATCCCTGTAAAAAGGTAACAATGTGTAATGATGGATATGTTAATTCACTCGGCTACAGTAACCATTTCACTATCTACAGGTATATAAAAATATCATGTTGTATACTTTAAATACATAAATTATTTTAAAAAACATTTGATCCTGTAAAAACAAAAGGAACATGCTGCTACATGCCACAATGTGTATGAAATGCACAAACATAGTATTGAAAGACACAGCCAAACCAAAAGAACACAGAATGAGGGATCTCACTTCTATGAGGTTCAAGGAGCAGGTAAGCCGTGGTGTCAAGGGCTATACACTTGAGAAGTGTTCACGGTAAAGGTTTCTTCTGGGTCAGGGCAGAGAAAAGTAGTATGCATCATTCAGGGGAGCCTGAGATGTTCTCTCCAGACTATATGGGGATTCATTTCATGAACGTTCATTTTAAAGTGATTCATTCTGCTTGACATCTATGTGTTATGAACTTTTCTGGTTTTGTCTTGGTTTTGCAATAAAAAGGTTTTTCTCATGAGATATGATGGTTAAAAGAAAAAAAAAACAATAAAAAGGTTTTAAGGAATAAATTGTGCATTCTTATTTTTAAAAGGTTTTTAAAAGAATAATGTAAAAGATTTTTCCTACACAATAGCAACTCTACAATACTGACCCAGGAAAGAATAAATTAATCAAGGAAAGAGAATCAAGAATCCTGCAACAGACCCAATTATATTTGGATACATAGTCTGTGGTATGCTGGCTTTTCAAAACACAGAGGCCTTTTACTGACAAGGTTAGGTTTAAGTTAGATCCAGTACCCACACCATAAATAAAAATAATTCCAAGATAGATTACTGAGCTAAAATTATAAATGTCTTAGAAAAATTGTAACTGTTATACTCAAGAATGGAAAAGAATTTCTTAAGCAAGATATAAACTCCAAACAACATATGGGAAGAAAAAATAAATGTTATTACTTCAATTTTTTTTTTTTTAAAATCTTAGGCTGGGCACGGTGGCTCATGCCTGTAATCCCAGCACTTTGGGAGGCCGAGGCGGGCAGATCACGAGGTCAAGAGATTGAGGCCATCCTGGCCAACACGGTGAAACCCTGTCTCTACTAAAAATACAAAAAAATTAGCCGGGCATGGTGGCACACACCTGTGGTCCCAGCTACTCCGGAGGCTGAGGCGGAAGAATGGCTTGAACCCAGGAGGCGGAGGTTGCAGTGAGCCAAGACTGTGCCACTGCACTCCAGCCTGGTGACAGAGCAAGACTCCATCTCAAAAAAAAAAATCTTAAAGACACTGTAAGCAAAATTAAACTACAAGCAACCCACAGGCAAGTACAAAATATTGGCAGTACATATGAGAACCACGATTTAACATGAATAGTACATAAAGAACATCTACAATTCTGTAAGAGCAAGACAAGCAATGCAAAAGAATAAGGGAAACAATTCTTAGAAGTAAACATATATTGCAGGTAAATTCAATGAAAGACAATTCCTCACTCTATATGGGAATTTAAAAGTGTTATTTTTGTATCTGTCAGATTGGCAAACATCTGAAAGACAAAATGAGACCACAGCTGATGAAGATGAGAGGCAGGAGGTACTCAGACCTGCAGCCTTGCCAAAAATTGAAGGTGATTTAGCCCTTTTAAGGGGCAATTTGCCAGTATTTTGCAAATGTTCTCCTCAATCAATGAATTCAAATTCAGGATACCTATCCATATTAGTCAGGGTTCTCCAGAGGGACAGAACTAATAGACTAGATTTGTATATAAAAGGAGTTTATTAGGGAAAACTGGCTGACACAATTACAGTGCAAAGTCCCACCACAGGCCGTCTGCAAGCTGGGAAAGAGAGGAGCCAGTGGTGGCTCATTCCACGTTCAAAAGTCTCAAAACCCAGGAAGCCGGCAGTGCAGCCAAAGGCCCAGGAGGTCCCAGGAAGCCACTGGTGCAAGTCTCAGAGTCCAAAGGCTGAAGAACGTGGACTCTGATGTCCAAGGACAGGCGAAGCGAGCATGCAGCACAGGAAGGAAAAAGTCAGAAGCCTCAGCAAGCAAAGCCACCCTCCTCTCCCACCTGGCCTACTTTGTCCTAGCTACACTAGCAGCCGACTGAATGGTGCCCACCCACACTGAGGGTGGGTCTTCCTCTCCCAGTCCACCGACTCAAACATCCATCTTCTCTGGCAGCACCCTCACAGACACACCCCGAAAAAATACTTAACCAACCATTCAGCGTCTTCAATCCAGTCAAGTTGACATCCGATTTTAACCTCACAGTATTGAGGAGGAAAATAAAATTAAAGACAGACTTGAAATAGAATAAGTAATAGTTAACAGTAGGACTAGGTCATTAGGAAAAATCGTAGTAAGCAAAAGTAAATAACCCCTCCCAGCTTAGCCCAAATAACTCCAGCTGCAAACTTATCTCACAGCCCACATTCCGGCTAGTCATAAAACCTGTATGTAGAGAACACAGAGGCGGAGCAGACCTGGTACCACCCTCTACATAGATAAGAGCAGCAGAGCATATCTTTGGGTCTGCAGCCTGCACATAGTTACGCAATTCCTGTTCTTCTGATCTCCTGGGGTGTCCTCCTCAACCTCTCGACCCCCGACCTCAGCTGCGAGATTATAGAGTCAAATGACCACAAAGTCCAAAACTGTAAAACTGGATTAACTGTTTTTGTCCAAAACCTGTTTCCTGCCTTGTTTTTTCACATCAAATTGGATGAAAGCAATGTGTTCTCTTTGTTCAGGGCTGGCGGCCATTCAGGCAGGAAGGCCACCGTTAGCTGGAGCACCAATAAAGAAATTCTCTTGGCCACACAAGGGGGTGGAGGGAATTGGGGAGGGATAACATTAGGAAAAATACCTAATGTAGGTAACGGGGCGGGGGGATGGATGCAGCAAACCACCATGGCGTGTGTATACCTACGTAACGATCCTGCACAATCCCAGAACTTAAAGTATAATAATAAAAAAAGAAAGAAAGAAAGAAACTTTCTTGTGTCTCTTGATCTCTCTGCTCTTCTTGGCTTGAATTCCCACGACAGTATATAGTGACACATACAAAGGAATATTCGTTGTTGCACTTTTCCTATCAACAAACCTCATGGTCCATTAGGAGGTGGGCAAAAAAAAAAAAAAAAAAAGAAAAATTACAGCACATCATCTCATGAAATACAACTAGGAGGTGGGTCTAAGTGTACTTATACAGCTTTTTCAAGACATATTTTAAGTGGTAAAAAAAAACGTACAGAATTGCATATAAAGCATAATTGTATGACTATAAAATATGCTTTTAATTATTTCAGATGCATATGTGAATAGGTAGAAAATATCTGGAAGGACAGAGCACACCGCTCTTAGTGGTGACCTCAGGAATGACAAGCCAGACTGGAAATGCAAGAAATTGAGGGCCTGCTTTCCTTTTGTTAACAACTTTCAGTTGTACTCTTAGAACTTTCTGGTGACTGTCTTGTTTTTTTATTTCTTTTCTTTTTTTTTTTTTTGAGACGGAGTTTCGCTCTTGTTACCCAGGCTGGAGTGCAATGGCGCGATCTCGGCTCACCGCAACCTCCGCCTCCTGGGTTCAGGCAATTCTCCTGCCTCAGCCTCCCGAGTAGCTGGGATTACAGGCACGAGCCACCATGCCCAGCTAATTTTTTGTATTTTTGGTAGAGACGGGGTTTCACCATGTTGACCAGGATGGTCTCGATCTCTTGACCTCGTGATCCACCCACCTCGGCCTCCCAAACTGCTGGGATTACAGGCGTGAGCCACTGCGCCTGGCCCCTGGTGACTGTCTATCAAGTTTCTTAACCTCAGAGATACTGAGATTTTGGGGCTGGATCGCTCTTTGTTGGGGGGCTCCCCTGTGCATTGCAGGATGGCTGGTCATATCCTGAGCCTCCACTCACTGGATGTCAGGAGCAGCGCACTCTGGTCAGGTCATGACAACAAAAAAATGTCACCAGGCATTGCCAAAACTCCCCTAAGGAGCCAAAGCCAGTCACAGTTGCAAACCACTGCCATACGTCTAAGTCATACGTCTAAGTTGAAATGACCATTAAAAACTAACAGCTCTAATTCATACTCATCAGCTGCGAAGCAGCCGCTAATCCTATCCTGACCCCCACTTGCTCAGGAAATAGGAGTCAGGTGGGGTTCTGGCTGCGGAGGAGCCCCTCAGTCTTTACACAGACAGGCGCTTCTGACTCCTGGCCATCTGAAAGTCCCTTCCCTCCCCTCCCCCGAGGCTGCACTTTTTTCTCAACGCCTTCGCTCCGTAAGGCATCATTCAGAGACAGGTGCTGATGAAGAAGAGCACAGCAGCCTGAGTTTATTTTATTTTTATTTATTTTCTTTTATCTTTTTGATAAAAAAGGCTGGAGCTCAGTGGCACAACTTCAGCTCACTGCAACCTCGAACTCCTGGACTCAAGCAATCCTCCAATCTCAGCCTCCGGAGCATCTGGGACTACAGGCAGGTGCCACTACACCCAGCTAATTTTCTTTTACTTTTACTTCTTCTTCTTTTTTTTTTTTTTTTTTCTAATTTAGAGACGAAGTCTTGCCATGCTGTCCAAGCTTATCCCAGGCTCAGGCAATCCTCCCGCCTCAGCCTCTCAAAGTCTCAGATTACAGGTGTGAGCCACCACGCCTGGCTCAGACTGGCTTTAAATCTTGGCTCTTCTACTTACTAGCTGTGTGGCTCTGGGCAAGTTACTAAACCTTTCTGTGACTGTTTCCTCCTCTGCAAAGTATAAGAAAATAGTACTAATGTAGTGAGCTGTGAGACCTGAGAGCACGTGGGGAAAGCAGCCAGCCCTGGTGCCCAGTAAACCAGAATTCTCTCACTGCCATGTGACTCCAGGCTGCTAGGGATGGGATAGTGCTTGGTCCCAGCACTCAGGGTAGCTTGATTGTGGTAATCATTCCACAATGTATAGAGCAAAACATCATGTTATATACCTTACAAACAAATAGAAACATTTAATATGTCAAGAGAAAAATAAATAAAATTGTTTCAAATAGCCAAAAGAAAAGAAAAGAATCAGCAGCATCTATAAACTTTTCCGTAAAGGGCCTGGTAGTAAAGACTTCAGGCTTTGCAGGCCAAGCTGTCTCTGTAACTACTGTTTAAAAGCCTGCAGCAGGCCAATCTGAGACAGATCTTTGTATTGTTAACTTAAATCTCCCAATAAAACATGGCTATTTTCTTTTCATAAAGTCTATGTGTATATTATTAAGTTAAGTTGAACTGTCACCAAGAATTTTCTTTTTCTTTTATGTTGTGTTGTTTGGGGGATGGTACATTTAAAAAAATCTCTCTGTGTGCTCTTTTCCAGCAGTATGTAGCTGTAAGGTCAAGGAATTTTAAATACTTGTATTGCAGTCTCTTATTGAATTTGTTTCTGCCTGATTCTTTTGAATTACTACCTGTATTCGACAGCTCACAGCGAACTGAAAAATAACACATTCATTCACAGAAAAAAAAAAAAGTACAAAATGGTACATAATTTTTTAGATATCTGGGTATTTGGTTTACTGTATTATTAAACATCTGCCTATAAACCAAAAACACTGTTTTATTGATGTAAGTAGGGAAGCGTAGATATGGAGAAACCCGAGAAAGTGGAATCGTTCTGGAGGGTGGGAACTTACGAGAACTGGTGCTAAACATGCCTGAGGGCTGCAGGCAGCCTGCGTTCTTAGATTTTAATCGGCCCATTGGTGGCACATCCCTGGTCACAGGTGTCCTCTACTCAAGCAACACAAGCAGCATCACCAGACCCACAGAAAGAACCGGAGGGAACCAAGGTCCCCACAGAGCACGGCAAGGTGCAGAAGAGGCCGAATGTCCCAGCAGTATCAGGGATGCAGCCTCCCCGTGAACCTTCTCTCCTGGTCAGACAGAAAACAAGAAAGTAGGGCAGGGCTTCTGGCAGCCTGGACACGTGGACAGGAAATGTCAAAGGGAAGGTAGCAGAGAGATGAGCTCGAGGAGGAGCATGGCACTGCACGTCAGCGCCTTCATGACCGAGCTCGGTGTCGCCTTCCACCTGTGCCACCCCCTCACTCCCCAGACGCCAGCAGACGGGTCTCATTCCCGGACCTTCACACGGTTCCACCACGTCCTGTCTCAGGCACCCGTTGAGCCACAGGACAATCACCTCTCGGAGGAAATTCAACGCAGGTACAAGGCTCTCGTCTATTATACAGGCCAGATTAACATCTCATCAATTGTCCCAATAACATCCTTTATAAATCCAATGAGAAATAAAAATAAAACCCTAAACCTCAATGGACTGAACAGACCCTTTCTAGGTCAAGGGGACCCCAGAGAAACCTTAAAAACTGAGTTTCCGGCCATGATGGGATGGGAGATCAGACATACCTCAGTGTGTCCCCTCCTCATTAGCCTTTAATTTGAATTATTTCCTAAGGAGTAAGCAGAAATCAGCACTGGAAAACAAGAAATGAACAACTCATTTTTTTATGGCCATTGGTCAATCATCTGAGGCCAAGACCAGACTCCCCCTTCCGTCTTTGCATTTCGATGTGACAGCTCAGCAGCTTCACAAGGCATCCCTGCCTGAAAAGCGGCCACCATCTCTGGACTGGTTTTGGCTGACATGCGGAGGGTGCACAGTGAGGGTTTTTGTGACTGCTTCAGCTTTTGCCATCACAGGGCTGAAAATCCACCTTGGGAATCATGCAAATACCATCATTTTTTTGAATATGCAACCCATGAAGAGGCATGAAGCTCAATTATACATGTATACAGTTCATTCATGAATATTCATGACTGCTCCTATGGTTTATTACATATGTATACTTAGCCAACCCATTCAGCACGGATTCCTGCCTTATGCTTCTCCTCTCAAAGTAACTCTTTCCAGCTTCTATCAGAGGCTACAACTCCCAGCCTGTCAGCATGGCCACCCTGCAGGCCTTCTTCTAAAGGCCTAATTTTCTAGCTGGGCCTTTAGAGAAACAAAGCTCTCCTTTGCAAATTCATAAGCCAGACTGAATGTCTAGTTGACCCCTGAGAACATACGGGACCATCTACTGCCTTCAGCTGTCCTGCTTCTCAAGTCTCCTCTGTCGGGGAACGATTTTCTAGTATTTTCCCCCTGTTTCTCATGATATTGATATTGTCAGTGGTCTTATAGAATGCCCTGAATTATGGATTTGTCTGATTTTTCCTCTGATTACATTCAAAGCATGCATTCCGGGCAAGAATACCATATACAGGTGCTGGCATCCGCTCTGCACACAGGGTGTCAGGAAGGGCATGATGCCAACTTGTCTCGGTGTTGGTGGTAAGCATATGGTGAGAAAGGTGCTGATCAAATTTCCTGATTAATCCCTGCAATGGTTCACACCAAACACTCTCCCCCAGTGGCTGTAGGATTCATTGATGATCTTTTCCTGAAATAGTTGTGACTGGGGTGGGGCTAAGAAGATTCAACTAGAAGCTGGCATACTTCTTTAATTAGGCCATTTCTTTCACATTTATGAGTGGACGTTTTCCCGTAAAGAGGAGCCTCCCTCTGTCAAGCCTCCTTTCCCAGCATCGGCTGGACTCCAGGTTCCTCAGCTCATTGGCTGTGTCCTAACCCATCCTTGCCATGACCCACATTGATGAGGCACAGATGGTCTAAACTTGCTCCCTTCAACCTGCCTTCTGGGCTCTTACCTCTACTTTTTGATGTGACTATACCACTTTTAAGTGATTTTAATGGATATTTTATGTATCACCCCCATCTCAGAATAACAAACAATGAAATAGAATTTGTTATTGTGGCTAAAGGCATCTCCAGTTGTGTCTGCCATTCCCAGTTTCAATAGCCATCCACAGATAATGGGCTCTGCTCTGACTGATGTAAACCGAAAATAAAATTCTAAGACCTCTCAGATGACCGAATGGACCCCCTCTCACTCAGCTGCATTCCAAAGTAAAACTGAAAGATTAGTTTAGGCCATGATGGAAAGAGGGGGTCAGGCATGCCTCATTATACCCTCCTCCCTTTGGAATTCAGAAACAACCCACCAGCTTTAACATTAAAACAGAGGACTTGGGCCAGGCATGGTGGCTCACACCTGTAATCCAAGCACTTTGGAGGCCAAGGCGGGCAGATCACCTGAGGTCGAGAGTTCAAGACCAGCTTGATCAACATGGTGAAACCCGGTCTTTAAAAAGAAAAAAAAAAAAAAAAAAAAAAAAAACAGAGGTCTTAGGACTGACAAAACAAACTCTTTGTAGCAATAAGATACCAAATTCTGATTTGACTGTAGTATAGTATCCGTGACAGATAGCAGGTCTTGAAAGAAGCATTTTACCCCAAAATATATTCCTTTGATGAATTTTGAAATGGCCCTGCAAAGCCAGCTCTTGCGGGGGTTAATTTGCATTCTGTAGAGAATCCCCTTCCTGTCCCAGGTCTTTCTCTGATCCAGAAGAGAATTAACTAAAAGTCTGGCACCTTTTAAGGTCTGATAAGAGACATCTACCATCTATTCTCTCAGAAGCCTGCTATCTGGAGGCTTCATCTGCATGATTAACCTTGGTCTCCACAACCCCTGATCTTAACCCAGACATTCCTTTCTACTGATTCCAGGTCTTACGGTAACAATTTAACTCTTTCAACCAGTTGACCACCAGAAAATCTTTAATCCACCTATGACCTGGAAGCCCCCACTTCGAGTTGTCCTGCCTTTCTGAACCAAACCAATATACACCTATGTATATTGATTGATGTATGCCCGTAACTGCTATCCCCTTAAAACGGATGGTATTAAGCATAAACCACCTTGGCACATGTCCTCAGGACCTTCTGGGAGTGTATCACAGGACTCAGTCATGCACATTTGGCTCAGAATAAACTCCTTTAAATATCTTACAGAATTTGGTTCTGTTTGTTGACACTGAGGGTGGGGAGTGAAAGGGCAAGGAGCAAGCACCCCCACCCACCTGCTCCTGGCTCTTTAGAATCGTCAGCGCCCTAAAGCGGAACTTGTCCCTGCTGGCCTTGTTGTACTCCTTCATGGCGAACCAGAGTGCCTGCTGCACATAGACGTAGTTCGGAGGGATATCTTGGAATGTCCTCACCACCTTCACTGAGCCCCAGGCGTGGACTCCTCTGGACACAAGGGCCACAGTGGCTACCAGCAGCAGCAGGGCCTCGCAGAACCTGGCCATGGCGCCTCAGCCAAGGATCACAGGCCAGGCACCATCTACCCTTTCAGATGCAGAGATACCGACACCCCAGCTCCTCTTGGCACTGCCGATTAAAAGGAATGAACTTCGGTTAACACAGCGGTGATACTGTAATAGGATTAGAAATATACATTTGGTCTTCACCCCAGGTTTCTAGCAGGAAGCATCTAAAACCCTTGCTATCTCCTGAGCGGTTGAGATGTGATAGTAGCATCTCAGGGGTTGAGAAGGGTGATTTCTAATATGCGCTTTTCAACCCCACTGAGTGTATGCTAAGGAGGTGACTCCTCCTGGGTCTTCTCAGCCCCACCCTCCACATCCAGGGAAGAAAGAGGGGCCGAAGATTGAGTTAATCACCAGCAACTGGTGAATTAATCAACCATGCCTATGAAATGGAGCTTCCACGAAAGCCTCAGAAGGATAGGGTTGAGAGAGTTCCTTAGGCGCTTCATGTGGCTTATGTAATCATTGCTATCCCCTGTGGGGGCTGTTTAGTGAGTAACCCCTTTATGCAGGAGGAAAATGGCACATATCAAGAGATCAAGAGAGCACCTAAGCCTACTTGATGGAAGCATCCACTCTTTCACTCGGGGCCTGCCCTTCCCCCCACCTTGTAACCTGCCTCTCGGTCTAAGAGATGCACACATGTAGGCAACAGCTTGGAATGTACACTTGCTTTTGAGGATATCCAGTTCTACTACAGAATATAAATGAGCATGCAGTTTTTAAGACAGGCAAACCAGTTAAGGTGCGTTAAGTATAGAGAGTGAGCAAATACAGATGTCCACAAAAGTGGTAAGCTGTGTTAATGAAAGGTGTGTGGAAGTAGTGTATATCTAAGTTGAACACAGAATGTGATGGCAAAACTAAGAGGCACCTGATCCATCAGCACTAAATATAAGCGAGATACACACAGCCAGAAGATTCATGAGATCTTAATCTGGCCACCCTCTGTTGACGTCATTCTGGCACCCTACATGCTCTTGCCTAGAAATGCAAATCAAGTCCTCAGCTGTGCAGGAGGCTCAGCAGCTGGGCGGGGCAGCCCTGCCTGCATCTGTTTATAAACCAGTGTGTGTGACTGACAAGCACCTTCAATTCCAGGACTCTTGCCCAAACATCCACCATGGTCCTCCAACCCTACCATTAGCCGGGAGCTGATGTGGCTGAGAGAGACAGGAGTTGTGAACACGGAGGACCCAGGGCCAGGTGGGGGTCTCCTCACCATCACCCCACTTCCCTGTGCTTTAAGCGCATTGACCTGTCCACCCTCTTCGCACTTCTTATTTTACACTGATCTGACACTGGTGGGCTTCCAGAAGCTCACTCTGACAAGTAAGCCTTTCTGCTCCATGGTCTCTGGATCACCCTCCAGGGTGGGCTTGGAGGCCACTCTGGCACCCACACCACAGCTACACCACGGGCCCACCTCAGATCCAAGTTCTTCGCCGAGTTCCTAACTGCAGGTCCTTGAGCCAACCGTCCCGACTGTCCCCTTCTTCCCGAGGACTTGGGCTAACTGCTGGCTGCCCCTTGGCTGTTCTCTGCCCCCAGCACGCTCACTTCATGCCCCTGTGCCTGGTCAGAGTGTCTGCTGGGGTCTGCACTCCAGGGGCTTCTGCTCTCTGGCTCCACTCCCCAGCCAGGTGGTCACACCCAAGGCCCCTTTGTGAGGTCAGCCCAGCCCCTCTGATGCTGCTCAAGTGAAGGGCGCCTCTGACCACTGGCAAAACCAAGTCCCTCACCCTTGTCCCACACCTGCTGACTTTCTAAACTTCTGTACTCTGGACTGTGCTAGGTACACGTGACAGCACCTCGATGGCCATGATGGCCATGTCTTTCAGAGCCCCATTATGCAATGCCACGGTCCAAGAAGCAGAAGGAGCCACCGAAGAGCCAGGCTCAAGGACTTTGGGACTAACAGGTCTTCAGGAAGGCACCTGGCCAGGAGCTAAGGGGCCACCAGCTGACAAGAGCTGCCACCAGACACGCCAGGTAGAAGGTGTCAGATGTCAATGGCCATGCCAGCCTCAGCTACCTCTGTGGAGTGAGCGGTGTAGCCCAGAAGAGCCAGCACAGATGCCTCCCACCTATCAGCCCTGTCGTCCCCCATCTTGTCACATGTCCCAGGTGAGCATTCCTGATTCTGCTTACTTGGGACACAGTTCTCTCCCCTGTTTGTGATCTCAGGACCTGCCACCTATCTTCAAGCCAGGTTCCATGGAGGAGCAGAACTCCATCCTACCCTGCATTTAGGGCCTGCCTCGGTGACAGTAGGGAAGCTCCCAAGAACTCAAAAGTCTGGAAATTAATATTTCTCTTTGCAAGATAAAATACAGACCAGCCCAAAGCACATCAGACCTGAGATCCAGTTCCAAACAGAAAGTCAGGCCTGAGAATCCCTGGGTTAAATGTTCAAGTGTTTGAAACTGAATTGGATGCTCAACTGGGGAGCCCTTTCTAAGCAGGTACAACACACAGAGGTCAACGGAAAAGAATAATAAATCTGGCTACACATTTTGTATAGGGTGCACACGCGCATAAACACACATACCCTGACACACACACACCACAAAGACCCAAAAGGAAAGGGAACACCGAATAAGTCATTTAGAGCCTATTTGATAAAGGGCTAAATTCTCTTTTATGGAAACAGCACTTTAAAAGACAGAAGAAAAAGACAGTTTCCTCAATTGTCTTGGCTCAAAGTGAACCAAGAATTCAAGCAGACAATCTACCCACAAGAAATTCATTTCCCTTCTTGGCCACACATCAATTGCCTGAAAACAGTTGGCCCGTGGTGACACCTGACTCCAACTGCCCCGCCGATCCACCTATTACCTGATGTCTTGTGCCCAAAGCAGAACACAAGTGTCCACGGAGGTTTCACTCTGAGAGCCGAGAGACACCTGCGTCCTCCACCCCACGTTCCACAGGGGAAGGGGCCTGGTTAAAGGAAAAGGAGGGAGGTGGTGTTTGTTGAGTGCTGTGATTGGTGTGGACCCACAAGCCTGCAGGGGAACCAGAACTCTCCTGGGCTCCTTCAGGGCTGGGGGTGGGGCCCCTTAGAGGTTCCAGGGCCTTTGCGTGGGCCCCAAGGCGTAGGGACAGGAGGCAGCCCTTCTCGCCTCTTGGCATAGCTCCTCCTTCCTGTCAATGTTCACATCACCAAACACGCTCTAAGGTGGGGTCATCAGGACCACAGGCGCTGGGTGCTCCAGGAACTACTGCCTCATAGAAAGCATTTTACTTTGCTCATGAATCACGATAACCAGGATTTTAGGAAGGGCCCAGATAGGAAAGTCCTAGGAGGTGCAGGCCAGGAGCAGCTGGGACCACCATCATCCACAGCAGGAATGGGCTCCCTGATAATGAGGAAGGGGTTTTTTATTTTTTGTTTTTTGTTTTTTTTTTTTGAGACCGAGTTTCGCTCTTGTTATCCAGGCTGGAGGGCAATGGCGCGATCTCGGCTCACCGCAACCTCCGCCTCCTGGATTCAGGCAATTCTCCTGCCTCAGCCTCCTGAGTAGCTGGGATTACAGGATTACAGGCACGTGCCACCATGCCCAGCTAATTTTTTTGTATTTTTAGTAGAGATGGGGTTTCACCATGTTGACCAGGATGGTCTCGATGTCTTGACCTCGTGATCCACCCGCCTTGGCCTCCCAAAGTGCTGGGATTACAAGCTTGAGCCATCGCGCCCGGCCGAGGAAGGGGTTTTATAACGGATTTATCCACAGGTGATTCACACACTGTAGGACTCACCTGTTTAAGCATACAAGTCAATGACTTTAGTATATTCACAGAATTTCAGAGCCAAACCACAATCAACTTTACAACATTTTTGTTACCTTAAAAAGAAACCTCAAATGTTTTAGCCTTTCTATGTCAATTTCCCCAACCCCTTTCAGGGCTAGGCAGCCACTAATGTGTGTTCTCCACAGATGTCCCTCTTCTGCGCATTGCATGTAAATTGAATCGCAGTGTGTTATTCTGTCTGGTTCCTCTCACTGAGCATGTTTCCAAGTTTCCTCCAGGCTGTAGCCTATATCGCTACTTGTTATTTCATTATGTTATTGTATAATTTTATTACAGATAATAACCTGCTGTCCAGATAGACCATATTTTATTTATCCACTCAATTAA
This sequence comes from Saimiri boliviensis, assembly GCF_048565385.1. Lineage (NCBI taxonomy): Eukaryota > Metazoa > Chordata > Mammalia > Primates > Cebidae > Saimiri > Saimiri boliviensis. The sequence goes on from NC_133457.1 coordinate 73,959,172, forward strand.
TGAGAAGTAGGGTTATTTTGGCTATTGCTCTGGCTTCTGGGTTGTTTTTAATAAATACTGTTATGATCATTCATGTTCAGACTTTCATGTGGACATATGTTTTTCTGTCTCTTGAGTATATACCTAAAAGTAGAATTATTGGGTCATATAATAACAGTATGTTATTTTTGAGAAACTGCCAGATGGTTTTCCAAAGTAGTTGCATCATTTTGCATTCCCATCAGCAGGGTATGAGGGCTCCAATTTGTCTACACCCTCGCCAACATTTGATATACCTGCCTTTTATATTATAGCCATGCTAGTGGGTATGGGCTGAGACAAGTGGTAAGAATGTGACAAATGTGACACAGGGAATTTTAATTTTCATATCAAAGAGCTCTTATGAGAAAATTGTTTAAAAAGACAAAAATCCAGCCAGGCACGGTGGCTCAAGCCTGTAATCCCAGCACTTTGGGAGGCCGAGGCGGGTGGATCACGAGATCAAGGGATTGAGACCAACGTGGTCAACGTGGGGAAACCCCGTTTCTACTAAAAATACAAAAAATGAGCTGGGCATGGTGGCACATGCCTGTAATCCCAGCTACTCGGGAGGCTGAGGCAGGAGAATTGCCTGAACCTGGGAGGCGGAGGTTGCGGTGAGCCGAGATCATGCCATTGCACTCCAGCCTGGGTAACAAGAGCGAAACTCTGTATCAAAAAAAAAAAAAAAAAAAAAAAAAAGACAATAGAAAATGTGGAGGAAAGTCATGAACACAAATCACAAGAAAATAAATATAAATGTCTCTGCTACACATGTGCGAATATGGTTATGCTTTCCACAATAAAAATTTAACCCAACAAGGAAATGTCACTGTTCTCTTACGCATTGGAAAAAAGTTAAACACAATAACAATGCTGGATAGATATGTGGCCTTCCTGCCATGTTGGCAGAGTGGGCATTCAATAGTCCTTGCTGGTTGCAATTTAGCAATCTGTTAAACATTTAAAGATTACATATTCGTCAACACAATGTTCTGGATCTAGGATTTTTATCCCACAGAAATATTTGCTTACGTGCACAAAGTTGGCTGAAAAATTACTCACTACAACATAGTTTCTAAGAGTAAAAAAGAAAAAGAAAATGAGAGAAGCAGCCCAAATATATATCAATAATAGACTTATTTATTTATTTTTATAGCAATGGGGTCTCGCTATGTTGCCCAGGCTGGTCTCAAACACCTGGGCTCGCGCTATATCCTCCAGCCTCAGCGTCCCAATGTGCTGGGATTACAGGCATGAGCCACCACACTCAGCCCAATAGTAAATTTTAAATAAAATGTTTAGTATTTGTGAAGTGAGATTTAAAACAACCACCAGAATGTGTGTGTACACTGAAAGGAAAGAGATCAGACATATATGAAGTGTTATAAGGGAACTGTGAAACGCTAAACAGAGAAGTATCTGGGTTTGTTAAGAATGCAGTGATTTCTTAAGATCCACGAAAGGACATCTGGGTATTTCCAGCCATTTGCAGCTTGTGCCTCAGACATGATATTATGCAGGAATTTCACTTTCTAAGTGAATTGTTCCTATAATGCTCGCTCTGTTCCAAAATAAATTATTTTTAAGAAGGTCAAATCCCCATAGTAAAAGTCAGATGCAGAGAGGCCTAAAGAAAAACCAAGTGTCCACCCAACTCCTTACCTCCCAATTCCACTTCCCAGGGCTCCTAAAGGATGTTGAGTCCTGGCTAGAGAAGATGAGAGGTTAGTTCACGCACTCTTTCCTCTGCCTCTCACTGTTTTGATTAATTGATCAATAGACAGATAGATATTCCACTAGTTACTTTTATAAGCTTGAAAACTATCATCACACTCTCCCAGTTCACCACCTCCCAGGAGTCCCTGGCACTTCTCTCCGTAGGATGAAGATGTCAGCACAGCCCTGCCGTCACCCCCACCTCCTCTACGCCTATGTGCCACCTCCTGTTGTCAAAATCCTCATTTGTTTCTCTTCTCAAGACTGTGCTTTGCCCAACATTTGCCCTGAAATATTGAAAACCAAGAAAACAGATGCTTAAACCCATAGACGCATTAACAGGCAGAAGGGAGAATGAACCATACCTGGAGCTATGGAGCTGACTGAGTTAACACAGCCTGGAGAAGGAGGCGTCAAAGGCGAGACCCTGAGGCCATAAGTGGCTTCAGCAGCAAGTAGTGGTGAGATGCGCCAGAACAGGGAATGGAGGAGAAGCAGATTTGGACAGAAAATATGAAGGGCTGCATTTTGGCCAAATGGGGTGTCAAGGACCTGCGAGTTGCACCTTTATCAGGTGGCCCACACCCTACCTCTTGTTGCCAGCCGGTCTCCAGCCCACTACCCCAGTTCACATTCTATTGGCACATAGGAATGCCAGAAATAGTCTTATTTGCCTATTAATCTGCTGTTGCCACCCTCCAACCCCAATCATAGAGTACCTTTTTTACCTGTAATGCTGAATAATGTTCCATAACTGATTTCGCCTAGTCCCTATTCTGAGCATATGTGTTATTTTCATCATTTGCTATTATTAGCAACGGCATAATTGTTAGGCTGTGTATAGCTCCTGTACGTACCACCTGTCTTTCTGGAGGGAAATTTCATCCACTCGCATTTCTGTGATCACTAATATTTTATTTTAATCCATTCACAACTCATTTATTTTATTTTCTTGTAATTATGATTTCTATCATTTTTTTTTCCTTTACTGGTGCTCGGAGAATCGATTTTCTTTTCCTCTTCTAGTAATTAGAAGTTCTCCATTTTGCTTCGTTCTATTATTTAAACTCTTTTGTATTTAGAAATGTTACTTTCAAGGATCTTGAAATGGGCAGATTACCTGGAACTATCTGGGTGGGTCCAATACAAGCACCAAAGTTCTTGTAGGGGAAAGAGGGAGGTCACAGGGTCCTAGAAAATGGGACAGAAGGAAGGGAAGAGCAGGAGGCTGAGATGTGGGGCTGCTGCACTGCTGGCTCTGAGGACAGAAGAAGGCGGTCCTGCCCTTCTTCTGTCCTGGGCTGGAGACAGCAGGCTTCTGTTGGAACCAGGAACAGCAGGACTGTTAACAGATGACAGCCACCATCCTCAGCAGCGTTGCCAGCACACATCCATTCTGACCTACTAGGCAAAGCTTGGGAGAAGAAACAAAACACACAGTGGGTGGTGGGTGTGGGGGAAGCTTCACAACCTGCATCACAGGTTGAACATGGGGAAGCGAATCCCACTGAAACTGGAGCACGTCGGAAGCGTGGCGGGCTCATGGTGTGAGCGAGGGCCTTGGCTCCCTCCCTCCCTCCCCAGGTTGCATACATCAGCGGAGTCTCGATTTCTGCACGTGAACAGTTGGCTTCTCTCTCACTTTTATACGCGCTGTAGAAAAACAGATCAAGGCAAAGCCTCCAGCTTCTCGCGGGATTGCTGTGGAGAGCACCTTCTCTGCAGAGCATCTGGAGCAGGCATCCCCAAACTGCGGCCCGCGGGCCGCACGCGGCCCCCTGAGGCCGTTTATCCGGCCCCCCGCCGCACTTCAGGAAGGGGCACCTCTTTCACTGGTGGTCAGTGAGAGGAGCACAGTATGTGGTGGCCCTCCAACGGTCTGAGGGACAGTGAACTGGCCCACTGTGTAAAAAGTTTGGGGACGCCTGATCTAGAGCCACCTCGGGCTGGAGGGCCAGGATAGACCGATTGATTTCTCTGCCGGTCTCCAGACCTCCGTCCCCTCCCTCTGACCTCCCCCAGATTTCTCCAGAAACCACCTGAAGCCCTTCTCCATCTATAGGATTAAAGGTCTCCTAAGAGGCAGGTCTCCCAAGAGGCTGCCAAGTCCACACCTCGAGAGCTCTGTTACATTTGGATGAGTTCCCTTGCAAAGCAAACGAGCCTGGGAAAGAAAACAGTTCCCCACCCCTTCTTTCACAGACCCATCATTTACTGGCCACTTCCTGAGGCAGACGTTAAGCTGCAAGTCCAACCCCAGTCGGGGACAGTGCCCAGCGCAGCCCGGCTCCCTGTGAGCATGGGCACTGGGCTGCGGTCAGCACCCCTGGGCTGCAGCTCATGTTTGGGAAAGTTGTCTAACCTCCCTGGCACTCAGCCGTCTCTGTGGGATAGATAGGATGGTCTGATTCAGTGATCCTCCTTCTGGGAGGGTCCTCACGTCTTGCTTCAGGGATTGCCGAATTAGGAAAGACCCTGTAGAAATTTCTTTATCACATCTCCCTTCATCAGAGGGAAGCGTGAGGGACTTTGAGCAGTTCTCGGACCTGTAGCCCGGCCCTGGGTCTTGTCTTACAGTTGAAGTTTGCCATAACATTTAGCAAGTTAAATCTGACGCTGCCACAGAGCAGGCATGCCGATGGCCTGCACACACACCCCCGCAGGGGCGAGCCTGTTGTGTGAAAGCCCCGGGGGCTCGTCCCTGCAGTGTCTCTGGTGTCAGATCGCTGGGACAGGGGATGGGGGCGCTGGGGAGGAAAAGGAACAGCATTTTCACCCTCCCATAACTGTCTTCCTCAGACAGACACCCAGACTCACACCCCGCTTCACATCCAGGGAAGCCTGGGAGCCGCAGATGCTCCTTGTGTTTACGTAAAACCAGAGGCTCCTGAACTCAAGCCCGCCCTCTCCCCCAAACTGAGAACTTTCTGTTCTTTGGACAAGAGAGTTGGAGTCTCTCTTTGTCCCTGGCCCACTTTGAAGTTGCAACAATCAAACTCTGTGTCGGCTCAGGAACAAAAGGAACCTGAGAAGTAACATTTCTCCTCCGGTAAAAGGAAGTCTGCAGCCAGCCGGTGGGAGGAGGCAGCAGAGGCGAGGATGGGCACCGGGCCGCTCTTCCATCTGTGCCAGGCCCCTGGCTTGACCCCATCAGTGACTCACAAAAGTGTCCAAATACTTCCATGACCCAAATGGAGAAAGACCACTGCCCTCCCATTCAAGGGCACTGAAGCGGCTCCGCCTGCCCACGCTGCCCATTCCCAGGATGCCCGCTGCCCACTCCCAGGCAGCAGCCCTGTCTGAGGTGGGAGGCGGGCTTTCCTCCCAAGCTGTCGGTGAGCCGCTGAGGGCTCAGCTGCAGGGCGAAGGCCTTAGAGCCAGAACATGGCAGAGCTGGAACAGGAGCTGCCTTCCGAGCTGGCCTGTGGCTGCACCCCTGCTCTTTTCCAGGTCAGCAACCTGGAACTCAGATGCAGGGTCCATGAGATTACTGCAGAGCCAGCCTCTGCTCTGACCTCACTTCCCACTGGCCAGCCTGGCTCCCATGGCCCAGTCAAGACATTGAAACTCATTTTCCTTGTGCTAAAACATGGCTAAGAAAGGAAGTTATTAGCTAGGACTGACCACCAGGTAGCCAGGCACTGCCAGCCTGAAGAGATGGGTAGAATACTGAGAGGAGAGGGTCTCCCTGCACTCCTCAGCCTCTCTGCCTCCCCCTACCCAAGCCTGGCCCACAGCTACAGGCAGTTACCCAGACCACATGGCTCCTTTGATCATGCCCCACTGCCCTGGTCATTCCCTCTGTCCTCTGTTCCACGCGGCTTCCTTAGACGCTGGTCCTCCCACAGCTAGGGCTGAGCCTGCCAGGGTGCAATCAAGGAGGAGGGAGGTGCCAGTCACTGGGATGCAGCCCTGGCTCTGGTGGGACAATGGTGTGTGTGTGTGTGTGTGTGTGTGTGTGTGTGTGTGTGTGTGAGAGAGAGAGAGAGAGAGAGACAGAGAGAGACAGAGAGAGAGGAGTTTCTGAAAAGGGGGTACTGACCCCAGCACAGGGATGCTTCCTGTGTAACTGGAGTCAGGGCATAGGAGCAGAGGAGGAAAGAAGGCTTCATGTGGAGAGCATCTAACAGCTCTAGGCAGGGTGTTGGATGATCTCCACAAAGACACTGCCAGCCATCGCCACCACCAGGAAGGCTGCCAGGTCTGCAGAGCGAACTGTCTAGACACTGAGTTTGACTCTCTCCTTCTGGAGGCCCCGCACCAGTCACCTCATGGGAAAGAACAGATGCTTAGGTGAGCCTAAAGATGGGCTTCCTTCCACCCTGTGGGAGGTGGATGACGCTGAGCGGACCTAGCCCCAGCACGTCCAGCCGAAGCTTGTAAACTCGGCAGTGTATCTTTGTTACTTCTCTTTGATCTATTTTTTTTAAAAAACAGCTAATTTTGGGAGTGAGAAAAACGCACCAAGTAATGGCATAGCGTGAATTATGCTTCAAATCTAGTTTACGGCCGTTTGGTGATGAGGACAGAAGGGAATTACCTGGCAGTGGTTTACACAGTGGGCACCGACTGAGCTGGAGGGTGCTGGAGGGGGACAAGGTCGTTTTTTTTTTTTTTTTTTTTGACACTTCCACCCTTAGCTGCCCATCTCATCCCGAGTCCTGCCAGGAAATTGGAGACAAATTCCACAGGGTACTGAGGAGAGGTAACAGAGGAATATTTGCCAAGGAAAACCAACAAGGGAGGGTAAAGGACCCACAGTTAGGGAAAGGGGCACGTGCGCCATCTCTAGACCCCGCGGGTGAAGGCCGCAGTGGTGGCCAAGCCCAGTGCGCTAGTTTCCCACGGCTGCTGAACAAATGCCACCCCCTTGGCAGCTTGGCAGCAGGAGTTTAGGATCCTACAGCTCTGAAGGTCACAGTTGGGGTGGCGGGGTTGGCGGGGCGGGGCAGGGGGCAGCGCACTGGGCTCCCAGCAGTGTGTCAGCGGGGCTGCATTCCTTCCGGACTCTCCCATTTCCCTGCCTCCCCCCTGCTTCTAGAGGCTCCCCACAGTCCTTGCCCCACGGCCTTCTTCTATCTTTCAAGCCTGCAGTGAGTTGAGTTCCGCTCCCATTGAATCACTTCAGCTCCAACTCCCCTACCATTCTCCCGTCTTTTAAGGAATTTGGGCCCATCTGGATAATCCAGATAATCTTCCTATTTTCAGGTCAACCTATTAGCACCCTTCCCTCCCTCCGCAGCCTGAACTTCCCCTTGCCGGGTTGCGTCACATATCCACAGATGTCAGGGCTCTGGTGTGCACGTCTCTGGAAGCGTTTTTCTGCCTGCCACACTGAGGGGGGTTGCTGTAGGGGTGGGAGGGGCTGCCCAGCAAGAGCGCTGGCCCCTGGGGGAAGAATGCAGCTGCTGTTAACTGGGTTCCAGCAGCCAGGAAGAAATACCCCAACACTGGTTCCAGCGGCCTTCACGTCTCCTGCCGCTCCCTTTCCCCAAAATTAGACAAATGTTGCCAACAGTGGAAGGGCTAGGGAGCCTGTTAAAGGAGCCCAACAATGGCAGACTCCCAGGACCCAGAGCTGTCTGTCAGTGAGAACCATGCAGCCCAGCACCAGAATGGAAGTGAATATCCAGTTAATTACAGATAAGTTTTATATATATATAAATTTATATATATATAAAAATTTATATATATATGTATATATATAAATTTATATATATATGTATATATATAAATTTATATATATATAACTTATCTGTAATTATAATTATATATATTTATACATGTATGCTCAATATATATATATAAATTTATATATATATAAAACTTATCTGTAATTATAATTATATATATATTTATATATATATGCTCAATATATATACACACATATACACACACATACATATGATTCTGGAGTTCAGAAGGATGTAGCACAAATATAAAATATCTATTGAAAATGAAATTTTTTATACACCTAAAGATACAAAAGTAGAAAGATCAATTGGGAGTTTATTACAGGTGGCAGTGAAATGTATTCAAAGGAAACAATAAACTCCCTGAACAAGGTAAGTAAAACTACTGGGACCCCTGTGAACAAGGCATGCGCATGCACTTAGGAAACCTCCGAGAGCTGCCAACCTAATGTTTACGGTGCTCAAGGTTTAGACCAGAGATGAAAGCTCCAAGTGCCAGGGCACGTGAAACCCATTCAGGTCACACTGGGGCTGGCAGGAGGAGAACTTCTCATTGCCACGGAGACAGCTCCCCTAAATCTTCAGTGAAACAGGTTCTTCTCGGAGCTGGCGTGGCTAAGAACTCTTGGGACCCTGTGTTGATTGCACTAAAAGAGAAACGAAGGAAAAGCCCGAAGTGAGACTCTGGAGTTATGAAGGGACCATTTCCCTGCCTGTATATGGCACGTAGTCAGAACTTTAGCATGAAGGGTTTGTAAATTATCTTTTGTATTTTAACTTTTTGCTATGCTATTATGTGTTGTCTTACAGAAAAAAAAAAAAATCTGTGTGATACCATGATGCTTTTTAGTGTGGAACATCAGGGATTTCTGAAGAATATAGCAGAGATAAAAGAAGGAGGAGGTGTTTTGAAAGTCAGAATATGGGGCCGGGTGCGATGGCTCATGCCTGTAATCCCAGCACTTTGGGAGGCCGAGGCGGGTGGATCACGAGGTCAAGAGATCGAGACCATCCTGGTCAACATGGTGAAACCCCGTCTCTACTAAAAATACAAAACATTAGCTGGGCATGATGGTGCGCGCCTGTAATCCGAGCTACTCAGGAAGCTGAGGCAGGAGAATTGCCTGAACCCAGGAGGCAGAGGTTGTGGTGAGCCGAGATCGCGCCATTGCACTCCAGCCTGGGTAACAAGAGCGAAACTCCGTCTCAAAAAAAAAAAAGAAAAGAAAAGAAAGTCAGAATATGGGGTATAGAAAGTTCTAAAATCCTAGAATCATGGAATCCTCATAAACTTTCAAGAATGGGGAATGGGGCTTCTTCAAACCACAGTTTTCTATAAAACTGGTAGGTCCCAAAGGAAAGTGAAGCCATGGACCTCAGTCACTCTCCACACATCTACAGCTAAGCCCACACCTAAAGGAGGGGTCTGGGACCCCCACAGCACCCACCCTCACCATGTCTGTGTTGGCATCCTCACATAGGCATGCTGTGTTTCCTGGTGTGTCCATCTTGTTTCCCAGTAATCCCTAAGCCCCTTGATTTACCATTAAAGGAATCAATGAGTATTTCACTTAAATTATTCCAGGAAGTAAGATAAGTCACAAAATGTTATAATGTAGTCAGATTCATATCATTCTCCAATACAAACTACCAGCAACTGGGGAAAATTTCAACTCACAGCAACAACTAAAAACCACTGGAAGCTGTTTAGGAACAAAATGGAAAGAAGTTTACAGGATTTTTGTGGAAAAAAAAATCTAGGAGATTTAAATAATTTAACATATTAAATATTCTGAACATGACAATTGTCCTGCATGTTAATGTATAGACTTAGGTGGTTTACCCTTATATTCAGCAGAAATTTTTAAGAGTCTAAGGCAATGTTTCTCAAGTTTTAATGTGTACACAAACCACCTGGGCTCTCATTAAAATGCAGATTTTGAGTCAGTGCGTCCAGGAGATTCAGCATTGCTCGCAGGCTCCCAGTGCCACTGATGCTGCTGACCCATGGCCCACATCTGTGTGGCAAGTCTAAGGGAGGACATCTCATTTTCTGTTGGATCCACCTAGTAAGGGCGTTCCTCAGGGAATGAGTCAGAATCAGGGCAAATTAGACCATGTGTGGCCCCACGCTCAACCCCACTCTGTCCAATTCTTCAAAAGTGGGTTGGGTTTTCAAGGTAACATTTATGAGAATGAGGCGAAGCGGGTTCTGTTGGTCTTTATTTTTAAATGTCAGTAGGCACTCCATGCTTCTTTTCCAAACACCCATGCACCGGTAGGAATGTGTTTAGCACCATTAGGAAAGGAAGAACCCTGTCTTTGGGGTGACCGAAATCTGGACAGGAGTTCCAGCTGGTTTCCTTCTTCTGTGCCTGTCCCTAGAGTGCCTGGCCCCAAGACGGGGGTTGTGTTTGCCTTACTGGCCAGAGAGGTTGCTTTGGAAACCCCAGCCTCATCCCAGGGGTTCCAGCAAGGACACCCTGGGCTAAGTGCTTTCCTTGAGGCAATGGGAAGCCCCTCACCCAGAGCAGACCTTGGCTGGTGGGTGTTTTTTTTTCCTCTCCTATTTTTTAAAATTAGTAGCTGTTCCCTGTATCTTTGTCCATTTAGAAGGCTCAGTGAAGAATACTTGCCTGTGGGATCTACCAGAGCTATTTCTCTGAAGAGAGTCATGGCCATCTTAGACATGGAGATTGCCCACAACAATCACAAAAAAACCTTCAAATTCAAAATTGAAGGAACCCCAATCAAAAAAAGGTGGTCACAGGGTAATTGTCAAAGTAGCTGTGTGTGATCTGAGCACAGGAAAGTCCTCCAGCTCCCAATACCTCCCGATTACACGTTCCATTTGCCCTCCCATGACCAGCCGTGGTGAGCACCCCAAACTCCCAACTCCCAGCCTTCCCAGCTTCAGAGAAACTAGTACTTGTGACATATTTAATGTTAAATCTTCCTGTTAGGAATATAATCTGTCTCTCCATTTCGCCGGATCTTTTGTTCCATCAATAAAAGTTCAGTTTTCCCTCCTTGAAGGCATTCTAAAGCTTGTCATGGCGTGCGTTCTGTATGTCTGTTGTTGTATTATAACAACAGCATTATAAACACATTATTTTTTATCATGTATTTTATATATATGCATTAGATAATACAGTAAAGAATTTCATTTTTACATTTCAAGGTAAAAAATTTATGTCTGTAAATAAATTACTTTAGCCTCTTACTTTCCAAATTCTCCAAAATTTCTCTGGTCCTCTCTGTCCACCTAAAGAAAGAAACTGACAAAATTAATATAGAGTTTATTTGGGCCAAGGTCAACAACAGCAGCCCAAGACACATTTCCAAATTGCCTTGGGGAGGAGGGCTCCTGTTCGGCTTCGCTGCAAGCAGTCTTTTTAAGGCAAGAAAGGACAAGAAGTGGGCGGATACAAAGGTGTTTGACAGGAGTTCTCATTGGTTCACAGAAACAACTCTGGGTGGTGATTGGTTGACACTGCTGAACTCTACAGGGTATGGATAAGGGCGTCCGGCACTTGGCACCCTGCAGCGACCTGGCATCCATTCGTCCAGAGTCCACGTAGGAGGTCATTATTTAGTTCGAGGCGGGAGGGAGACACGGCTGCGGTGGCCGCTGCCATATTTCAGCACCCCTCTGTGCTTGATAATTAAACGGGATTCACATTCCTCAGATTAAAAGTTTCTCTTTTTTTCCCCCTCATCTCTTCAGCAGAATCTTTCAAAAGAAGTATTTATCCTCATGGTCTCCGGTGCTCCTCTTCCCGCGCTCTCCAGAAACAACTCCTCTCTGTGTCCCGCGCTCTCACCAAGGCGAGCAATGACATGAGAAGGTCGAACCCCGGTCAGCTGTGAGCGCGCATGCTCCTTGGCCCGGGGGGGAACTGCCTCCCCTTGAGGACAGCAGGTCTCTGCTGCCTCATGGCTCCTGCTGGCCGGCCCTCACCTGGGAGAGGCGGGGCGGAGTCCTCAGATGTCCGAGGTGGCTTTCCCGTTCTTCCACCCTTGTTGATTTCTTCCAGTCTCCTGGGTGGGAGGCACATCTCCATTTCCAAGTACCTAGGAAAATAATGGCTTCATGACTTTATCCACGTCATTCAGAGCCTCAATTTTTTTTTTTTTTTTTTTTTGTACTTCTGAAAGATTTCTCATTCTTCAGCTTTATGTGTGATTTTGTCATTTCTATAATATGACATTGGCTTATGTGTCATTTAGGGCCATTTTATTTGTATTTTCTTGGTGTCTTGAGTATGTTTTGTTGAGACATAATTCTTGACCCCACCTAACGCTCTTTGCCTAAATTCCATGATGCCTGATGTTAATATTTTCTCCCCTACATTCTTTAATTAGCAGCTGTTCGGTATATCTTCATCCTGAGCAGATTTTCAACATATCAGGATTAGTTTGTGGTGGATGTGGCTTTTATAAGCATCCTGTGAGTTTTACGTGCTAATAAAGTCTAAGACTCTCTAGTCTATTAGGCTATAAAACCCACCCACATTGATTGTTTCCGTGACTATATTTTATTTCCTGGTTTTAGCTTGGGTAAATTTTCATTCCTTTGGATTTCCCTCTCATGCATTTGTGCATGCTACCTGATATTTCCATTCTACTACTACTTATTATTAAAAGTTCTTAATTATACATTTACCCTGGTGCTTTTTTCAATGCATCAATCAGTATCTGCCCAACATAGCCTGTTAGACAGCTGCCATGGGAAACTGGTTTTTCTTCTTCCATGATTTCTCCTTTAAAGAAAAAAAGGTAATTAATCATTTTTCTTTTTTAGAAAGCTATTTGTTCTTTTTTTGTAGGAGCCAGCTCCTAGACTGGTAAATTCTCCATCATGAGAAAAGGCACAGTAGTGATACCCAACTGTTTTCTAGTGTCAACTAAAGGAGGACATCAAGCTTTTCAAGAATTAAAGTTAGTTTTATTCAGGAATCTTACTGAAGAACATAGATGGAGCTCTACAGCCAGGAGCAGCCCTCTAGAGAAGTTCCATCACACTGCTCTGAAATAGGGCTTGAGCCAACAGTTTATATATGAAGTGTGGAGGTTCGGTACACGCAAAATCATATCACACGTGTTCAGAAGTTACAGTAAAGCGGAATCATGTGAAGGTTTGGATGTGAGAGTCCACTAGGTTATAGATGACAGAAGCATCATCAGTAATCCCAGCAGGCGTCATCTCAGGTGCAGCAGAAGCCAAGGACTAGATGATTTATCTTTCAAGGAACATAGTGGCTCAGGCCAGAGATGAAGGGGCCGGGCACTCTATCTTGTTTTGTCTTCAAAGTGTTTTTCAAGTCATAAAAGATGCTTCACATCCCAATCCTCTTTCCTTTGTTAGTTGGGGATTTGAGAAGAGAAACAAGGAAGCAGGGTAGGGCCTCAGCAGAGGAAGCGGAGTGGGCATGATGGGGGAGGCGCACGGAGGGAGACCAGACGAGATAGCTAGGAACAGCAGAGCTTTCCAAGGCAAGTCCCATTGTCTCTGCTGCCTGAAGGCAGGGCCAGAGTCTCCAACTCCTGGAACACACATTGGCTAAGCCAGAGGAGCCAAAGGGAAAAGAAGTTTGAGGCCTTGGAGTTTCATGGCCTCATCCTGTTCAGAGCAGAAATATTGAAATCCCTACCACCTACCCAGCAAGCCATGGGAGGTACAACCTGGCTTCTGCTGATGGACATTGGAGATACAGTTAGCTTCCTGAATCATACTAACACTGCATTTAAAATAGATACATCCATTTTTAAAATTTTTAACTGTTGTAAAATACGAAATGTACCATCTTCACCATTTTTCATTTGCAGTTCAGTAGCATTGTCTATTCACATTCTCATGCATGCAACCTCCAGAGGTTTTCATTTTGCAAAACAGAAACTCCACCCATTAAATCCTTCTCTATTAGACACATCTGTTTAATAATTAGTTTCTTTAAGAGAATTTTATCTTCTGCTTTTGTTCCTGTTTGGCTACTTTCTTCTTCAAGTCCCCCTTCCCTGTCTCCCTCTTCCCTCTCTCTCTCCACAGACACACACACACACACACACACACACACACACACTCACACACACACACCCATGAACAGACACATGCAAACAATGCATATGTCCCCACCCAAATCTCACCTTGAATCGTAAGAATCCTCACATGTCAAGGGCAGGGCTAGCTGGAGATAATTGAATCAAGGCGGTGGTTTACCCCCTACTGTTCTTGTGGTAGTGAATAGGTCTCATGATAGCTGAGGGTTTTATAAATGGGAGTTCCCTGCACGAGCTCTCTGCCTGCTGCCATGTAAGACATGACTTTGCTCCTCATTCACCTTCTGCCATGATTATGAGGTCTCCTCAACCATGTGGAACTGTGAGTCATTTAAACCTCTTCTCTTTATAAATTATCCAGTATCAGGTATGTCTGTCAGCAGTGTGAGAACAGACTAATACACATAGGAAGATACACAAATCCCCCAATTTATAGAGATCCCACAGGGGAGGGCTACTACTTCTGCCACAGGGGTCCCCCAGCCCAAATGACCTGTCCACTCAGGACTCTTAGGAAGAGCCTCAGGCCCAAGGAAGCATCCAAAAAGAACCTGCAGAGTTAGCACCCACTGGGTGCAGACCTCTGTAAGGGATTGTTACCTAAGCAAAAGGGATTCCTCCTCTGATTTGCTGTAGGGAATGGAATCCGACCTCACCCTATCCTTTGTACTTGGTGACGGGTAAACCATCAAGCTAACCAAAGGTGCGTGGCCACACTTGGTGCCAGGAAAGAGGAGATGAACATGCCCATCTTCTGTCCCCAATACTGTGAAACTAAAAACCGAGAGGCATGCATGGAGAAAGCATGCTGGGAACAGCCTCCACTTGCCATTGCTTTATTTTCATGGATAAAGTAGTCGCAGAGATCGGAGGGACGCCCCGAAACACCATTAGGCATCTTCACACTTTTTCTCCATCACAGTGAATTCGCCATTCCAGGGAAGTGCTCCTACCAAAAAGTTGCAGCTTAATTTCTGAAAAAGACGACAACAACAAAAATCAGTAGCCTGCTGAAAGAAAAAGAAAAATTGTCCTGTTGCCAGGTGCCAGTTTAGGAGTATGCTTAGAGATGGGTCGCTGTCCTTCAGGGATGCTCCCATTAATATGCAGAGCTGGAGGCTGCAGACTTCACAGCCATCAGCAGTTGCCCAGAGGGATCGCTGTTCTCATTAACCACAGGTAGACAGGAAACGTTAATTATCATAACACTATGGCAGCAGTTCAGATGTGAACCTGACGTTACATTAAGTTCTCTTTAATACTTTCTACGATGTAAATAAAACAATTTGAATTGGTAACTTAAGCGTGTTGTTTTAATGATTAAATAATCCAGTTTATTTTATTTTGGTTTTGAGACGGAATCTTACTCTGTTGCCCAGGCTGCAGTGCAGTGGCATGATCTCGGCTCACTGCAACCTCCATCTCCTGGGTTCAAGTGATTCTCCTGCCTCAGCCTCCTGAGTAGCTGGGATTTCAAGCACCCACCACCTATGCCAGGCTCACTTTTGTATTTTTAGCAGAGATGGGGTTTCATCACATTGGTCAGGCTGATCTTGAACTCCGGACCTCATGATCCACCTGCCTTGGCCTCCCAAGGTGCTGGGATTACAGGTGTGAGCCACTGTGCCGGCCTAAATAATCCATTTCAATGTCGGCAAGGTTGTGGACAAAAGGGAATGCTTATACGCTGCTGAGTGCAGCCATTGTGAGAAGCAGTGTGGTGATTCCTCAAAGAATTAAAAACAGAATTACCATTCAACCCAGGTATCCCGTTATTGGCTACATATCTTAAGGAATATAAATTGTTCTACCATGAAGACACATGCACATGTATGTTCACTGCAGCAGTATTCACAGTAACAAAGACAGCAAGTCAGCCTAAGGCCTGTCAATGGTGGACTGGATTAAAATAATGTGGTACATATATACCATGGAATAATACACTGCCATAAAAAAGAATGAAGTCATGTCCTTTGGAGTAACATGCAGCTTCAGGTCATTATCCGAAGCAAACTAATGCAGGAACAGAAAACCAAATACCACATGTTCTCACTTATCAGTGGGAGCTGAACAGTAAGAACACATAGGAAGAGAGGAACAACAGACCCTGGGGGCTCCTGGAGAATGGAGGGCTGGGGAAGGACAGGATCAGAAAAAGTAGCATATCGAGTACTCTGCTTACTACCTGGGTGATGAAACAGTCTGTACACCAAACACCCGTGACACGAATTTACTTATAAAACAAAACCTGCATGTGTACCCCTGAACCCAAAATAAAAATCTTTTTAAAATCCCTTTTGTTTTAATAACAAGTCAAGAGCAATTTAGGAAATTCTATAGCCTAACATATCTTTTCTTCCAAAGAATGCTGCTTTTCTTTCAAAACATCAAAATATTGAAACAACAAATAAAATACCCTATGTGTGAGGGACAGATGAATGGATGGATGGGTAGTTGGATGGGTAGAAAGAGATAGTGGTCCTGGACAAAGTAAAAGGCCATCTCAAATAGACTGAAATCACTGGGGACTTCCAGGAGTTAAGAGGCACACAGAGTCAGAAAGAAGAAAGTTGAGTTCCTGCTGAGCATTGAAAATATTCAATAAATAATACCAAGTACCAAATCAAGATTATTTTATAGGCAAATCACATCAACTATGGGGACCCAAAAGCATCTGCAGACTTTAGACTGATGCAGAACACAGAAGATAATGAAAAACCCTCAATCTCATTGTACCAGACCAGCAAAATCCTGAAACTCAGATGTAACTGAGAAATTATTACCCAAACTTACCTAGTAAATAGCAAAAATCCTGAACAAAACCTAGCAAATGGAAGTCGATTGCTTATTAAACCACTACTGTCCCTAATGTAGTACTTTCTAGACTTTTTCAGTCATATAACGTATGTGGGTGTTTGAAGGGGGAAAGTCTGATTCAGTAGATTTGGGATGAGTGCATGGAACTTGTATGTGTGTATACGAGTATGTACATGCATGCATGTGTGTGTGTGCGTAGATGTGTGTATGTTTACCCCATTCTCCAAGAGATTCTTAACATCAGAAGAGCTTGAGAGTAGTTAATACATACAAAAGCAAAATTGCTGTCGAGAGCAGTGGCTCAGGCCTGTAATTCCAACACTTTGGGAGGCCAAAACACGAGGATCACTTGATGCCAGGAGTTTGAGATCAGCCTGACCAACACAGTGAGACCTTGTCTCTACTAAAGATAAAAAAAAATTAGCCAGGCAACATGGTACATGCCTATATTCCCAGCTACTTAAGAGAAGGAGGTGGAAAGATTGCTTGAGCCCAAGAGTTTGAGGTTGCAGTAAGCTATAATGGCATCACTGCACTCCGCCGAGGGCAACAAGCAAGACCCTATCTCAACAAAATAAATAAATAAATGCAAAATTTCTAAGTTAAAAAGTGGCATATTGAACCCTACTCTATTCTACACACGTGCAGACTGATTCCTTCACATTCTTATTCTGCAGGCTGAGCCCAGCGGACTGGCTCCCGCAAAGAGGGGTGGTGAGAAGAAGGGCCATTCTGCCATCAACAAGGTGGGGACCAGGAAGCACCTGTAAACATTCACAATTGCATCCAGGGAGTGGCCATCTTGAACAAATGTGCCCCTCGGGCACTTAAAAAGGTCCAGTAATTTGCCATGTAAGAACTGGGAAAACAGATCTGTACATCCACATAGCTAACCAGTCCAAAAGAAAAGAACGTCTCACACCGTACGGATGTCCAGAAAATGTACCGATGAAGAAGTTTCACCAAACAAGCATGGTATGTTGGTTACCTGCGTACCTGTCTCCTCTTTCAAAAACCTACGGACAGTCGATGTAGATGAGAGCTGACCACTACCATCAAATGAAGTTATAAAACTGCCACACATGCACACAAAGATGAGTGCATCATATTCTAGATGTGTAAACGCACCTCATTATTAGAGAATCTATTATTTTAACTAATTATACCACTAGGTCCAAGAGGAAAAATTATTCAATGTACTTGGTAGATACTCAAAGAATATTTGGTAGAAGAAAACAATCTTAAAGACTCTCGATACAGAGAGAATTGGAAGACCATCTAAAATCAGTACTTGATGTAATATTTAATAAGAGTATACAAATACTGAAGACAGTTCCAGTAAAGCTGGGAACAAGAAAGATTGTCCAGTATTGTTATTCTTCAGCATTATTTCAAAGGCTTGGAAAAAGAGAAAGTTGTTATTGGCAAATGTCTGCTTAAACATGTATGTCTTAAAAACTGAGAGGTATCTTGGAAGTCTTAGACACAAATGGGCTCCTTGAGACCAATTTTCTTTAATGCATTTTAATATTTTCTACAAACTGGCAAAAGCAAATCTTTCCTACAATCCCTAAAAGCCCGGGAGAAAATATAAATTTAAAACAACCATACTCCTAATACCAGTAAAAGATAAAACAAACATAAAAGATCAGATGGCATTTGGAAAAGCTCACTGCTGAAATGTTTGTCCTGATGAGTCATCTACTGTGAGCTGAAAATGATAGGGTTCGTTTTATTCAAGCCTACAGAGGCAGTTTTCCTCAAACACAATGGCAGTGTGGTTCAATATGTTATACTGGACCGAGCATAGAAAGTTAACACCAAGACAAAAGTATGCCAAATTGCAGGGTCTTTATTGCCGGCGGCCACGGAGGACTCGCGTCTCTCCAACCTGTGGCGTCGAAAGGAGGGTGCCAAGACTTTTTATACCCGAAAAACCACCTTGGGAGTGGGGGTGAGGAGCGGGGATGGGGATGGAAGTCTTCAGACATTCCGAGGGCTAGTGGATTCTGTAAATCACCTCCTGGGTGGAGACGAGGGTGAGGGGGACTCCGGACATTCCAAGGGCCAGGGGACTTTTGTCATTCCGATTGTTACTTATGTGGTTTACAGAAGTCAAGATAAACATTAGTTTATACATTATCTGGGTAGGGTGGAAATCACAGATCTTAGTTACTTATTACAAGTCACAGGAGCCAAGATGGCATGGGTTAGGACGGCTTGCTTGTCACATTAGGGTTACAGAAAGCAGTTACTGATAAGCAAAAGCTAAGCAGCTTTACATAGTAGTTACTTTGCAGAGCAAACTAGCGGTTTTATTTATAGAAGCCAAGGCCAGCAGTTATTGTGAGGAGAATGGGGCAGCCGTTACAACTTATTTTAAAAACTGCTTTGTCTTTTATAAAATGGTGCTGTTCAGGCTCTAACTCTAGGCCAGCTGTAGCACACATAAAAGTATTTGCAATTTCCTGTGCCATGGCAACGCCTAGAGCAGTGGTTCTCCAAATCATCCCACGGCCAGCAGCAGCACCACCACTGCTGGAGAACACATTGAGAATGCAAATTCTTAGACCTCATTTCCTGACCCACTGAATTGGAAACTCTGCAGGTGGAACCCAGTCATCGGGGTTTGTCAACACCTCCAGGTGATTGCGACGCCTGTTCACATTGGAAAACCACCGATGTAAAGTCAGGGGCAGTGGCGCAGCTGTTGGGCCAGCCCGTAGAATGCTCGGGGCCTTCACCTGTCTGGGACCGAGTCCTGGTGTATAGCTGCCTGGGTTCTTTGTAACTCCGAAATGAAAAATACAGGCCTGAGGCCAAAAGGCCCTGGGCCAAGTCATTTGTTTGTTGGGAATCTAGGGTTTGCCCCACCATCCTGGAAACCCGGGCTGACCCCAGCAATAATCAACTGTAAACTCAGGAGGCTGGGGCCACCAACTGGCTTAGCCATTGCTTAATCTCCAGCACCCAGAATAGACCCAGTGCAAAGCACGTAGCACCTGGTGCTCAGTAAGTTTCTGTGAGTGAAAGAGTGAATGACTGAACTTCCTTTTGTGCCTGTACAGGGATGAGTGATGGTGGGTCCAGCAATAGTGGGTGGCTGGTCTGGACCCAAGAGGACAGATTTTTGGTGATTATGTGTTGTCCAGTGTCTGGCATCAAAAGGTCGGACATCAATGGGGCCCTTGAGATAAGAGTGCCCTTGACAACATCCTTTCCCCAGGATGAGGGATGAGAAAAAACCTCAGAGGCCTCCATCACGTTCCGTGGCCCTGCAGCTTCTGCTCTAAAGGCCACAGGGTTGGCTATCTGCAGCTAAACATTGGGAGCTACCCAGTCCTCCAGAAGAAGGTCTGGACACCTGAGCTTTCTCCTCTGGGGCTCAGAACTGCCTAGGCCATCATAGACAGGTGGTTCATCACTTACCTTTTTCAGTTTGGAGTTTTCTTGAATGGCACAGATATCATTACTGCTTAAAGGCTTTCTGCAATCGCTGCGGGCAATTTCTACATCAATAAGGTATTCCAGACGATTTGTGACCTGTCAGTTAGCAATTGTGCAAATTTATTTTAAAAAGTTGTATTTTCTTTTAAAGTTTTAGCAAAAAAAAAAAATCACTTTCACTCGTGTCCTTTCCGCTTTCCTTCTCCCCCACTCCAGACAGATCCTTAGAAGAAGGCCGAGATGCCCACTGCCTGGAGTCCTGTACACACCAAGATCAGCCAGGACTCTGCAGCCTCCTGGAGCTGGACACTTGGGTAAAGGTTCCTCACCAGTTTGTCACCTCCTTGAAGGCAAGACCTTCTCATTCCATTTCCTGTCCCCAAGCCCAGGGCATGCTGCATGCTCAGTGAGGAGTAGGAGGAGAAGAACTATCAGCTCTCCAGGGCCTGAGATGCCCAGGTTCACACAGGCCTGACCAGCAGACAGCCCCCTCAGCCATATTTGGCCCCAGTCCCTCAGATTCCTGTGAAACCTCCCATCCTCTGGGGTTTCCCCACCCAAAACCCTCCCATCAGCTCAGACACAGTCCATAAGGAGCCATGAAGTCATGAGTTTGCCTGCCTTGTTCTCTGCTGAGTCTTTAGTGAGTGAAACAACAGCAGGTTTATAGCAGGACATCGGTATTTGCTGAATTCATTCGTGATTAAATGCAATCAAGGTTACTTATGATGTCTATTTAAATCTGTTTTCATCTGGCATTAAAGGATTACAGCAGGAGATGAAGGAGTGTCTGCTGGTTGGGTTCAGGTTCACCCAGGCTCACCTTTCCTTATCAGACCTTTCCTCATGGCTAGCGCTCCCTTTGTCTCCCAACCTTAGCAAATAAATGAACGTCTGATCTGCAGTTTGGGGTTTAAATGAGTTAGTCTATGCAAAGGACTTAGAGCAACAGTCCAAGCATTTGCAGAAAGCACTCTGTGTTCGCTGCCTTGTTGACGCTATGCAAGCATCTATGCTCTCCAGCACTCACAGATTGAGGATTTTTGCCTACTGGTATTTTCCTCCTATGCCCACTCTTTAACTATGCCACCATATGCAAATGTCCACCTATATAGAGAGAGCACCTTTACCTGGAGCTGGGCTTGCAGTGTCCTGACCACCAGGAAGACGTACTTGTCCTCGCTTTCTCTGTTGTATTCTTGCATGGCAAACCACAGACACTGCCTCACGTTGGCATCTGAGGCTTTGGTGGGTTGTAATTTCCTCAGCACCCCCTTCTCATCCTTGTGTGGGTTTTTCCCGACCACTAGGGTCAGGGGAATGGTGAGGAGAAGGAGGGAGAGCCACCGGCATCTGGGCATGCTCCTTCGGGCAAGAGACCCAGTCGAGTCTCCTTGTCCTTCCAGGGCTGGAGCTGCTGGCAGGATGCCGTGGTCGTGGCCACCGCTATGGGTGCAAGAACCTTCGTGCCACACGTTGCCTCCTCTTAGCATAAGCCCAGCTGGATTCAAGACAGGACCATTAGGGTCACTCTTTGGGGTGAGCCCTCTCTTTCTCCAAGGAAACCCACCTAGGAATGCTAGTTAAGGAGTCTCTCTACCAGCCTCCTCTCCTTATCCTGAGAACTCCCCTCCCCGTAGGCCCCGAAGTGTCTATGCCTACCCCTCTGTGTGTCACTCTTGTTATCTGCTTCTCAGTCCTGTATGGTGTGACCATGTAAACTCTGGCTGCCCCAGAGGTCTTGTGGCCTCAGCCCTCAGTGGGCTTTCAGCGTACTCTGCCTGCAGCTCCCTGCGACTCCCTGTGGAGTTGAGTGCTAATCCAAACCGTGGTTCTCGTGGGTCTCCAGCACGCTTAGTTCATGCCTGTGGCCCAGTCAAGGGGCTCTGGGGGGCCCTGGTCTCCAGTCTCCCTTGCCCTTCTGATTCCACGCCCTACAGGGAGGTTATGCTTTGTGATGTAATCCAGCACCTGTGTCCTGCCCCAGTGAGGACACCTCCCACTTGCCAGCCTCTGGCCTTTGGTCCCAGCAGATCTCACAGGCCCACAGAGAGCAGGCAAATGCCTCCTGCTCTGCCCTCAGAGTGGGGGAGCCTGTGATGGTTAATACCGTCAACTTGATTGGATTGAAGAACACAAAGTATTGATCCTGGGTGTGTCTGTGGGGGTGTTGCCAAAAGAGATTGACATTTGAGTCAGTGGGCTGGGGAAGGCAGATCTCCCCTTAATCTGGTGGGCATCATCTAATCAACCGCCAGCAAATATAAAGCAGGCAGAAAAATGTGAAAAGGAGAGACAGGCCTAGGCTCCCAGCCTGCACCTTTCTCCTGTGCTGGATGCTTCCTGCCCTCGAACATCAGACTCCAGGTTCTTCACTTTTGGGACTCGGACTGGCTCTCTTTGCTCCTCAGCTTGGCAGATAGCCTATTGTGGGACCTTGTGATGGTAAAAGTTAATGCTTACAAACTCTCCTTTATATAAAAATTATGTACATACGTATAGATGAGTTTATTAAGTTAATAATTATTATATATAAATTTTATAAAAGGGGAGTTTATTAAGTATTAACTTATGAGATATACATATATATATATATATATATATATATATATATATATATATATATATTAGTTCTGTCCCTCTAAAAGAACCCTGACTAATACAGGGCCCCTCTGGCGTCTTCTGCCCACCTGTGCCAATGACTCTGGTTTCCTGAATGCCTGGCTGCAGAACTTCCTTGGCTTGGTCCAACAGTACCCCTCTGCCCTGCCCTACCAGGGTAAGGGTTACATGGCTCACTCTGACGCCCAGGCCTGGCCCTTAGTGGGAGGAGGGGGTCATGCACCTGTTGAACTCTCAAAGCTTCTGTTTTTCTGTGAAAATCCCAAACCAGCGTCCAGAAAGTTCCTGATAAGTCAGAGAGGCAAGCATTCTTCCCAGGCTATGGGTTCCATGAGGAGGGGTAATGTACAGGAAACACATATGGGCAGGAATCTGTCAGGCAGGTGCAAAGCATTGCGGAGTGTGAATGCATTATGCTGTATTTAAACTTTCTCCCCATAGGTGAATTCTTCGGTTGTTATTTTCATCTGTTCTAAACAGTATTGCAGTGAACAATCCTTTTCCAGTATCTTCATGATGTTACACAAGTATTTCTGTGCAATAAAAGACTAGATCAGAAATTGATGCAAAGCTTTATGCAAATTGAGGTTTATTATTTATTGCCAAAATGTTCGGCACTTACTAATTATGTATTCATGATTTTCAAATCCTGCTGCATGTTAAAAATACTGAAGGAGTTTTGAAACACCAGGGCACACCTCACTGATAAAATCAGATTCTCTGGAAGAGGGTCCAGGAAGTCAGCTGTTTTTAAAGTGCCCCAGGGGTTCCAATCTGCAGCCAAGTTTGAAAAGCACCGTAGTGGATCTGCACGTGAACCACCTGGGACTTGTTAAAATGCAGGTGCTGAGTTTGTGGGTCTGAGGCAAGGCCTAGATCCTGCGTTTCTAACCGTCTCCCCGTGTGATCCAAATGCTGCTGATACTCGGAACCCAGTTTGATTAGAGAAGTAGTGATCTGTGACAATCCTTGCTTCTTCATATCTTTGTCTTCAGCCTAGCCTTCCTTTATGGGATAGGAGATGATTGTGTTTCATTGATTTGATTTGCACTATTTGTATTATTGGTTAAGGTTCCATGTTTTCATAGTGACCCATTGAGTCTGGGATCACGTGATCAGGGTCCCAGGATGCACTTAGAGCAGACTCCTTTAGTGAGGCCAGCTGTGACACCTTGAAGTGAAGCCAAGCCTCTTGGACCAGCCAAGGGGCAGTCAGCCTGTAGGCCTATGTGCCTGAAAATGAAGGCTCACTGCGGTTAGCTACAGGAGGGGTGGTTTGTTATGCAGCACTTCTGGGTCAACAGCTGACTGATATGTACACATTCACTGAACCAAAGCAGTATTTCTAGGTTTCAGACTTTGGAGAAGTATGTGGTAGTGGTTGATAACTGGATAAAATATCCAAATAAATTTTTACTTCCTACTGAGTCAGGCCACGTAATGACAGAGCCAAATCCAGAGAGATTTCTCCAGGACACGAGACTGATTTGTGGATTCTGGATGATCTTGGATATTGACATATTATTCAAAAATCTACTAATTTGAGTTCATCATATAACTAACAAGAGTGGCAGGCACAGAATTTACCAATCCTACGAAGGCTTCTTACATAGCTCATGACAGCTGGACACTACCAGCTCTTGAAATCTGCAATAGGGTCGTGTTTTTTAATTTCTGAGAGAGCAGGAACTAAAGAACACAGGCCATGGACAAAATAAACAACTGCAATAAACAATTTCGAAAGTATTGGAGTACCTTAAAGAACCATTTCACAGCCATAGCCCCAAGTGCCAACCACCTAAAGACTTCATGTATTTCTGATTTAGGCCAACATTTTCTTTTGCACCACAGATAGGGATAATGCCTGGTCCCTAAGAGAAATGCAAAATGAAACCAGTGGGATTTTGTGTGGATCAAGGTAGAAAACAACTGGGAAATCTGAAAAAGAGCAGGACACCCGGCCTTTCTTGTGAACTTGGAATCGAACGTAAAGGTGCTTCCATCAGCGAGCAATGCTGACCAGAGCTCAGGGAGGGTGTGGCTGCACTTGTCCAGAACAGTGGGGTCCATGAACAGGCGCTCCACCCATCCCAGCCTCGGTGCTCTCAAAGCCAAGGGCCAGCAATAGATTTGTTTGACTAACCATGCAGACACACCCTTGGTAATATAAATATGCCCTATCAAATCGTGGAGGGATGTCACACACAAATCCTGCACACAGGCTGGTCAAAGACCAAAGCTGTCCCATCTTTTTGCCATGACAGATGGAGCCACCCAAAGTTGTTTCTGAAAATTCTGTCCCATAAATGACAAATTCATGGTAATGAGCCAGCCAGAAAAAAAAGGCAGACTTCTTACCAAGAAATATTCAAATCACCCCCCAAACCAAGGATGGAGGCAGAAAGATCCCCTAGCCCTTTCATTCTGAAAGACTCCTCCAGAAACTGCTGCACTGTCTCTTTGCTCAACGCATGCCCCCCACCACACCATCCCCTCATCTTTCTGCCCCTCCAAGACTGTTCCCCCATGAAGACCCCAGCAGAGAGATGGGTGTCTGTCACCACAGTCCTTCTCCCAGGGGCAGTGAGTGGTGCCGGCAGCCATGAAGCCCTGGCTGGGTCCCAGATGGGTAACACAGGCATCAGGAGCAGGTGGGGAATGGGGATGGGAGCTGCCATCTTCTAAGCCCTGGAGAAAACATCTGAGCCCTGGAGAAGACATCTGAGCCCTGCAGAAGACATCGTTGTGCTTCATGCAGCCCTCGGGGTCCACAGAGAGCAAAGCCTCCTGTCAGCTTCCGTGACCTCCTCTGACCCCTGGGTCTGGGCCTGTCCCCTCTGCTGAAGGGCCACCCACGATGAGCCTGTCCCTGAGATGGAAACAGAGGGAACACACGTGGCTAACAAAATGTGCTGCATTCCTTTTGAGTGGATGAATGAGAGTATAGAGAAACTGGAGAAGAGAGGAAGGCAGGAAGGCAGGAAGGAAGGAAAGAAGAGATGAAAGGAGGGAGAAAAAGAGGGAGGAAAAGAGGGAGGAAAAAAGAAAGGGAGGAAGGGAGGAAGGGAGGGATGGAGGAAGGGAGGGATGGAGGAAGGGAGGGACGGAGGAAGGGAGGGATGGAGGAAGGGAGGGATGGAGGGAGGGAGGGATGGAGGAAGGGAGGGATGGAGGGAGGGAGGGATGGAGGGAGGGAGGGATGGAGGGAGGGATGGATGGAGGAAGGGAGAGAGGGAGGGAAGGAGGAAGAGGAGGAGGAAGGAAATAGAAGAATGGATGGATGGATGGATGGATGGATGGATGCATGAGCACACAAATCAAGCGGTGGGACCCCTGTAGGAACTGCCTCAAATCAGTCAGAAAGTTTCATTTATTTAACACTCTGCATCTGCAACCGAAGTAATAATGATATTCTCCACTGCTTATCAATGGCTTATAAACAATACAGGAGAGTGAAAACTTCTCAGGGACGCAGAAAGTTCTCTGAAATGCCTTTAATTCCGCCGGCTGCACAGATCCGGGACTACAGACTGTCACACTCCAGAGGAAGAGGGGGCTTCTGCTGCGGAAATCCATGGGCTCTGTCACCACCTTCTCTCCCCACAGGTGCTGTTCAGGCGGGTAAAGTGGGAAAACCACCATTGAACATCTACTATAAAAGTGCAGCGCACCTGGAAAAAAAAATTGTAACATACAAATTAGAAAATGTAAGCATTGAGAGAATCTAGCATGCAATAGGGGGTCAAGATGTATTAAAAACTACACATGTAAATAAATAAAAAGCAAAAACAGTCACCCAGGAACAGGGCTTGAAATGCCCAAGGCTCCAGCAGGACGAGGGGCGCAGGTGGCTGAATCCTCCCACATGAGCCTGGGGATTCCTGAAGGGATGTCTGTTTGGGCCATCACCTGAGCCTCGAAACCTCCTGTGCACTCACAGCCTCCACAGAGCACATGAGGATGGAGGAGGTGCCCCCACCCTGCGTCTTCTGAGGGAGACCGTGGACTTACCGAAGGGATGGCTCTGCCAGTCACTCACCAACTGAGCAGCAGCGGCAAACCCACCCCAAGGGGAGGGTGCCCCTGAGGTTGGAGGTGGGAGGGTGAGATCAGCCCCACTGATCCCGTAACTGATTCAGGGTATCCTCAAGCTCCAGTATCCCGTGGATCACATATGGGTCCTGGGAGGATGACCGGGACACATCCTTACCACACAGGAACTAGAGGGACAGGTTGGGTGATCAGAGAAGCTAGGCCATCCTCCAATCCCCAAGAACATGAGCAAAGAAGAGTGAGGACCACAGGGAGAACACCATCTGCCTGGATCTCGAGGGTCTCGGGAAGGTACAGGGCTGGGACCCAGAGTGAGGACTCCCTCCAGAGACATAGGCCCTTTGGAATCTGCAGGTGCCTGTGTCCAGTCAGCTGGGCTGCGGGCAGAGGGCTCTCCCTGGCATTGAGGGCCAGGCTCTGTCAAATGCCCGCCTTCTGCCTTCACTAAAGGAGCCCTGACCCCAGGTGGGAGAGGGTCAGGGACCGTCATTCTGCCCAGGATCACCCTGGATGCCTTTCCTAAGTCTCCTCCCAAAGGCCTGCCTTGACATTTTTCATTCCTGAGAGATTCATGATTTGGGTTGATTTTATTCTCAAACCATTTTCTCTTCTGTTCCTTCTTGCAATGGGCAATTGTCAATGTCTTCATCGTGTTTCTTACAAATGGTACGCCCCATCGTCAAGTCCATTAAATATGTCCATGTCCATGTCTGTCAAGAAGAAATTGTAGACACTTCTATGAAACTCTTTTTGGAATGAGAAAAATAGAATCAAACAGAAAAGTTGCCAGAAGAGGTGAATGTTAATATTCATGCAAATAAAGATATACATATCATGTGCAATCTTTCTTCTCTTATTTCTAATTTCAAGTTTCTTTTTAAAAATTTTTCTTTTAATTCTCCATTTTTCTACAAAAAAAAAATCCATTCACTACACCAAAAGCATGCACTAGAGTCTTTCTACAGTTCTCTTCCTGATGTCCAGTACCTGACAGTCACATTGGCGGGGTGATGAATACACAGGGTGTGGACCATCACATGATTGAATCCTACACAGCAGTGCAGGCCGTGTACACAGAATGGCACTATCCCTTGGAAGATCGATCTGGGCAGTAACCTGGGATGGGGACTCCTGGGGGCTGCAATGTTGTGTCCTTTATGTGAGTGAAGACTGCATGAAAGTGTTTATTTTGCAAATATTAATGTAAGTAAATATTAAGTTTCTGTTCTGTGTGTTTATTAGGATGCTATAAAACGTTATTAAAGGTTACAGTCATTTCTGTAAATAGAAGTTCATGAAACTCAGGAAACATACAGAGAGAGAGATACCAAATCCAACAAGGCAATCTTCCCAGGCTGGAACTCACATCTCTCCTGAAAATTGTCTAGGAAGCAGACATCCCTTGGGGATAGCAATCCATGCAAGTGACAGTGATACCCACTCATGCCCCAACATACATGACCTACACACTCACACCCTCATGCTCCAACACATCAGCACACTCATGCACACTCATGCCCCAACATACACCAACACACTCACATACACTCATACCCCAACACACATGCACTTGTGTTCCAACACACACCAACAAACATACACTCATGCCCCAACACACATGCACTTATGCCCAAACACACACCAACAACACACATACACTCATGCGTCAACAACACACACACTCATGCCCCAACACACAGCAACACACATGCACTCATGCCCCAACACACACCAACACACACACTCATGCCCCAACACACATACACTCATGCCGCAACACACACCAACACACATACACTCATGCCCCAACACACACCAACACACACACACTCATAACCCAACACACATGCACTTATGCCCCAACACACACCAACACACATACACTCATGCCCCAACACACACCAACACACACACACTTATGCCCCAACACACACCACCACACACACTCATGTCCCAACACACTCACACACACTCATGTTCCAACACATACCAACAACACATTCACATGCATTCATGCCCCAACACACTCACACACTCATATGCCAACGCAACACACACACACTTATGCCCCAACACACACCAACACATTCACCCATTCATGTCCCAACATATCAACTCCACACTCACACTCATTTATGCTTCAGCACACACCAATACACACTCACATACACATTCATGTCCCAACACACAACACACTCATGCCTCATATGACCATATGCCTCATATGACCATGACCACACTCATGCTTCAAATGACCATAACACACCAACACACACACTCATGCCCAACACACACCAACACACACACGCTCTGACACCAACACACTCACATGCTCATGCCCAACAAACACCAACTACACACTTACACACACACTCATGTCCCAACATACCAACACACACACAGGCTCACGCCCCAACACGCCGACTACACATTCACATCTATGCCCTGACACACACCAACTCATACACTCGTGCCCAATCACAAACCAACACGCTCACACTCATGTCTTGTTTTCAGGTGCTACCCTCATTAAGAAAGCAAAACAGAAAGCTGAAGCTCTCCTAGTGATACCTTACGTTTAAATTACGTGATTGTATGCGTATTTTCAGAATTTAGAAAGCGGTTGTCCTTTCCTGCAGACCAAGGACCCACCCAGCCCTGGTCTGGTGCCGGGGAACTCGGGGTTCACAGGGAGAGACAACAGCCACTCACCTTGCGTTGACTCCTGTGGACATGCAGCAACTTGTAGGCAAATTCATCCTCCTGGTCCTCATTGAACTGAAACACAGCATACTCCACAGCACTGGCGAAATAATCCAAGTTCTTATCAGTGTCTACAAATTTGCAGCTGCAGACATGTGTGCCCAGCACAATGAACCCCACAAGCAGGGGCACCTTCCACCACATGGCTGTCTCTAGTGTTGGCACTGGAGGCCAGGAGCGCTCAGTGGAGGGGAGGTCACCACTGCTGCCGGTGACGTCCTTCCCAGCTCTGACCCCACGCAGCACTGCGCAACAGGGGCCCTGAGCTGCTGAGCCTGCCTTTGACTGGTCCCTCTGTCCAGTGCCTCTCTTCACTCCCCCACAGTGTTCCTCCCATCATCTCCAAATAAGGCCGGCAGGAGGTCACATAGGACCCACAGGCATGCATGCAACAAACATGCCTGCACATTTTCAGGGCCACCTTCTCTGACCCCAGCCCAGCCCTGACACCACCGGGGTGGGCGTCTCTAGCTCACCTGCTTTGCCTTCCCATGACTGGCAGAGTGATGGGAATGCTTAGGAATGATAATGGGCACTGAGTCCTGAGCAGCTGAGGGAAGAACTGTGTCTGCCTGTGACCCTGGCTGTATAGTCCATGACCTCAGGGAGCTGTAGGAGCTTACAGAGGGAGGGGCCAGTGTTGGGGGCTGGGCCATCCTCTCCACCCTCTCTGGCACCTCCTGGCCAACTTGCCAGGTCCCCCTCCTGCCCTGTGGCCTTGCAACACCTGTTCTCTGCAGGGGCCAGAGAGAAGCCAAGACTAATGCCAGAGCCCTGCTAGGATGGGGGTGGGAGGCAACTATGAGGATGAGAAGGAGTCAGGAGACAACTCGTGTTGTCACCCAGCTCTGCGTCTTTGCAGTTCCCTAGGCCCGTGCCCAGCCAGTGTCAGACTCTCCTCAGAGGAACTGACCTGAGCTCTGTCTGGCTTCTGGGGAAGCCGCTGGGAGGGAAACAGGGCCAGGAGATGAGCGGGTTGGGAGGGTGTGGAGGTGCCTGAGCCAGATCTGGATGCACTAATGCCCACAAGGGGGCCGTGCTGGGGCAATGACCCTACCTGGCCTGTAGGGCATGTAGATTGATGATCACAAAAAATGTCTCAGAGCTTAGGCCACTGCCTTGAGGACCGGAAGTAAGGGCAGGACAAGGGCTGACACAGGAATAGATGGGAATGTGGCCAGAACAGTGGGCACAGTTATGACCATCTTCTTACAGCTTCTCGATGGGAGGAGACCCAGAGGCTCAGGTGCACTTCCACACAGCACTGGCCTGAAAGTGGCTGGCAGGTGAGGGCCTGACGAGCCTCGTCAGATGGATCACCCTCAGCTTGTGCCTGAGCCCCTGTGTGTCCTCCCGACAGAGAAGCTGCAGCTCCCAGTTCTCATTCATCTTTGCCGTGGCTGCCAGCAGTCTGATTAAAATGTATCGTTGTTGTGTTCCGAGGTCCGCAGGGCCTGTCCTGAGGCCCCTCCTCCTGCTGGTGTGGACTGTGATTGCCTCCTACAATTCCAGCCCTCCCTTGCCCAGGGTTAGAGATTTTATTAGACCTTCAAAAAATTAACTATTGGTTTTCTTCATCCTTGCTGTCTGTCTTTGCTTTTTCCTTTACCCGACTATGCCTTTTTGCTATGACTTTCTTCTCTCCTTTTCCCCCAGTTCAATTTGCAATTCTCTGATTCTTGAGCTTGAAGGGCCTGCTCATTCTCTAGCGTGTGCATTTCCAGATCAGGAGGAGACCCTCAGAGCATGGCAGCAGCAGCATCTTATATGTTTATTACTCAGGTTTCAACTCCAGTGTTTCAAAAGTGCAGCCTAATCTGCACTGGGATGACTTCTGTAGCCCATGTGCTACTTCGAGGTGCGTAGCCGAGTTTTCAAACATTTCTGTCCTAATTTCCACCTAAATTTCACCGAGAACATATTCTATGTGATTGAAATTCATTAAGAATATGTTCAATTGGGATAAATGTTCTCTCCGCTCAAAAAAAGTGAATGGTCTCCAGTTGTTGGATGATATTCTACATAACAAAAGATGAAATATGTTTAGAAAGCTTTTAAATTTTTTGAGCCTCTTCTGAGTTTTACTTGGTGGGTTCTGTCAATTCTTAAGAGAGGTGCCTGAAACTCTCCCATGAGGATGATGTCATTGCTGGTTTTCCTCGTAGCCTTGGCATGTGTTACTTTATATATTTTTAGGCTGTGATAAGAGTGGGCGCCACAGATAGAACTGTTGTAACTTCAATAATTGAGCAAAGCTGTGCCCTTTAGTTCCCCAAGGCCATGTTTCTAATTTCGTAAAACCAGCAGAAAGAGACACTGCAGTCAGAATTGGTCACCCCTGTTTTCACCAAGGTGCCCAACTAGAGGCTCATGAGAATCATCAAAGGAAACTCTCAAATAACCCACATCTGAGCCCGAATGCTAAAGAGTGTGGCATGAACACCGAAAGCCACCTGGTGCACTTATGTGCATCTGAGCTCGAATTATAAATTGAAATTGAAAAAAGAGAAGGATACTATGCCTTCCTTGTGGACTGAGAATTGAAAGTGAAGGTTTTTCACTAGCGAGCAATGCGAACCGGAACCCACTGCACTCGTCCGGAATGGCAGGCATGAGGTCCATGTACAAGGGCTCTGCCCCTCACAGCCTAAGTGCTCTCAGAGCCAAGAGCCGGCAATACATTGGCCTTGCTGACCACATAGACACATCCTTGGTAACATAAATATAATATGTCCTGTCAGATTGTGAGGGGATGTTACAAATTCTGCACACAGGTTGGTCAAAGGACCAAAGCTGCCCCATCTTTTTACCATGACAGATGGAGCCGCTCAGGGCTGTTTCTGAAACTTCTGTTCCATCAACTCTTATGGGAAATTCGTGGGAATGAGCCAGCCAGGAAAAAGGAAGACTTCTTAGCAAGAAATATTCAAATCAAAGTCCCCAAAAACCCCTGATGGAGGAGGAAAGACTCCCCGACACTTCAGGTCGGAAAGATTCTTCCAAAGGGCTTTGCATTGCCTTGCGTTTCTGGCCCACCCATGTAACCCTTCCCCCAGACCCTCAGCTCTCTGCCCCTTCAAGGCTGCTCCCTGCCAAGACCCCAGTAGAGAGACTTGCTCATCAGGATGGGTGTCTGTCACCACGGTGCTCCTCCCAGGGCAAGTGAGTGGTGTCGACAGGTATGAAGGCCCGGCTGAGTCCCAGCTGGGGAGCATATGCACCAGACAGGGCACGGGGGACCTGAGGACTGGAGGTGCCATCTTCTGAGCCTAAAGAGGACATCCTTGTCATTCATGCAGCCCTCTGTGTCCACAGAGGGCAGAGCCTCCTGTCAGCTTCAGTGACCTTCTGCAAAAGGTCACTGGCCCCTCTGCAAAAGAGCCACCCACTGTGAGTCTGTCCCTGAGATGGAAACAGAAGGGTCATGTGTGGTTAACAAAATTTTCGGCATTTTTTTTGAGTAGATGGATGATGTCATAGAGAAATGGAAAGGTGAATGAATGAATGAGTGGATGAATAAATGAAGGAATGGATGGATAGATGGATGGATGAGCACACCAACCAGCCAGTGGGGCTCCAATGTGAACTGCCTCAAACCAGCTGGGGAGTTTGGTTTATTCAACACTCTGCGCCTGCAGCCAAGGTAATGATGATAGTAAATTCTCCCTTGCTTATCGCTGCCAGCAACATCCATGGTTAATGAATTCTAGGAAAGAGTGCAAAACTGTTTACAAACCCAGCCAGTGCTAAGATGCCTTTAATTCTGCTAGTGCAGCCTAGGTCGAGAACTACAGACTGCCACACTCTAGAGGAAGAGAAGACTACTACCGTGGAAAACCAGGGGCTCTGTCACCGCCTGTTTCTGCATTACTGGTGCTGTTCAGGAGGCTGAACTGGGAAAACCAAGGTCTGGCATCCACGACAAAAGTGCTATGCGCCTGAAAAAAGTAATTTTAACACACAAGTTAGAAAAATGCAATGCATTGAGAGCATTTAGCGTGTAGTAGGGGGTCAAAATGTATTAAAAACTATTAAAAACAATTAAAAATGAAAAACAAAAACAGTCACCCAGGAACCGGGCTTCAAATGCCCAAGGCTCCACCAGTACTAGGGGCACAGGTGGCCAAATGCTCCAGCCTGAGCCTGGGGATCCTGAAAGGATGCCTGGTTGGGCCATCACCTGACCCCTGATGCATCCTGTCCCCTCACAATCTCCCTAGCACACATGCTGCTGGATGAACTGCTCCCACCCTGGGTGTTCTGAGGAGAGAAAGGACTTCCCAAGGGATGGTCCCTCTGGGCACCCACCAACTGAGCACAGCGATTGACAGCAATACTGCAGGTGGAAGGGGGAGATCAGCCCTGCTGCCCCTGTTACACTGATTCTGGACATCCTCTGAGCTCACATGGATCACGTATGGGTCGTGGGAAGATGGTGTCAGAACTCAGACTGACCGGGACATATCCTTATCACGCAGGAACTAGAAGGAAAGAACCACCTTGATGAAAGAAACTGGACAGTCCTCCGATCCCCAAGAACATAAGCAAAGAAGAGTGAGGACCACAGGGAGAACACCATCTGCCTGGATCTTGAGGGTCTCAGGAAGGTACATGACTGGGAAGCAAAGTGAGGACTTCATCCAGGGACAGAGGCCATGTGGAATCTGCAGGTGCCTGCTCTGTCCAGCCAGCCTGGCTGTGAGCAGAAGGCTCTCCCTAGCATTGAGGCCAGGCTCTGTCTGCTTACATGCCCACCTTTTGCCTTCACAGAGGGATCCCTGATGCCAGGTGGGAGAGGGGGTCAGGGACCCTCATTCCGCCCCAGGAGCACCTCTGATGACCTTTCTAAGCCTCCTCCCAAAGGCCTACCTTGATACTGTTTTTCATTTTTGAGAGATTCATGATGCTTTGCGGTTGATTTTATTCTCAAACCTTTTCCTCTCCTGAGCTTTCTTGCAATGGGCAATTGTCAATGTCTTCATCGCATTTTTTACAAATTGTGCGGCCCATCTCCAAGTCCATTAAAAATATCATTGTCCACATCTGTCAAGAAGAAATTATACAAACAGCTGCTAAGTATTTTGTTTTCATGAATCAAAAAAAAAAAAAGGCAGAGAAACAAGTAGGAAAGTGGATAAAAGACTGACATCATCATGTCAATCAAATAGGGCTAGACAGGGCATGTACAACCTCTCCGGAAGTCAGTAGAATAGATCCACTAAGTGCCCTTCAGATACACACTGGCCTCTTCCCAATGGCTAATACCTGACAGTCAGATTGACAGAGTGATAAACATATAGGGTGTGACACACTCACACAATCCAATTCTCTGCAGCAGTGAGCCTGCTGGTGCGGCAACCACACCCGGCAATCCCCGCCTCCGCCTTACACCTGAGTCTCAGCCACACACAGAGGGCTCACACTGGATGGTTCTTTTTACACAGAGTGGGAAATGGGCAAGACTAATGCCTGGGATTAGAAACGAGGTCAGCGGGACTCCTTGCAGGGATAGACTGTAGATGGGATCACAGAGGGGCTCTGAGGGAATGTCACCGTTCCGCTTCATGTGGGTGACGACTGCTCATAACTGTCTATCTTGCCAGTGCTCACTGAGATGAATGCAGAGCTGCACCATGCTGTTGTACATGTTTCTTAGGCTTCCATAAGAAGCGATTAAAAGTTATTTTCATTCTTGTATGTAGAAGTCCATGAAACTCAGGAAGCATCCAAACATAGAAAACTAATCCAGATGGGAAGTCACGGCAGGCTAGGGCCACGGGTCTCACTGGACGGCCTAGAAATTGTTGAGAAACCTGACCCAGTCAGGGGATCTGCAATCCATGTTGGGGATGAGATGATATCCAACTATGCCCTGACACAGACGAACAGTACACACGCATGCCGCTATATACACAACACACTCACACTCATGCCCAACACACACCAACACACCCACTCATACTCAACACACTTATGCTCATACACACACGCTCCTATACACACAACACACTCACATTCATGCCCAACACACACTAACACACTCACACTCAACACACGTTCATACACACATGCACCTATACACACAGCACACTCACACTCATGTCCAACATCCCCTCCTATACACACAACACACTCACACTCATGCCCAACACACACTAACACAGACTCAACACATGTTCATACACACATGCACCTATACACACAACACACTCACACTCATGCCCACCACACACTAATGTACTCACACTCAGCCCTATACACACAACACATGCTCATGCTCAACACACACCAACACACTCACACATGCATGCCTAACATGTGCCAAAAACAGGCACTCATGTCACCATACACCAACAACATATGCTTATGCCTGACACACTCACACATTCATGCCCAGCATACACCAACACACTCACACTCATGCCCCTATACATACAACACACTCACACTCATGCCCAACACACTCACACAGTCATGCCCAACTCACCCCACACATTCATCCTCATGCCTGACACACACCAACAAACACTCATGCCCAACCCTCTCCAACACACACACTTATGCCCCAACACACCAACACACTCACATTCACTCTCTGATACACATCTGCACATTTATTATTATTTTTTGAAACAAAGTTTTTTCTCGTTGCCCAGACTGAAGTGCAATGACTCAATCTTGGATGATTGCAACCTCCGCCTCCCTGGTTCAGGCGATTCTTCTGCCTCAGCCTCCCAAGTAGCTGGGATTATAGGCACCCGCCACCACGTCCGGCTAATTTTTTGTATTTTTAGTAGAAACAGGGTTTCACCATGTTGGCCGGGCTGGTCTCAAACTCTCGATCTCAGGTGATCTGCTTGCCTTGGCCTCCCAATGTGCTGGGATTACAGGCATGAGCCACCACACCTGGCTCATGCTTTTACATATATCAATAACACAATCACATACTCATACTCCCATACACATCAAGAACACACACACAACCTGCCTCTCCTTGCATGCTCCCCTCCCCAGCTAGCATGAAGTCCCCAGGTACTGTGGTTGGGCAGCAGCGTAACACACTGTGCCCAGGGCTCCTGCAGCCTCCCAGGGTCCAGGGATGGGGATGCAATCCAAGGAAGAGGCAGATGGCCAAGGAAATGGGCAACGATCAGGAAGGCTGTGTGCCCTCTGAAGGAAGAAGGGTCCCTGAACCCTGTCCTCAGAAGTGTGGTGCAGACATGGGACCCCCCCCCATGTCACCCAGAGCCCTGCTGCCATCACCACTGGCTCTGGGCTATTCAGCTGGGGAAGAGAGTTCTGGAAATAGACAAAATGACTGTCACTCACCTTCTGCTGGGTGCGCTGGACCTCCAGCAACCTGTTTGTGAACTCCCCCATATTGTCCTCATTGAACTGAGCCACAGCAAACTCCACTGATGCCACAAAATAATCTAGGTCCTTACTGATGTCTACGAATTCTTTTTGAATGGTCCAGATATGGGTGCTCAGTACAATGAGCATCACAAGCAGGGATACCTTCCACCACATGGCTGTCTCAGCATCCGCACTGGAGGCCAAGGTCGCTTGGGTGGAGGGGTGGTGGCAGTTGCTGCTGGTGACACCCTTCTCAGCTCTGGGTACCACAGAGCCCTGTCCACCAGAGGCCCTGAGATGTTGAGCAACTCCCTTCGAGCAGCGCCTCTGTCCAGTCCCCCACAGAGTGCTTCCCACTATCTCCAAACAAGGCAGAGCAGGGAGTCCCATACAGAACTTTGGATCCACAGGCATGCCCGCCACATGCTGCCTACACCTTTTCAGGGAAGCCTCCTCTAGCTGCAGCTCCAGACCTGAGAAGACTCGGTGGAGGTCTCAAGCCCACCTGGCTTGCCCTCATGTAGTGCAGGTAAGGCTCACCAGGATCAAAGGAATCTCTGAGACCTCTGGTGAGCCAATTCCTGAAGAGCAGAAGCAGTTGCTAAGCCTGCTCATGACCCTGGCTGGAGCCCACATCACCAGCTGGGCCCAGGAGAGCACAGGCTGTGTGGTCAGTGGGGCTCAGCAGAGTGCAAAGAGAATGTCTGTAAGAGTCCATTTTACCCGCTGCCAGGCCTTCCTCTGCCAGGAGATGCATGTGGCTTCATCCTCCCAGGCTGATTATTAGTTTTCCCTCATTTCAGAACCTGTTCTAATATCCACTATGACTTTTTTTTAAACTTGTGGGCTGTTATAGCTGTATTGTTTAATTTCCAACCATCGTTGATTTTCTAGTTATCTTTTCTCTTATCAACTTCTAACACAAATCCACTATAGTCAGAGAACACCATTTCACTATCTTTCTTTGAAATTTTTGAGTTATTTTTTGTCCAGAATAACCAATATTCTATTAATTATATGCAGTTGAAAAGAATATGTATTCTGTATTTTATAGGTATATAGAGTTAGATATTTATATACATCAGTAAGTCCATTCTGTTGAAACTTTCTGTCTTTTCTTCTCTTTCTCTTTTCTTTCTTTCTTTCTTTTTTTTTTTAAGCAGTCTCACCCTGTCACCCAGGCTGGAATGTAGTGTCACGATCTTGGCTCACTGCAACCTCCACCTCCTGGGTTCAAGCAATTCTCATGGCTTAGCCTCCCGAGCAGCTGGGATTACAGATGTGCACCACCACACCCAACTAATTTTTGTATTTTTAGTAGAGACAGGGTTTCGCCATGTTGGCCAGACTGGTCTCAAACTCCTGGCCTCTCAAAGAGCGGGGATTCCAGGCATGAGCCTCCATGCTTGGCCGTGTTTACTCTTTTTACTTTGTTCTGTTTTATTCAGTTTAGTTTGGGTTTAGAGTTCGGTCTTCTTTTCTGCCAGTTACTGAGGGATATGTTAAAATTTCTCATGATGATTATGGTTGTGAATTTGTGTACTTCTTTCTGACCATTTTTGCTTTATTTATTTTCAGACTATGTCATCAAGTGCTTACTTGACACTTTCTTCGTGGCTGACCATTTTATCATTATGAAATGTACCAGTTTATGCTGAGTAATGCCTCTTGCTCTGAAGTCTGATGTCAGAGACATCAAAACATCTAGCATTGTTTTGATTTTTATTTACTTGAATATTTTTATCCATATTTTTATTCTAATATATTATCTTAATTAATACGTGCCTTTATAAGCAGCAAATAGTTTTTAAAATCAGTCTAAGTGTCTTATTTAGAATGTTTTTTCCATTTACAATTGCTCATATTACTAATGACTAATATTATCGTATGTTCGGGTTCAGATCTACCATATTGCTATTTGTTTCCTATTCATTTCATTTGTCCCTGTTTCTTGTGTTACTCAAGTTTCTTCTCCACAGTGGCTTTCAGTTATCCCTACTCCCTCCTTCTTTTTTTAATTTTTCGTTTTTTGAGACAGAGTTTCACTCTGTCACCCAGGCTGGAGTGCAGTGGGGCAATCTTGACTCACTGCAGCCTCCTGGGTTCAAGCTATTCTCATGCCTCAGCCTCCTGAGTAGCTAGGGCTACAGATGTAAGCCACTATGTCTGGCTAATTTTATATTTTTAGTAGCAATGGGGTTTCACCATGTTGACGAGGCTGGTCTTGAACTCCTGACCTCAAGTGATCCACCTGCCTCAGCCACACCAAGTGCTGGGATTACAGGCATGAGCCACTGCGCACAGCCAAGTTAACCCTTCTTTACCTCTTCTTTTAGTGGTAACTATAGTGATTATAATGAGTATCATTGACTTAACTGAGCCTACCATAAATTAGTACCTTTACCCCTGCAAAGATGATGGGAAAAACTTAGGGCACTATTACCCCTTTGTGCCCTTTTTACCCCCTTCTACCTTGTATGTTATTGTCATTGTGTCCTTAAATTCTACATATTCGATAGCACATATAACACTATTATTGTGGTTTTATACATTTAATATTCATGTGGATTTATCAATCATATTTACCCTTCGTCTGTGCAACATTCCTTCAACATTCCTTAGCTTCTGCCTGGGATTATTTTCCTTTACCCCCAAAGAACTCTCTTTAGTATTTATTTTTGGTTGGATCTTGTTGATATATCATTTAACTTTTTCCAAAAGCTGACTTTTCTCTAAACAACTTTACTTCTTTGGGACCCCCATCCTAGGGGTTCAACCAAGTCTCCATCCTGTCTCTTCTGAGTATCCCCAAAATATTGCTAATATACGGCTTTCAGACTATAAATTTCCCTCTAAGCTCTTCTCTGGCAACATCTCAGAAATGTTGATATGTCAGATTATGATCTTTCAATTCCAATTATTTTTTATTTATTTTGTGACTTTTTAATACAGGAATTACTTTTAAACAGAGTGGTAAATTTACAGACAGCTAAGATATTAGATTTTTTTTCTTGTTTTTTGATGTTTTGTAGAGATGGGGTCTTGCCACATTCCCTAGGCTGGTCTATAAACTCCTGGGCTCAAGCAATCCTCCGACCTTGATCTCCCAAAGTGCTGGCCAGCATGCCCAGCCCTAATCTTAAGCATTTTTAAAAATGACAAAAGTAATATATACTAATTTTTTAAAAATCAAGCATTACGGAAATGTCCCAAACACAAAACCAGTGTTGCTGCCCTATGCTTATTTATATGATTCTTTTTCTGTTTCTTTTTTCTTTTTTCTTTTTTTTTGCATATTAGGTTTTGGGGTACATGTGAAGAACATGTAAGATTGTGCATAGGTACACACATGGCAGTGTGGTTTGCTGCCTTCCTCCCCTTTACCTATATCTGGCATTTCTCCCCATGTTATCTCTTTCCAACTCCCCATATTAGATTATTTTTAACTATTTTTATTATAGTTGTTTACTGTGAACAAAAAACATAGTCTGAACCATTTTCATCTTTTACATTTTTGAGGCTTTTTTCTTTTTTGATTTGCTGAAAATGTCTTTATTTTGCTTTCATTTTTGAGGAGTATTTCTACTGACTATAGAATTCTAGATTGTTCATTACTTTCTTTAGGTTCAAAGATTCAAAGCTGGGCTTCTTCTAATGGTCTGTTTCCAGCTTACTTTCACTCCTAGGATGTGGCCTGTCATGGTTTCACCTGAAATCCTGGCATATTTACCATAGTCTTCTTCCTTCACAGGCACTGAACTTTACCTTTTGTCCCCACAATTGAAGCAGAGAAAATGCATTTTCTCAAGTGGTGTTGAAAGTCAAGACCTTTCCTCCCCTTTCTGCCCCTGTGCCCTCCGCTCCAGGTCTTGCTCCAAGTCAGGCAGGACAGAGTTGAGACTGTCCTACATCAAGGTAAAGTAAGGGTCTATTACCGCAGTGTGTCTCCAAGGGGCAGTGAGTAGCATCTGCAACTGAGTCCTCACCATGGAGACCAGGCTTGGTCCCCAGGCTGGAGGATTTAAATATCAAAACGCTGGTAGGGGCATGCTGAGTTGAGCTGCTGCTTCTAAGGTCATCTGCAGTCTTGACAAGAATTTTCTTATTAACCAAGAAGTTGGTCAGGCCCCTAGGGACAGGCTCATGTACCTGGAGGACCCTTTGGAGACTCCCGGGCAGAGCAGAGAACTGCCTGGTAGGGGCTCCTGCCCTGGAGCTTCTGCAACCCTCCCTTGGGATTGCTTCATTACCAAAGGTACAAAATCAGAGGCTCAGAATTGAACATACATCCACACACTCGTGTTCATAGCAGCATTATCCACCATAGCTGGGAGGCAGCAGCAGCCCAACTGCCCACGGATGAATGAGTGAATAAACAAAATGCGGCATTCCCATTCAACGGAATATTATTCAGACATAAAAAAGAAAATCCTGTCACATGTTACAACATGTGTGAACCTTGAGGATGTTATACTAAGTGAAATAAGCCAGGAACACTACGTGATTCCACACATATGAGATATCTAGACTAATCAAACTCACAGAGGCAGAAGTAGACTAGGGGTTGCCAGGGGCTGGGGGAGAGGAGACTGAGATGTTATGGTTTAATGGGCACCGAGTTTCAATTTTACAACATGAAAAGAGTTCTAGAGATGGATGGAGGTGAGGGTTGCACATGGATGAATGTACTTAACACCACTGAACTGTACACTTAAAAATGCTTACAATGGCAAATTTTATGTTATACATATTTTACCACAAGCAAAAGTTCGGGGGCTCAGAGGAATTCAGAATCACAGAAGAGAAGACCTATGATGTGAAGGCAGCTTGCTCCCTTTAATGTTTTCTCTGGCATTGTCCACTGGTGCCCAACCTGGCAGTAGAGGAGGGAGTGGAAGGGAAGAACACCCCCTCCCTCACGTCCGCACTGCTGGCCTGCTTCCTCTCCTCTGGTCTCCCAGCTGGCCTAAGGGTTGCTGCCTTCTTCTAGAGCATTTGTGTTGCCTATGAGCACCAGGGGCTAATGTTAGCCACTCTGGAAGCTGTGTCTCTGCCAGCCAGACTTTTACAGAGTTCAACTGTCTCAAAATATCTCTCCTTGGATGTCCAATTATTATGTTGCTTTTGAGATCCATCGTTCTCAGAGAACCACTGAAACCAGCAAAACACAGCAGGGTGGCCATCTGGGGTTAGAACATTTCATCATTTTCCAAGCTCTGAAAAGTAGATCTGGAGAGAAACAAATAAACAAAATGCCTTTTGATCAATCATTGATCCATAAATCAGAAACAGGATCAAGCATCAGCACAGTTATTTCACCATTTGAAAAAGTAATAGGAATTTTCTTCCTGGCAGCTGGCAAAATACTTTGTGAGTGTCTTAGGGAACCTTGCTGGAAGGGAACATGGATGCTGGAGAAGACAGAGATGCTGGCTGAAGCTGTTCCTAGGGTTCTGATGCCTGAGGAACCCAGACTAAGGCTGGTGGGCCTCTCTATAGAAGACCTAAAATCCAAACATAACAATCATTATATTAAATGTAAGTGATCTAAATTAAAACACAGAGACTGTCAAAATGAATAAAAATATCACCCAACTGTATGCATGTAACTCCCTATTTGCATATGGAAACATGTATCATTATATGTGTCATGTTATGAAAATCTCAATAGTCTACCCCAAATCCCATAGAACTAGAGGATGGTGGTATTTATAAGGTGATAGACACACATATAAGAACAGACTAGAATAGTCAAAACATAGAATAGGCTGAGTGCCGTGGCTCACACCTGTAATCCCAGCACTTTGGGAGGCCAAGGCAGGCAGATCACCTGAGATCAGGAGTTCAATACCAGCCTGACCAGCATGGTGAAACCCCGTCTCCACTAAAAGTGCAAAAATTGTGGTGTCACGCACCTGTAGTCCCAGCTACTCGGGAGGCTGAGGCAGGAGAATTGCTTGAACCCAGGAGGCAGAGGTTACAGTGAGCCGAGATCATGCCACTGTACTCCAGCCTGGGCAACAGAGCGAGACTCTGTCTCAAACAAATAAAAAACATAGAATAGCCAAAAACAGAGCAGCTGGTATCCAACTCACATTTGGCATTGGTGTAGAAGCAATTCAATATACAAAGAACAGTCTTTTCAGTAAATGGTGCTGGAACCATTGAGCTTCCATATGTGATAAAAATGAATCTGAAACTAAATTGCATCATATGTGCATTATGCAAGAATTAACTCAAAAAGGAATCATAGAAAAACTATAAAACTATAATAGTTTTAAAGCAAAATATTCACAGCATGAGATTAGAATTTTTAAACATGACACCAAAAGGAAGATCTTTTTTGTAAAAAAATTGTATCTCTCTCATTTTATGTTAAGGAGTCATAAATATGATGTCTCAAGATACAAAATAAATGTGCAAAAATTACTAACATTTCTATACACCAACAACAGTCAAGCCAAGAGCCAAATCAGGAATGTACTCCCATTCACAATTGCCACAAAAAGAATAAAATACCTAGGAATACAGATAACTAGGGGAGTGAAAAACCTTTACAAAAAGAACTACGAGACACTGCTCAAAGAAATCAGAGATGACACAAATGGAAAAATATTCCATGCTCATGGATAAGAAGAATTGATATTGTTAAAGTGGCCATACTGCCCAAAACAATGTGTATATTCAGTGCTATTCCTATTAAACTACTATTGACATTCTTCACAGAACTAAAGAAAACTATTTTAATATTCATATAGAACCAAAAAAGATGCCAAATAGCCAAGGCAATCCTAAGCAAAAAGAACAAAGCTGGAAATATCACACTACCTGACTTCAAACTATACTACAGGGCTACTGTAACCAAAACAGCATGGTGCAAAAACAGACACACAGACCAATGGAACAGAATAGAGAACCCAGAAATAAGGCCACACAAGTACAACTATCTGATTTTTGAAAAAACTGACAAAAACAAGCAATGGGGAAAGGTTTTCCTAGTCAATAAATGCTGGGATAACCAGCTAGCCATAAGAAGAAGATTGAAACTAGACCCCTTTATACAAAATTTAACTCAAGATAAATTAAATACTCCAATGTAAAACCCAAAATTATAAAAAACCCAGAAGACAACCTAGGCAATACCATTCAGGACATAGGCATGAGCAAAGATTTCGTGTCAAAGACACCAAAAGCAATTGCAACAAAAGTAAAAATTGACAAATGAGATCTAATTAAACTAAAGAGCTTCAGCACAGCAAAAGAAACTATCAACAGAGTGAGCAGACAACCTACATGATGGAGAATTTTTTTTGTAAACAATGCATCTAACAAAGGTCAAATATCCAGTATCTATAAGGAACTTAAACAAATTTACAGGAAAAAAAAAAAAAAAAAAAAAAAACCCTGTTAAACACTGGGCAAAGGACATGAACAGACACTTTTCAAAAGAAGACATACATGCAGCCAACAAACATTTGA
The DNA here is from genome assembly GCF_048565385.1 of Saimiri boliviensis. Classification (NCBI taxonomy): domain Eukaryota; kingdom Metazoa; phylum Chordata; class Mammalia; order Primates; family Cebidae; genus Saimiri; species Saimiri boliviensis. The sequence continues at coordinate 74,003,199 of NC_133457.1, forward strand.
GAAAAGATCAACTTCACTGATCATTAGAGAAATGTAAAGGAAAACCACAAAGAGATACCATCTCACACCAATCAGAATGGCTATTATTAAAAACAAAAAAAATAACAGTTGCTGGCAAGGTTGTGGAGAAAAAGAAGAATGCTTATTTACTGTTAGTAGTAATATAAATTAGTTAAAGCATTATGGAAGACAGTGTGGTGATTCCTCAAAGTCCCAAAGACAGAAATATCATTTGACGTAGCAATCACATTACTGGGTATATACCCAAAGGAATATAAATTGTTCTGTTAGAAAGATACATAATTGCATGTGATCATTGCAGCACTATTCACAATAGCAATCAACCTAAATGCCTATCAATGATAGATTGGATAAAGAAGACGTAGTACACATATACCATGGAGTACTATGCAGCCACAAAAAAGAATAAGAGCATATCCTTTGCAGGGACATGGATGAAGCTAGAGGCCATTATTTTTAGCAAATTAATGCAGAAACAGAAAACCGAATATGGTATGTTCTCATTTATAAGTGGAGCTAAATGTTGAGAACATATGGGCACATAGAAGAAAACAACCCACACCAGGGCCCATGGCAAGGTGGAGGGTAGAAGGAGAAAGAGGATCAGCAAAAATAATTAATGGGTGCTAGACTTAGTACCTGGGCAATGAAACCATCTTTACAACAAACCCTCATGACGCAAGTTGTCCTATGAAACGACCCTGTGCATGTATCTCTGAAAAGAAAAAAAAACTGAACTTTATGAAAATGTAGAGTATTTTTTCTCTTTCTTTCTTTTTTTTTTTTTGTATTATTATACTTTCAGTTCTGGGGTACATGTGCAGAATGTCAAGTTCATTACACAGGTATGCACATGCCACGGTGGTTTGCTGCACCCATCAACCCATCATCTACATTAGGTATTTCTCCTAATGCTATCCCTCCCCCAGGTCCCCACCCCATGATAGGCCCTAGTGTATGACGTTCCCCTCCCAGCGTCCATGTGTTCTCAGTGTTCAACTCCCACTTGTGAGTGAGAACATGCGGTGTTTGGTTTTCTGTTCTTGGGTCAGTTTGCTGAGAATGATGGTTTCCAGCTTCATCCATGTCCCTGCAAAGGACATGAACTCCTCCTTTTTTATGGCTACATAGTATTCCATGGTGTATGTATGCTACATTTTCTTTATGCAGTCTCATTGATGGGCATTTGGGTTGATCACAAGTCTTTGTTATTGTGAACAGTGCTGCAATAAACATACAAGTGGAAAATTTCAAGTTTTACTCTAATAAAGAAACTTGTTAAGTGAAAAGATAAGCTATATATTGAAAATCACATACGTAAAAAATTATAAACAGAAAAAATAAATAACCCCAAAAACTCAATAGTAAAAAAACAAACACATCAATTAATAAATGAACAAAAGACATGAATACTTTACCAAACATAAACGAAAAGCAATTAAACATTTAAAAAGAACAGTTAGTTATTGGCAAATAGACTCCATGTCATTAGTCCTTGGACAAATGCTGATTAAAATCATAATGAGATACCACATAGCTAAAATTAAAAATAGTGATAACAACAAATGCTGGTGCGGATGTGGATAAAGTGGTTCTCTCATTCATTGTCAGTCAGAATGCAAAATGGTGCAATCACTGTGGTTATGTTTGAGGAAGAAAACCCTCAATCATCCTTAAGCATCTAAGATCACCTTCCCCTTGACTCCCACACTGCATTTCAACAGAAGTAAAGGCTAGCAGGCTGGGCGCCACCTTTAATCTGCCTCCTGTAGGTGGCAGGCATGGTGTGGAAGAATCCTTCCGGAAGGCATTGTTTTTACTTAAACAGAATCAAAACCCCATCTAAGCTACATCCCAATGCCTACTCCATGGACCAAGACCCTTTCACATGCAATTTCTAGAGTTGTAAGCCTTTATAATGGCAGGGATTTTCTTTGTTTAGGGACTGTTTGGGGCATTCAGACCCCCACCACCGCCCCCACCCCTCCGAAGCCCCCAGCCGAATAAATCACTACTTCCTGCTTCTCCGCCTTCCCTGCCTTAGTTTTGCAATTTCTTACATAGGCATACCTTAGAGACATGGAGCATTTCATTTTAGGCCACCACAATACAGTGGATATTGATATAAAGTGAGTCACACAATTTTTTTTTATTTCCCAAAAAAAAATTTTGCGTGTGTTTGTACTACATCGTAGTCTATTAAGTGTGTATAAAAACAATCTATATACCTTAATTTAAAATGATTTATTGCTAAAAGTGCTTCAGGAAGTCATACTTTTTTTGCGGGTGGAGGGTCTTGCCTTGATGTTGACGTCCCTGACTGATCAGACTGGTGGTTGCTGAAGGCTAGGGTGGCTGTGGCAATTTCTGCAAATAAGACAATAAAGTTTGTGTCGGGGGGGGGGGGGGGAGGGGGGCGGAGTGTGACTGAACTTTTAAAGATAAGCTAATCAATTTGCATTGCCATGGTGAAGTTTTGACATCTCATCAGGAATTTCCTTGTGGGCAGAAAATGGGGGAGGCGGGCAGCTTTTCCTCCTGCAGCCATCTTACTTAGAAACTGAAAGGTGGAAGCAGGTTTGCATGACCCAGTTCCCAGCTTGACTTTTCCCTTTGGCTAAATGAATTTGGGGTCCCAAAATTTAATTTCCTTTTACAGGGTGTATCTGATTGTTCCTCTACCCAATTTTGTCTTTGTTATGTGAAAGGCACATTCCCCACATTTTTCTTTTATGCCTTTTGTTTATGTGAACGCTGTGGGCTTCTCAATGTCCCACCCCTTCCCCTTTAAATTTGGAGCCCTCAAAATCATCTTCAGAGAAAGGAATAGAAACCTGTCTCCCAGGCGTGTCCTTACTTTGGCAAATACATCCAAAAATGACTGAGACTTGTCTCGCCATTGTCCTCGATTGGCAATCCCATGATTACAAAATTTATGAATTAAAAATGGAAAGATGACAATTCGACAAATGGAGTGGGTAAAACTAGACAGCCATGTGCAAAATAGGTAGATAAAGAAACAAATAGTTCAACCCCCAGGGCATTCCTTCCACCAACACAAATTCCAGATGGGATCAACAAATACAAGGGCCACTTCGGAATGCTGCTCTGACAGCCGAGACAGCCACCCTGGGACCGTCTGGATTGTACTGAGGCTGCAAGGGAATCCTGGCTGTAGGGAGAGAAGGAGCTAGACTTCCTGTTGGTGAGGGCATTTGGGGAGCTCAGCTGTGAGGCAGCTGCATTTGCCTTCTGAGCTGTGAAGCAGGATCCCGTTATGTTTGTTCCCAGAATGGTATAAACGCATTTTAGGTGCTTATAAGGGACTTGGGGAGGCCAGCAGGGGTTGTGGAAAAGGCATTCCCATCTAATGTTGGCAGAAGTACAAGCTGGGGAAATAGAACAGAAGTGATGCTATAAACACACTAGTTGTGTTGCTAGGCCACTGGGAACCAGCTGAAGACCTCACAGCAGGGGTGGTTGTTAGGTAGAAAGAGCCCATCCCCCGCCTCTGGGGCCCACATCCAGCAGGCCGCCCCTGGAGGTTGGTCTGCCCAGCAACAGGACTAGCCAATCGCCTTCCCGCGTCAGCCCGCCAAAACCCTTACACGCCCCGACATCAGCCCGCCAAAACCTAGCCAATCCCCTCTTGCCACAAGGCTCTTCCCTCTCCTTTGTTTGGCCTCCACCAATCACTCCACAACACCTCACCTATGCGGATCGCCTCCCTATAAAAACCCTCTCCGGCAGCTGCTGGGTGCAGCTCAGCTCCCCTCCCGCCTGGGTTGCCCGCAGATCCCAATAAACCTGGACTCGGCTTAACAACTCCTCGCTCTCATTTGCCTTCGGAAAGGGTCTCTGCGGGTCGCACAGTGGTAAAAAGAGTTATGCTGTGCAGGGAGAGGCCAGAGTGGACAGTGTGGGAATGGGCAGGATATTACCTGAGTCTGGGTGGAGTCATGAAGAACAGACTGGAAGGCAGCTGTGGGAACACAGTCTATGGGAAAAGGATTTTATTCATTCAATCATTCATGTGTTCAGGCTTTCACTCATCCACTATGTTTTTGAGAGATGACTTTGTGTCAGGTCCTGGGGCTATAGCTGTGAATAAAACTAAATCCTGCACCATGTACTTCCATGCCAGTGGCTTTTGACAGGTGTTCTGAAGAATGACCCATGGGACCTTATGACTGACTGGACACAAAGAATGAATCAGAGGAGAGAATGAAAGTTTAACTCTTTAACACGCTTGGGCATATGTGTGTGTGTGTGAACATTGTCAGTGATTCATTCATCAAGAACTGTACTACTTGTCAGAAATACAGTAAACAGCAATGATAATAACCACAAAAATAATTGAACAACAACATTTTTTGAAAACCATCATAAGCTCTCTGCCTGGATTACCTCATTTCATTAGCATGAATGGGAACTATTTTATACCCATTTTACCGATGAGAAGACTGAGGCACGTTGAGTGTAAGCAACTTGCCCACAGCCATCCAGCTGGTCAATGGTGGAGCCAGCTGTGAGTTGAGACAGTCTGACTTTATTGTCCCAAAGGATGCAAAGCGAAGTTTCAGAGGCAGAGCCCAATAGCAGTGGAAGGAGGACAGCTTGCCTGTTTTGATGGACATGTGGCCGGAGAGGAGTGGCATCCGTGTTAGCCTGGGCAGAGGACGGGCCAGGCAATCAGAAGGCACTTCCTGGAAGAGACCGCTCTTCAGCAGAGTCCAGGAATATGAGCAGCTGTTAGCAAAAGGAGAAAAGAGCAAGGGTGCTCAGCAGAGAGGAGTCCCCTACCAAGACGGAGCTACGGCTCGATACTGGCGACCTTGTAGGAGAGAATTTGGCTGCCCCAGGAAGCTCATGGTCTCGGACTTCTACAGACCTACGTCTCCTAAATGTTGACCCCACTTTGATGGAGAAAAGAGGTCACGTGGTCTAGGGAAGGTGAGGAAGAGGAGTCTCTGGCTAAGAGCTCCGCCTCCCCTCTGAGGCCCAGCAAGTCCAACTCCTCTGGCCCCAGACCCACAAAACAAAACCCATCTCAACCAAAGTCCCAAGGAAACTGGGGCCACCTTCAATAGTCCTGAGTCCTTCCTTCCTGGGGACAGTACTGATAAATGCACCTTTCTCATCCTCACCGTAATTCAGTGAGATTTGCTGGTTCTGCTGGGAGACCGGCACCCTCCTGACTCATTGCCACTCAACCCTCTCTGAGTCCAGAGCTCCGCATTCGTTCAACTCTGCCGAGAGAATGGTTTTCAGGAGACGTGAAGGCTGAGGGGACAACAGCAAGTAGGAATCAACATGCAAGGAGATGCCTCCACCCGCGTAGTGAAGAAGCTTTAGCAGGGCAGGAACATTCATTGATTGCAACCAGAAAACTCGCAAAGCCACTGGAGTTGAAGAGTGCATGGAAAATTTTAGAAACCTGCGAGTCCCTCAGCATGTTACTCTGTGTGAGATGACAGTTTGGTGACCAGGTAGCATCTTCCAGCAGAGCAACTCCATGCCTGTTAGCTGCAGGAACTTTTGGCAAATATACACAAACCGCACTCTGAGTATTCTGTCCCAGGCTGAGAGGTAGTCTTTCTGATGGCTGGAAATGACCATCCATTCCATTTTTGATTTTAGCATCCTAACAAACTCTCGGTAGGATGTGGAAAGTCAGAACAATATTTTGTAAGATAAACGCGCTACAATATTGCATCCGTGGATGGATGTCTCCTAGCAATTAATCCACGGACCCACAGATCCATGTTACCATAAAGAAGCCGTACAGGATGGGGCGTGGACTGGAGGACTTGGTGGCTGATTCTGGGCCTCCCAAGAGACAGAATAAAGTACCCCAGAGAGGCAGTGGGAGGGATTGAAGACAATGAGCCCTTCTTGGGCTCAAGGAGATTCCGTTTACAGTGGGACTTTGAAAGGAATTTGCAGCAATCAGGTGGCAGTATAGAATCACATTTCAAAAGGTGAACTTGGAATGAAGTTAACTATATGGGAGTCACCTCTGTAGGAACATTGAATATGGTCAAACTCTTAGAAGCTCTACAGTTTCTGAACTATAGGAAAGGGCTTCTTAAAATAGCGTCAAGGCTGGTGCACGTAGAGTGCTATTTATAACGAATTGATCACAACCAATTACAGATTGCTGTGTTCTGTCTCCACCCCACTGCTTCACTTCACTGGTCTTTAATGATTTAAAAATATATATATGGCCCAGGCCAAGGGATTGGATTCAGGGGCCTGTAACCTCCCTAAAGTCATATGCAACGTTTTATGTAAATGTCATTGAATGTTAAATGGAATTTTTTATTAGGACAAGTTTCAAAATCAGGTGCCAGAGAAGAATGCAAAATTTTTCATAGTGAATAGAGAAGCCACCTGAATTGCTCACCCATGCTGAGAGAATGAAATGTTCAGGAGTTGGGAGCAGAGGAAGTTCTGAGAGAGGTGATCTACCTGACCCTCACCGCAGCTAGTTGGGGACTGACTTCCTGCTTTTCTGGCTGGCCCGCCAAGAAGCAGCTGTGTTGAGCTGGTCCAGAGCAGAGAAGGAACTGATGTGGGAAAGATGTCAAGAGGGGTCCACAGATCTCAGCAAAAAGGACCAGAGCAGTCCTGGGAGAAGCAGGAGCAACCAGCAGTCAGACGGGAGAGTGTCTGTGCCGCCATGACAGGCAGAAGAACACCCCACTGGAGATGTACATATCCTAACCCCAGAGGCTGTGAACTTGTTACCCTGTGGGCAAAAGCGACTTTGCGGATGTGATTAAGTGAAGGATCTTAAGATGGCGAGATTTTCTGAAGGGGCCCTATGTCATTAATCACAAGGATCCTTAGAAGAGGGAGACGGAGACATGCTGGGAGAACCAGAGGCCGGAGAGTCAGAGAGACGCAGAGACTCCAATGCTGGCTTTGATGATGGAGGAAGGGGCCATAAGCCACGCAATGCTGGCAGCTGGAAAACCAGAGTCTCCCCTAGGGCCTCCAGAGGGAGAGCGACCCTGCCATCACGTTGACTGTAGGACTGCTTACCTCCAGAATTTCGAGATAATAAAAGGGTGTTGCTTTAAACCACTGTTATTAGTAACCAGTTACAGCAGCCACAGGAAATGAGCACAGCTGCCAGGGGAGCTGCAGGGGAGGGACTGCTAGCAATGGAGGCTGGGCAGAGGCAAGAAGGGGCCCCAGAGCAGCCAGCTTTAAAATTCTGCCAAGGCTGGGGAGCACAGCAGCTGTAGTCAAGTAGGAACTTTCCCGTTCTCTACCTCTCCCTCCTCTGCTCCTTCTGACACAGAGGGGCCCGAAAAGCCAAGGCTGGTGAGATGGAAGGGGCAGAAAAGATGTGGTGCCTAGGGGACAAGAGAAAGAAGCAAGCCCTCCTTCCCAAATGCAAGCCTCCAGGAGGGAGAAGCGCAGCTTTAAAGCACATTCAAAGTTTTGACCGTCTCCCAAAACCGACATATCAGTAACTGGATTGAGACTGTGTATGTTGTCTGGGAGTCACTTGAAAAGTCACAGGGGACAAACAGCATGGCTGAGTCCACACAAAGGAACACTGGGAGGTGAGGTCAAAGCCACGCCACGACGACACTGCTGAGTGAAGCCTGGTCCCCATAAGGGGCACATTCTCCGTTTCCTGGGGAGTGGGCCACAGCTTCCTTCAGCTTCTCAAAGGGGATTCTCATACCTGCTGAGGCTAAGAATTATGAACACAGGGCCGGGCGCGGTGGCTCATGCCTGTAATCCCAGCACTTTGGGAGGCCGAGGCGGGTGGATCACGAGGTCAAGAGATCGAGACCATCCTGGTCAACATAGTGAAACCCTGTCGCTACTAAAAATACAAAAATTAGCTGGGCATGGTGGCGCACGCCTGTAGTCCCAGCTACTCAGGAGGCTGAGGCAGGAGAATTGCTTGAACCCAGGAGGCGGAGGTTGCGGTGAGCCAAGATCACACCATTGCACTCCAGCCTGGGTAACAAGAGCGAAATTCCGTCTCAAAAAAAGAGAAGAATTATGAACACAGAGGAAGAGGTTAAGGTTTGAGCTTGGAGAAGAGCTTGTATTCCAGCCTGCAGGGAAGTGGCGAGGGAATAACAACAAAAAAAAAAAAGCAGAGGAGAAAAAAGGCAAGATCAAGAAGGCGTGGAGGACATGGTGTTCTGCAGACTGCTCACCTCCTCATGCAGAGCCAGGAGGAAAGTGGGCGACAGGAAGAGAACCCACCGGCCACCGGTCCTCTTTCCAAGAGGAAATGCCACCAGGGCATTCTTGTGAAGGCTCAACCACCTGCGGCTCCTGGTCCCGCTTCTTTGGTGCTGCCCTCTTGCCTTGCTACCTGGGGCCTGAGGGAGCTGGCAAGTCGTGTTTTAGGTGTGTGTCTGCCCAGTGAGGTTCGAGGTGAACACTGCTGGTTCTGCACAGCTACAAACCGCACATGGAGGGGATCCATGGTCAGACCCCCACAGACATTGACAGGAGGGATTCTCCGTGAGCCCCACTGCCTGCCCCACCGTGTGCTGGGTGCTTACATATACTATTCCTAGTCTTTTTTTTTTTTTTTTTTCTGACGGAGTTTCGCTCTTGTTACCCAGGCTGGAGTGCAATGGCGTGATCTCGGCTCACCGCAACCTCCGCCTCCTGGGTTCAGGCAATTCTCCTGCCTCAGCCTCCAGAGTAGCTGGGATTACAGGCATGCGCCACCATGCCCGGCTAATTTTTTGTATTTTTAGTAGAGATGGGGTTTCACCATGTTGACCAGGATGGTCTCAATCTCTTGACCTTGTGGTCTGCCCACCTCGGCCTCCCAAAGTGCTGGGATTACAGGCTTGAGCCACCGTGCCCAGCCACTATTCCTAGTCTTACAGCAACTCTGTAAGAGACATGAGATAAACATGTCTATGCCATGAACAACCTAAATCAGACAGTAAAGAACAAAATTTCATAAATACTGTTCAGACAAGTTCACAATAATCCTACTACATATTAAGCACTTACTATGAGTCGGGTTCTGCTTCAATTAATAGTAGTCTGTGGCCAGCCATGAGAATTAGAGACCAAAACCATGGTGGCTTAAACACACAAGAGTTGAAAATATACTCTTATTTATATAAACTAGAAAATAAACTTTTCTATAAAAGAATTGGGATGGCAATATAGGACTGGCACTGTAATGCCAAAAAGTGGCAAGGGCACAAGGAACCAAAGTCCTTTCAGCTTTTTCTCTCCCATCCTCGGAGCTGGCTTCTGTCCTCCAAATTATTTCATGTTCCAATACAGCTGCTGGAGCTCCAGCCATCGTGTCCTGATTCCCAGTGGCAGAAAAGGCAAAAATGACTCCTTGCAACTGAGTCAGCAGTTTGCAGAGTAAATTCCTCTGTCTCAAATAAGAATTTCACTTAGATCTTGGTCATAAGACCACTCCCACTGCAAGGAAGGCTGGGAAATGCAGTCTTTTTATTGCAGGCAGTCCCATTCGCAAACAAAAATGCAGTTCTGTTACTGAGGAGAATAAAATGGGCAGTCTCTGCCATAGGCTCTTAATTATAAGAGGAACCCACTGAAAACAGCGTTGATAATCCCACTACAGCCACTCAGGGAGCTCAGGGCGGAGGCCAAACAACTCACACTAGGCTCAACTGATGCTCAGTTTCTCACCTTTTTCCACTTTGCCTTTGTGCCCCCAGACAAATCAAGGCCGTCCTGGAAGCACAGACAGGAGGCCAAGTCGGGGCCCTTCCACAGTGTTCACACTGCAGTGATGCCAGACCACCCATCGAGACGGCGTGGGGGACGTGCACTCCACTGTACTCTAAGGAGTGAACCCCGAGCTGCATGTTTTGGGAGTATGTGTGTCTGTGTGTGCAGCTGTGTGTGTGTCTGTGTGTGTACTGTGTCTGTTTCAGTGTCAGTGTGAGTATGTACATGTGGGGGTATGTGTTATGTGTCTGTGTGTTTTAGCGTGAGTGTGGGTATGTATGTGTAGGTATGTGTCTGTGTGTGTGTTGTGTGTTTCAGTGTGACTGTGGATGTGTCTGTATAGGTGTGTGTGTCTATGTGTGCTGTGTGTCTGTGTGTTTTAGTGTGAGTGTGAGTGTGTATGTGCAGGTGTGTGTCTGTGTGCTTCAGTGTGAGCATGGGTGTGTACATGTATGTGTGTGCTGTATGTGTTTCAATGTGAGTATGGGTATGTACATGTAAATATGTGTCTGTATGTGTGTTGTATGTCTGTGTGTTTCAGTGTGAGTGTGGGTGTGTACATGTGTGTGTGTCTGTGTGTGTTTCAGTGTGAATGTGGATGTGTACATATAGCTATGTGTCTGTTGTATGTCTGTGTGTCTTGGTGTGAGTGTGTATGTGTAGGTGTGTGTGTGTGTTTTGTGTCTGTGTTTCAGTGTGACTGTGGTTGTGTACATGTAGGTGTGTGTGTAGTGTGTGTTTCAGTGTGAGCATGGTTGCGTATGTGTAGGTGTGTGTCTGTGTGTGTGTTGTGTCTGTGTGTTTCAGTGTGAGTATGGTTGTGTATTTGTAGGTGCGTGTGTCTGTGTGTTTTGTGTCTGTGTTTCAGTGTGAGTGTGGTTGTGTATGTGTAGGTGTGTGTCTGTGTGTGTTGTGTGTCTGTGTTTCAGTGTGAGTGTGGTTGTGTACATGTAGGTAGGTGTGTGTATAGTATGTCTGTGTGTTTCAGTGTGAGCGTGGTTGTGTATGTGTAGGGGTGTGTGTGTGTGTGTTGTGTGTCTTTGTGTTTCAGTGTGAGTGTGGTTATGTACATGTAGGTGTAGTGTGTGTGTTTCAGTGTGGGCGTGGTTGTGTATGTGTAGATGTGTGTGTCTGTGTGTTGTGTGTCTGTTTCCGTGTGTGAGTGTGACTGTGTGTGTGTAGGTATGTGTATGTGTTGCGTGTCTGTGTGTTCGGGTGTGAGTGTGGCTTTGTGGCAAGTGTGCCTGTGAGGGAGGCTGTGCAGGTATGTCGGGAAAGAGGCCCTGGCTTCCTGGTTCCTGGCCTCCCCTGGAGGCACATGAGGGGGACTGGACACAGGCCTTGGGTGCGGTCAGGGCTCCTCCCTGGGTTCCCACACAGGAGCCATCACTGCCAATTTTTATATCACATCTTCCCAAATGACATCATTTCAGGCCTCCTAGGAGTCGAACATAACCACACCAAGCCGACACCTGTACTGTGTGTGCCATGGGATAGGAGTGCCAGCCTCCACCCCCCGTGGCTTCTTGCTTCTGTACCTGGCTGCCAAGCCTGGACACTCCCCTCGGTCCCCAGGATGGGACCCTTAGGAGACCTGAATGTCCAGCCAGATAGTTCCCTGTGTCTCACACCTGAAGCTTTCTCCCCACTGCCCTCTCCTCCAAAACATCCGAGCCCAGCCGAGGCCACTCCAGGACTTGGCAGCACTGGGGAGTTACTGGGTCAGAGCTGACTCCCTCTCACTTCACATTGTTCTTCTGCAGGATGCCCCTGCTCCTTGGTCCTCTAAGGGAGAGGATCTTCCAGAACTCATCTCCAGGGCCGGGCTGGGGTAGAGCAGCTTCCAGCGCGGGCAGCCCCTCCCTCAGTGCCCGTCCCCTACTGCCCACCTGCTCACGTTACGGTGCTGGCGTGCAGTCTCCCTGTGTCTCCAGCAGTTACCATCCCTCGGGACTCCCAGGGCCTCTGGCCTGGCTTCACCGAGACAGTGCTGAGTCCACGGAGCCTGTGTGTTGCTGAGGGAGCAGCCCCCAAAGAGAAAATGTGTGTGTTAGCATGTGTGTGTGTGTGACATGAACTTATGCAAAAACCATTGCGCAGTCTCTTGCTGCTCTCCTCTTGAGTTCAGCTGCTGAGGAAGGAGGAGGAGAGAGGAGAGCTGTGGGTGTCCACCGCCAGCTACTCTTAAGCCCTGCCAGGGCAGGGAGGGTCAGTGTGGTTCCACTGGTCCCTGAGGGGTGCAGAGAGGACTCTTTCTGTTCCTTTGCAGCTGAGGGATGATGGCTGAGCTCTGGCAGGCCCTGCGGCTCCGGCTGGCCATTCTGTTGACTCTGATGGCCCTCACCTACCAAGCAAGGAAGAAAACCTTTCTAAGTGTCCAGGAAGTGACCGCAGTAGAGGACTATGCGAAGGACAGCTTGCAGTGGATCACTGACCAGTATAACAAGGAAAGTGACGACAAGTACCACTTCAGGATCTTCCGAGTCCTGAAAATCCAGAAGCGGGTGAGTGTATGACTTCCCGCCTTTCCCCAGGCCTGATATGCCTACATCGGGTGACCACTGGTGTCAGGAAGAGTCCCACTCAAGGGAAATTCAGCTTTGCTTAGTTAGAAGTGAGCATTTTAACAGAAGCATAAATTCACTAGTGGGAATGAAGTTAAGGCACTTAAATGAAACCCAGGACCAGTGGTCCTCAGCAGTTTACATCCCAAGGACCAAATCTGCCTGCCGCCCACTTTTGTAAGTCGTGTTCTTGTGACCCAGCCATGTGCGTGCGTGTGCTTGCCTGGCACTGCTTACTGCTGCCATGCTCACACTGAACTGAGTAGTTGCAACAGAGACCGAATGGCCAACAGCTAAAATGTTTACCAGGCAGCCCTTCACGGGAAAAGTTTACAGACCCCTATCCAGAACCACTGGTATCACTTGCGTTATTCTAGGGGTGGATTTGCCCATGGGAAAAGATCGTGTTTCTGATAGTTTCTGGTGAATTCTCTTTGAATGATAAAAACAATCACGAGTCAAAAAGAAAAGGGAGAGAGGAGCCCGCTAATACGCCCAGGACCAGGTCTTTGCCCTTGGATTTGGAGGGTAACGGAGCTCCCATGCACAGAAACCACGGAGAGGGGAGAAGGAGTCATGCTGTGCCTCCCCACCGCCTGTCACCCACAGATCACTGACCACATGGAGTATCACCTGAATGTGGAAATGCAGCGGACCACCTGCCAAAAGCCAGAGACCACGAACTGTGTCCCCCAGGAAGGGGAGCTTTACAAGGTACTGGGTAAAAGCACTTTAACTGAGACGGAAGTCCTTTTCAGTGAGGTTTTTCTGTGGCTTTAGGAAGAATTAATTGGGATTTATTCAAGCTGGCTTGAAAACAATGCAGGGTTCACATCTCCTTTCTCAGAGAGGATAAAGCGAAGGGGAAGATGGCCAGGGTGCTCCTCCTTTGCTGCTGGAGGGATTGTGAGGAGGCTGAAAAGGTCCAGAGATTGGAGTTGAGGTGGCCAAGCTGCAGGGGTACACCCTGGGTGGAGGAAGCAGGTAATTATTAATAGATGAGCAGCCGATGGGCGGGACCTGGCAGGTGCTCTGGCTGAATACCTGAGGGCCAGCATGACAAGGCTGCGCAGGCGTGGGCTCCTGCCTCTCTCGTTTCATCCAGCCATGTTCATCCAGTAGGTGAGGATGAGGAAACAAGTTCAGAAATGATCCGACTGGTGGGTGAGGGTGGGTGAGGGGGACAGACTTGCACGCATGTGCTCTGCTGAGAAGCCACCGTCCCCGAAGGCAGCTCCAGCTCCCACAGCCTTTCTTCCCACCCGGCACCGGCCCATCCGTGGGACGGTAAGCAGACCCCAATCCACACCTCCACCACCGCAGCGTGCATGGGCAGAGTGGTCCCTGCACACAAAACGGCCTTGGAGATTGCCAATCCTACATGTCCCGCAGATCTCTTGACTTCACCCAAACAAATGGACACAAGGATGCCGGGATGTCCCACTCTGCCTGACATGACCCTGATCCATGCCTGACTTCTCAGTGCAGTCACTGATAGCGCCCCCTGTTGTTTACAAATGCGTCCCCGTTCAGTTGATAAATTACATGATCATCCTAGTTATAATGGCCTGGGTGTTCTCAATACAGAAATGTGTCCCGCCCTGGGCTCCCTCTGTGCTTTCTACACGTATAATTCTTCAAGATTGAACAACCTAGACTTTTTGTTTTTTTTCCTGGTGATGACTGTGAAATCTGCAAGAAGAATAACTGAAGATAACAGTAAAGTAAAATGAAAGGCAATTTTGGACTTGAGAGATTGAATTAGTGGAGTGGGTATTCTGAATTTCATGTTAAAAGTAGACACTAAAGCCTAGTGCCCCCGCCCCGGGCTTTCAAGTGAAGAGCAGGAGAACAAAATTACACTGAGGAGTTATAATTAAATAACAGGCAAAATATGTTTAAAGTATTTTTTTATTATGGGAGAAGGAAACAAAAAAGAAAAGAGAAATTTGGGGGAAAATAGAGATAAGTGAAAGAGAGAGATGATGCAATGGACAGATGGATAAAGAAATGAAGCGAAGGTACGTGCACTGAGTGAGAGGAAGCAATGTCAGGAAGTAAAGATGGATGGGTGGATGGAAGGAGGAATAAACGGAAGAGTGAATGGAGTTGGATGAGGAGTGAGTGGAAGGATGGATGGATGGATGGATGGATGGATGGATGGATGGATGGATGCATGGGTTGATGGGTGGACAGATGGGTAAATGGATGCATGCGTGGATGGATAGAAGGATAAATGGGTGGACAAACGGATGGATGGACATATGGTAGATGAATGGAGGAATAAATAGATGATTGGAAGAATGGATGGATGAATAAATGGAGCCAAGAGAGGTCAAGTAAGGGAAGAAGTGAAGTTTAAAAAAATGAGTACAAATAAAGACGGAAAAAAGAATCAACAGTACCCATGGTGAATATGGGCTGCGCAGACACCTTCTTTCTAAATATCTGGTTTGTTATTTATTTTTATTTCAGCCACTTGATAGTCACATTGCTGGGGTCATTCCGGAAAATGTCCTTCCTTCTGTTTGTGGTCAGATGGGATTGCAGGGGTGGAGAGTTGGTGACCTTTTCTCCATCTTTATGTTTTACATGCTCTTCCTTCTCCTTTTAAATCTCACCTTGCATCTTTTAAAATGTGGGCTTTGTTTCGTTTCAGCAAGTCAACTGCTTCTTCTCAGTGTTTACTAACCCCTGGTTTGACCAGTACAAAATTTTGAACAAAAACTGCAGCAGTGACTAGGTGTCCTGGAGCACACGCCTGAGGCCACTGCGTGTGAGAGAATCCTGCAATGAGCAACAATCCCTAATACAGGCAATAAATGTCTGTCAACATATTCTCTTAAGATTGTGATTCCACTTTTTTTCTTTTTCCTTGTATCCAAATTCTTCAGCTCATAGTAATCATCTGAAGGGCTGCTGGGCTAGGGCAGTTTCAGGGTCCAAATGAGGTGACCTGCATTATGTATGGCCTCATCGCCTGTATCTTCATGATAGCAGAACTTCAATTTCATGATCATATCAGGTAAGATTTTGAGATTCTTTTGATTTTAAAATAGTATTTTAAAACGAGAAACAGTTTTTTAAAATAGTATTTTAAAACGAGAGAAAACGAGAAACAGAATAGGGAGAGGGAAGAAGCCCAAGGCAACTGAACAGCCAAGAGATATTTCCAAGTAGGGCTGTGATGGCACCGCTAAGGGGCCCAATGATCACCCTTTCCTTCCCTAAAGGGTGAAACAAGAAGAAATCACACAAAGAACTAAGAAAGACAAGGCCTTTGCTACTGATACGATAACCAGGTTGAGAGACGTGTTTTATTTTGGCAGGCAAGTGTACTTTCTAATTGCAAACTCCAGAAGCAGACTTCCACCCCCTTGTGCGAGCCACATTGGACCAAACTAGGTCTGTCCATGAACAAATTCCTCTCCTGGAGGAGTAAAGGAAAATACGTGCCCCGTGTGAAGGAGGCCGAGCTGGTGACAATGCCCAGTTCATTCTTCCCAAGCAGACCAGTCAGATTAATCCCAGCAGGAGAGGAAACCCCAAGGACAGGGAGAAGCCAGGGGTGCTCTGTTCAGGGGCTTTCTCTCCACAGAGGGCACAGCAGCCTTGGGAGGAAGCAGCCCCCAACTCCGCAGCCTGATTCGAGATCTTAGATGATATCGTCGGGCTCACCCCACTCTCCTTCTTCCTCCATGTGGTCTCAGGGAGGCTGCCAGCAGCTCAATGGGTCAGGTGTGTCCTCATTCACATCCAGTAAGAAAGGAAGTCTTCTTCCCAGGAGCTCAAGCAGAAGCCCTGGGTTTAATACCACGGGCTAGGTCTTCTAGGGACACCATAGCCAACACACACACACACACACACCCCACCCATCTCCCTGTGGGGAGAGAGAGTTGGGGCATTTATCCAACAGTTCCAGTCAGTGTTGGCTCTGAGGGGACAGGGATTCTCTAGTACTGGGGGTCTGTGGCAGCTCCAGGGCAGAGTAAGCACAGATAAAGGGGCACAGAGGCTGGCATCTGGAAGTCGAGCTGGCACACACAGAAAGGGCGAGACCTGAGAGATTTCTAGGCAGAGCACCAACAGGAGAGCTCTTTCACGTGTGAACTATGAGCCGAGGTGCCCGGCGGCCACACCCACTCTCCCCGAGATGGTGTCTTTGAAAAATTCAAACAGGTTTTTTGGCTTTTACTGTCCTTACTGAAGTGCTGGAACGTCCTGTTTCAGGTGAAGCCCAGGCGGGGTTTCCCTCTGCCAACTGCCTGGGGTGATGCTAACCTACAATATCTCCATTTTTAACTGAGAATAACGGTACCTACTCCTTGAGGCAGTTGTGAAGACTGATGATGATCATGCATATAAATTGCTTACCATAGTGCGTAACACGAAGCAAGCATTCAAATAAATTTCAGCCATTAGCAGGAATGCCAGCAGGGGCAGTGGTGATAATTTAATACTTTTCTGACATTTTTGGCTATGGTGCCCCCAAGGCAGTCATGATTGTTCTTGGGGAGATTAAAAAGAGAGGGTGGAACATTTGTGCCCATTAATCTCATGGATTTCTCAGCCAACATTGTGGGGGCTTTCTTTGAAGTTTTTTTAAAAAATTAATACATATTCATAGGAAGTTTCAAGGTAGTACCGTGAAATCCCCCGTGTCCTTCCTCTAGCTTCCCCTTATGGTTACATCTTATCACATCATAGAGAAATATCACAACCAGGCAGCCAGCATTGGTACTCTGTGTGTGTGTCCACGTGCTATGTAGTCACGTGTACAATCGTGTAACCAGCACCACACTCAACACCTGGCACTGCTCCATCACCAGAGGGCTCTGCTGGGCTGTCTCCCTCTACTCAGCCAGGGCCTGGGTGCCCACTCCTGTCTCAATGCTGGCTCAGGCCGACCCTTCCTGTTTGCCAGTTATGAAAGCAAGGTGGGCGGGGGTGGGGTGAGAGAGTTCACTTTAAAAAATTCAAAGTTTTTAGCTGGGCATGGTGGCACGTACCTGTAATCCCAGCTACTCAGGAGGCTGAGGCAGGAGAATTGCCTGAACCCAGGAGGCAGAGGTTGCGGTGAGCCGAGATCGCGCCATTGCACTCCAGCCTGGGTAACAAGAGCGAAACTCTGTCTCAAAAAATAAAATAAAATAAAATAAAATAAAATAAAAATAAAAAATTCAAAGTAATGCCATAAAGTTTAGTAAAATATTATAAAAGGAAGAGTGTTAATGAAATTGTGTTTAAAAAGATACAGATACACACTGGGTACAGCGTGCGCTGCTCAGGTGAGGGGTGCCCCAAAATCTCAGAAATCACCACTGAAGAATTTATCCATGTAACCAAACAGCACCTGCTCCCTCAAAACCTATTGAAATAAAATAATAATAACAATAACAATAATAAGATATGACTCTAAAGTTGGAAAGCAAAAAAAAAAAGATAGAAATAAAACAATCAGATCATACAAATAAAAGATATTAAAAAGTAAGAACTTAGGGGTTAAACAAGATTTAAATCAATATGTAAGTAACATTAGAAAAGCAAATTAGGTAAAAACCATACAACGTTTGAAAGTCTTGAGGGCGCCGAGAGCGATGGCTCACGCCTGTAATCCCAGCACTTTGGGAGGCCGAGGCAGATGGATCACGAGGTCAAGAGATCGAGACCATCCTGGTCAACATGGTGAAACCCCGTCTCTACTAAAAATACAAAAAAAAATTAGCTGGGCATGGTGGTGCGTGCCTGTAATCCCAGCTACTCAGGAGGCTGAGGCAGGAGAATTGCCTGAATCCAGGAGGCGGAGGTTGCAGTGAACCGAGATCGCGCCATTGCACTCCAGCCTGGGTAACAAGAGCGAAACTCGATCTCAAAAAAAATAAAAATTAAAATTAAAATTAAAAAAAAAGAAAGTCTTGAGCAAAAAATAGCTAAAGGCTGAACATATGCACATCCTATTACCCACTAACTCTTAGGCATATATCCAACAGAAACACATGGTGTGGCCAGGCACGTTGACTCACACCTGTAATCCCAGCACTTTGGGAGGCCAAGGTGGGTGGATAACCTGAAGTCAGGAGTTCAAGACCAGCTTGGACAACATGGTGAAACCCCGTCTCTACCAAAAATACAAAAAGCTAGCTGGACATAGTGATGGGTGCCTGTAATCCCAGCTACTCAGGAGGCTGAGGCAGGAGAATTGCCTGAACCCAGGAGATGGAGGTTGCAGTGAGCCAAGATTGTGCTACTGCACTGCAGCCTGGGCAACAAAAGCGAAACTCTGTCTCAAAAAGAAGAAAAGAAAAGAAACAAAATGCATGCATGTGTCCACCATTAGACAAATACACACATGCTTGTTAGTAGCTATTGTTCTTAGAAGCTAAAAACTACCCAAAAGTACATTATCCGTAAAATAGATAAATTGTGGTATATTTACACAATGGAATTCTATACAATCATGAAAATGAACTATAACTACACACAACAACACAGATGTATTGAATGCAAGAAGCCAGAAACGAAAGAATACATACTGTATGGCTCCATTTCTAAAAATGCAACCAACAAGCTGTGTTAAGCTAGGCCGTTAGAATCTGGGCAGAGGCTGCCTTTGGAGGCTCTTCATCTATAACGTGGAGGAAAAGTTGTCATTTCGTAGGGTGGTCATGACAATCAAATGGGGCAATGCGGGCAGCAGGCCACTGTTGGTCACCCAGTCACCCCTCAATTAGCTTAGATTTGCAGGACTGGGTGCTTTCCGGCCCTTTTGTTTCTGTGATGTTTGCGGGGAAGTTGTTTCGGGTTTTTTTGTACGAGAATTTCACCTCCTTTAGCTCTCTTCATCTCCTCTTCTCCCTCAGGCCTTGCTGGCAAGTTTGAGGTTCTTGCTCTGTGTTTATTCTTCCCCTTTAGCAATACTCCCCCAAGTTGCCATTATGACCTGCTGGTGGCACTGGTGCCCGGGAAGAGGTTGAATGGTCTAGTGGTACACTGGGCACACTGTCAGCCGTTATCTGTGCCCCATTTCTGGCCTAGCATGCACCTCCCCTCTTTGTGTGTGTGTGTGTGTGTGTGTGTGAAGGAATCTCTCACACTGTCACCTGGGCTGGAGTGCAATGGCACAATCTAAGCTCACTGCAACCTCCACCTCCTGGGTTCAAGCGATTCTCCTGCCTCAGCCTCCTGAGTAGCTGGGATTACAGGCACCCGCCACGCCACCATACCAGGCTAATTTTTTTGTATTATTAGTAAGGTTTCACTGTGTTGGCTAAGCTGGTCTCAAACTGACCTTGTGATCTGCCCGCCTTGGCCGCCCAAAGTGCTGGGATTACAGGCGTGAGCCACCATGCCTTGCACACGCACCTTCTCTAATCAACGATCAACCAGAGAAGGGGAGAAAGCATGGGTCTTGTTATACCAGTCATGAGAACATGGGAGGCTCAATGACTTAGTGTGCAGAAGAGAGCTCCATAGCCCGCCTGAACTGCTGTCCTTAGAAAGGCTGCTTGCAAGGCTGGCCATGGCTGGAGTTTGGGAACCTGGATGATCAACAGCTCCCTACAGCGATGGAAAACATTTCCTACATGTAAGAGGTCCTCAGTGTCTCTACACTGTCTGTATAGCAGTGAGGTTGTTGAACCCCTGCTCTTCTCTGGGTGTCTGGAATTTCAGCATGTGCCAGGCAGAGGCTGCCTTCGTGACCAGCTGCCAATAAAAACCCTGGCTGCCAAGTCTTAATGAGCTTCCTTGTGTCACATACTGTCACAGCTCACTTCGGGGGGACCTGAGCATGCTCTGTGTGACTGCACTGGGAGAGGACTTCGGAAGCTCCCTCCTGGTTTTCTCCGGACCTGGCCCCATGCACCTTTTACCTTTGCTGGTTTCACCCTGTGTCCCATTGCTGTCATATCAGAGCCATGAGAATGACTCTAGGCTGAGTCCTGTGAGTCCTCTAGTGAGTCACTCTGTGTGCATTTTGTCTTGGGAGTCTCAGACATGCTCACAAAAATGTGTGTGTGTCACAGTGTTGTGTGTGCTGGGAAGAAATAGGTCTCCCCACACTAGGGTCCAACTCAGGGTCATGCTAAATTCAGAAAAGCCACAGAGAGGTGGGGTGACAGAGAAAGAATGATGAGGCTTCCCCAAAGATTATCAACATTCTATTCAGATTGCACCAGCTGGATGGGAGCACTGGCACACGCCTGTAATCCCAACACTTTGGGAGACTGAGACAGGACGATCACTTGAGCCCAGGAGTCCGTGACCAGCCCAGGCAACATAAGATGTTGTCTCTATGAAAAAAGTGTTTTAAAAAGTTAGCTGGGGCCGGGCGCGGTGGCTGACACCTGTAATCCTAGCACTTTGAGAAACCAAGGCAGGTGGATCACAAGGTCAAGAGATCGAGGCCACCCTGGCCAACATAGTGAAATGCTGTCTCTGTTAAAAGTACAAAAAATTAGCCGGGCATGGTGGTACGTGCCTGTAGTCCCAGCTACTCAGGAGGCTGAGGCAGGAGAATTGCTTGAAACCGGAAAATGGAAGTTGCAGTGGGTCGGGATCGTGTCACTGTACTCCAGCCTGGCGATAGAGCGAGATTCTGTCTCAAAAAAAAAAAAAAAGAAAAAAAAGTTAGCTGGACATAGCGGTGTGTGCCTGTCATCCCAGCTACTTGGGAGGCTTACGTGGGAGGATCACTTGAGCCCGGGAAGTCTAGGCTTCATTGAGCTGTGATTGCACTACTGCTCTTCAGCCTGGGCAACAGAGTGAGACTCTGTCTCAAAAAAAAAAAAAAAAGAAGAAGGAAAGAAAGAAAGAAAAGAAGAAAAGATTGCACCAGTCCTTGAAGGCCACTGAATGTGTGTGCCAGTGAGTGACATGTATAAGTGGGTGTGTGGGTGGGTGGATGAGTGTTAAAGTGAGTGTGCATGTATGTGAGTGGTGAGCATGTGAGGGTGTCGTGAGTGTGAGCATTGTTGAGTGTGTGGGGGTTGTGAAGGTAAGGGTGTGCATGTGCGTGTGTGCACGTGTGTGTATGTTCCTGTGTAATGAGACCCCAATAGGGAGATATGGTCCTTTACAGTTTAATAAGAGCAAGTACACAACCCACTCATCTGAGCCCTCATCCAAGGTCTCCACCCGCATGCTCAGGCCTCCAGACAGGAATTGTTCCAGAGCTGGAAATAGTTTATCCAGGGCACGGTGTAGATCAAAGACTCGCAAATTAAACTCTGCAGAAGAAGAAAGAAAACAAACTTTGGGGGAAGTATTTTTCAAAGGGGAGCAGCAGGCGCCTGCTCCTAGGGTCTGTCCCTGTGGCTACTCATGAACCCCATGAGCAGACAGGGAAGCTGCCCACAGTCAAGGGTAGAAGGAGAGAGGACTCCCGGCCTAGAACAGGAATGTCACCCTGCCTTCCTCCTCCCCGGCCACTTGGGACCCACAGCAGGGGCACCTGGAACCTGCGGTCTGGCAGGACCTTGTGATGAGGGCCATGTAGGCCAGCAAGGGACAATGGCATCCTCCCCTCCCTACCTCCCCAGGCATGGGGGAGACACTTGTATCTGCCAGCTTTCAAGGGGTGCCACCAAGGAACCGGGAAAAGCAGAAGGGAACACGGAGGAAATTGGACAACCTTAGAGGCCTAGAGAGGGAGAGAGAAGACAGAAGAAGGACCCCAAGGCAAGGGAAACACTGCTTTTCACGCAGAGGGTCTGGGAAGCGGGCCAGGCTGGAGAAGGGTGCAGGCGACCAGAGGCCTGCATGCAGGGCTGTGCCAGCCCAAATATAAAGCCTCTCTCCTCCCCCCAGCTGCCTCAGGAGGTGCCTGCAGCCCCAGGGCAGAGCTCCAGGGCTGGGCCCCAGCGGGCCCCAATCCACACAAGTGGAAAACTGCCAGCTTCTAGTTGGTGCTTTTTGAAATGTTCACTTCCCAAGTCCCTTTGGGAGGGCTCCCACTACACACCTTCCTCAGCTTCCTGCTTTGCAGGGGGCAGGAAGCACTGCTGGTGTCATTCCTCTTGCATTTGGTCCGGCCGATCTTCACAGTGACGATGTACTCCACACCCGTCGTCAGCTGCGGGAAGCATTTGTGCCGTGAGTGTGGACTCCAGGGTCCAGCGGCTGACACTCCCGGAGAAGCTTGGGCTGACAGTAAACCTCCAGAGCCACAGTCGGTGTTCCCAGAGCTTACCCACCAAAATCATGGCTCCCTTCTCCCTACTCCTGGCTGGAGGGAGGGCAGTGGCAGCCATAGTCCCTGGTCCTAGGTTGGCTTTGTGTGGCAGCCCCACAGAGAGCTTCCCACCTGCCTCCCTTCCATCCTCAGGACAGAAGAGGCGACATCAAGCTGGGTTCCCGGCCACCACAGGCCACTCCTGGGCTGGCACACGTGACCCTCATAATACAACAGAGCCAGCATCTTGTCCCCACCCTCCCGGTGCCTTCTGCCACTTCCTCTCTACCTACTATCCTTCCTGACCAACCTTCCTGTGGCTTAGCAACACAGTTAAAGACAGTTTCAGAATCAAATTGATTTGCGGCACGCATTTTCCATTTACTGACTCTGACCCTGAGCAAGTTCCTTAGCATCCTCAGCCTTTTCACTTACAAAGCACACATCACAATTGGGCCTCCGCGAGGAGCTGTTGCGTGGGCTAAATGGAAGCATGCATTTCCCTTAATGCATAAAATAAATTTTAAATATTTTCATAATTATAAATTATTAAATGTTTTAGCAAAGTGTCTGCAGCGTTACTCTGAAGCAGATTCAGAGTCAGGAGAGCAACGGGACACAAAATCTGGCTGTACCCACTGCAGACTCTGTCACCTTGAGGGAGTCCCTCCGCTCTCCCGAGTCTCAGTTTCCTCATTTAGGAAACAAGGAGATTGATGCCAATTTCCTCGTAGTGTGTAGAGAAACGAAGGAAGAGGGTGTGGTGGGTACACAAGCCGTGGAGAACACACACCAGGGCTCCCCCCGTGGCCCTTTCACTTGTGATCAAGGTGAGGCTATGAAGCCTACAGGGGGTGGAGCCTGGAAACGTGGTTGTGGGCAGGGAGGTCCTACACCCAGAAGGGAGACTCTTAGCAGAGAGCTTGGGGATTACTGTTCCCTGTCGGGTTCTGAGCTGGATTCCCTGAGTAGATGTGTGGATTAGAGGATCTTCACCCGTGCAGGAGGAGCTCTGGGAGGCTCCCTGCTGCCTCGCCCTGTCACTGGTCAAGCCCAATGAGAGGGCTTGGTAGTCTCTGGGGTGGTGACTGAGGCAGAGAGTGTCCCACACTGCTCCTAGGAAGACACCCTTAGCAAACGCCAGGACAGAGCAGCTGGGGCGCTAGGCCTGAGGGCAGTACCAGGCTCCCAGCACCCCAGCAAGCAGGGGATGTGCATGCATGGGCATTTGCAGGGTTGCGCCAGGCACAGTCACGCTGACCTTCCGCACGCTGCTCAGAATGTAAGAGAAAACTAAAACACCCGTCATCAGTGTAACTGACGTTCCAGCGTGTGAAGTGCTATTCGTTATCAGACCTATCTGTTTGATAATGACAGGAGTAGTCATCATCACAGCAAGGGTTTTTACAAGTGCGATTGGATGTTGGCACTGTGCTAAGCACTTCCCTCCTATGCTGAGCCACCTCGCAGGGGAGAAACTGAGGCCTGGAGAGTCTGGATGTCACTTGACCAAGAGCCTCAATTGGGAGGAGCTGGGTGTGAAGCGCCGAGACACACGTGGCAGCCCTCCGTGCCTGCTCTTGTCCCCTCTGTGAGGTGTCGGGACAGACACAGTCGTCGCCTGGGTGTGGGGGTGCCCGGAGGTCCATGCCAAGATCACCCAGCCACCAGGAAGCACGCCTGCTCTATCTGCTTATTGATGTGAATCACATCCAATGCTTATCGTTATTCTTTAACAGCTCACTTAGGGGAAGTAGATTGATTTCTCAAGACAAGCTTCCTTGGGGTCTCGACCAATTCAAAAGCGGAGGAAGCACCAAGTGGGCAACATCGCCATCTTGTGGTAGCAGTGCCTCAGTGAGCCAGCCCGTCCGCCCCGGGATGAGGACTTTGACCACTAGGGCTCGTCCTCCCCACCCTGCCCTCCTTCCTTGTGGATTCTCACGGTTCCTCTCTGGAACTTTCCCCTAGTCAGTTGCGTTTTCCCAAATCCAGCTAACGTCGTATTGCTACCCTGACTTCTGCAGTCCGCCCTCCATACTTAAAAGCTCCACATCTGTGGATTCAAACAACCATGCCTCAAAATATTCAGGAAAAAAAACAATGTATGGTTGCCTCTATCTGGAACATTTTTTTTTCCTCTTAAACTATTCCCTAAGCAGTACAGTATCATAATGATCTACATAGCATTTACCAGGTATGATAAATTCATCTGGAGATGACTGGCCCTGTGTGGGAAGGTGTGCATAGGTTATGTGGAAACACTACCCCATTTTACATAAGAAACTTGAGAATCTGTGGATGTGGACATCCTGAGGGGTCCTGGACCCAATTCTTCATGGACACCAAGGATGACTGTATCGTCTACTCTCTGACCTTGAGGAAATGTTGGACAAATAAAAGCGATTCCCAAACAACTTTTCTTTCTTCTATTACCCTTCACTTGATATATTTGAGAGAAATTGTATATGTAAAACAGAGGCGAGGTGATCTGGCCAAAACCTATGTCTGACATCCCCTCCACTCCCAAAATAAATCCTCTGTGCAATTTAAAATTCGTTTAACACAGAAAACCCCGTTTTGCTGTCACTGTGGCAGGGTCAAATATCAGAATGAAAGGCAGTTCTTCCCCAGGAAGAAGAGTTGGCTGGGCATGGTGGGCCACGCCTGTAATCCCAGCACTTTGGGAGCCCAGGGTGGGCGGATCACCTGAGGTCAAGAGTTCGAGACCAGCCTGGCTAACATGGTGAAACCCTGTTTCTACTAAAGATGAAACAAATTAGCCAGGTGTGGTGCCGTGCGCCTATACTCCCAGCTAATCAGGAGCCTGAGGTGGGAGAATCATCTGAACATGGGAGGCGGAGGTTGCAGTGAGCTGAGATTATGCCATTGCACTCCAGCCTGGGTAACACGAGCCAAAAAAAAAAGAAAGAAAGAAAGAAAAAGGGTTAAATCCTCAGTGAACATTTTTGCTTCTAAGTATAATGGGGTTAGAGTTCACGCCAGTCCTTAGACATGCATTTTGGAAGTATGGCTAAGGATATTCTGGGATCTGAACAATTCTACAATGGGCCCGCTGCAAGTGAAGCTGCTCCCCACTTGGGGCCTGGCGGAGAACTTAGTCGGTTCTCTCGGGAGTCACCCCAGAATTCTCACGTGTCTGAATGGGCAAGAATGGGGCCTGCTGATATCTGGGGAGAGCAAGGTACAAACCTGCATCTGACTTCGAATTAGCTTCTGGACTCGGTATAAGTAGGTGTCGTTGCTGGCATTGTTGTAGGACTGAATGAAGAAGCTGAGCGTTGAATTCATGTTCTTCTTGCTCATGGGCTGCTCCTGGAAGCCCTTCCACCTTTGCAAGTGACCCAGTTTGGCGGACAGGACCAGGGCAATCAGCAGCAGCAGGGGTTTTCTCCAGCATCCGATCCCCATGTCTACAGCGCCTTCCAGGGTGCGGCAGTGCCAGGCAGGAGCTCACTCACTCTCCCACAGCAGCCCTCATCAACATAGGCTTTCCTGGAAGACAGCCCGCCTGCATTTAAACAGAGATCCAGGTCCAAACCTTGTCACTTGCTTTCCAGCCAGTTCATTTTCCACCCATTTACACCACCCATTCCGTTCTTTAGTGATCTAGGCAAGCAAAATTTTTCAACACCTGCCAAGGCATGCAAAGCCCCTCTCCCTGTCTTCACAGGTCACAGAGAAGAAATCCCCCAGAATAGCCCCCTCCAGTGCTCTGCAGTCAGAGCTGGGGTAGCAGACAGAGAAGCTTCACTTACTGGAAGGGAGGAGGCCTTACGGAGAAGGTCATATCTGAGCTGAGACGTAAAGAAGCAGTGATAAGGAGCATGGGGTGGTACCTCCTTCTTACCTACCTTGGGTTTCAGCTGTCTCAGCAAGCTATCACCTGTTCCCGGTGCTTCCTTTAGAGATACGTTCGTTCTGCCACGCGCCCACCACAGCTTCTGCCTGCGGGATCCCAGCATACCTGCAGACCCCGCACTGGCTTTTGCTATCTTATTGTGACTCTAATGGAGCTTTGTGAGGTAATCACAGCCTCCCTGTGAGGGAGGAATAAACTGTGAGCCCCGTTTAGAAATTACTCTGCAGGCCCCTGAAGATTAGGTGTCACTTGCCTCCCAAAACCCGTAAGTGCCCTATTTTTTTTATTCTTAAATATGGTTTAATACTGTTCTCCATTTCTGTACATCACAACACCAAGATTTTGCAGCTTAGGATCTCTCTGCAGAGGCTATAGAGAATGCAAAGGCTACGGTTTTCACCCGCTCTTGTTTGTGTTTGTATGTGTAAGTGTGATACATATCAATATATATTGATACACACATCAATATATAATGCAATATATATCACCGAAGGGAACGCATTAATTAAAGAAATACAAAAATTTGGCATCATTTCCAAACTTAAATAGTAAAAATAAAAACTACAAAAGGAGCTGCATCCCCTAAATGTTTCATGTGAAACAACAAGCATATTCAAAAATGTCAATTTACATCCAATTAATCCGGTCTTGTCATATCACATCAGACCCATTTACAATGGCAAAACCCTAAGGTACTGCTGTGAAGAGAGCATGTTCGCTCGCTCCCGGGTGTTCTGCAAACAAATAGCAGAGCCCAAAGCAATAAAAGCTGTTCGGTGAAGTCTCCCCCAGTGGTGAACACCAAAGAATCGACTCTTCTCATGGGGGTTGAGACGTCAGGTTACACATTGACAGACAGCATTTGGACTTCAGAATACAGCGTGAGAACCAGAAACTTTACATTTAAGACATACTCCCTTCATTCAAGTGAAACAGGATTATTGGAACCATAGGCAGGTCTGTAACCTGGGAACAAGGAGCTGGCTCAGACCAGTAAAGCTACAAGTGACTGAATCAAGTCAGTAAAGAACAGGAGTCAGGCACTAAAGTGTTAAAAGTACCCAATCTGAAAACCAAATGTAGCCCACTACCCTAGTCATTGTGGAGGTGATACCAATTGACTTTTAAAACCTTTGGTCCTTCAAAGTCCATTTGGTATACTTTTTTCCATTGCTGCCACTGGGCACATACTATACACTTTGTTCACTGTCATCACCTCGAGCACGCCATGACCTTG
This sequence comes from Saimiri boliviensis, assembly GCF_048565385.1. Taxonomy (NCBI): domain Eukaryota; kingdom Metazoa; phylum Chordata; class Mammalia; order Primates; family Cebidae; genus Saimiri; species Saimiri boliviensis. Next base: position 74,030,786 of record NC_133457.1, read on the forward strand.
CATATCAGCTGGGTTCAAGTCTGCCTTACTGGCCAGCTGTGAAGCATAGGCTTCAGGGTTTCAGGCCAACTTTTGGATCCAACATGGTCTTAAAGTCCCTGGTGCCAGAAGCTGTGTCCCATCCCTTCCCACCTGCCCCTAATTTCTCATGTGAGAGGTGTTTGTAAGTCCCACATTTGAAACAGATGCTCCAACCCCACCTGGAGGTCAGGAGTGTATAATTACATGCAGTCATACAAGTCTGTCATTCCTGTGAAAAGCCTTGCAGTTCATTTTAATAAATCAAAGCATTCACATAATCTCATGCCATCCAACACAAGGAAAACACGTCCACCTCCCTTTTAACAAGGGTTGACCCAAGCAAAACAAAATCCTCTTTAAATTTCTTCACTTCCACTTAACTTGCATGTTTTATTTCTTCCAATCCCAGCAAGAGCGCAGAAGTCCCATCATATCCCTTCCAAACTGGTTTCCAGTAGGTTAAGGTTATAGGGACCCATGTCAGAATGTCGATACAAAGGGCTCCCAAACACCGGGCACAAATGTGTCTGCAAACAGATGGAAGTAAACGGTGCACTGGCCCAAATGCTTCATGAGTCAGTTTGATTTTGCAATGCAATTTGCATCCTTGAAACTGCCAGTCTGGAGGGGGACGGGGGAGCATGAGAAAGTGAAGTTGAAATTGCCTCCTATTAGCTCACCCTTTCAACGTTAAACAGAGACCAAGAGAGAAATGGTTCCAACATTTCATCACATGTATTTCTTCATACGTAGTCAAAGCTGAGAATGCCATGCAAATGGGTCACTGCGAAATGAAACAATTTAATCTTTTTTCCAATCAAAATAAGAAACAACCCAGTATGATCTCACTTCTATTAACTTTTGAAGGTTTACAGCAGTTAAAGTATTTTTGCTTCTATATATGAAGGTTAAAAAAATCATTTTTTTTTCATAAAATACAAGAGCAACCAATTTCATCATTGAGTAAAAGTAAAAACTGAGATTCTTTTTTAAATTACTCCAAAGTGGCATTTTAGGAACTTAGTCGTAGGCTGCTGCACTGACACCATGACAAACCAAAGCGTAGGGTTGGGTCTGGTTTTGTTTCGGTTTCTTTTCAATATCCAATGCTCATGGATTAAGTTCCAGAAATGTTCCAATTGTAAGGCAGGGATCTGTTTGGATTCCATCATGGGTATGCTCCTTGGGTTGGATGCTGGAGGGTGAGGCACGTTTTGCAGGACCCGTGTCGACTACCTAGTAGTCATCAAGGTCAAAAAATTCATCGTCTCCTCCTTGGTATTCCATTCCCTGGAAATCTACTCGGTACCGCAAGATACCTCCAATACCACCAAAGCTTTTCACAAACTGAGATCCTTCTTGTGATTTTTCTGTGACAGTTTCCAATGTAGCTCCAAATTTTTTATAGTTGTTAGCAAACCATTCCAACAGGGGCATGCTCTCAATAAGCTCATGTTCCTGTCCGGTCTCTTTGTCTGTGAAATGAGATTTATCCCTTTCTTGCTCTGGAGTTAGACAGAGAATTTTCTCCTCTTCTGTGCCTTGGCAATGAAGAATATATCTCATTATATCCAGATTTTCACTGACTATTAGAATTTCTACAGCTCCCATTTCCAAAGCCTTTAGTGTATCTTCAACGCCAAAACAGTACTTGCCCGTGTCCTGGCTGATTTCATCAAAGTATCGTCCTATTAATTTCTTCTCTTGAATGAATTTCACATTGGAGAGGACTTCAGTAGATAACTCAATAGCTTGGTTGAATCCATTTTCACCACCATAGGATATATCAACTAATTTTAAAACTTTCAATTGTAACCTCTGATCAAACATATCAGATTGACTTAGTTCAGTTTTAAAGTCAGCAGATCAGCCACATTCACTTTGTCCCCAGAAATAAACAGCTGCACAGCAGTCTCGGCTACTTTCCGAACATAGTTTTGTCGCTTTGACTTTCTTTTCCTTTCCTTCTTCTGTTACACTTGTTCCATAGTAAACAACCAGACCATTTGGAGGTACTTTGTTAACAAAGTTTGTCTTTGTTGTACAGATGTAATGGCTTCCAGGACTGAAAGGCAGTTTACTCGTGACTTAAAGTTAGATGCAGTTCCAAACTCATCTGCTAACATTTTTGCCACTCGTGAAATCTGGTCTTTGGGAGCAATGATCAATGATATCACGCTGGTGCCATTGCCGCGGGCCGCCTCCAAACCGCCATCTTCTCGCCTCCACCTCCCTAAGGACCCAGTCCCGGGCGGCAGTGGCTGCTCCTCCCAGTGGCGGCTCCGTGGCGGGGGTGGCTCTGACATAGGACACCGGCTCCCTCTCTCTAGGCAGCTGCATGTGTTGCAATCCGCTCACATGGGGCCTGTGACATCACTTCCAAGTGCCCTATTTTAAAAACATTTTTGGCTGGGCACAGTGGCTCACCTCTGTAATGCACTTTGGGAGGCTGAGGTGGGTAGATCACCTGAGGTCAGAAGTTCGAGACTAACCTGGCCAACATGGTGAAACCCCATCTCTACTAAAAATACAAAATTAGCCAGGCGTAGTGGTGCATGCCTGTAATCCTAGCTGCTCGGGAGGCTGAGGCAGGAGAATCACTTGAACCCGGGAGGTGGAGCCTGCAGTGAGCTGAGATGCCTGGGTGACAGAGCAGGACTCTGTCTCAAAAAAACAAACAAAAATTGTTTGTTAAGGTGGGACCCTAAACGGAATCCCACCAGAAAAAAAAAAAATCAGTGGTATAGTAGATGAAATGTAAATAAAATCTGCAGATTAGTTAATAGTATTGCGTGAACGTTGATATTCTAGTTTTCACTATACTGTGATTGCATAATACGTTAACATTTGGGGACGTGGGATGAAAGGTATACGAGAATGCTTTATGCTATTTTTGCAACCTTTGTGTAAGTCTGAAATTATACCAAAATAAAAGTTAAAATATCCAAACGAAATAAAGCATTGGTCTGTGAGAAGGAGCTTGCTAAGGAAGGGGAGCAGGAGCCTTAGGATCCAGCTGTCCTGGCTCATGGCCTTTGCTGGGGACTCTGGGAGAGTTCCCTAATCTCCCTAGGCTCTGTTTCTTCATCTGTAATATGAGAATGGGGAGAAAGACTCCTCTTGGATTGTGGTAAAGACTAATTGGATGTGGGCAAAGAACCAGCTCCCAAGTCAGGTGTCGGGCGTATAAAAACATCTTCTTCGTGATTCTTCTGTGACTCTGAACCCAGGCTTAAATTCATGGCCTGTCAGGTCCCACCTGTCCTGGAAGCCAGGCCACCTCTCATCGTGACAGTGTTGCTAGGACCTGTCACAACATCCTCCCTTGGCTCCAGAGCCTGCCTTGAGAAGACTTGTCCAGCCAGTGGAGGTGATATGCTTGGAATTCCCTGAGCCTGAGCTGCTGAGGGCCATGTGCTGTAGAATAGATAATGAAGGATTCTGAGTGATCCAGAGGCTGCTCAGACCTGGGCCATCTCAGCACGCCCTGGACACGCCCCAGGATCCTCTCATCAGACCGAGGTCCTTAGAGAGGAAAAGTAATATTGGGTGGGCTATATTAGAATCCCCATGGACGTGGGGCTCAAAGCATAAACAATAAATCTGCTTACGAACTATCGGAGTTGATTGTGTCCATAAAGGGGAAAATGAGTCAGTGGCAATTTTAATTGATGAAAAGGAAAACGTAGACCCTGGCTATGCCACAGAAGGACATACAGGGGCCCTAACAAGTCACACTGGCATTCTTTAGCTTGTGGCAGCAGAATGCTGATCTCTGACTCTGTGGACATGGAATTGGGAAAAAATATGATTCTGGTAAGTTCTATGTATAAATGGAGACAGAGAGCTTGGTTAAAGCATGGAATAGGGGCTGAGCACAGTGGCTGATGCCTGGGAGGCCGAGGCTGGGAGGATACCTTGAGCCCAGGAGTATCAGACCAGCCTGGGCAACGTGGTGAAATCTCGTCTCTATAGAAAATGCAAAAATTAGCCAGGCATGGTGGCACACACCTGTAGTCCCAAGAAGGCGCAGGAGGCTGAGGTAGCAGGATCACCTGAGCCCAGGAGAGGTTGAGGCTGCAGTGAGCTGAAATTGCACCAGGTACTCCAGCTCCGGCGACAGAACAAAGGAAGATAGAGGACCTGGTTGTTGTCTGGTTACTGCCGTGAAATAAGTGAAATGTGGGGGCCTGAGGCCTGAGTATCTCTGTGGAGCAAGAGTAAGCTAGGAGTGCTGGCTATCACAAATAGAAGCCCTGTTCTTGTCAATACAAGAAGGCAGAAATACGAGCTCTGCTCGTGTCCATGGAATAAGGGGCATAGGAAAGAAGGATTGCAAAAGGGCAGGAGAAAACTTCTGGTGATAAATACGTCTGTTGTATTAATTGTAGCGATGATTCCACAGACGCATACGTACGACAAATCTCATCACATTGAACTTCAAATATGTGCAATTTGGCCAGGTGTGGTGGCTCACATCCCAACACTTTGGGAGGCCAAGGTAGGCAGATCACATGAGGCCAGGAGTTCAACACTTGCCTGGCCAACATGGTGAAACCCCGACTCTACTAAACAAAAAAAAAAAATTAGCCAGGCAGTGCATGCCTATGATCTTAGCGACTCTGGAGGTTGAGGTGAAAGGATCACTTGAGCCTGGGAAGTCTAGAATGCATGAGCTGTGACTGCGCCACTGCACTCCAGCCTGTGCAACAGAGTAAGACCCCATCTGAAAAAAAAAAAAAAAAAAGAAGAAAGAAAAAGAAAGAGGAAGTATCTTTTCCAGGTGTCCAGCAAACCAGGCCTCCTGTCTCATGAGCTGAACTTGGTAACAAGCCGCTACTGGACCAGGCATGATGGCAAGTGTGGGACTCCTGTTGGATCAACCCGTGGCTGAATGCTGTGTGGCGAGATGGTGCGTGTCCGACGGGAACCCTCTATGAGCTGCACAGCTTCCTGGTTCTGTCTGTTGACGACCAAGCTTGGGATTTATCAGTCCAGCTCCTGGGAGAAGCAGGAAATAAGAGCATGATGTGTTTTACCCCAGCAGGCTCTGCTTGCGTGGGCTGAGGAAGCTGCAGACAGAGTTTCCTAGCTGTAGCTTTTCATCACTCCTTCACCAGTAGATAAGGCATTGGGGCTAGGAGAGAGTCGCCCTGTGACACTCTTCGTCAGCCCACGTCTGCTATCTGAAATTTGCTCATCACTCTGGGGAAACAACCTCTGTAAACAGCATGGCTGAGCTCCATTGGTTTCTTCACTCTCTATGTTTTGTTAATTCGTTTGTTTGTTTTTGGCGTGTAGCACTATTTGACAAGCTCTTCCTTGTCCCCTAAATAACCCTGTTTTAGGCTAGTTACTGACCTGGATATAATCCAGGGAGAAAGCAAATCTATTTGCAACCCACCTGCTGCTGGGCACCCTCCAGAGATGGCCCAGGAAGGAACGGTCAGCAGTCTGTGCCTGCTTCAGAACTCTCCCAGCCTTGACTGCAGGGCTGGGGTCGGGGAGCAGAGTCCACGCGGCCAGCAGCAGCTCCCACTGCGGCCCTGAGCCCTCGACCCCAGGGCAGCAGCAGAAGGACATGGCTGACCTTGGCTGGAGATGCCCTCTGGTTCTGGGGAGCAGGCCAGCGGCAGGCCCACAGATTGTCAGTAAATAAGGCGCTGCTACAGATGGCTCCAAGCTGGCATCGCTCCAAAGGTTCCAGGGTACATTTTCTCTTTCCAGAAACAGAAACCTGAGAACTCACAAGGCTTAGAAAGCCGGAGCATGTCACAAGAGGCCAAGGACACCCAGGGTGGAGGGGCTTGTGGGCAGGTCATCCTCCTCATCCAGCCTTCGGTCTCCTTTCTGCAGACGTTTTCCACAACACAATATCTGTTTACCAGCTCTTAAATAGTCATCAGGTTCCATTTTGAAAGCAAAGAAAAAGCAAATAGATTCTGCAGGCTGCGGCACTCCTGCTTTCGCCTTCTCCTGTGATCTTTCTGGTTTTCTGTGAGCAGATGCTCTTCCCACTGAAGCAGTGAGCAGCAAAAGCTGAAGAAGGCCGGCCAAGAGTTTGTTGAAATCTGGACTTACATCTCAGGTTCAACCTTTCTGCTCATTTTTCTGTTTGGTTGTCTTCACTTGGTTTGTGGGATTTCTTTATCCTTCTTGCAAATATCATCTTCTGGGCTGTGGTTGTCTTTTCATTTTATTTATGGCATGTCGATGAAAAAATAATCTTAATGGAAGAATGTATTGATTTTTCTCTCTTATGGTTTGCATTTTTTTTTGTCTTGTTTAGGAAATCAAGGTCATAAGGCTACTTTAAAATATTTTTTCTGAAATTTTTAAAGTTCAGCATTTCCCATTTATGTTTCTAATTCACCTAGAATTTTCGTGCATGGTATATTTCCTAATGTTTTCTTCAGAATTTTTGTATCTATTTTCATGAGTGAAACTGGCCTGTGATTGTTTTTCTCATATTATGCTTTCCTGGTTTGGGTTTCAAAGTTGCCCTGGTCTCATACAATGAGTTGGGAAGCACATTAGTCCGGGTCTCCACAGTCAGCAAAGGCACACTTACAACAGGAGAGTTCAGGGCAGTTTCTATATGGTACATGGAAACCCCAGGGCACAGGACAAGTGTCTGCAGCTAGCAGCAGCCATGCCAGCACCCCTAAGCCTGAAAGATGAGTCAAACAATCTAGAAGGAATTCGAGTGCCCGCTGGCCACTTTGTGGAGGAAACAGGGGACAGACATTATGTTCTCAGTCCCCTCTGGCTTCTATCTCATGCCTAGGCATCTTGTTGTCAATACGAGCAGAAGTTATAGGGCACAAGAGCCCCACTGATGGAGTCCATAGCAGCCTGTGCTGTGCAGCAGAGAGCAGCATGGAGAACGTGCATTAGTCAGGGTTCTCCAGAGAAACACATAGATACGTAGAGATTTATTATAAAGGATTGGCTTGCACAGTTATGGAAGGCTCAAAGTCCACCATCTGCTGTTTGCAAGCTGAAAACCAAGGGAAGCCAATGGTATAGTCTGGAGGCCTGAGAGCTAGAGAGCCACGGGTATAGACTCCAACCCGAGTGTGAAGGTTGAATAACCAGGAGAGCTGAGGGCAGGAGACGATTGATGTCATAATGCAAACAGCCAGGAAGACCTGATTCAACCATCTGCCACTCAGGTGCTCGGTGGATTGGATTGGATGGCGTCACTCACATTGAACAGGGCCATTTGCTTTACTCCGTCCACTGATTCAAATGCTGACCTTTTCCAGAAACATCCTCACAGATCCATCCAGAAATAATGTTTAATAGGTATTGGGCATTCCGTGGCCCAGTCAAGTTGACACATAAAATTAACCATAACAGAAGGGTAGCAAATGGGGCCAGGGGGCAAACAGAAATGAGCCAGTACAAGATGATTTCCCTGTCTTAATTCTCTGGAAGAGCTGCTAGTTTTTACCTTTCTGCCCATGTCTTTTAGGGATGGGGAAAGGGAGATTCTGTGATCTGACTTCATTTCATTTCTTTATCCAGATACTCTCCCAATGTGCAGCTGGTTTCAATCATTTGCAGAAGTTACCTTCTGTACAATCTCTGCAAACACCGAAGTAGTAAATGCTAAACCATGGTCCCTAGGAAAAATGCAAGGTTTGGTTTCCTTGAGTCTCTGGTTACAACACTCTTTGTCAATCCATCAATATATAACCCTGTTTTATGTGTGTCTCTAGTTAGAGCTGTCTTTTTAAACATACATTTTTGACCCATTACCATCAAGCTCACCGCCATCAGCTCTGTAAATACCTGAATGAAGCTTACTGAAGACACACTTTCTCCATAAGGCACCCCACAGCTTTCTTGTGCTTAGGAACTAGATAGCACCACAGCACTATGCCTGGGGCCATTTTAAATGGCAAAATCATCAACATAAAAGCACAAAACTCAGACCGTGTGTGGCGGCTCATACCTGCAATCCCAGCACTTTGAGAGGCCAAGGCCGAAGGCATGTAAGATCAGGAGTTTGAGATCAGCCTGGGCAACACAGCAAGACCTCACTTCTAAAACACACACACACACACACACACACACACACACACACACACACAAATGTGGCACTAAACACGCTGTGAAGAAGGACACTTATTAACAGTATAAGAGCTGTAACAAGGCTGGGAGTGGCGGCTCATACCTGTAATTTCGGAACTTTGGGAGGCCAAGGTGAGTGGATCACCTAAAGTCAGGAGTTCAAGACCAGCCTGGCCAACATGCAGAGAACCCATCTCTACTAAGAATACACAAATTAGCTGGGTGTGGTGGTGTGTGTCTGTAATCCCAGCTACTTGGGAGGCTGAGGCAGGAGAATTGCTTGAACCCGGGAGGGAGAGGTTGCAGTGAGCTGAGATCGAGCCACTGTACTCCAGCCTGGTAGACAGAGTAAGACTGCATCTCAAAAAAAAAGAAAAAAAAAAAAGAACAGCTGGGACAAGAAGGCAGAGTGTTGCTGTGTTTGACCTCAGCTTGGAAGATATGTATCAAGCCACCTACAGTTTTTCCCACTCCGAGAGTGTCTGTGAATGACAGCAAACGTGCCACAAATGTTGATTTTAGGATTGCAACTTAATTTTAGCAAATAGGTGAGTTTGCAAATATGGAATCCTTGAATAATAAGGGTTGACTGTGTTTTCAAAGCTAGTGACTACCATGTAGAGTAGATTTGCGAAGACTCAGTTCTTCTCACCTGATTGTGAAGAAATTCTAGCACTGCACCCTAAATAAGCCTGGGACAGTGTAATCTAGGGATGGGAAAATTGTCTCACTTTCCAAAGAGTCCTAGATATTTCCATAAGAGCCAAATGTGATGCAAACTAAATATGCCACAGTGGGAACAGGTTTTGTAAAATTTGATTCATTCAGCTATTGGCCATTAACAATTAATTACAAACACTTATTGCAACAGAGAAAATACATGTTTTACAAACAAACAAAAAATACAAACTACACATATATCCTAATAATACATGTGTATATAAGTTATTTGGATAAAAATGAGATAGGAATACATATGTATAAAAAACTATAAATGTTTCATTGGGTAGGTAGAATTATGAGCATCTTTTTTTTCCCTAAAATTTCTTCTAGGAATTCAAAGATTATGTGGGAAATAAACCACTTTTCCCCTTAAGCAATTGTGTCAGGCTCACAGTAATAACTTATATTAAGCATAGATAAGAAAGGTCCTAAAATATATAAGATAAATAAAACTTGTCAATACGATCTTATGCCCATTTGCCATTAATAAAGGCATCAAGTTAATTTCAAATTTTGTTTGTAGACTTTCATATCAACTAATAAAAATAATAATATTTGGTAGGGCACAGTGGCTCATGCCCATAATCCCAGCACTTTGGGAGGCTGAGATTGAAAGATTGCTTGAGCTCAGGAGTTTGGGACCAGCCTGGGCAACACAGCAATCTTGTCTCTACTAAAAACAAAAGTTAAAAAAAAAAATAGCTGGGTGTGGTGGTACATGCCTGTAGTCCCAGCTACTCAGGAGGCTGAGGTGGGAGGACCACTCAGGCCCGGGAGATTTAGGTTGCAGTGAACTGTGATTGCACACTTCAGCTTGGGCAACAGAGTGAGACTGTGCCTCAAAAAAAAAAAAAGAAAAAAAAAAAGGAAGAAGAAGAAGAACACTTACTAATGACAATAAGTATTTTCTCATAAGAATTTATTTTAACTTAATTTACCGTTTTTTTGTTTCCCCTAACAGATACTTGTGTATATTTAATTTTACCTTTTCTAACTTTTTGGTCTGAATTTTATAGAGTAATATTTTAAGGAAATGTTAAGTAAGATTAACAAAGTTAGATTTAGGGCAACTTGTAACAATTTTGACATCATGTGAAATGTCGCCCCATACACCTATACAGAAACACATAAACTGATGTTGTTTCGAAAAAAATTTTAAAGATTAATAAAAGACAGCTATTTAATTATTTATCTAAAATGTGCCATTCAAATGTTCTTGGGTTTTGTTAGTCTACGAGAAAAATGAAAAGAATTACCGTAAATTGAACAATTAAATTCTGTCCTTAGAATTGTACAACCTCATCCTCACAGATGGAGGATTTATTTTCATTAATGCATTCCTTTAATGATTTGGAGTGAAGAGCCTCCGCAAATGGACTTCTTCCTTCCCTGCCTTCTGAAGCACAGCACTCTGCTTTGACCTTGTTCGATGACTGAGCCATGCTTAGCATTTCAGGAAGAACCAAATCTGAGATGTCATCAGAAGAGGCCACTGCAGATCCGGGCAGGGACCCTTGGGACAGCAGGGCCAAGTGAGGTGAGGGCTGTCCCCTAACCCCAGCCTGGGGGCTCCAGCTTCCCAGCTTTGTCAGTGCAATCAGAGTCGACCAGGCTAAACATGGACTCCCTACGACCTAACTGTTGTGGTCTGCAAACATCTGCAAATCCTCAGAGGCCTTCCCATCAGGAGATGGCATTTCATCTCCCTCCCCTTTAATGTGAGTGAGCCTTCTTGCTTTGCTTCAGTGAACCAGCAGTCACGCCCTGTAAATTTCCCTACTGGATGTTTGCCTGGTGCTTGCTCCCTTTCTGTGAACACATGCAGATGGCTATACCCCTTTTCCATATCAATTCTGTTGTTTTCTGACTCTGGCTTTCTTAGAGTTGGAGTTCTCTTTTCTTTTTCTTTCTTTTTCTTTTTCTTTTTCTTTTTTTTGAGCCCGAGTTTTGCTCTTATTGCCCAGGCTGGAGTGCAATGGTGTCATCTCGGCTCACTGCAACCTCCATCTCTGGAGTTCAAGTGACTCTCCCACCTCAATCTCCTGAGTAGCTGGGATTATAGGAGCCCACAACGATGCCTGGCTAATTTTGTATTTTCAATAGAGACAGGGTTTCCTCCATGTTGGTCAGGCTGGTCTTGAACTTCCAACGTCAGGTGATCTGTTTGCCTCAGCCTCCCAAAGTGTTGGGATTACAGGGGTGAGCCACTGTGCCTGGCCAGAGTTGGGGTTCTCAAGTAGCTTCAGCCCTGTCTTGATAGACCATCTTTCAGGGTGTGTGTTGATTTAGTCTGAGCATCCAGGTGTCCACCTCTATCTGCTCACAGGGAAAAGCCAGCAGTACTGTTGGCTTTGCCTTGTTCAGGCTACAGGCTCCTTTCCTGCTCTGCCTTCTTGAAAATTCCCTAAAGCCTTTTTCCTCTTTTCTTAAACGTTCCCAGAGCTGCTGAAAAGCAAGGCACATAGAGGCTCGTGCCGTTCACTAGGACTTGTGCAAAGTTAAAAATGTTCTCTGCGCAGTCCAATATGTTAGTGTAAGGGACATCCTATGTTCCATCCACCTAGGCTTCTGGTGGAGTCTGAGAATTAAACTGATACAAGACAAATAGCAAAAAAGCACACAGATGTATTTGATAGAAGTTTTACATGGCATGGGAGTTCTCGTAAGGAAATAAAAACCAAAAGAAGCAGTTAGAGTGTGTTACTTTTTACTGAATTGGACAAAGAATAGTAAACTGAAAATGCGATGAGGCAGAGGGGCTTGGGCTAGAGTAGTTAACTGGATAGAGAAATGACTAGGAAGATAAGGGTTAGTTTAACAGGGTTTGTTTTTACAGAATTCTCTTGGCCTCAATTTCCTGTCTTTGGTGATAAGAATGTTGCTTTATTTCTAGTATAGGAAGGACATCTTTCGTATGGGAATTTCATCTCTTGCTTTTAAGAAACAAGAGGCCAAAGTGTCCAGCATGTATTCTGTAGGTAAAAAGGAAAAGGTCAAAGTGATCCTCTTGCACTTGCCATTTTTCAGGTGTCTAACTTTTTTTTTTTTTTTTTTGAGACGGAGTCTCACTCACTCTGTTGCCCAGGCTGAAATGTAATGACGTGATCTCAGCTCACTGCAACTTCCACTCCGCTTCCCAGGTTCAAGTGATTCTCCTGCCTCAGCCTCCTGAGTAGCTGGGATTACAGGAATGCACCACCACACCCAGCTAATTTTTGGAATTTTAGTAGAGATGGGGTTTCACCGTGTTGACCAGGCTGGTCTTGAACTGTGCACCTCAAGGGATCCACCCACCTCAGCCTCCAAAAGTGCTGGGATTATAGGTGTGAGCTACTTCGCTGGGCCCTCAGGTGTCTAACTCGGTCAATCCACAGGGTGGTGTATTTTCAACTCTTTCAGTAGCCACTGGCTATGTGTGGCTATTGGGCACTTGAAATGTGGCTAGTAAAGCCAAGAAATGGAACTTCACATTTTATTTAATATGATTTAATTTGAATGTAAATGGCCACCAGTGGTGAGCGGCCCCACCCTGGACAGCGCAGGTGTGGGCAGTGGGTCCTTCGACTCTTCTCTAAGATGATTCCTCCTCTTCTGATCCACACCAGGGGTGCTTCTCCTTTTCTTTTCCCTCTTGTTTCAAGGATTCCTCCGCTGTCCCTCTAGTCAGGCCTTATTCTGTGAGGTTCATCTCTCTGCCCTGCCTCCTTTCCTGTCCCAGTCTCTGGGAGAAGAAAACACTTGCTCTACACAGTAATCAAGGTTTGAACATTTTCTCCCACTTTGGTATGGACTGCCGGAATGGTGGGAGTGCCCACAAATTTCCTGTGACAAAAAAAGAGAATGAAGGAAATTACCAGAAACCACCAAAAATGTCACTCTTAATTGCAAGTACTAGTTTTGAGGAGGCAGTCCATTTCATCTTCTTTTCAACTGACTTTCAGCAGATTTGAGAATGTAGAACTGTGTGCTTTAGAATAGGGGTGGAGAGTTCTTTTCAAAATGAAATGGTTTTGAATGATTTTCTAGATCCCAGCTGCTAGAGATCTTGATACCAAAACCTAGAAGTGGCCTAGCAATCGGTATTTCTTAAATATCCATTAGAGCTTCTGCATTGAACCATGTTTGGGAACTGATTTAATCAGCACACTGATTTACTTAGGAGCTTTTGATTTAGCCTAACTCCATTAAATCCCCCATAGACTGCTCTGCTTTCCAAATGCTTATGCTCACTTTTCACAGGTTTTCTCTAGTCTCTCCTGCATTTACTGTCACCTCCAATTTCCTGCCTCTTTTTTTCTTCCAAAGAGCACAGATCAGCTTTCAAAGTTAGAATAACGCAGGTAGTAATCGCAAATAAACTGCATGAAGAGCTGAGATTTCTATCTCTACAGAGACCTGCAATGTATGAATTCGGTGACATGTGCTTTAGTAAACTTTCTTTCTAAGAGTTTGGCCCCTCTTGCCTTGCTCTCTACAGACAGGCTTCACTGTTAAAAATTTTGCTTTCCAGTGCCCACAGTGTATTTATTAATAGTTTGAAACTGTCATCAATCTCACTTGGCAGTGATTTTCTCATTAGCTTCAGCATCTCTGCCTTAGCACTGCCAAGCCTGAATGGTCTAGACATTGTATTCAAAAATAACTCCCTCTGGGACAGGCCTGAAAGTCTCTGGCACAGGATTCCATCTATCTGTGGATTCTTCTCCTAGGACATTAGTAGTCTTCCTGACAGGCAAAAATTTTGTCCCTGGAGATCCATCCACTATGGCCAGCATTACGTAAAGGATGAGAGTTCAATGGCTCACATCTACTGAAAATAATTCATTCAACAAAAAGAGTGGATTATGCATATATCGCATATGCGCAACTCATTTATAACCAAGGAAGAGAGGACCAACATCAAGTTGCAGTCTGGGGAGATTTAAAAATAACCGAACTTATATTGGGGACGTCCTGCTCTTGGAGATAAAAATGGCTCTTATTGCCAGCTGTTGCTCGCTTTCTGGCGGGCGGTATCAAGCAAGTGATGCTTTTGGTGGCTACACCCGATTCTCTTTTGCAGAACTTGCACGTAGGGTGTGGGTTCCACCCAATGTTATCCCCTGTTCCTTCATCCATACCATTGCCATGTGAGTCTTACTGATTAGGTGGTCTTTACTTGAGGCCACCGATCATCTTCCATTTCCGCATACAAAAAAGATTAAAGTTCACCTTGGCCCAGGACACCTCTGGAGGGTCACGCCCCTGCCCCGGGAGCTGGCGGTGTGCTGGCTCGGCTCAGACTTCGCGCCCCGCGGCGTTCTGGGAACTGTAGTAGGCGGCTTGCGCATCCCCGCCGCCATGACAGGTCCCGACTACAACTCCCGACAGGACTCGCGCGTCGCGCCTGCGCTTGCGCCCTGCGACCGCCAGAAGGTGGGCTGAGGCGCCCCGGGCGCGTAGCAAGCCGGCTGAGGGTGCTGTGGCGGCCGCTGCGGGCGATATGGACAACGCGGGGAAGGAGCGTGAGGCGGTACAGCTGATGGCGGAGGCCGAGAAGCGAGTCAAGGCCTCCCACTCCTTCCTTCGAGGGCTGTTTGGGTGAGCGCCATACCGTGCGTGCCCTAGGGGTCTCCGCACTTGGCCCCCTCCCCTTCGGGCTGACTTCCCGAGTACCCCACGCAGCTTCTGGCGCACTCAGACCACGCCTAGGGGCCCTCAGCCTACAGGCGCCCTCCAGAAATCCTATAGGGCCCCCCCAGCGCCCCCTCGAACCCCTAGGGCGCCCAGGGGCCCGCAGTCCGCACGCACCCTCCAGAGACCCCCACAGGGCCCCCCCAGGGTCCCTGGAAACCCCGCATCCTCCCAGGGGCGCTCAGACTTCATGCGCACTTTAGAGACCCTCTAGGGCCGGCAGAACTCCCCAGGGTTCCTCAGCCCCTAGGCGCCCTCCAGATCTCCTAACACGCCCCCTTGGGATCCCCAGAGCCTCAGGAGGACCCTCAGCCCCCACACGCCTTTCCGAGAATCCCTAGGACCCCCAGACCCCCCCCCCCCAAGCGCACCAGGAAGCCCTTAGAACATCCTGGGGGGCTGTCAGCGCCACGAGCCCTTTGGAGACCCTGGATACCCCCTCGCCTTGGCCCGAGTTGGTGCGGAGGTCCCATGACCTCGCAGGTCAGCGTCGCCCTGAGCCCCGCGGGCGCGGTTGCCCGGGGCGCGCGTGGGGCCCCCTTCTCCGTGCGTGGCGAGTCTGACTGGTGCATTTCGCCACGCTGAAGCCCGCATCGCTCCGGAGAACGGTCCGGGTGAGGCGCGCCCGGGAGGAGCCGGAGGGGTCGGTACGGGGACCGCACCCTGCCGCTAGGCACGCGCATCTGGGGGCGTCTCCGGAGGGGGCGGCCTGGCACCCGGTTCCAGAGCTGGTGTGCTTGTTGGCCTCCCACCAGGGGCCTTGCGCCGAGTACACCTTGAGTAAATACTTGAATAATAAACGAATACATTTTCTTAGCGTAGTATTTTTCCTTCGCCAGAGATTGATTGATAGCCAGGGCCTTCTGTTTGAATAACCGTAAGGCAGCTCCGGTTTCAGTCAGCGCCCTTTGGGAATCCCGTTAATTTCCTGTAATTCTTCCGTGCTCTCCTAAGGAGGATTTTAAATTCCAGCCTCTCAAAAAGCAGAGCCCGCACTGACAGCCCGGAAGAATTCTGGGCTGTTGAATATGTGAATGATTCAGCTGTTTAGGAAGAGAAAGGCAGAAAATTTCGTGTGTGCCTGTTTTGTTTTTTACTTTTGAAAATGAAAGCCCCTTTGCTGTTTCCAGGAGCAGATACTTAACACATTGCACGATTAGACACTATTTTATTTCTGTGCACCTTCAGTTCAGACTCTTATTTCAGAAGACACACATAATGGGCTCTTAGCTTGTTTTGCCAACGTTATTCTTTTGGTTATAAATTATAATACTTTATCACTATTGATACATCTTTAGGAAATGCTTAAGGACAAGTTTCATGCAGTCCGCATAACTGCAGTAATGTATAAAGGGCTGCAAAGATGCATGAAGATAAGGATCCCTGTCCTCAAGAACTTCTCAGAGGACATTTATCATAGCTGCTTTTTAAATTTCTCACGTGATGTGTAGGAAGTATAGGTATGAATTATGTTTTGTTTCGCATTTAAAAGTTACGACTACCGTCAAATGCTAGCGCCACACTAACTCCTTTTAAAGTTTTGATTCACAAAACATTTAAAATTCACTCTGATAAAATTTGATGTCATAGTGCCTCATGCCAGGAGGTTATTTTAATGTTACAGTGTATTTCAACTCAGGAAGTGCTTCCCTGGGAGAGTCTGTAACTGGCAGAGGGAAAAGCATGACAGCACTTGGTGCTTGTCTCTGGAGAACACTCCTTTTGGGAAAGAGATTTTCAATGTTTTTAGGAAACTAGGCCAAATCTTGAGCTTATAATCCTTAAAGGATTTTGAAAAGCCTTTGTTTTTAAAGAAACATCTCCCTTTTAACTGTTGCTACCTGTGTTTTCGACAGGACATATAGGAAGACCCATCGTCACCATTCACACTCAGTTTACACTAAAGTTAGTACATCTTACTTCTTACCTGGGTACAACAGGTCAGTTTATTATCTAGCTTTGGGACCTGCGGCAAGTTACTTAGCCTCTCTGTGCTTCAGTTTCTAGTGTATAAAAAAAATGGAGGCAATAATATATCCTAGAATTTATGGGGGTTCAACGAGTTTATGTTTGGAAAACATTTAGAACCATGGATGTTGGAGACAGTGACTATGAGATGTTAATTAGCATATTCATCAAAATTGTCAGCTCCAGCTATTTATCAAAGAAGCAGTAGGCTAGACAGATGACTTTTCCAGAATTTCAGAGCCAAAAGGCTTTTCAGACTCCATCATTGATCTTTTTAATGAAATAAAATATATGAAAGAGCGTTAATCATTAATGTACCATGCAAGTGTGATTTGTACTTTGAAGATTATTTCCAGTAATACTTGCTCCACGAAAGCTGCTTCTTCGGGAAGAAGAGTAGAGTTGTATCAGTTTAGTAATACATAATTATTGACGCCAGAAAACAGAGGTAGTATCTCTGTGACAGTAGGAAAATTAAGATTCTGTATCAATTTAGATGTTTAGAATCCTACCTTATAGATAGCAGCTATGATCACCTTTCTAGACTGGAATACATGTTACTCCACCCTGCCCCTGCCTTCTTAGTTATAGAATGTCCCCATTTTCATTCCTAAAGGTCTACCTGTAATCCTTTATTTAAACGCAGGGCAACCCATCTCTGGAATTAAGTCAGACTCCTGAATTAACATAACAAAATTAATCAAACACATACTGACTTGATTATCGTCAGAGCTCATGTATTTAAGAGCTGACTAGGTACTGCTTTAAAGAGGACAGGAAATACTGTTTTGAGGTTGTGGCAGTCATTAAAAGGTGCTTGGCATACTGCAGATATTTCACATCACAGACATTATGAATGTTCTTTCTGCAGAGTAAAGCCTATCATGTGTTCTCTAGTGTTTACCACTCACACTGGTTTTGTGGCAATACTGTGCTCTTAGTAGTAGTCAATAGCTTTTTTTGTTGTTGTTGCTTTCAGTAAAATTAGATGAAAATATGCATATATATTTATGAAAACGTGCTAGTCAAATTATTTTTTCCCCGTGTAAGGCACAAATCCTCTGCCTTATCTGCTTGATAAGTAAGGTATCAGTATTCCTTCCCAACCCCCAACCTTCCTCCCCAGGAAAAGAGCTGACAAGGGATGCAGATGTCGCAGGAAATCACTGTTGTGGTAGTTTGTGTTTCTGCTTAATTTCCAGTTAAACAGTGATGTGCTTTTGTTGTTGTGGAGTTAAACCTTTTTCTGAAGTTTGTAGTATAGTACATGTAGTAAGACTACTTCCAAAAGAGTTGTATTGTCCTTTAGTTTTTTTGCCAGGAATGAGCTATGGAATTTTGTAGTTAATTTCAAATTCCAACTTACAATGTTAATGAACTGCTAGTATGATTTTAAATCGGCCTGAGTCTGATGGTAAGAGTGTTTTGAATTGGCAAAGCCTCTTATAATACTCTCCCCTCCATCTTGTTGCTAGGAGACTCAATTGGGAATAACCTGCACGATGTGCATAGAAGAAAGTGCTTAAATATGACAGCGGAGGCTGTGTGCGGTTGCTCATACCTGTAATCCCACCACTTTGGGAGGCCGAGGTGGGTGGATCACTTGAGGTCAGGAGTTTGGACCAGCCTGATCAACATGGTGAAACCCCATCTCTATTAAAAATATGAAAATTAGCCTGGCGTGGTGGCAGACACCTGTAATCCCAGCTACTTGGGAGGCTGAGGCAGGAGAATCACTTGAACCCGGGAGGAGGTTGCAGTGAGCTGAGATTCTGCCACTGTGCTCCAACCTGGGCCACTGAGCGAGACTCTGTCTCAAAAAAAAAAAAGAATGGCAGTGGAAAAATGTTCTTTATGGTTAATGCTGTCTTCCTTTGCCTTTCAGTGTTCTTTAGTCTCAGAGTTTACACAAAAGCTATAAATCTGGCAATGTCAATGTAAATTTAATGAAGGGCCCCATTGGGTTATCTTGAAATATTTATGAATCTATAATTTATTAGCTCTTTGTGAAAATTGGGAATATTTCTTAAGCATTGCAGATTGTAAATTATCAGCATTCGTCACTGATTTTTATTTTAAGAAAGGTTGGTTTTAAGGTTTGCCAAAATGTGGTGGAGCCATGTGATAACATAGGTGAAGCATTTAGGTTTTCCTCAGTTACAATTGTTCAAATGCAGATCGAACTTCTTAAAAAATTATTAGGTTCAGGTTTACTTACAGAGACAGGTGATACAGTGTAAGAGATACATATGTGTATTTGTGTATCTTTCTCATAAGAAATAGATTATAAATTTGAAAACTTTTATAAGTTATATACATAAGAAATATATTATTATGCATTGGAAGACCAATTGGAGGCTTGAATTCTCTCATTTACTAGTTTGGTGACCATAGTCAAGAAAATCATACTCAGAACATTTTTTTTTTAGTTTTCAGAGGCAGAGAGACAGAATTTACTTTTCATGGTTGTTAAGGATTAAATGAGGTGTCAATGCTTATTCAGTTGCACAGAGCTATATAACTTTATTATAATTGTTTAGTTTTCTGATCTTAGGTTGTTATAGCTTGGTATCAAATGATAAGCTGTTACAAGACTGGCCTTTTTCTTGTTGCGTTCTTGCAGTTTTCTCCACGTATTCTTTCATTCTTGTGAGCTACTCAGGAGAGAGAGGGAGGGCCAGTGGTCATGTGTGACTCCTTGGAAGTCTGCCTGTTTTGCTGCTGTGGCTAACACCTCACCCAGCCCGAGGCATGCAGTAGCCACATGGTAAATATTGGTTAATTTTTGTATTTTTAGTAGAGACAGGGTTTTATCATGTTGGCCAGGATGGTCTCAAACTCCTAACCTCAAATGATTTGCTTGCCTTGGCCTCCCAAAGGGCTGGAATTAACAGGTATGAGCCACCACAGCCCATCCCATGTATACTTTAGAAGGTGGATATTCTCGATCCCTCATATCTAGTTATTGATTATATTGTCTATATCTTTCATGTCTGTATTTTTTTGTTCACTTGATCTGCTTTGGAACTTTGACATATTAATATCTGCTTTCTTATAAGTGTATTTTTTTTTTTAAACTTTTGCAATTCTTTATAAAGGGGGCTACGGTGTTTTTGGTACATAGATTTTCACAACTAGTATTACTTGATTTTGAATTTAAGATTTTAGGATTATGAAGTGAACTTCTTTATCTCATTTAAGGCCTTTGAGCCCAAATTCTGCTTTGTCTGATTGCAAGGTAGCAATCTGTTTTCTTATTGCTCGTATTTGCATTCCTTAGGATTGTATTATGTAAGAGGATCATACATGCTGTCTGTTGCTGTGTGCCCTGTGCTGCCAGTCGTGGCTATGTGACTGACTTTGACTGACGAAGTATGAGTTGAAGGGATGCAGGGGCCACCCTGCACTTCTGCCGTGGCTTTTTCCCTTTAAGAAATTAAGAAGAGTATATATACCAGATAAATGCTGCATTCCAGAGTAGAGAATAATGACATGTGGAGAAAGAACCAGCAGTCACAGCCAACCTGCAGTAACACGTCAAGCGAGCGAGAGAAGCCTTTGGGAGATGTCAGGGTTATTTGCTGTTGTGACAGCTCTAACAAGAACTGCTTGATTTGTTTGGTATACTTTTGACTATCACTTTATTTTAAGCCTTTCAGAATAGATATTTTAGTTGTGTTTCTTGTATTGAGCATAAAGTTGGGTTTTGTTTTGTGAGCAGATCTGAAAATGACCTGTATGTGATTGGTTCTTAACTGTCATATTCTGTCATACATAAAATTCATTCATAAAAACTGTCACACGTAAAATCACTACTATATTTATTATATTTTCATTGCTTTTTGTCTTCATATCATCTCTTTTCTCTTTTTATTTAGGAAGGTTTGTAATTTTGTTCTACTGCTTACCTTTATGCTATAAATCTTTTTAAATATCCTTAGCTTCTTTTCTTTATTTAGGTGCCTATTATTTTGTTCACTCTGGAAAACTCCTATTACCTTTATGCCTCTCAGTGTGCAGGTTCTACATCTCTTTTTCTCTAATGTGCCTTTTTAAAAAACAAAAAACAAAAAACTGTACTTTGTCAGACATAGAAATGTTTCCCTATTATATTTCTACACTTGTCCCTACATTTTGTTATAGACCTACAATACAACACCATCAGTCATTTCAGCTGTGTTTCGTAGTCATCTCTTAGTTAGGCCTTGGATCGTGGCTTGCATTGGGGTGCTTGGCGGATGGCATAGTTGTATAATCCTTGGCTCATACTTTTTTCGCCCTTGAGTTTCTGGTAAACCATTGTTCCACTGTTACTTTGCTCTGTATATTGCTGTTGAAGTCTTAGCCTGATTTTCTTAGTTTTGTAAATGACTTTGCCTTTTTATGTGGAAGCCCAGAAATGTGCTTTATTTATAAAATCTAGTCATCTTACTAGGTTATGTTTCATAGTAGACAGTTCCGGGTAAGTTTTCCAAGTATATATAGGCCTGTTCAGTATTTGATTCATGCCTTTTGTTTCCAGAAAATTTTCCGATTTTCTGATATTCTGAAAATGTGTGGTTTTTTTTTTTTTTTTTTTTTTTTTTTTTTTTTTTTTTTTTTTTTTTTTTTTTTCCTACCTCCCTCCTTCGGGGACTCTAATTACATGGATGCTGGCTCTTTGCCTATCCTCTATCACTTTTACTTAAATCCCTTTCATTTTCTCTTGACTGTTTTCGTAGTTTTCCTTATTGTCAGTAGAATCTGCTCTCCCCTTAGTTATGCTATAACAAAGGTTTTATTTCTGAGATCAGTTTGTCCTTTTATTTTTGTTCTTCTAGAATTTGAAACAAGCGTTCATCATCTTTTTTGTATGTGTATTTCCATGATGAGTTTTTAAATTTCTAGCTTATGGTGTACTTTCATATCGATTTAATTTTATTTCAGTCATGTGGGATTGTTTTCCTCTGCCTTGTGATTGTTGTAGGGAACATATTTTGATTCTTGTTTTTTTAAAAAACATATTTTAATTTTTGTTTTCTAGGATAATTCATTTTTAATATTTATTTGTTTCTTTTTATTTCAACTTTTATTTTGGGGGTACATGTGCAGGGTATGTTGTGTGATACTGAGGTTTAGGGTACAAATGATCCTGTCACCCAGGTTTTGAACATAGTACCCAGTAGTTTTCAACCGTTTCACCCCAACCCCTTTCCAGAGTCCCTGTGCCTACTGTTGCCATCTTTTTGGCCATGGGCATCCAGTGTTTAGCTGCTACTTGTACGTGAAAACATGAGGTATTTCGTTTTCTATTCCTGCATTAATTCACTTGAGATCTTCTTATATAGTAGCTTCATATGGATGCTGTTTATCCTTTCTGTTTAGTGTAGGGAGTCAGTTTCTTGGACACACAATAGCATGTGTTTCTGTGACAGGAGATGAGGGGTTTGTGTGACTTCACAGGTTTCTTAGTTTAAATGCTGTCTTGTGTAGGTACAGTTAAATGTGGTTTCTTTAATGAATGGTGCTGTGGAGGGGTATGTAGAGGGTTGGTGTGACTTCTAATTCTGTGATACTCTTTTGTTTCAAGAATTCCAGGCCTCCATAGAAGCCTCCTACCTGCTAAGTTGCCTTCTCCCAGAAGCAGTGACTTCTGGAAATTGCCACCTCTGGCAAAGCCCCTCCATTCAGTTCTCAACTGCAGTGCTCTAACCTGCCAGGTCTTCCGCCTGGTCTGAGGTGTTTGCCCACCCTCGTAGGATACTTCCTTGCTGAGAGTTCTTCCCTGGACAGCCATTTCCAGGTTAAACTCCCCTCTCCTGTCCACAGACTCCCTTCTGACTTGCAGCCGAGGCAGGGTTGCTGGCTCTGCTGGTTTTGGATTTTTTATTTACCCAAATATATTTAATGGAGGACTGCTGAATTATGCCTCCTTTTGCTATGGGCATGGATTATGAGTGGTTGTGTTTGCTCTTTGTTGATCTGTAAGGTTTTTGGAGGATGTGTGGATAAGTTTACCTTTAAGCAGCTACCATCATCTTTGGGAATCACTTATCTCATCAGTATTTTCTCAAGATGGAAATTCAGCCTAAAGATTGAATTATGTAAAGATTGAAATTCAATTTAAAAAGTGCTCTTGGCAAATCAGCTTGTGTTTAACAATCATTTCTGAATTAATCTAGCAGTTACCGTTATCTTTCTTAAGTATTGAAATATCTTTTTTTTATTAATAGATCCAGTTTATACCTATTATTTCTCTATAAAGATGGCTCCTCCCCATATAAAGTTGAGGCATTAGAAAACTATTGTCAAAATAAAGTCTAACTAGCATTCTTTGGTATATTTGTTCTCATAAGCTTTATTTCAGGAAATTGTGGTTAAATACAGTTACTTTGGTAACAGTTCTTAAATGTCTCTGATTATTTTCTGTGTGAGCAGGTATGATTTTTGTCCTTAATTAAACAGAAGTGAAGTGAAAAGTTACTAGAAAATTGACATATCATATTGCACATATTGATGGTTACAATTTGATTTTTTTATGTATGTCTGTGTTGTATATTGACCAAATAAGGATAGTTAGCCTACTCATCACCTCTTGCATTTATCATGTCTTTGTCTTGAGAACGTGCAAAAATCTCTCTTCTAGTGGTTTTGTGTCTTCCTGTGGTCTCTGTGTCTCCCCCACTGAAGAAATCTCTACTTCTGCATCACATAAAAGATTTGTACTGTTTTAAAATTTATTAAGCCCTGAAATAAAGTAATCTTGGAAGGGTTAAGTTTATCTAGGAAAGCTCCAAGTTTTTAGAATCTGTGAAGATTCCAGAAGTGAAGCATCAGGTAGAAACAGATTGTTTATAGAGCCTATAATATCACACAGTGGTTCTATATGGCAGAGGCACTTTTAGACAGATTTTGAACTTTTCTCTCTTCTGGATACTTTCCACATTTGCTTATTATGTTGAGGGATACCTGAGAAACCTTAAAAAATTTATGTGGACAATTTCTTCCATCCAGACACTAAGTAGTCAGCCTTGTTATTGTCGCCTATGTGCCAGGCTCTGTGCTGCTTCCTCTCCCCGGAGCATCAGTCTAGTGGGAAAGGAGATACTGCTGGTAAATAATGAGAAGAGGGAGCTACCCTGCTTAGTTGGGTTCCCTTTAGCCTCCTGGGCAAGTACCTTTTCAGTTTTTTGATGTGGCTTGACACACCCCTTCATAGCATCCTGATGTTAGAGCTGAATTTTGCCTCTGAGTCTACGTGCTTATCTTTATAGTATTGTCACTGTTACTTTTTGTGATATTTCTACCCTAATATCTTGTGATTTTACAGGCAACTTTATTTCTACCTCAGGAGTTGTCACCTTTTTCTTTCAGATACATCTCAGGATGTCTGTGTCATTAGTTCTTAAAATTCTACGATGTCTCCCTCCTCCCACCCACAGTTTTAAAATAGTACAGACTATAGTTGTCAGAGTTTTACAGTGCTCTGAAATAGTTATGATTCAGGATGGGGGAAAATCAAGATTTTAGTTATTCGAAGATGAATTAGTTTTCACGGCTTTGCTGTTCACTGGCTCCTGGTGGGCCATCTGTGGCTTTGACCATGTTTCTTCAGGCGAACATGGGGAGTGGATAGGCTTTTTCTCAGACCCTTCTAGCCATGAAGCTTGATATTCTTTCTTCAATGTTGTGACCTCTTTGTGGGCGAGAAGTTTCTTTCCTTAGTGTTTTCTGGCGTATATGGATCTCAGTAAAGATTTCCTAAATAAATATAGTCAAGAAGAAGAGAGTCTGCCTTGCCTCTGGAATGCAGGGTAGGTGGTTCAGCTGGGGCAGCCGGGTGGCAGTGGTTTTTGTGCTAGCTGGGCAGTGTTTATTTCATGGTGAGGAAAGTGTTTTCTTCTTCCAAATCAGGATCCTGTAATTAAAAAAAAAAAAGTTAATTTAATTCAGTTTAGCTTCTTAATATCAACTGAGTGCCATGTCCTTAGGTCTCTATGTAATGTGGACTCCTCACAGAATATTGTTTGCAAGGATCTTCTGCTTCACTGTGGGACCTCTGGATAACAGTTGAGTTACTTTGAATGCAAATTCTGGAAACTTGTCCATAAAATGTATAAAAATTCACTTTCATATAAAATAAGCATCCAGGATACTTTCAAAAGTACATTTTTTTCATGAAGTTTTAAGGTTATGGTCGGTTTATGACAAGTAAATTTTTAAAGTGATACTACCTCTGGAGATTCTGTTTCAGGAGAGATGAGACTCTTATAGTTTAGCAAGGTTCAAAGATCACTGAACTTAAAGTCAGGTATTGGGTATACTACTGACCTTGGCTGGGTAGCCTTGGTTAAGCCATTGACCTCTAGATACCGTTTTCTATTCCATAAAATGGAGATAGTGTCTTTCATGGTTGTAATAACATATATAGAAATATCTAGCATAAAACCTAGAATAATGTAGGAGCTCTGTTAATTCTAGCTCTGTCTCTGAAAATAAGTGGATAAAGTACATTTTAATTAAGCTAGTTTTATTTAGAAACCTTTAATAAGAGTGATTGCACTGTAATTACGGTTCAAGATTCCCAGTACTCCATAGAAAAACAAGACACAGAAAGTAGCAAGACTTTGTTTCAAGGGAGGTATGGCTAAGGTTGAGAATGTTTTCATGTCAGGAATTTTTCATTTAGGAAACTTACTAACTATTTTTTTTAAATGCTTAGATTTGAAGTGGAGAGAAAGAGACATGAAGGTGTGAGAGGAAGCTTTAGTTTATTCTGACACTTCATTTTTGGTATGGCTTGTTGCCATTTCCATCTTTCACTATGTAACATAGTCCCCAAAGGTTTTTGTTTGTTTTTTGATTTTTGTATGTGTGTGTTGGGGAGGAAGCTTTATTGAGATTTAATACATATACCATACAATTCACCCATTTGAAATATACAATTCAGAGGTATTTATCATGTTCACAGGGCTGTGCAACCACAGCAGTTTTAGAACATCTTCATCAACCCAAATAGAAACCCTGTACCATTTAGCTGTCATTTTCCCTCACCTCCGTGTTTTTCCCTAACACTCCCACCTCCAAATGTCTTTGCCTGCTTTGTGGTGCTGCAACACAATACCTTGGCCTGGGTAATTTATAAAGAATAGAAATGTATTTCTCACAGTTTTGGAGGCTGGAAAGTCTAAGATCAAAGCACCAGTGTCTGGTATCTGGTGAGGGTCTTCTTGCCTTGTCATCACATGGTAGAAGAGAGAACCAGAGAGAATGGAAGTCCCTTTCACAAGCTCTTTTATTAGCGGCCTTAGTAAATTCATGAGAGGAGAGCACTCATGACCTAAACACCTCCCAGTAGGCCCTACCTCCCAACACTGTTGCATTGGGGATTAAATTTTAACTCAGTTGCCCTTTTGCGGCCATCACCTAAGCGGGAGCTGTCAAAATGAAGTTCAATCCCTTTGTGACTTCCAACCGAAGCAAGAATCGCAAAAGGCATTTCAATGCACCTTCCCACATTCTCAGGAAGATTATGTCCTCCCCTCTTTCCAAAGAGCTGAGACAGAAGTACAACGTGCGATCCATGCCCATCCGAAAGGATGATGAAGTTCAGGTTGTACGAGGACACTATAAAGGCCAGCAGATTGGCAAAGTAGTCCAGGTTTACAGGAAGAAATACTTTAATCTACATTGAACGGGTGCAGTGGGAAAAGGCTAATGGCACAACTGTCCATGTAGGCATTCACCCCAGCAAGGTGCTTATCACTAGGCTAAAACTGGACGAAGACCGCAAAAAGATCCTTGAACGGAAAGCCAGATCTCGCCAAGTGGGAAAGGAAAATACAAGGAAGAAACAACTGAGAAGATGCAGGAATAAAGTGATCTTGTATACAAGCTTTGATTAAAACTTGAAACGAGGAAAAAAAATTTAACTCAGTTTTGGAGGGGACAAAAACATTCAAACCATAGCATTATCAACCACTAACCTGTTTTCTGTCTCTAAAAATTTGTCTACTGTAGATTTGTCATATAAACGGTATCTCATTGTGGCTTCTCAGCCATAGTGTGGCAAGTATTGCTACTTCATTTTCTTATTGTCCATTAATATTCCATTGTATGTGTATACCACATTTTATTTATTTATCTGTTAACCAGTTGATGGCCTTTTGGGTTGTTTATACTCTAGCTTTTTTTTTTTTTTGACAGTCTTGCTCTGTTGCTCAGGCTGGAGTGCAGTGGCACTATCTCGGCTCACTGCAACTTCCGCCTCCTGGGTTAAAGTGATTCTCCTGCCTCAGCCTCCCAAGTAGCTGAGATCACAGGTGCCTGCCACCACGGCAAGCTAATTTTTGTGTTTTTAGTAGAGATGGGATTTTGCCAAGTTGGCCAGGCTGGTCTTGAATTCCTGCCCTCAGAGTATTGGGATTACAGGCGTGAGCCACTGCGTCTGGCCCACTTTTTAGCTATTATGATTACTGCTTTTATGAACATTTGTATACAAGTTTTCATGCGGAGATAATGTTTTCTTTTCTTTTTCTTTTTTTTTTTTTTTTTTGAGACGAAGTCTCACTCTGTTGCCTAGGCTGGAGGGCTAGAGTGCACTGGTGTGATCTTGGATTACTGCAATCTCAGTCCCCTCACCCCAAGTAGCTGGGACTACTGGGACTACAGGCATGCCTGGATAATTTTGTATTTTTAGTGGATGTGGGGTTTCTCTGTGTTGTCCAGGCTGGTCTCAGACTCCTGACTTCAGGTGATCCAGCTGCCTTGGCCTCCCAAAGTGCTAGGGTTACAGGTGTGAGCCTCCTTGCCCTGCCGGGATGTGTTTTCATTTCTCTTGGGTGTGTACTTAGGAATGGAATTGCCGGGTTATATGGTAACTTTAGGTTTAACCTTTTTGGCAACTGCCAACCCATTTTCCAAAGTGGCTTTCCTTTATATTCCTGCTGGTCATATATAAGGTTTCTCCACATCCTCCCTGACTCTTGTTATTGTCTGTCTTTTCACAGACAGTAGCCTGTCCTAGCCATCCTAGCATGAGCCACTTGGTATCACGTATGTGGTTTTGATTTGCATTTATTCCAGATACATGTTCCTTACGAGACATATGATGTAATATTTCCAAAGATTTTTATGCCTTCCATACATGGATCTAGCTATGATAATTCTGTTTGAGTACCTACTCTGAGTGAAGTTCTGCAGTGGCAGCTATATATGGATTATTTCTTTTGATCCTCATGATAACTCCTAGGTATACATAATATTCAGTTTACATATGCCAAAACTGAGGTGTGAAGGAGTTAAAGAGCTAGTCCAGGGCCAAACTGTTATTGCCTAAGGTCTGAGTCACACCCGAGCCTTGCTGTATGCCTCTGGTCTGTAGTAGGATTTGTGTTGACACAGAGCTGCAAGCTCCTCTCCTGGAGCTTGGAGCTTATTGGAGTTCCTGGCACATGTGTGTACACTTTTTCATGTACATATGTTCATACCAGGCCAGCATCCAATGTCAGCCTTGACCTCTCCTGTCTGTGAGTCCTTATGTCCATACCCCACAGAGTTCCTTGTTATGTGTACTGTACAGAGTCTACTGCGTCTCAGTTTTCCACTGGATATTTTATGATTATGTATAGACAAGATAGATAAATGTCTTTCATGGAGGGGCCTTAGCATAGTAAAAGCAAAGTAGAATTAGAAAACTCTGGGAGGATTATGGAGGATAATTTTGGCTTTTATGTGAGAAGAAATTTCCAAGCAGCTTGATGCTGTCCCTCAGTGGTATTAGCTGCTTGGTGAGGAACTTCCCAGAACTGTATATGTTCAAGCAACAGCGGAGGTACTCTTCTCTCAGGGTGTTGTAAAATGCATTTCTCAGGATGTTATAAAATGCATTTCTATACTGGCCTGGACCCTGAGGCCTCTTCCACATTGTGGAGCTATTTGCCCTTACTAGAGTTGACATAATACAGCTGTAGAATGGCATGCCGCTTTCTCATATGATGTGGCTTCTGAATAAACATAGTGCTGAACTCTTGGAAGATAACAGAGTAAAGAGTCTTTATCCTTCAAAATTTAATCTCCTTTGAAAAACATAACTTTTAACTACTCAGACTGTTATAAAACTTCCAGCTTTAATAGATGGGAAAGATTCTGATTAAAGATGTAATCAGGGTAACATCTTTAGTCTGTAACCCCTCTGGTTCTGGGGTCAGCCATATCTGAGTTTGAGTCTTTTTTTTTTTTTTTTTCTTTTAGTCATAGTTTCACTCTCGTTGCCCAGGCTGGAGTGCAATGGTGCAGTCTCTGCTCACTGCAACCTCCACCTCCCAGGTTCAAGTGATTCTCCTGTCTCAGCCTCCTGAGTAGCTGGGACTACAGGCTCATGCCACCCGCCCAGCTAGCTTTTGTATTTGCAGTAGAGAAGGGGTTTTACCATGTTGGCCAGGCTGGTCTCAAACCCCTGACTTCGGATGATCCACCCACTTTTGCCTCCCAAAGTTCTGCGATTGCAGGCATGAACCACCATCCCTGGCCGTATGTTTGTCTTAGTTCCGACCTATCCTTTCTACAATACCTTGGGCTAGTTACTTTACCACTTAACACCCCAGTTTCCTCATCTAGAAAACAAGGATAGTAAAAGTGTCTCCTTTAAACAGAGGTTAAGATTCTGTAATGCTTGTCTGGCACATGGCAAGTATGTACTAAATGTTTATCATTTGAGGGAGGGAGAATTAGAGATGTGGATGGTTGTTAAAATGTAACCTAATTTTTAAATTTTTTCTCAGAGGAAACACAAGAATAGAAGAGGCTTGTGAAATGTATACCAGAGCTGCAAATATGTTCAAGATGGCTAAAAATTGGAGTGGTATGTACAAAATTTTTGTTTGTTTTTTAGGCAAATGGTTTAAAAACACTTTGAAGGAAGAAATGACTGTTTTCACCTTAAAGAGCAAGACTATTGGCCCCAGAGACAGGTGTCAGTGCTGAATAACTGGTGTGGCTGCTGCTGACATATGGAGACTGAAGGAGTGTGTCTAAGTGAACGAAGCTTGAAAGTCTGACAAGTACAATCACAGGGACAGTGTCTGTCTTAGTTTCCATACACTTCTTAATACAGTAGGCATGTGGTAACTAATAATAGTTAAAAATTACTTGGAATTAGAGTAATCTTTGCTTCTTACTAATATGCTTAAATAAATACAGCACTATAAGGAATGAAAGTAGGAATAAAAGTCATTAAAACTAGTGAGATAAAGAGAAATGCCTGGTTTTCTTTACGTGAACATTGGTTGAGAATGACCATTCCCTGCTATTCGATAACTGATTGTAATTCCACTGAGAACTATGGCAGTTGGGGGTCGGGGTGGGGGGATGGATTTAAAATCATCAACCTCAGCAGACTCATGGTTATTTTTTAAAGTAAGCTTTCTACCTGGTGAGTCTGGGCATAACAAAATTCACAGGATGATTATTGTCATTGGTCTGAGAAGGGGTGGCTGTTTCAGAGAAATCATCTCTCTTCCTTCAGCAAAATAAATCTTTCATGGCTCAGTAATGGTGTATTTCTATAGTGAAATGGAGACCACCTCTGACCAGAGCAGGGGACGTGGGTGTTGAATTCTGCTCACAGCTGCTGTGGGAATGGAAGTGGGACTCTTTCCCTCTACAGGCTGTTTCAAGGCAGACACCTTAAAATCATTTCAAAGGAGAAAATGCTTTTGAGTTAGAAGAATCTAAAAGATCTCTTCTGACTTTAAAGATCTTAATAAGAAGTTTAGTTTTAGCTAAGGCTTTAGTATAAAAGGATAGGCTATTTTTCAAAACATACTTATGCCTGAATTGTATTTTTAAAATGGAAGAAAAAATGGTTTATTTCACATTCCATCTTTTGTTTTGTTCAGGTCTTGTAAGTAGAAAGTGATCTTACCTGAAGAGACCACATATTTATTTATTTATGTATTTATTTTGAGACAGAGTCTCACTCTGTAGCCCAAACTGGAGTACAGTGGTGCAATTTTGACTCACTGCAACCTCCGCCTCTGGGCTCAAGCGATTTTCGTGCCTCAGCCTCCTGAGTAGCTGGAGCTACAGGCGTGTGCCACCATGCCCAGCTAATTTTTTATATTTTAGTAGAGATAGGATTTCACCATGTTGCCCAGGGTGGTTTCGAACTCCTGAGCTCAGGCGATCCGCCCACCTCAGCCTCCCAAAGTTCTGGGATTACAGATGTGAGCCACCATGCCCGGTGGAGACTATGTATTACTTATTTTATTTGGTGATCAGATATTCTAACCTTTGGAAAATTTCACTTCAGAGAGGCCACTGATCATGTATGTAACTAAGGAGGCTTTGTGTGTATAACCCCCCCACCCCCTGTCATCTGTTACCTGGGGTGATGCTCTAGCCTCCTGACATTGCCATATTTCTGCACTTTCCCAGTCTGTTTCCGTTTATGCCCGAGGTTGCAATTTTTTTGAATTTTGGATGATGACCTTGAGCAGTAGGGTAGGATATAAATAACTCCCACATGCTTAGCGTTCCAGTAATGGAACACTAGGCATAAATGTAATGAAGTAACATAACACAAGTAAGGTCATATCATTCTGAATAACAGCTGACATCCCTATAGTGGCCCTCAAAGACTATCCCCTTCCTTGTATACCCAGCTCCCACCTCAGAGCCTTTGCATACGCTGTTCCCTCTGTCTCCCTACTCTTCCCGCAAACAATGTTGCTGGATCCCTGCCTCCTTCAGTTCCCTCTTCATATGTCATCATCTTGGTGAGGTCTTCTCTGGCCACCCTTTTAAAAAATAACGATCTTCTCCTTCCTGGAAACACTTTTTTTTTTTCCCTCCAACACTCTTATCACCATCTAGCAAAAATAAATTACATAATGTTTTATTCATTTATATTTACATGTTTTTATTATATGGTGATTCTCAAAATGTAAACTTTGGAAGGCTAGGATGTTTGTTTTATCTCTGCTGTATCTTCAGGACCTAAATTATTACCTGCAAAGTCATAGGCACTCAGTATATTTGTTGTATGAATGAATATTAGACTCTTTAAAGGTCTATCCATATTGCATTGGTGATGATTGTAACAGCATTGCATCTCTTTATAGTTTTAAAGTTCTTTTATAATGATTAAGCTAATTTGTTTGATACTCAGCTTTCGAGAGATCATCATGACAGGTATTATACCAATTTTGCAGGTGAGCAAATTTAGCCTAAATTGTGCGGCTTCCCAGAGGCCATTTAATTTAATTTATGCTCCTTTAAAGACACTTCAAGTTTAGATACACCAAGCTAGCATTTGCTGTCAGTGATTGGAATGAGTACTCAGAGTGAAAAAGTAAGCCAGCAACTTTTTTTGGAATGTGGGAATGTGAAAATGTAAAATTAAGGCCGTTACTACTATCTGAAGAAACGGAAGGAGCCCAGAAGAGCCTGGGTGTTGTGGTATTATTGAGCAAGAAAAGGATGGACCATGACTGATTCTGGGTCAAACATAGATAAGTTATCAACATGAAATGCCAGCAGGAGAATAAGGATGTAGGTTATAAAAAAAAATGATGGCATTTAAATATGCCAAACCACAGATACGATCTAAGGCTAGATTTGCATGTAATAATGAAAGTGGCCACTGTGTAGAATGGGAGTCAGGCCCCTCTATTAGCACTTTACATGCAGAGTCCAAGCTATTACTACATTCTTCTGAGGCAGAGCCCATCAAAGCTCTCACTTAGCAAGTATGTTCCTGAGCTGCCACTTCATGGTTAAGTGCTGCCCCTAGTACCCCAGGTGCCTGCCCACTGCCCTGGCAGTGGCCTTTACCCCTCCTGAATGCCCCCCCCAGCCTCTCATGATTCACCAGGGGCCAGCAGAGCTTCTTTAGTTCCAGCTCTAGCTCTGTGGCTGGCATCTACTCTGTTCAGTGCCTTGGTTTCTTCCTGCCGCTATAACAAAATACCTTAGACAGGGTAATTTATAAAGAAAATAAATGTATTGTTTAGAGTTCTGGAGGCTGGGTAGTATAAGAACAAAGTGCCAGCAGATTCTGTGTTTGGTGAGGACTGCTTTCAGCTTCCACGAAGGCGCCTTCTTGCTGTGTCCTCATGTGGTGGAAGGGGCAAGGCAGCTCTCTTCAACCTCTTTTATAAGGGCACTCGTCCCGTTTATGAGAGTGGAGCTCTCATGACTTCATCACTTCCCCAAAGACCCCACCTCTTCATACTGTCTAATTGGATATCAGGCTCCAGTAATATAAATTTTGGCAGGATACCACCATGCAGATCATAGCAGTACCCACGTCATGCTGGTGGTTACATATTTTTCAAAATTGCCTGGGTGTTCTTTTTATCAGAAACTGAGGTACAGAGCAAGAATTGAACCTGGGCAGGTTGGCTCCAGAGTTTATACTGTGCCTTTGCCCTCAGGTTCAGAAACCCATGTGAGAATTAAGCATGTTTTCTGGGGAGAGGGAGTTGGGACAAGAGATGCAACTGAAGCTTTAGCAGAATTGGATGTTTATGGCCAGGTGTGGTGGCTCACACCTGTAATCCCAGCACTTCGGGAGGCCAAGGCTGGAGGATTGCTTGAGCCCAGCAGTTCAAGACCAGCCTGGACAACATAGTGAGAGCCTGTCTCTACAAAAATTAAAAATAAGTAAAAAATAAAAAACAGCCAGGTGTGGTGGCACATGCTTGTGGTCCCAGCTACTTGGGAGGCTGAGGCAGGAGGATCTCTTGATCCTAGGAAGTGGAGGTTGCAGTGCCCTGCGATCCTGCCACTGCACTGCAGCCTGGGTGACAGTGAGACCCTGTCTCAAAAAAGAAAAGAATTGGACTTTTTTTTCTCACAAAGAAATTTATAGCAAAGGTTTAATATCAGCAGTGAGTACTGCTTTCTGATTTTTTTTTTTAGAAATCTGAGGGCTTTGTGATATTCTTAACTATGCTTTTCCTGGTAGAGCGGATACTTTCTTCTCCATTTCTACTGTACTGACTTCCCCAGTGTGACTCATTTGTTGGAGGCACTCCTCCATGTTGCTTTCTCTGAACTCAGGAATTCATACATGTCGATGTTTAAACCCTGTTGGAAGTGGCCTGATGCAGCTTCAGCCATGATTTCCGCTGCCCTCCTCCAGTCAGGACAGGCTTGTCAGTGGCCTCCACTTTCATCCCTTTCTTACCTTCGAGCATGCCTTCCATGTTCATGTAATTCCTCTGCTAGTGATTCCTTCTTCTTTCTTTTTCAGCACTCCAGAATCAGTGGTCCCTGATCCAAAATGTTTTCTGAAAAAGATTAGTTAATGTACCTTATACATTGTGCCATGTCCTCAGTTGGAGACCTGGCCAGTATCCCACAACCAGATCCATCAGTGATTCTGCAGGGAAATGTGTAAATTCTCATATTAAATGGGGTAAAATAGATTAAACTTCTTACAAATTTCAGTCAGATTTTACTGTAAACTGAAGAAAAAATTTTGGATTTTTAGACTTTTGGATTTCAAAATCATGGGCCTGATTTTGGCCCTTTACGAAACTTACTTTATCCATAAAGCCATTATTAGTAGTTTCTTCCACACTGACAGCTAAGTCCAGTAGACACTGGGAAAAGTGAACAAATAATCCTCGAGCTCAGTGTTTTACCTTTCTTTAATCATTTGCAGCTTGAAGCCCTTGGTTGGTGTTTATTATATGTTTGTGGAATCAAAGTGAGTAGCCTAAGACTTGGCTATTGGTATTGAATGGCCAGACCAGGGAATGGTGGCTTAGTGCCCAGGGACACTTGCCAAGTCTGCTCGGGCAGAGGCGGAGAAGCTTTTATCGCTGTCTGACTTGATTCTGGTTATTTTGATATTTGTCCAAGATGCACTGGACCACAGGGATTTTTGCTTCTGATTGGAATGCTTCTTCAGTGGAATATAACTTTTCTAGGGAGGCCCAGTACTTAGAGCATGGGCTGCTCTGTGGGAGGATTTGTTCCTCTGTGTTTAACTGTATTGTCTTCTTCAGCTGCAGGAAATGCATTTTGTCAGGCAGCCAAGCTCCACATGCAGCTTCAGAGCAAACATGACTCCGCGACCAGCTTTGTAGATGCTGGAAATGCTTACAAAAAGGCGGATCCCCAAGGTAAGCCAGCCAAGTGCATATCATGTCTGTCTCTGTGTGTAACTGACCAGTCAGTGCTTCCCTCAACGTTAAGGTCAGTGTTGGTGTCCATCCGAGTCCTGGTATAAAGGATTTTTCGTATTTTGGAATAATAGAGAAATTTTGATAACCTTAGGGATTTCTGTTAATCATTTAGGAGCTTTTATAAGGAAAAAATATGTTAAATTTATACTGGCTGTTTAGTTCATAGCATCATTTAATTAAACTCCATTTATACTGCATTTTATATAATTTTTGGAAATTACCTTTACTTTTATCTAAGATTTCTTATCTCTTAATTTTGTGAAAATGTATATTGATCATAAAAGAAAACTCTTATGTTCCCTTACTCCTAAATACCTAATGAGTTTCAAGATCCAGTTAATGGGAGATTGCAATATCCAATCATTAAAAACATCTTATTCATATGGTATCCCTTTGGTTTTTTAAAATATGTTTTTCAAAGTATTTGTTTTGAGGAAAGAATGCAGTTGGATATTTAATGTGATAAATTTTGCAAAGGTTGCTTCTTTTTAGTTAGAAGACTGTAATTAAAGGTGTTAATTAAAAGTGTTAATTTCTTCTCTTTTATACATGTGCATAGAGGGAACTTTTGAATTTTTCCATTTTTCTTTTAGCAGTCCATTTTGTTTAACACACAAATCCCAAATTTTGAGAATAAATATGTCATAAAGAAATAGAGTCTCTTCAAGACCTTTTGTATAAAGATTAATCACAGTTGATTTCCCAAAGTGAAAAACTGGACACAGGTTAAATGAGCTGTTAGAGTGGTAAAATTGTGATGTATCAGTACTTTTGAATATGGTGCAGGCATTAACATCTTTGGTTTCAGAGAACCTTCAGTGACCTATTAAATGTTTACTTGGCAATTAAAGAAGCACATGAGACTGAATGTTGTATAATCTCATTTTCAGAAAAAAGTTTGTGCACATAAAAATGTGTCTAATTAACACCAAGGAAAAGTACATCTAGTACTAGCAGTGGATTTGAGTGGAATTATAGATAGGTTATTTTTTCTCTTTATATTCTGTATTTTTAAAGGTATAACATCCACATTTTTTATATAGTTTAGAGGGAAATTGTTTCAATTTTTGTTCATCTGCTTACCTTTCTAATTCTGTAGTCAGGACTTTCTACTTTGCTGACTCTTTTAAACCAGAAGCAGTAAATTTGGAGCTGTCACTATATGCGAGCATTATAAACATCATCATTTTATGATAGGTGAAATTTTTTGGTTCACTTTTTTAGAAATAATTTATTAGCATAACTCTTTATTAGATTTGTTTCTTTTGTTAGTATACTAAAATTTAGCATCTTTGAACATGATACAGAATGTTGGCTTTGCTTAAGAATTGTTTGAATAGGCATTTCAAAGTGCTTTTGCTTTTGGCTGCATGGAGAGTACAATCTGTTGAGGTGATTATTCTTTTGATGTGGTGCCATGTTCCAAAATTAATATATGTGCATGATATTAATGAAGAATATGTTTGCATTTGTATTTTAGCAGATAAAATTTATCAGTGTTGGTGACAACCTCCATGGTTTTGTTTTCTTTTATAAATACAGTCTTTCACCTGGATGGAGTCCTCACTTTAAGGTTTAAAGTAACTAAGTCAATATTACTCCAGCTACAGTTCCCTAAATTATAATGTAGCTGCTGGGAACAAAGCCATGCTGATGAATCTGAACTTGTGCATGATTTTTGTTTGCTTCTCACTAACTAACCTGCTCACCCTCCACTCCAAAATTATACCTCATTAACCTTCTAATAACAGCCAAGAAGACAGCCTCACCCTTTGACTGAATGGATTTTTCATTGTTTTTCTTAAATGCCTACGCTTCAGAGGCTATCAACTGCTTAAATGCAGCCATCGACATTTACACAGACATGGTAAGACATTCCATTGCTTGAGCGGCTGTTGGGTGGAGTCGAGATGGCTTAGAGTTGTATCTTTCTTTTTTATGTTCCTAAACTGGCATTCAGATAGGTAAAATGGGTATGTGACCCTTTCTTGTTTTTTCCCCTAGGGAAGGTTTACAATTGCAGCCAAGCACCACATTACTATTGCAGAGATCTATGAGACTGAACTTGTAGACATTGAGAAGGTAAGCCGTGGGCACACTTCCTCAGATGTGAAGCAGGCAGATACATTGACTCAAAGAACTCCCTCCTCCTCAGTTTGAGTGATCATAGATGCAGAGTGATCATAGATGGCCTTGCATGGAGACTTTCAGGGTCTAGCTGGCTAAGTAGATGGGCTGTTTTCCTGGAGGGGGCGTATAAGACATGAGAGCTGATTAAGATTTACAGAGATCACCCATTGTTTCCACTCTCTGATTCATGTCAGATCATTAGCATTGCCAAAAGAACCTTCAGCTGTATTATTTAGTACTCTAAGACCCAGTGAAGAAAGCCTAAGAGGTGACCATAAACTTGAGAGCAGATAAAATGAAATGTGACGTACTCTTTTTTTCTCTCTCAAACTTAAAGGCCAGGTACAGTGGCTGATGCCGATAATCCCACCGCTTTGGGAGGCCAAGGCTGGAGGATTGCTTGAGCCTAGGAGTTCAAGACCAGCCTGGGCAACATGACAAATCTCTATGTCTGCTAAAAATACAAAACAACTAGCCAGGAGTGGTGGCACATGCCTGTAGTCCCAGCTACTCGGGAGGCTGAGGTTGGAGGATCTCTTAAGCCCAGGAAGCGGAGGTTGCAGTGAGCCAAGTTGGTACTACTGCACTTCAGCGTGGATGGCAGAGCGAGACTCTATCTCAAAAAAAAAAAAAAAAAAAAAAGCAAAACCAATTTAAGAATATTACTGAACGCACATACACGTGTGCACACACATGCGTGCACGCACGCAGGCACAGGGCTACGTTGTTATGGTCCCAAATGTTTGAGCTCCTATGTTGTTTAGAAACATCATTACCTGGCCAAGCGTGGTAGCTCATGCCGGTAATCCCAGTATTTGGGGAGGCTGAAGTGGGAGGACTGATTGAGCCTAGGAGTTGAACAACGTAGTGAGACATCTTCTTAAAAAAAAAAAAAAAGGAAACATTATTACCTTCTCTTCCCTGGTTGGACTCACAATTGTGGTTGGTGGGTTGTGAAATTAATGTTTGAACAATCAGTTACACCCAAGACAGTTTATATCTGGCTTGTTACAGATGACTTTCTTCTCCTTCAGCTCTACTACCCAGTGTCTCTTTTTATTTTAGCTCATTCACAGATTTTGGCTAGTGGACAATGAAGTGTGTAGTTCATAACTTCACATTACTTCTTTTTTTTGAGAGAGTATTTTAGTAGCCGAAAATCAAGCAGATGTAACCTACTCAATACAAATAAAAATCTTGTGAAACCTTAAAAATATATATAACATGTTTTGGGAGTTTCTAAAATTTTTTAATGTTTAGGTTCAGGGCTACTGGTGAAGATTTATTATACAGGTAAACTTGTGTCATAGGGGTTTGTTGTACAGATTATTTCATCACCCAGACATTTTGCTTTTCTGCTCCTTTCCCTCCTCCCACCTTCCACTCTCAAATAGACCCAAGTGTCTGTTGTTCACGTCTTTGTGTTCAGGTGTTCTCATCATTTAGCTCCCACTTATAAGTGAGAACATGCAGTATTTGGTTTTCTGTTCCTACATTAATTTGCTAAGGATAATAACTTCCAGCTCCATTCATGTTCCTGTGTAAGACATGATCTTGTTCTTTTTTTATGGCTACGTAGTATTCCGTGGTATATATGTACCACATTTTCTTTTTCCAGTTTACCATTGATGGACATTTAGGTTGATCCCTAGTCTTTGCTATTGTGAATACTGCTGCAGTGAACATTCATGTGTCTTTATGGTGGAATGATTTATATTATTGTGGCTATATACCCAGTAATGGGATTGCTGGGTTGAATGGTAGTTCTGCTTTCAGCTCTCTGAGGAGTCACCATATGCTTTCCACAATGGTTGAACTAATTTATACTCCAACCAACAGTGTATAAGTGTTCTCCACAACCCCACCAGCATTTGTTGTTTTTTGACTTTTTTTTTTTTTATTTTTTTTTGAGGTGGAGTTTCACTCTTGTTGCCCAGGCTGGAATGCAATGCGTGATCTTGGATCACTGTAACCTCTGCTTCCCGGGCTCAAGCGATTCTCCTGCCTCAGCCTCCTGAGTAGCTGGGATTACAGGCATGCACCACCACACCTGGCTAATTTTGTATTTTTAGTAGAGACAGGGTTTCTCCTCCTTGGCAGGCTGATCTTGAATTATCAACCTCAAGCGATCCGCCGGCCTCAGCCTCCCAAAGTGCTGGGATTACAGGCATGAGCCATCGTGCCCAGCCCTTGACTTTTAAATAATAGGCATTCTGACTGGTGTGAGATGCTATCTCATTATAGTTTTGATTTGCATTCCTCTAATGATACTGATCTTTAACAAGTGCTTGTTGGCTGCATATATGTCTTCTTTTGAAAAGTGTCTGTTTGTGTCCTTTGTCCACCTTTTAATGAAGTTGTTTTTCTCTTGCAAATTTTTAAGTTCCTTATAGATGCTGGATTAGACCTTTGTCAGATACATAGTTTTCCAGTATTTCCTTCCATCTTGTAGGTTGTCTGTTTACTTTGTTGGTAGTTTCTTTTGCTATGCAGAAGCCCTTAAGTTCCATGTGTCAACATTTGTTTTTGTTGCAATTGCTTTTGGTGTCTTTGTCATGAAATCTGCCTTTTCCAATGTCCCTAATGGTACTGCCTAGGTTGTCTTCTAAGATTTTTATCATTTATGTTTTACATTTAAGTTTTTAATCAATCTTGACTCTATTTTTATGTATGTTGTAAGGGAGGGGTCCAGCTTTAATCTGCATATAGCAAGCCAGTTATTCCAGCACCATTTATTGAATAGGAAGTCTTTGCCATTTCTTGTTTTGGTCAGCTTTGTTAAAGATCACATAGCTGTAGGTGTGTGGCCTTGTTTCTGGGCTCTCTATGCTGGTCCATTGGTCTATGTGTCTGTTGTACCATATCGTTTTGGTTACTGTAGCCCTGTAGTATAGTTCGAAGTGAGGTAACAGGATGCCTCTAGCTTTGTTCTTTTTGCTTAGGGTTGCTTTGGCCATTCAGGCTATTTTTCACAGGCTATTGATTTCACGTGAACTTTAAAATAGTGTTTTCTAGTTCTGCGAAGAAGATCGTTGGTAGTTTAACAGGAATAGCATTTAATCTAAATTTCTTTGGGCAGTATGGCCATATTAATGATACTAATTCTTTCTATCCATGAGCATGGGATGTTTTTCCATTTGCTTGTGTTTTCTTTGATTTCTTTGAGCAGTGTTTTGTGATTCTCTTTGTAGAGATCTTTCACCTTCCCACATTACTTCTTTTACTCTAAACCACTAAACCACATAATAAATGGATCTTCTTTAGATGATTTTTTAAATGATCTAGAGGAAATATAATTCAGTTCTGTTTTCATCCTCTGGAGAGCCTAATTTAATACTGTTTGTTACAGCATAGAATAGGTATATATGGCAGGTTTATGTTAGGTCTCATCTAGGTGCATTTGTTCTAAAGAATTGATCCCAGTTTAAAGCTACTTAAGACTATTTCACTTGCATAGTGGACTCTTAAGCCTGGAAATTGCATTTGCTTTATGGCATCATTGATACAATCATAAGGGCCTTGTTTCTTATTCCAGAATTTTATGTATCGTGACACTCATCTAGGTGCCCCAGGTGGAAATGTTGTGACCTCTTTGTCCCTCCACTTAAATCTCAGGATAACTAGGCTGGTCTTAGTTTTCTGGATTTATTATTACATGTGCCGTTGTTATTGGTGGCTGTGTTCTGCTTTTGACATTTATTATAGTCCTTGGGATTGTCAGATATCTAGATGGGCTGATTTCTGGTGTGTAAGGATCTGCTTGTAGCTGGTAAATTTTACTACATGTTAAAATTCCAAATGAGATGTGAACATTTAGAGGTAATGCGTGGCCAGTCTCTTCCCTGAAACTTCTCTGTTAAACCAGCAAATTGTGCCTTTTTTTTCCCCAAGTACAAACTGTCACAACTTGGGAAAATTATGGAATTTAATGATTGGTTTTAATTAGCATTATTAAAAACCAAACTTGAAATTTTTTCTTTCACTATGATAAATGTAGTTGTAGTTTACA
Organism: Saimiri boliviensis; assembly: GCF_048565385.1. NCBI lineage: Eukaryota > Metazoa > Chordata > Mammalia > Primates > Cebidae > Saimiri > Saimiri boliviensis. Next base: position 74,071,565 of record NC_133457.1, read on the forward strand.
TCTCTAAAATTCTAATGAGCCAGTACCATTATAAAGTGTTAAGTTACACCAAATTGTCAACATCTAGCCTTTTCTTTTTTATCTCCAAAGCAGCAGTTACATATGGTTTAACCCAACCCTATTTATTCATTGAGTCCTGGTGCTATAAGAATTAGGAAGATAAGTAGCTATACTCTGTCTGCCCTGAAAAGAGGTTATGTAATCCAGTACTCTTCACAGAAAGATTTGGTCAGGATTGTCATGATTTACCTAGTTTATTATGATGAGAAAGGGTGCTAAGCACTTTAGAGAATGAGGCTAGTTGAAAGGAGGTTATTGATTAATCATAAATTCACTGAAAAACTTTGATTTCCTGAGCATTCCACATAATGATGATATTGGCAGTAGTTTAATAGGCAGCCTTCATTTCTGAGGCACTTTGCCTTCATTCACTTAGCATCTGTTACTGAGTACCCTCTTTTGTAATAGGCATCATGCTAAGCTTGGGGCTGTGATGATGAGCCAAACAGTCATCGGCCCTGCCCTCACAGAGCTCACATTTTAGTGGGAGGAGATAAACCTTCATCAGGTAATCCCACATGTGTGTACGTGACAGCTCCGACAGGTGTTCCAAAGAAGTGTTTGCTTCCAGACTATTTCTGTATGTTACTAAGTATTTGCAGAGAAGAGGACCATAGTGTCCCTATTCTTTTATAGCTGCATTTAAAAGTTCACATTCCATGAAGGCCAGGCATGATGGTTCATGCCTGTAATTGCAGCATTTGGGAGGCCAGGATGGAAGGATTGCTTGAACCCAAGAGTTTGAGAACAACCTGGGCAACATGAAAATACCTCATTTGTATGAAAAATTTAAAAATTGGCTGGACATGGTGACACATGCCTGTAGGCTCAGCTACTTGGAAGGCTGAGGTGGGAGAATTGCTTGAGCCCAGGAGGTCAAGGCTACAGTGAGCTTTGTTCATGCCACTCCAGCCAGGGCAACAGAATGAGACCCTGTCTCAAAAAAATGAAAGAAAAACTTTTTGTATTAACACTTGCCATCAATTACCTTTAATCATAGCACAGTATCCCATTATATTTAACCACTTAAATTTTCTCCACGTTTTGTCCTAGTCTAAATAATGCTTAAAAATAGGTGTGTTTGGGGAGCATATTACTGAGTTTATGCTAAATGACTGAAGTCATGGATCCAAAGTGTAATCATATAAACACAGTATAAGTGCCTGTTTTTCACAGAACTGTTCATGTGAATGTCATAGGAGGGGTCCTCTGCAGTCCAGAGAGGCTGATGTTGGCTCTGTCACTTATAGCTTGTGGCCTTCTGGTAGCTCTGCTTCTGCTCTTGGTTATCACCACCACCGTCTGCAGGGAGGTAGGGGCCTGGGGTTTGATGGGTCTAGGTAATTTTCTAACATAGTTCCATGGCCTGTTTTGTTTTATTTGTTTTCTTGTCCCTGTGGCTGTCTTCTAACTCCTAGGAACTGTCTTGAAGCCACTGAACTAATGGGCTTGGGCAGGAAGGCAGCACCTTTAATCTGATTTTTGAAGACTGCTAGCTCCCTCCTTTGCATTTGCTGGGAAACCTTTGTAATTCAAGCAGTCTGCAAAACCACTACCTGCTTCTGTATGTTTGCACACTAAAAGTGGTTTTTACAGTTTTTGATCCTGGAGACAAAGAAGCATTTTGCAACACGTAAAAATTATGTGAAATCAGAAATTTCATTGTTCATATAATTTTATTGGAACACAACCACACTTATTTATTTATGTATTGTCTGTAGCTGCTTTTATGCTACAAGAGAGCTGAGTAGCAACAAAGATTGTATAGCTCACAAAATCTAAACTATTTATTGTCTGACCTATTAGAGAAAAACTTAGCTAGAGCCCTGGTTTCAAGAACTGTTCATACTTACCTCTTGTTATTTGGGGTATAGAAGGGTTTTTCAGTCGTAGGAGAGCCTTATTTCTAGACATTGTCTACTCCCTTTTACAACTGTCTACAAACCAGCTGATTCTTTCCAGAGTTCAGCACTCACAAAACTGTTCTAAAAATAATGGTACACGCTATCGTCTGGCTCTTCTTGGCCATTTTGCTTAGTTTTGGTAGGCACATATTCTTTTTTCTGAGTTGTCACGTGCTTGATTTCACTGACTTCCATCACAGCATTACAGGGACTTCTAGCTTTCTGGCCTGTATGTAACCTCTGTTTCCTCTCCACTCAATGCCATGTATTTTAGATTGAAGGCAGCACCTTTATTCTAAGTGACAATTAAGGTATTAGTAGTAGTCTTTGCTGCAAGTCATAGACCTAAAGTGTAATTAGGGCTTCATATTTCTCTAAAATAACAATCCAATGTGGCTGCTGAGGGTTTGGCAGTGGTAGGGTCACTGGGATGGGAAGTACATGGTGTCCTTTGTAGTTATTTAGGAACCCGCCTGACAGTTCTGCCATTTCGATGTTTAGCTTCCAGTGTCACTCTGGACTTGGTCATTGCCATCCTATCTCATGGGAAGTGGAAAAGGCCTGGAGGAGGATGCAAAGTGAGATCTATGGCCCCTTGCATGTCTGTTTACATTCCGCTGGAGAGAACTAGTCACGGGCTGCCCCTTACTATAGAGGAAGCTGAGGAAATGGTGTAGCTGGGCATATGCCACATGGGGAGGGAGGAAAAGAGTTTGATGGCTATCAAGCATTCTGCTTACATGCTTTCTTGTATTTCCTAAAGAAAGTAGACTGAGTTGTTAAAAGTTTACTGGTGGAGTAGATTTATTTACAGAAAAATACCTATGCAAACGTAGTTTTAAAATGCAACTCTCCACATAAATTGTGTGTGTGTGAATAAAATATATATGTTTTCAGGCTATTGCACATTATGAACAATCTGCTGATTATTACAAAGGAGAAGAATCCAACAGGCAAGTATTACTTTTCTTAATATAATTTAATAGGTTTTATTATGTGTAATAAAAGATACTTCTTCATACTCTGTGAGTGCATTTGACTATACCAAATGAAGATGTACTAAGGCCCAACACACATCTTTTGTTTTTCCATTGGCTCGTTATTCACTCTGCTTTTGTTCTTGATTTCAGCTCAGCAAACAAGTGTCTGCTGAAGGTGGCAGCATATGCTGCCCAGCTTGAGCAGTACCAGAAAGCCATTGAGATCTATGAGCAGGTGAGGATATTGTTGTTTTGTCGGAGAGAAATTTTCTGAGTCATTTTTTTAAACTTTTAATTTTTCTTTTTATTGAGGTATAATCCACACATCATGTAATGAGTATAGTTCAGTGGTTTTTAGTCTGTTCACAAAGTTTTGTAACTGTTGTTACCACCTAATTCCAGAACAGTTTCAGCATCCCCAAAACAGGCCTAGCAGTCCATTCTCTCCTTCCAGTCCCTGGAAGACACAATCTACTTTCTGACTACATGGATTTGTCTGTTCCGAACTTTGAATATATATGAAATCAAATACCAGGTGGCCTTCTGTGACTGCCGTCTTTCACTTAGTGTATTGCTTTCAGTGTTCATCCATGTCATTGCAAATGTCAGTATGTCATTTTTTTCATGGCTGAGTAATACCTCCTGGTTTATTTATTAATTTATGGATGTTTGGGGTTTTTCCACTTTGGGGTTATTATCAATAATGCTGCTGTGAACATTTGTGTTAAGGTTTTTGTGGGGATATTTTCAGTTATCTTAGTTATATACCTGGGAATAGAATTGCAATTGCTGGGCCATGTGGTACGTCCATGTTTAACCTTTTGAGGAACTGCCAGACTTTTTCACAATGGCTGCACTATTACATCTTCCCACCAGCAATGCACAGGGTTTCAATTTCTCCACATCCTCACCAACGCTTGTGTTTTTTTTTGTTAATAATAGTCACTCTAATGAGTGTGAAATATTGTCTCATTCTGTGTTATTTCTCTAATGACTAGTGATGTTGAGGTTCTTTTTATTTGCTTATTGGCCATTTGTATATCTTTGGAGAAATGTCTATTCCAGTACTTTTCTCTGGATTTTAATTAAGTTTTTTGTTTTTTTGGGGATGCGTTTTAAGTGTTCTAAAATAATATATATTCTGGATATTAATCCCTTATCAGATAGGTGATTTGCAAGTATTTACTCTCATTCTGTAGGTTGTCTCTTTACCCTGTTATTAATGTCCTTTGATTCACGGAAGTCTTTAATATTTTTGAAGTCCAATTTGTCTTTTTTTTCTTTGGCTTTTGTTGTTATATACAAGAAATAATCGCTAAATCTGATATGAGGCTTTTCCCTTCTGTTTTGTTCTAAGAATTGTATAGTTTTGGCTGTTAGGTTTAGGTCTTTTAGCCATTTTGAGTTAATTTTTGTATACAGTATGAGGTAAGGGTCCAACTGTATTCTTTTATATATGGGTATCCAGTTTTTCTAGCATCATTTGTTGAATAGGCTATCTTTTAAATATTCAGTGGCATCAGGACCCTTGTGGAAAATTATTTCACTGTATGAGGGTTTATTTATGGGCCCTCTATTCCATTGGTCTATTTATCTATCTTTATGCCAGTATTACACTGTTTTGATTACTGTAATTTTACGGTAAGTTTTGAAGTCAGGAAATGTGAGTCCTCCAACTTTTTGTTCTTTTTTGGAATTGTTTAGGCTATTCCTGATCCCTTGCATTTTCGTCTGAATGTTAGGATCGGCTTGTCAATCTCTGCAAAGTGTCCAGCTTAGATTTTGATCGGGATTGTATGGAATGTGTAGATAAATTTGGAGAGTGTTTTAGGGTTTTCCAGAGAAACAGAATCAGTAAGAGGTGTAGGGGTGTGTGTGTGTGTGTGTGTGTGTGTGTGTGTGTGTGTGTGTTTAGAGAGAGAAATTACTGTAAGGAATTGACTCACTTGATTATATAGACTGAGAAGGCCTAAGATCTGCAATCTGAAGAACCAGGAGAGCCAATGGCATAGCTCCAGCCCAAATCCAAAGGCCTCAGAACCTGGAGAGTTGATGGTGTAAGTTCTAGTCTGAGTCCAAGTCTGAAGCAGGAGAATATATGTCCTGCCTCTAAGGCAGGCATTGAGAATGAATTCTCCCTACCTTTTATTCAGCTTTTCATTAGATTGGATGAGGCCCACCCACATTGGGGAGGGCAATCTGCTTACTCATCTTACTGATTGAAATATTAATCTCATTCAGAAACACACCGCAGACAACTCAGAGTAACACCAAATATCTGGGCACCCTGTAGCCCACTCTAATTGACACATAAAATCAGTCATCACAGAGAGTATTGCCATTTTAACAATACTAACTCGACAGTCTATGGATACACAGTGCTTTTTAAATTTATTTATATCAGCATTTAATTTTGCTCAACAATATTTTGTAGTTCTCGGTGTGCAAGTTTTGTACTTTCTGGGTGAAATGCACTCCAAAGTATTTTATTTTTTTTATGCTACTACAAATTGAATTTTCTTAATTTCCTTTTAAGAGTGTTAATTGCTAGTGTATAGAAATACAGTTGAATTTTTATATCAATTTTTTGTCCTGCAACCATGCCGAACATGTTTATTAGCTCTAATAGGTTTTTTTTTTATGTAGTTTTACTTCTTCCTCTGCAGTCTGAATGTATTTTACTTCATTTTGTCCATTGCCCTGGCTAGAATCTCCAGGGCAGTGTTGAATAGAAGTGACAAGAGCAGACATCCTTGTCTTGTTCCTGATCTTGTAAGGAAAACTTTTAGTCTTTCACATTAAGTATGATATTGGTATTAGCTGTGTGGTTTTTGTAAATGCCTTTATCAGTTTGAGGAAGTTTCCTCCTCTTCCTAGTTTGTTGAGTGTTTTTATTATCAAAGGGTATTGGATTTTGTCAGACATTTTTTCTGTGTCTATTGAGATAAACATAGTTTTTGTCTTTTATTTGTCAGACTTTTTTCTGTGTCTGTTGAGATAAGCATATGGTTTTTGTCCTTTGTCAAACTTTTTTCTGCTTCTATTGAGTTAGCATATGTCCTCATCAGTGTAACATTGTATATTACATTGATTGATTTTTCATGTGTTGAACCAACCTTACATTTCTGGAATGAATTAGACTTGGTCATTACAAATTTTAAGGGGTTTTCTAAGAACACCCTCAAGTTTAATAATTCATTAGATAAACTTACAGAACCCGCTGAAAGCTGTTTTACTCACAGTTATTGTTTATCACAGCAAAAGGGTACAGATTAAAATCATTGAAAGGAGAGACTCATAGGGCAGGGTCCAGAAGACTTCCAGGAAGAGCTTTCACTTGTCCTATCTCATTGGAGTTATGTAAATAGTACTTACTTCCCCCAACAGTGCTGAGTGAAAATAAGCATAGACTACTGCTAGCCAGGGAACCTTTCCTAAACCTGATGTCCTGAGTTTTTATTGGGAACCAGTGACATAGATGTAGTGGCTGCCTTTGTGGCTAACTTCACTTTTTCTAAGTGTTAGAATTGGTTTGCTAACATTTTGTTGAGGATTTTATATCTATATTCATAAAGGATATTGATTGTTAGTTTTCTTTTCTTGTGGTATCTTTATCTGGTTTTGAAATCAAGGTAATTCTGGCCCCAGATTTCTATTTTCATTGTTATTTCCTCCATTTTGTTTTCTTTGGATTTGTTTTGCTCTTTTTCTGGGTACTTGATGTGGAAGTATAGCTTGCTGATTTTCATCTTTGTTGTGTATGCATTTGTTATACAGGTTTGGCTTACTTCCTAATTTTATTATGTCATTGTATTTTTATTTTTATTCAGTTAGTTGTATTTATTGATTTCCCTTGAAACTTCAATGACCCATGGATTATTTAGTAGTTTTATTTAATTTCCAAGTGTTCAGTGGAGATTTTTCTGTAATCTTTTGGTTGTTGACTTCTTGTTTGATTCCACTGTGGTTAGAGAACATATTTTGTGTGATTTTAATTTTTACACATTTGTTGAGATTTGTTTTACGGCCTAGAAGGTGGTGTGTCTTGGCATATGTTTTATGATTATGAAGAGGAGAAATAATGGCAATAATAGTAAAAAACAAACCTTATAATTTGTAGTTGCCATATAATAAATTTTACTGCGTTGTGCGCTGTTAAACATAAAACTTAACCCCCAGCTCTGCATAAAAGTAACTAACTCCCTGTAAAACCTACCTTATCTATTCTCCCCACATTCTCAGCAAAGTTCCCAGGCATGTCAACACTCCTATTTTTCTTGCTAACCAACTGCAAGAGCACAGGGCAAGATAACACCCAAAGAATGTACAATGCGTTTCTCCAAGTGCTATTTTTCAAATGTAATGTACATCATAAGACATGTTACAAATTAATTAAATGTTCTTGATTCTGACTTCTGTAAACCTGTTAGCTGCTACATCATCCTGGATGTATAAAAGTACCCCATTTTCTTTCTTTGGGGCTCAGACTTGGGATGCTAATCCTTTGAGCCAGTTGCCACCTTAATAAAATCCTCCTGTTTCACCCGCTGGTCTCTCCCATCTCCTGGATATTCTGTAACAATTATGCTGTTACTGGGTAATGTTTATAAATGTTGAGTAGCTCCCGTTGGATGATGATGACATTGTTGACTTCTTTTATAAACTTGTTGATCTTATTTCTTTTCTTCTCCCTTTCCCTTTTCCTTTTCCCTTTCCTTTTGACAGAGTCTTGCTCTGTCACCTAGGCTGGAGTACAGTGACTTGATCTCAGCTCACTGCAACCCTCCACCTCCCAGGTTCAAACGATTCTTGTGCCTCAGCCTCCCGAATAGCTGAGATTACAGGCATGTGCTGTCACGCCTGGCTAGTTTTGGTATTTTTAGTAGAGATGGGCTTTTACCATGTTGGCCAGGCTGGTCTCGAACTGACCCTCAGTGATCTGCCCGCCTCGGCCCCCCGAAGTGCTGGGATTATAGGTGTGAGCCACCGCACCTGGTCTAGATCCTGTTTTTTAATCCACCGTGCCAATGAAGTTATTTGTATGTTAGGGCTTAATTCTGCCTTCTTCCATTTTATTTTCTGCTTTCTATTTGTTCTTTGCTTTTTGTTTCTCTGTTTTCTTTTTCCAACCTTTTTGTGAGGTTTTTTTTTTTTTTTTTTTTTTTTTTGAGATTGGGTGTCACTCTGCACCCAGGCTTCAGGGAAATGGTGCAGTCTTGGCCCACTGCAGCCTCCACCTCCCAAGCTCAAGCAGTCCTCTCACTTTAGCCTCTGGAATAGCAGGAACTACAGGAATGCGCCACCACACCTGGCTATTTTTTGTAGAGATGGGGGTTTTGCTATGTTGCTCAGGCTGGTCTTGAACACCTGAGCTCAAGTGATCTGCCCACCATGGCCTCCCAAAGTGCTAGGATTACAAGCGTAAGCCACCATGCCCAGCCTACTTGATTTTCTAGTATTTCTAAGTACAGTTATTCCTCATTGTCTACAGGGTATTAATTCCAGGACCTCTCTCATATACCAAAATCTGTGCATAGTCAAGTTTCACAGTCAGCCCTGTGGAGCTCACATATGCAAAAAGTCAGCCTTCCATTTATGTGGGTGTTGAATTCCTAAGAATACTATATTTTCAATCCACGTTTGTTTGAAAAAGTCCATGTATAAGTGGATTCACACAGTTCAAACCCATGTTGTTGGAGAATCAATGATATATCTCTTTGTGTAGCTTGTGGTTAAATGCTCTAGGTATTACATTATATTTACATAACTTTGTCACAGATTAATGGTGTCATCATTTTATCAGTTCTGGTGAAATATAGAAATCTTTCCTCTCTTTTCTGTTCTTCTACTCTCCCTATTCAATATATAGTTGTCTGAATGTTTCCTTTACATACATTTAGAACCACAGGAGTAAATGTTAGAATTTTTGTTTCAGCCATCAAACATAATTTAGAAAACGCAAGAAGGAAAGCTTGTTATATTTACCCATATTTTTGCTTACCATGTTCTTTCTTCCTTCTGGATGTTCCAAAATTACTGTTTCCTTTCTACTTAGAGAACCTCCTTTTGTCATTTTAGCGTAGGTTTGCTGACAGATTTTCTTTTTTTTTTTTTTTTTGAGACGGAGTTTCGCTCTTATTACCCAGGCTGGAGTGCAATGGCGCAATCTCGGCTCACCGCAACCTCCGCCTCCTGGGTTCAGGCAATTCTCCTGCCTCAGCCTCCTGAGTAGCTGGGATTACAGGCATGTGCCACCACGCCTAGCTAATTTTTTGTATTTTTAGTAGAGACGGGGTTTCACCATGTTGACCAGGATGGTCTCGAGCTCTTGACCTCGTGATCCACCTGCCTCGGCCTCCCAAAGTGCTGGGATTACAGGCTTGAGCCACTGCGCCTGGCAGATTTTCTTGATTTTCCTCTATTTGGAAATGTTTTGATTTTGCCTTCATTTCTGAAACATAGTTTCTCTGGGAGTACAAGTCTAAGTTTATTATTCTTTTCCTTTAGTTTGAAAAATGTATACTTTATGGCTTCCTTGGTTTTACCAGCTTTTAACATCAAGTGATCCACCCACCTCAGCCTACCAAAGTGCTGGGATTACAATCATGAGCCACCATGCCCAGCCAGCTTCCATGGTTTTTGATGAGAAGTCCGCTGTCATTCAGCTTGTTTTTTTCCTATAAAAAAGGTGTTATTCTCTGGATACTTTCATAATTTTTTTCTTTGTCTTTAGTTTTCAGAAGTTTAATTATAATATGACTTGAATAGATATATTTGGTTTTAAGCTATTTGAGTTTCACTAAACTTACAGAATCTGTAGGTTTATGTTTCTTGTCAAATTTGAGAACTGTTTAGCAGTTATTTCTTCAAGTACTTTTTCAGCACTGCCCCCCTTTTCTTTTTTTTTTTTTTTGAGACCGAGTCTTGCTCTGTTGCTTAGGCGCGCCAGTGCAATGGCGCAATCTTGGCTGACTGTAACCTTTGCTTCCTAGGTTCAAGCAATTCTCCCGCCTCAGACTCCCAAGTAGCTGGGACTACAGGTGCTTGCCACCATGCCTGGCTAATTTTTGGATTTTTAGTACAGACAGAGTTTTGCCATGCTGGTCAGGCTGGGCTAAAACTTTTGACCTAAAGTGGTTCACCTGCCTTGGCCTCCCAAAGTGCTGGGATTACAGGCATGAACCATGGCACTCTGACAGTCCCTTTCTCTTTCTCCTCCCCATGTAGAACACAGATGCCACAGAAGTAAGACACTGTTTTCTCATCCTATGGGTCCTTGATGTTCCTTTTTTTTTTTTTGTCAGTCTGTCTTCTTTTTGTTGTTCCTGTTGTTGTCTTCTGTTCACTGCTTCTTTCCTCTGTCCCTTTATCCTGCTCTTGAGCCCACCCAATTTTTATGTCTGGTACTATTTTTTTCAGTTCCGAAGTTTTCATTTGTTTTACTTTATATCTTTTTTGTTTTTTTTCCCCTGTGGCTTCCTTTTTCTTCGTGGATGCTTTCTATTTTTCCATTAGTTTCAAGTGTTATTGTAATTGCTTGTTGAAGCATTTTTATGAGGGCTGCTTTAAAATCTTTGTTGGTTATTTTGGACATTTCCGTCATCTGGATCTATTATCTGTTAATGGTATGTTTTCATTTAGCCTGAGATCTTCCTGTGTGTTTGGTATTGGGAGTCATTTCTGATTGAAAACAAGGCATTTGCACATTAGATTATGAGACTGGGTCTTATTTAAAACTTCTTTTTCATCTGGCCTTCTTTGACACTTCTCTGGCTGGGTGAGGTGAGGATGTTGCCTCATTACTGCCAGGTGGAGGTAGAAGTGTCAGCTCCCTACCAGGTCTCTGTTGATATCTGAGGGGCCTAGTCAGCCCTGGGCAGAAGTGACATCCCCTCTTCCTATCCATTTCTGCCGGCACAGTGCTGGTTTGTTCTTGGTGATGGCGAGCGTCTTCACCTTTCACTAGACCTCTTCTGACAGCACCCCAGCTCGGGAAAGGAGAACCTCATTCCTGCTGGGTAGAGACAGGATGCAGGCTCTCCCAGTGTGGTCTGCACTGCCTTAGTGGCAGGGTGTTGGGTGGGTTTGAAGCCCCAGCTCCCTATTTGGCCTTATCTGAAGCTCCTCAGCAGAGGTATTAGGGTCCTTCTTACAGTCTTTCAAGAATAGACTTCGGAACTCCTTCTTCAACCTTTGCTGATGTCAGTGGGGTTAGAGCCTCAGTTTTTTCTGCAGTGTTTGGCTGCAGTAGAGCGGTTATTGTCTTAAGTGTTTTCTCTCTTGCTGCTGTGCCCCTTTTCTAGTCCTTTGGCCAGAGAGAGCAGCTTTTGTCTGTTCCCTTTTGATCTGTGCATACTGGCATTTCTGGGTTGCTGATTCCTCAGGTTCTTGCCGTGGATATAGGAAGGGAAAAGAAACCCCAGTGAATTCACCATGTTTTTGTTCGTAGCTGGTCGGCCATTTTCTATCCACCTTTCACGGTTGTTTGTTTTTAGAAAATGTCCTGGGCTTTTACTAGTGCTTAGTGGGAGGAATAGGGAAAAAGGATGTTTACTCCATCTTCTTGGAAGCAGAATTCTTCTGAGCCATTTTTAACTGGTTAAGACTTCATGTATTGAATGGTCTTGTCTAGTAAAATTTCTACTATGTGTATTGGTTTAAAAGAATATATTTCATAGGTAAACTAACATATGTAATTATTTTCTAAAGGACAACAGATGAGACTTACTTTGCCTGATACAAGAGGGTAAACCTTTTAAATTTAACGTCTCTTCTGTGCCTAGATTGGGGCAAACACAATGGATAATCCTTTGTTGAAGTACAGTGCAAAGGATTACTTCTTCAAAGCTGCCCTCTGCCACTTCATAGTAGACGAGTTGAATGCCAAGGTAAGGAGTCCTTCAGCACTGATTGCCTGATTTCATGCCTAAGAACAGGTACACATTGTCTCTTGTTGTTTTCATTTCATTTGGATGTTAGTAACAAGAATAAACTGGATACACTAAAAATAAGTATTTTTCTGTGGTATGTGTCCCAGTTGTAATCTTTTAACAGCTGTCAAAGCTGTTCTCTAAACTTACCTGATGGTTAACAGTCATACCACCCTGAACATGCCCAATCTTGTCTGATCTCAGAGGCTAAACAATGTAGAGCCTGGTACTTGAATGGGAGACTGCTTGGGAATACTTAGTGCTTTTGGCTTAAATATATATATATATATATATATATATATATATATATATATATATATTCACTGGTAACCACATTTTTTTCTTTAGTAGTTTTGCTTTAAAGAAATTAAGGGGCCAGGTGTGGTGGCTCACATCTGTAATCTCAGCACTTTGGGAGCCAAGGTGGGTGGATCACCTGAGGTCAGGAGTTCAAGACCAGCCTGGCCAATATGATGAAACCCCGTTTCTACTAAAAATACAAAAATAAAAAAAAGTTAGCTGGGTGGGGTGGTGGGTGGCTGTAGGTCCAGCTACTCGGGAGGCTGAGCCAGGAGAATCACTTGAACCCGGGAGGCAGAGGTTGCAGTGAGCAGAGATTGCGCCACTGCACTCCAGCCTGAGTGACAGAGCTCGACTCTGTCTGAGAAAAGAAAAAAAAATTAAGGAACTAAGGGGAAACGATAAAAGTAGGATAATGTCTTTTTTAAAAACAAACAGAAAAACAAGCTCAGAAGCAGCGTTGGAGTGAGGACTGGGAAGAAGTTGGAAAGCACAGTGAGCATGGGGAGCCACAAGGCAAAGACAGGCAGCCTTGGCGTGGCCAGGGTCTGGGGTTGGAAGAGCAGAATTAAAGCTGCTAAGAGAAAGTGTTCTTTCTGCCAGCCTCAAGCAGGAAGCTAAATGTAATTTTTATGGAATCTGGACTATATTAAGAGCTTCTGCATTTAATGAATGGACATAGATACCTGGTCTGTGAGTGTTTAAGAATTCGTTTTCATTTATACTGTCTTCTCTGCAGCTGCCTAACTCAGAAAAAAAAAATGGTTTAGAAATTATTACTTGAAATGGGAAATTCAGAATAAATAGATTTTCTTGTTGATTCTGCTGTTGAGTTTAACCATATACTTCTTCAGCACTTAATAGGATATAGGTAGATCCTATTTGAAGCTGATAGAATGTCAAAAGCTTTGTTGGACATTCTATCAGCTTCAAATAGAATGGAGAGCAAAAATCTGTCTCAAAAATAAATATATAAATTTAAAAAAACCTAGTAAGTCTTATATTAATGAGTGGTTTTTCTCTTTCAGCTTGCTCTTGAGAAATATGAGGAAATGTTTCCAGCATTTACTGATTCAAGAGAATGTAAATTATTGAAAGTAAGTAATATTAGAACTTTGAAGAAAAGTGTCTTTACTCTGTCAGGTGACAACACCTAAGTGGGATTGGGTATGAGGTGAAGTTTTAATCTGTGAAGTCTGCTAACTGAAGGGCCCTGGTACTTTCCTGCTCTAGCATTGTAGGTATTCTAATGCAGCTAAGGTCAGGAATATGTAGTTGTGTTCTGAAATAGGCAACTCAGAAATGTTAGTACAAAAGCTAGATCCTTAACTTGGATCTTGACTTGTATTTGAGTATTTCCTCAATTGCATGCAATGTTTGGCAACATCAGTGTTAAAGTATTTATTTAGAAATGGGACTTCATCTTACGGAAGTGTTTTTAAAATATTTTTATGCTACCAGAAACTCCTAGAAGCTCATGAAGAACAGAACAGTGAAGCTTACACTGAAGCAGTAAGTTATGCTTTTGGGACATTGTATATTACTTGAAGATTTAAGTTAGAGAAACTTCTTTTCATTATGTAAATTCTAAACATTTATTTGAGCATGACTCCAGCATACCTAAGTTGTATTTTCCAAAGGTCACCTTTTATATATTGCACAAATTAAACAGTTCGATTAGCCATGCTGAGATTCCAATTGTATTCAATGCTGTTTCCTGACTTACACTCAAACTAATTTAGCTGTGAAACTAGTTTAGGAGCAAATATTCCATATATATTCTTCTAATTTGCTGTTTTAATTTTTTCTTTTGAAAATAATCTGACCCATAAATAAGTATAAAGTAAAATTAGTTAAGGCTGGACACGGTGGCTCACGCTTGTAATCTCAGCACTTTGGAAGGCCAAGGTGGCTGGATGAAGAGGTCAAGAGAACAAGACCATCCTGGCCAACATGGTGAAACCTGTCTCTACTATAGAAAAATTAGTTGGGCGTGGTGGCATGCGCCTGTAATCCCAGCTACTCGAGAGACTGAGACAGGAGAATCGCTTGAACCTGGGAGGCAGAGGTTGTAGTGAGCAAAGATGGCATCACTGCATTCCAGCCTGGTGATAGAGTGAGACTACGTTTCCAAAAAAAAAATTATTTAAATATAATTTAAGATATAAAAACTAAGTAGTAAGAATTTGCTGTATTTATGGCATAAAATAAATGGAAGGTGGCCAGGCACAGTGACTCATGCCTGTAATTCCAGCACTTTGGGAGGCCGAGGCAGGTGCATCATGAAGTCAGGAGTTTGAGACCAGTCTGGCCAATGTGGTGAAAGCTCGTCTGTACTAAAAATACAAAAATTAGCCAGGTATAGTGAAGTGTGCCTATCATCCCAGCTACTTGGGAGGCTGAGGCAGGAGAATCGCTTGAACCCAGGAGGTGGAGGTTGCAGTGAGCCAAGATTGCACCATTGCACTCCAGCCTGGACAAGAGCAAAAATCCATCTCAAAAATAAATATATAAATAAAAAATAAAAATCTTTTTTAAAATGAAGGTTTTTTTCTTTATATTTGTATGTTTTTCCATCTTTTTCCATCTCATGTTTAGAATCAAGCAAAAAAAATTTTTTTTGATATGTTTAGAAACAGCCTCACTCCGTCACTCAGGCTTTAGTGCAGTGGTGTGATCACAGCTCACTGTAGCCTCAGTCTCCTGGGCTCAGGTGAGAGCTTCCCACCTCAGACTCCTAAATAGCTGGGAGTACAGGTGCACACCACCACACCCAGCAATTTTAATTTTTTTTGTATTTTTTGTAGAGACAAGTTTTCACCATGTTGCCCAGGCTGGTCTCTTAACTCCTGGGCTTAAGCTATCCACTTGCCTTGGCTTCCCCATAGGGCAAGGACTACAGGCATGAGCCACTATACCCAGCCTCAGGCATATTTCTCAGTAGCCTCCTGTAACATGTTCATCATAGCTCAGGAGTAATAGTGGAAAGGAATGTTTTCCTAACTTTTGCCTGCCATATCATTTTCATCCTATTGTAATTTTAATCTTTGGTAATGCATTGAAATGTGTTAAAGAAATTCCGCTTCCATACATTCTAACTCTGCAGTTAATGTTTACCCATGTTCAGTGAAGTATTAATTTTTCATATTCCTTTAAAATTTTTATACAATGTTGTTTCTTTTGTCACATTAATTATGACTGTTAATGAATTTTTATCATACACATGTTTGAAAACAGAGAAATGTCAAGCCCAGAAACTTGTCACTAGTACCATCAAAATAGTAACAGGATAATGAAAAAATAAACAGTTTTTTAATGAAGAAAGTTATAAACTGAAATGATTAATTTCAAATGATGAGGAAAGTAGATTATGGCTATAAATGTATAAACAGCTTGGGGTACTATTATTTTGTGTTTTTAATGTATTTACATGGGTAATTTCGGTTCCTCTTTTTTTGTACTAGGTGAAGGAATTTGACTCAATATCTCGCTTGGATCAGTGGCTGACCACTATGTTGCTTCGCATCAAAAAGTCCATCCAAGGGGATGGAGAAGGAGATGGAGATCTAAAATGAAGTGTTTTTGTCTTCGTGGCATGCAGCTAACTCCTCTTTAGTTTTGTCTTAGGGTCAAGTGATCTTTATGGGATGCCCATTTAATGGCTTAATTTTGTTGCATATGAGCCAGATGGCCTGTGTACTGTTTAAGCTCGCGGAGTCTGTGTAGCTGTAAAATGAATGAAGGAGAGGCTCCTGTTCATCTTGTGGTAACAATAGGTTGTTTCCTGCTTATCAGATCCCCCAGCGTTTTCTGAGAGGTACTTCAGAATCTCATTCCTCATATTTCATTGGTGTTTGTGGAGCCTGTGTTCAGTGTTGCCATGTGTTTTTATGTCCTTTTTGTTGGACTTGAGTACTCAGCCCAGTTGTTCTTGTAGATGCTTTGCATTTTCTCTGTGCTTTGGCATCTGGATATGTTCTTTAAATGTGTGTTTAGTTTAGGACAGTTACTAGGAATGAGTTTATAACTTTATTAGAAATCATTTGTATTTTTGTTATCCTGTGATTATTTTGATGGTGCTAGCGACTAGTTTCTTTGCTTTTTGTGTTGTTCTGTATGCTAACATGTGCATGGCAAAAATATAGAATAGCCAGGGTCTGTAGGCATTACACTGTGAGGAAAGGAGCTTTCTGGAAGCACTTGCTTCAGGTATGGATGAGTGTCAAAGTGAATTTGATTTGTACTTACACACACACACACACACACACACACACAAGATTTATTAGAAATGGAATGTTCTCTTTTTCTGGAGATAGTTTTCACTTGTAGTTGGAGTGAAAATCCCTTTATGTTTGCATTAGAGTGTTTCAATTGGTACAGCCTGCTCATTATTTTCATGTTTATATACTACATTGAGGTGATGTGTCCTGTGCTATGGCTGTAGAAATCTTGGTCAGGGCTGGATAGATTAAGTCAAGCTCAAGAATGAATGTATGTAATTTTCACATTAATTGCACATTACGGGTTAGGTGGGGTAAATGTGCTATAGGAGTAGACTTTATGCCCAAGTGGGCAAGAACCCCAGCTTGTTTCTCAGGGGACTTGATTGTTCTCTTAGTTGATGGAATATTTTGGCTTGTTTGAACTCTGTCATGTTTAATTGGTTTATATAATATATATGTGCTATCTTAATTCATGAACTTGATTCTATTATTTTATATGCTGATATTGTACTTTAGACATAGACTTGTCCCCGAATGTCTTTTTGCATATTTTATAGTTGAATGATTTATATTTGAAATGTGTTTGTTGCAAGACTTAACCCAGCAGACACTTTGATATCATGGATCTTCATTAATGACAGATAACCAAACTTCCTGTGTTATGTCAGGTAGTAGTAAGTAGTGTTGGAATGACATTTTCACTTTTGGTGGCTCTCAACTAGAATTGGTAGGATTTTATTGCGCTGAAGTAGAGTGAGTGTTTCCAGGCCAAGGGTTGAGTGCAGGCTGTCTGAGGACTGGTGAGTAGGTCAGTCTAGGAAGAAAGAGAAAGTAGCAGGAAATGAAGTGGGAAGGGCCAGCCAAGGCCAGATAGTAGAGGATCTACATCTGGTGGCCATGAGGACTTGCTGGCCATAGTTACGGTGGTGATGTGCATGAGGTGGGCTGGTTGGTAGAGCGGGAAGCTCTGTGATGTCAGAGCGTCCACTGGGGTTGGCAATGAGGATGCTGTGTCCATGGGCTCTAGAATCTAATGTGGATCCCCTCCTTCCTTCCAAGTTCTGAAATTCTTAAATGAGAGCTGGCTGTCTCTGGAGATAAGATCTGGAATGGAGTCCAGTTGCTACTTTTTCACTCCCTTTTAGAATCTCTTATGAAAAAATGCAGAGAGAAAAATGGGGTTTTGTTTTCTTACCTAATAATATATCCTACAACCAGCCAAATGCACTTTTGTGAAAATGGGGTGTGAGGAGTGGTTCTGAGCGGTTAAGTAGTTTGTTTCTACTTGTTTAAAGAATCTTCTGGTCTGACAACTTAAAGTGAAAATCAAATGGTTTATTGTAGGGCATTTTTGTTTAACTTTTATCATGATACCCCAACAAACCCCTGTCTGAAGGGGTATTTTTTTTTAGCAATAGTGTTTGTAACGTGTCAATTAGAGGGTCACTTGTTTGTATTGCAATAAACACTGGGACCAGCTCCTGGGTTAATAATTAATTTTTGTTTTTAATATTTCACATGAAAAGAATCAAAGTAATTGTAATGGCTGGAATAGACCTGCCAGAAGATTAAAAAAAAAGAATGAGAAAAGCCCAGACTGTGATGTGCAAACTTCCTTTCTTTAAATGTCCCATGGACGTAGGACAGTGCCATGTTTTAAGATGCCTGTGAGCTAGGTCTTCAAGACATATAGAATGTTACATATGAACAAAATATAATTGTGGTATAATTCTTGTACTTTAGCAAATCTGGAGTTAGTTCATAGTCAAAGTCAGTTAATATTTCTTACAGGAAAGGTTTACTTTTTGTGGCAACATTTTTATGGCTTGTGTGAGTTCTTTTATTTAATGATTTGAAACCAGTATTTTTGCACAGTCATGACCGTGTGTGGTGGCGTCACTGTAACCAAAGTATATGCACCAGCCTTGTGCATTTGTTTCTCCTGATTTTGTGCATTTAAATGTCCAAATGCAAACCTTTGTGACTTCCTTTGGAGGATTTGGCAGCACAGCATGCCCCCGTGACCTGCCTGCTGTGTTATGAGCAATGACCAAGAGCAGGCTTCTGCTCCATGGAGCCCTGAGTTGCTCTGGGGCAGGGGATTACATAATGAAAACTAATCATGTGTAACAATAAATCTACCTTAACAGAAAGAATATGTTTGTTTTATTTTAACCTGTACAGTAAAGTAGAAATTATCAGTAATATTCTGACAAGTCTTTTCTTGCTAAATTGGCATGGGTCAAAAGTAGCTTCCATTGCTTCAAGTTGTTCTCATTAAGATTAAGGCAACATTTGGGAGGTCAAGGCAGGCGGATCACCTGAAGTCAGGAGTTGAAGACCAGCCTGCCCAATATGGTGAAACCCCGTCTCTACTAAAAATACAAAAAAAAAAAAAAAAAAAAAAAAATTAGCTGGGCATGGTGGTGTGCACCTGTAATGACAGCTACTCAGAAGGCTGCAGCAGGGGAATCACTTGAATTCAGGAGGTGGAGGTTGCAGGGAGCCGGGATTGTGCCATTGCACTCCAGTCTAGGCAACTGAGCACAAGACTGTATCTCAAAAAAAAAAAAAAAAAGGATTAAGGCAACAGATTTTTTTTTTTTTTTTTTGAGATGGAGTTTCGCTCTTGTTACCCAGGCTGGAGTGCAATGGCACGATCTCGGCTCACCGCAACCTCCGCCTCCTGGGTTCAGGCAATTCTCCTGCCTCAGCCTCCTGAGTAGCTGGGATTACAGGCACGCGCCACCATGCCCAGCTAATTTTTTTGTAGTTTTAGTAGAGATGGGGTTTCACCATGTTGACCAGGATGGTCTCGATCTCTTGACCTTGTGATCCACCCACCATGGCCTCCCAAAGTGCTGGGATTACAGGCATGAGCCACTGCGCCCGGCAAGGCAACAGATGTTAATATTCTCTAGGCTCTGGTCATTTGATGGGAATTCCAGGGCACTGTAATGGTTTTCCAGAGTGAGGGTTTAGAAGGAAACTGGTTACTTCTGTTGATGCAGTCCACTAAAGTACATGATAACTCTGCAGACCCCACATTCTCATCCCTTCCTTGAATCCTTTAGGGTCTACAGTTAGTCCATAAAGTTGAGGAAAGCATGGTTGCTGGAAGACAGGTGGGGAGGTGAGGCAGCCCTAGGCCTGACACTCTCCTACCCTAAGAAAGTACTACTCAACTATCTGGTCAGTGTAGACATTTATCTTAATTTTCCAAGTATCTGTACAGGGAGAGGAGATGCCCCTGGGGAAGGGTCAGCCACTGGGCCTGAAGTTCTGGTGAGGAAGAGGACCCATGTGGGGGAAGGGCAGGCTAGCTCATCCTATTATCCTAATATCGAGCCTTGATTTCATGTCCCAAAGTATATTCACAACACTTCAAGCAAAATGTTTTAAATGATAGAACAAGCTGACCCATCTAGGCATTCTGAGTTGTTGATCATTCAGAGCATAAATGAAGTTGCTCTTCTCAGAGTCATTTTCCTAGTGAAGATGCCACCGTGTAGTTTACAAGCCTTGTTTTGTCAGCTTAAGAGTCCACATACAGACTGCCAAAGGTATGCAGATAATTTCCAAGTCTCATTTAGGATGATATGATAGATCACAGGTCCGCAACTCATTAGGAACTGGGCCTCTCAGCAGGTGAGCTGCGGCCAGTGAGTGAAGCTTTATCTGTATTTGCAGCCAGCCACTCCCATGTCTTGTGTTACTGCCTGAGCTTTTGTCTTTCAGATAAGCAGCAACATTAGAGTCTCATAGGATGCAAGCCCTACCGAACTGCACATGCATGGGATCTAGGTTGTAATGATCTGTCACTGTCTCCCACCACCCACAGATGGGACTAAGTTGCAGGAAAACAAGCCCAGGGCTCCCACTGATTGTACCTTATAGGATGTTCTATAATTATTTTATTGTATATTATAATGCAATAATAATAGAAATAAAGTGCACAATAAATGTAGTGCACGTGAATCATCCTGAAACCATTCTGTCCCCCAACCTGTGAAAAAGTTGTCTTCCATGAAACTGGTCCCTTGTGCCAAAAAGGCTGGGGACTGCTGTGCTAGACGACCCTCTGACTTGCGTGGCTTTCTCAGTTACACCTGCTCCCATGCAGCTCCATGTGAACAAAGGCCCTTTGCACAAGCGCCCCCCTCCCAAATGAAATATTGTTAGTCCTGAAGGCCAGGCGCGGTGGCTCACGCCTGTAATCCCAGCACTTTGGGAGGCCGAGGTGGGTGGATCACGAGGTCAAGAGATGGAGACCATCCTGGTCAACATGGTGAAACCCTGTCTCTACCAAAACAAAAAATTAGCTGGACATGGTGGCGTGTGCCTGTAGTCCTAGCTACTCAGGAGGCTGAGGCAGGAGAATTGCCTGAACCCAGGAGGCGGAGGTTACGGTGAGCCGAGATCGCGCCATTGCACTCCAGCCTGGGTAACAAGAGCGAAACTCCGTCTCAAAAAAAAAAAAAAAAAAAAAGAAATATTATTCGTCCTGAGTACATGAATATCATGATGTTTTGTTAAATAGACAAGTATCCATCTTCTTTCTTGGAGTGACAAGATTTAAGAGTTTAAAAATTAAATTATAATATAAACTCAAATTTACTTGTTTGGATAATCACTTAGAGCAAAATCACATTTCTGTAAAAATCACCTTAAATAAAGGTCTCCACCACGTGGCCCATTTTTCCAAATGACAATAAAGAATTTGGTAAAACCAAAGGCTGTACATCCCTTTAGAGTGTGGGTTAACAGCATTTCACAGAAAATGGTTGAAGCAAGCTCCTAAATAGCCTTTCTTGAGGCGCTGGGAGAGGCAGTGTACCCACACCTGGGCGCTTTGCTCAGTACACACTTGGGACCAACCAACTCAGAGGGTGGCTTCATTTCCAGTCAGCGTGGCTGTGCTTGGATTTGGAGGACTGGGGCATCGCCCAGGAGGTCCTCTGTAACCAGTCTCCTACAGAGTTAGGTTTCTCTGTTCTTGGGGACAGAAGTCATATCTTTGATAGTAGAAGTCATATCTTTGATGCCTACTTTAACATTACATTGAAGACAGTGGCAGAGAGCCCCACCTCACTCACACGCAGCCTGGTTGCGGTCTGTGCCTGAGCAGAGGTTAGGATTTCTCCTTTCCAGGATCCCACTGCCAGAGACCAACTGGGATCCGAGCAGTTAAACAGCTTAATCCTAGGACTGCATGAAATCAATGCTTATGGCCCCTGATTTTACCTTTAATTTTTCATGTAATTAAGCAAATTATATGTTTCAGTTAAGAATCCTGTTTCTGCAGAGCCTAAATTATAACACAAATAGATTTTTTTTTAATTGCAAAACTACTTTTACAAAGCAGACATTTATTAACACCATTTTTTGGGTAAAATTTCTAAAGAAACAAATTCAAGACAAAAATCCCTCCAGTAGGTAACAAAATATTGTTTCAATTCCTTCTGATCAAGTGACTTTATTTCATAAAACAGTACAACAGCTGGGCAGGTTCAGTCTCCTCTGGATGTGTGACAGTCACCGTTTCTTCTGTAAACATAACTAGGATACAGTTACACTGTTATAACTAAATTTTAAGTAAATTAGTACTGTGACCTCCAAGGGCAGGTGTGAAACATGTGATCAGAGCCTGAAACACCTTGTAGTGGTTTCACTAAAGTTAAAACAAGAGAAGCACTTAGGAAGAAAGTCTTCCCTCATTAATTTCTGCATGGTGCAGTTACATCTTCATGCTAGAACTTATGGACAAAGTGTATCTTCCACTTAGAAAATCCAAGTGTTTTCACAGCAAGTTTAATAAATTAAAAATGTAGGAAAAAAAGGAACTAGTGAACAAAAGAATTCTTCAAGGTTTTCTTTTTAAATTAATGTTTAAATGTTACATGTGAATCAGCATTTCACAAGCACATGGCACGTACTCAAGGCCCTAGAACCAAATGTCAACATTTAGCAAATACAGCAGAATCATCTTTTCATTGTGACTTTTTTTTTTTTTTTCCCCTGAGACGGAGTCTTGCTCTCACCCACACTGGAGTGCAATGGTGCAATCTCGGCTCAGTGCAACATCTGCCTCCCAGGCTCAAGTGATTCTCCTGCCTCAGCCTCCCAAGTAGCTAGGATTACAGGCATGTGCCACCACGCCCAGCTAATTTTTGTATTTTTAGTAGAGATGGGATTTTGCCATGTTGGCCAGGATGGTCTTGAACTCCCAACCTCAGATGATCCGCCTGCCTCGGCCTCCCAAAGTGTTGGGATTAAAGGCATGAGTCACCATGCCCGGCCTCATTGTGAATTTTTTAAAGCGATAATTAAGTCCTGCATAAAACAGCCAAAGGAGCATTTGAGACAAAGTTACTGGTTCGTCACAATCAACTCTTTAAGGCATAATCGGAGGTAAGTGTGCTGAGACTTTTGGTCCCTTCTGCTATGTTCTCATATGCTCCCAAGGAAACAGATGTGTCAGTTACTTGCCTGCTTCCACCTCTAGGTGTGGAAATGAAGTCTGGAAATTACAGAAATCAAGTCATAAAAACCTGGCAAAAATATTGATGCTCGCTCTGTTCTACAATTTGCCACAGTCACCTCATTTTTCAAATAACATGACTACACAACTTTCAAGTGCTCTAAAACGTCTTAATTTTTCATGTCTCTACAGAAAAATACTCTACTGTTTTGCTAGATTCTTTGGTAGGACAGCTTTTACCTAATCTGATTTTTTAAAGACTGAAACTGAACGGTCTCATCTCATCTCTAAGTTGATTTTATGACAAACTCCCTAGCTGCGTATGTGCTGAGATTACACTAAGCAGTTGTGCAGGTGTTCAATCTGTCATACCTTCTTTACTGCCTACAAATGGGGGCTGGGGAGGAACGAATGCAACAATCCATTTCTTTAGTCGTATCTGAGGGTCCCCACAGAAAATCCGATTTGCTTCAATTTAACAGGGAAAAATGGCTGAAAATATGTGGCCCCAGTTTTATTTCAGCTTGGAAGAAAAATACCTTAAAAGTAGTTATGAGATAAGTAAACCCACATGGAACTATAAGGCGGGGTGAGAAGCCAGGAAGACTGTTGACGATGATATCAGGAGCTGGTTCAGTGCTCTGTACTCTGCAATTAAGACAAGCAGTTGTCTAAACAAGATAAGCTTTAGAACGACTAACACACCCTACGCCAGAATTAAGTGAGGTTATGTTCACTGCTTTGTTTGTGAAGTGTAATTGAGATCATGCAGATCAGGATTTTTGAGGGAAAGCTTTAAAAATGCTGTGATAAAGCCGTGCAAGTTAGAGGTTCAGGAACATCTGCAGAGGCCGTTCTTCCCACATCCTTGCACATGGACCATTATTTTTCTTCACCCCACATCACCTTGAGTTCAGCTACCACACGCGCAGACTAACAGGATGGGAACTGCTTGGTGCTTAACTTGAAGCTCTTACTCCATGTTGCTCAACGAGTGAAGCTGTGTGGGCACCGAGTCTGTCTGTGGGGTCAGCTCACTAAGCTCACCAATGGTGGTGGCCAGCAGGGCGTCCTGGGGCACCATGGTGGCGTCCGACTTGGAGGCTGTGTCTGCAGAAGTGTCCTGCATGGTAGGTACAGTCCCTTGGACTGTAGCCAGGTTGTGGAAATGGCCATTTTCTGCAAAAGACAGCAATTTATCTGAAAGTTTGGACGACACATACTCTTCGTCAGGCTGTTCAGTCTTGTGCCCGTCATCGTTCTTGGGCGAGCCATCTACAATGACAAGGAAAGACTTCCATGGAGTATTCTTATCGTGTATCTACAAGTCAAACATAAAACAAGAGTCACTGAATGTGTCTGAACAAGTGCATCTTTGAAAACAAGACCCTCTACAACTTCAATTTTCGACTTTCAGTGACAAGTACCCCCTGCCACCACCCTCACTATTACAGAGTAGTCGTCGTGGACTGTGCTTTCCCTGAGCCTTGAGGTTTGGAGCTCCACTTTATTCACTCTGTGAATGTTCCACTGCAGAGACAACCCAAGGAGAAAGTACCTGTTGTCTCGACCCCTAACCACCTTGGAGAATGGTGGTAGGTATTTCTCTTTAGGTTCCGTGTATCTAAGGGCAGCAGCTTGTTTCTCAAACAAGCCATCCCACTGCTTACTGAGGTGTGCCGCCGAAGCGTGGACTTGTCGGTGAAGGTTCGTCCACACGCATTGCACATGAATGGCCTCTCCCCTGTGTGGATGCGACGGTGGCGCTGGAGTGCGTTGAGCTGCGTGAACTGCTTGCCGCACTGGTCACAGCAGTAGGGACGCTCCCCTGAGGCAGGGAGAGAGGAGACTGGTGGTGGGTCCTTTTGGCCTACTGTGCTTAATTCTGAATACACACTTGAATGGATTGTTGCAAACCACTGGGAAGCCTCAGCATCCAGCAGAAAGGTTACGTTGGCAACAACTGAAGGGCTACAAATCTACCATCTCTATAATCCCAAGAGTTTATGTTACACAAAAAAGGGGCCACAGCCTCAGAAATGACACTTGTTTTCCACAGTAATGGAGTATAAAATTACAAGTCCCCTAACAACTAAATATGCATGTATGTGTGGGCATAGACTGACATACAGAGATCATTATCCCTGTGTCCACACATCCACATCCGCTCCCAACATTCACACCCTGACTTTTCACTGAAAAGGACTAAGCTGTCTCTCCTTTTCGGTAAAGACTCCAGGTAGCAGAGGGGCTTCATCTTCTCATTAACACACGTAAGTGCTCCCACTTTTCAGTTTTTCAGAATTAGAAACAAGAAACTCTAAAAAAATGCCATCATGACATACAAAGTTTGTCCAGTTTTTTCAAAAACTTAATTCCAAGTAATTTACTGGTAAATCTACAAGCTTTGGGATTTTTTTTTTTTTTTTGGCCAAACTAAACTCCCTTCCCTGGGACATTCCAACCATACCTGTGTGGACTTTAATATGCTGGTAGAGTGAATTACGCTGGGCAAAAGTCCTGAAACATACTTCACATTTAAAAGGTTTGGATCCAGTATGGATTCTGTTGTGGTGTTTTAAGTACTCCTTAGAAGCAAAACTCTTGCCACATGTTTCACACATAAAAGGTCTTTCACCTACATGAAAAAATGAAATAAAGTCATAAACAATACAGCCTTAAAAACACATGGAAGAGTCGGTCTATACTCTCAAAACCCATGTGAACTCCTCAAAAGTGCCTTGGTAGGTAGGTAGCATGTAACATTTTCTAGTAAAAACTATCGTAAAATATTTATTCATGCAAGATGCTTGCTGCTTACTGAAAGTTGGTATAAAATATCCTTGAAAATCACAAGAAAAACTTCATTTGACTAGAATCAAAGAGGTATTGTTTGTTCAGCTGGCTCACATTTTAGAACTGTGGTCACTCCAAACAAGAAAATAATTTCACAACTTCTGTATGGAGAAACTGCTGGATTATTTTCAAAGGAGCACTTCTATGAATCTTTATCAGAATAAAGGTCCCTCTTCAAAGGAGAAGTAAGTTTACAATAGATATATATCACTATTCTATTGTAGGAACTCCAATCAACTTGATTGAATTGCAGGTCAAAAGTTATAAATACCAGCTCACTTCCTTTTGTAGTTTAATCCCACAAATCAAACTTATCAAATTATTAGGTGTGCCCCTGATTTCACAGACATCAAAATAAAAATACTGACTTTAATAATAAAATCTTACCATGTTCATATTCTTATCAAAGGACCAATTCCAACTTAATCCTTCAATATAACCTGACATTGTCCCCAATCCCAAGCTTTCTTTAGATACCAATTCTACTCATTCTGTAGTCATAAGTCATGTCATTAAATGCTAATTTCATGACATTAAATGAGGTTTGCATTTAGTGACATGAATGATGACTACAGAGTGCACAGAACTGGTGTCTAATCAAACAGACATGGTATCTCATGAGACAGACATGTCATCCCTGTCTCACTTGCATTTGAACTTGAGGCTTAAAAGCCAGTGTTTACAAGTAAGAGTGAAAAATGCAAGCAAAGAAGAAGCTGGGTTAGAAGAATTAGAACACTTCAATGCTGTATGCTTCTGTATCTTACACGAGATTCTGAACCTCAGGGTTACTGTGATGAAGCAGAATAAAGCCAACTTAAATTCTCACATAGTAATTCATAAAGACTTTGGAAAACATAATGAGATAATCCTATTACCTTAATATATAACAGCTTATTTTCTTCTTGTCTTTTGTGTGCAGGTTTTCAGTACAGTTGAGGTTAACTGTAAGTTTCACTGTGCATTTTAAAGTTGAACATCCAAGCACAGACCTTTTCATGTCATTCAGAGCCCTTACTCTGAATAGCCAGGGTGATAAGCCAGGGTATAGATTTACCAGAGTTTACTGGAGTGCTTCCTTGTGAATGGACAATCAAGTTGTTTCCCATTCTTAGTTAATAAAAATAGCAAGAAGGGGGATAACAACATATAGCTCTTCCCACATGTTGGACAATTTCTTCAGAACAGTCTTAGAAAAGGAATTTTTCGTTATAACAGTAAGAACTATTTTAGATCTCTTGATACCTAAGACCTGCATGCCAGATCCTATGGCCTAGTGGTATAAAAGCCATGGCCACGTGCACACGAGCCACGAAGGCAATGGGTGTATGTTTATTCATTTTGCTCACTTAATAGATGGAAAAGCTATATCATGGCTTTAACCTGCACCACCTTGGTAGATGCCAACTTCAAAATTAATCAATTGCATTTCCTTCTACAGCTAGGAAAGACATTCAATCACAACAGCATGGGTATTTACCTGTGTGACACCTTTTATGATAAATCAGCATGTGGTTCTGAGTGAATCTTGCACCACATTCATCACAGACAAAAGGTTTTTCCCCTGTATGAATTCTGAAAGTACAACATTCATATGGTAACTTAGGATGTATTTCAAAGCTCACTTTGCAGTACAATTTCCACTCTATCCTGCAAAAATCATTTATTCCAAGAGACCTAATGAGAATGACTGTAGTGACAGGTCAACAGCCCATAATCTCCATCCCAAAATAAACTGAGTTTCTGCACAAGGTCAATGGATCCACACACTTTCCATAAATCACTGACTACAATGTTCATGTTCACCTGCTCACAAGCCCTACTGCTGATGCCATAAGGCATGTGCCGGTTTTTGAAAACACTAAAGACCACCATCTAATATTTGTAAAGCTGTCTCACACAGAATAATCAGCCACAAACGCTTTAGGAACTACTGCTGACTATGTCACATGATCAAAAATTTTACTCTAATTTCCTAACATGATGTAACCAGTCGAGAAAGGAGAACTGTTCTCAAAACGCTGAAGGTGGCATTTTTTTTGCATAAGCATTTTAATGTCACAACTAGTATGAAGTAGCAATCAACCATAATTTACCGAGCACTTCCTAAACCAAGTATTTTTAACGATTACATAGAGTAAAAGATGATGACCACTATGCTGCTAACCCAAGACTGACGTAGGCTTGAGGGCGGATCTCGAATAGAACAGAAAACAACTGCTTGTTGGGATTTCAAGAATAAATATGCTAACAACCATAAGGAAACTTATTTAAAAACATCACCACACACCTACAGTTCAGAAACGTATTAAGAAACAGAAAGCATTCTCTGTGCTGATTCTGGAGTGTAGACTGCACAGAGGCACTCCTAAGCCTGAGAACCAAAGACAAGCTACAAGTCCTAAAGCCAGAAACGGCATCTCACTGAGGTCTCTACTGAGACTGTGGGACCCAGGCAGGTGGTCACAGAACCTGAGATCTAAATGAAGAGTCAGGAAAGGAGAAACAAAGGTAAAGAGGCCCAACTCTTCTTCCAGCACGGCAGGGCGAGCCTGCGGCCACTGCGGCAAGCCCCACCAGGGGGACATCCCAGCCCACAGGGGCACCCCGGGGTCTCAGAACAAGGGAGCAGAGCCATTGCTTGCAGCCCCTCTACCCTGACAGTGAACCCAATGCTGTCTCGAAAGAGGCCCCCAGGTTTGGAGCGGACAAATTAGGAAGAAGACATCACCGGGTCCAAATCCCGGACGATCTCAGTGCTTGACACGCCCCTCCAGTGCACAGAGACCCCTCTGGGCGGTTCCCCGCGTACCTCATGTGCGTCTTGAGTGCAGACGGCTGTGAGAACCTGGCGCCACACTCGGTGCAGCCGTAGGGCCGGTCGCCCGTGTGTGTGCGCTCGTGCAACCGCAGGGCTGTCTTGGAACTCAGGCCCTTGCCGCACTGGCCGCAGCGGTGCCGCTCGCCCCCGCCCTCGTGCACCTGCAGCACGTGCCGCTTCACGTCCTTCTTGCGCTTGAACTTCTTCCCGCACAGCTCGCATGGGAAGTGGCGCTCGCTGCTGTGCACGTGGCGCTGGTGGCTCTTCAGGTTGCAGCGGTTGGCAAAGGTCTGGCTGCAGGTGTCGCAGCGGTACACCACCTCAGTGGCCACGCCGTGGCGGTGCTTGATGTGCTTCAGGAAGCTCTTCTCGTACAGAAATGCCTTCTCGCAGATGCTGCATTTAAAGTTGCTCTTTTTCTTCTCCCCCTCTTCCTCTTCCTCCTCTTCCTCTTCCTCCTCCTCTGCCCCTGCTTTCTTCGACACTTCCTCCAACTTAGCACCCGCTTGGCAACCCTCATTTTTGATCACCAGCTCCATCTCTGCGCCCACCCTGTCTGGGCTTTGGTCCTGGGGATACCTGAAGTCCCCCACATCACTCTCAGCACTTTTCTGCTGCTCTCGGAGTCTTCTCGTGTATTTCTTTTTAGGGATCTCCACAAAGACCTTCCTTCCAGCCAGCCTTCCACTAGCTCTCCTGATTTTAGGGTAGGAAGGTTTAACTACCTCTTTCTTCTTGTCTAGTTTGTCCTTGGACTTCCTCGGCAAATCTGAAGACATGCCATTGCTGGCTCGCTCTCCTGGGCCACCCAAGGAATCAGTGAGGCCATTGGGGTGAGGGCTATCCGTGCCCACACTTGCCCTGGGGACAGGAGCAGCACTAACTTGGGAGCCACTGCTCCCCTCAACCTCCTGAGACTCTGAGAAATTTTGCAACTCCAAAAGTACTGACTCTAACATCTGTTTCTTTAACTGAAAACAAGTTTCTGAGAGGTCCAAACATTTCAGCTTTTCAGCCGTTTCCAGCATTCGCTGCACCCGATCTTCTTCTACCTGTACCTTTGCAGTGTAGACAAACTCAAGAAATGAAGCAAAGTCAGCAACCTGCACTTCATTTAAGTAGACATTAGTCCTAGAACCATCCACACTCTTCTCATTAAGGAACACTTCCTTAAAAAACTTGCTGGTGGCAGCCAGCACTGCCTTGTGGGCCATGAAGTCTTTGCGGACGCCCTGATACTCCACGCTGACTGTCACGTCACACAGGTGGCCCAGGAGACGAAGCTCATGCATTTCATGCAGTAGGTTAAATGGTGAGGACTTGGATTCCAGCAGAACCGCACCACTTTCCATCTTTCTTCCTTCCAAAAACAGCTTTGAAAAAGAAGTAAGAATTATGCATGAGCAATCACTGAAGCAAAAGGACTAAAATTTATGAGGATGACTTCAGTTCTTGGGAGGATATTGACTCATTAACAACCTAGCTTTACTCAGGTAAAGATCTGAATGACACTTCACCTCTTAACACAGTTTTCTAAAGTGAATTTCCTCATGCATTTTCCTAAGGTAATAAATTGGCATAAAAAAATGGTGTATTCTAAGATTTCCTCCAGTGATAAACAAATGATGGAAGTTGTGATTAGTGAAAATACATTAACACACTAATTTGCTCACCAAGGTCCCTGTCTAATTTGCTTACAAACCATAGACTGAAAACTGTAAAAGAAATCATGGCAACAATACATCTAGCTCTCTGATCAGGAAACCAGATAATTAAGATAAAACATACATCCGCCGGGCACGGTGGCTCAAGCCTGTAATCCCAGCACTTTGGGAGGCCGAGGCGGGTGGATCACGAGGTCAAGAGATCGAGACCATCCTGGTCAGCATGGTGAAACGCCGTCTCTACTAAAAACACAAAAAATTAGCTGGGCATGGTGGCGCGTGCCTGTAATCCCAACTACTCGGGAGGCTGAGGTGGGAGAATTGCTTGAACCCAGGAGGCGGAGGTTGCGGTGAGCTGAGATCGCGCCATCGCACTTCAGCCTAGGTAACAAGAGCGAAACTCTGTCTCAAAAAAAAAAAAAACAACAACAACAACAACAAAAAACATACATCCACCACCATCTGGGAGCAAATCGAAAAAACCTAAAACCTTAGGCAATCATTTCTGCCTTTGAAAAGAACCAAGTAAATAACTACTTTCCATGAGGAAAACTTCCTGGAAAAGTAGTTCACAATTCATCGCCCATTCCCAACACCCTAAATACCTCATAATTTGAATTATTCTTACTCTACTGAAATAATGACAGTTTCACAGCTTTTACAAGCTGTGTTCCTTTGAACAAGCAACTTCTCTGAACCCATTTCCTCCTCTAAAGAAGGCTGACCGGCTTTTCCATGGGCCTGAAAGTTGCTGGCTAGTTGTTACTGGTTTCCCCCATACAGGCCAAGGTGATATAGCGATCCCCATTTCCTAGATGAGGACCTAACAAGGTATCAGTCAACGGCTGGTTGGGACCAGCTGAGTAGCTGGGAATCAAACTACTCAACACACTATTCCCCTCAGCCTCGCCAAGGGCAAAGGGCTACCTTGAGCCCCTAAATCTTCCCACTGCAGTGGGCATGCAAATTTCACCAAACCCACCTAAGGCCTCCAGATACCTTCACCCCATCATCATTTCTGCTGCTTTGCCACAAACTCCCTGAATATGTGTTTTCTCCAGGAGATTCGCCCCTGCCCTTCAGCTCTGGAATCCACCTTCCTCTTTGATTCCTGTCTCCACCCATCCAAAGCACGTTACCTTCCTTCTAGCCTCCTTCCGCCAGACCACAGATGTCACCTCGGATTCAACATGTCTAGGAAAAAAGTTGTCATCATCTTTCCTGAAAAAACCAGTCCCATCCCTCACTCCTTCTCCAGTCTCATCAATGATACTGCTCCCCAAAACCACCGGTCCCCATACATGGAAAAGACTACCCTCTGGGAGTTCTGCTGTAAACAAGTACCTAGGAGGTTCGAGCAATGTCACCTGAAGGGGACTCCACAGTAAATTGTGAGCACACTGACAAAGCCTAAGCAAAGGATCTATAGAATCGGGGCGGGGTTTCAGTGGTCCCAGCCCCAGCCTGCGAAAACGAGGATGCCGAGGGCTCTATTAGCCTGACATCCACACGCACGGCCAGCCCCGACTTCCCTAGACCTCTGCCCACAGGGCCCTCGAGGGGACCTGACTTCTCAGCCAACCAGCAAACTGGGTTCTGACCACGATTTCCCATGTTGTGTGGCCACCGGAGCGCAGGCACTGGAGGCGGCGACGGGGCCCTGTGCGGCCGGTGACAGCTGCGTGTCCGCGGAAGCTCATTGGCATTCCGGCCGCCTCCCAGCGCGCCCGACATCTGCACCCGCGCCCCCGGGGCTCACAGGGCCGGAGCCCTTCCCAGGAGACGCTGCTCCCCGCAGCCCCGTCCCCGGCCGCAGGGGCCGGGCTTTCCGAGGGGGCTTCAAGCCGCCGCCGTCCTCACGGCACCTCCCACCCGGCCAGCGCCACTTCGCCGCCACAGCGCCCAGACCTTCCTCGGCCCCTCCAAAGACGAGCCGGCGACCAAACTACCAGAGCCACAGAGAAGCCCCTCCTCGGCCGGACGCGCCGCATTTCGACGCCGGCCGCGTGGATCGGGCCCTCGGGCCGCCCCTGTCCCCTGCTCCCGCACCCCCGAGGCCTGCCGCTCCTCAGGGCAGCCCCGGCGTCCGGACGACAGTGGGGAAGCGTCCAGAGGCGAGGAGCCGGGGCCAGGCCTGCGGGCCGCGAACTCACCTCTCCGCGGGCTCCCCCGCCACCGCCGCGGTCCGCTGGCCGCCGGACCAGGCCGGTAGGAACTGCCGGCCCAGCCAGGCGGGGCGCGACACCCGGCGCGGGCGCCTCCGATTGGTCACTGCAGGTCCCTCCCCTCCCCCGGCTGGCCCCGCCCCTGGCAGGGCTGAGGAAGGCGCTGCGCGCACACGGCGGACTGCGGCGCGGTTGGGGCAGAGTTACCCGATCTGACGTACGCTGGGGCCGCGCGACGGGCTGGCGACGTCGGATTGCGTCATCCGCCGCAAGCCAAGGCCTACGCCTGCGCAGGAGACATCGACGTCTGCGCTGCGGCGCGCTGCGGCACGCCACAGCACGCCACAGCGGGGCGGAGCCAGCCGCGAAAGGTCACGTGAGCGGCCTAGTCACGTGGTCACTTTCGGGTCCCTTCCGGGCATCTGGCCCCGAGACCTGGGAGCTACCGGGCTTCAGGCAGGGCGTGGCCTGTGGCTGGTTTGCTAAGAGCTGCTCAGGTCCGCGAGGCCGAGCGCACCCGCGGGGCACAGTGGCCTCGCAAGGAACCTCGCCGGAGAGCGGGCTCGAAGCAGGCAGGCGCCGCGGCGACCGAGGGTGCAGCCGCGCGCAGATAACCTCCGCGAGCGCTGGAAAGCCTAGCGCGCCGCGCCCCTCGGGGGCACTTCTTCCGCGGTGCCCTGCCCCTGCTGGGAGACCCGGCGCGCCGGGAACCGGGGCTGCACGCCGCCGTCTTTACTGTAGGGCTTTATTTTTCCGGGAGTTCCCATCCGGGCGAAGGCTTTGTTCACTACGGAACTTCCCAGAGATCCATCTACTTTTCTGAGGAAAGCGCAATTGGTGCCTTAAGATTCGCTGACTCCTCGAATTTTTGCTGTTTCCCCAGAAACACCTGCCTTAAGTCAGACTTCAGTTCTCCATAGCCATTGCTAAAGCTTTGACGGGTCCATGCTGTTCCTTACTGAGGCCAGCAGTTAACTCAGCCTTGTCTTATCAATAGGTTTAGGTTGTAATGTTTGAGGAATGTCAGGACAAATACAAACTTAACATAAGAGCTTTACTACCTTCTGTTGAAAATAAGAGGTTTCCCTCCCTTTTTCTTGGAACAATTACTTTTAAAAATTGGTAATTAGTGTAAGTACTTTTTCCACGCTTGAAATATATAAATCCTTTTGAAGACTGGTTAGGCCTTTTTGTCTGCTTTATAACCTAGAAATATCTTTCTCTAGGACCTAGGAGCCATCTCTTTAAATATCAAGGGAGATACTGCCCGTATCTTCCAGTTTTCATGGGAGCGAAAGAGCCTAACTTCAGTGGGCCCTTTGCCCCAACTTAAAAAATTATCTCCTATCATAAAGACACAAGTTTCTTTTTCCTCTAGATAAAGCCAATTGGCTAACACAGAGGATCACGCCAAATATCAGATTAAATAAACTGTGTGATGAAAAGTGCTGCCAGGTTCCCTTGAGAACTAGTTATTATCTTGAAAACATGTTTGTAATAGATTGCTTGGCTGCACAAGAGTGAGATTTCTGTCGTTGCAGTCTCTTAGTGGATTGCCTGTGATGGGTATCACGTTCTAGTTTAATGCTTATTCATTTAAAACGTGTTTTCTTTCTCCACTACCTTTCTGAAGAGGGTTGGGAGATTATACTTGTAGTTACATTTCCTGAACAGGAGCCAGCTTCCCCCACATAGTAGGTGCTCAATAAATATTTGAAGAATGAATAACAGAATTCTTTCTTAGGCTAACTCTCTTTATATTTGCATTCCATGATTTGAGGAAATGAATGCAGTTTTCACCCGTGGCTCCAGTAGGCCCAGAATGGTGTTTTATGATTTTGTTTTGTATTAGAAAAAGGTGGCCGGGCACAATGGCTCATGTAATCCCAGCACTTTGGGAGGCCAAGGTGTGCGCATCACTTAAGGTCAGGAGTTCGAGACCAGCCTGGCCAACATGGTGATACCCCTTCTCTACGAAAAATACAAAACTTAGCCGGGTGTGGTGGCACATGCCAGTAATCCCAGCTATTCAGGAGGCTGAGACAGGAAAATCACTTGAACCCGGGAGGCAGTAGTGGCAGTGAGTGGAGATCCTGCCACTGCACTCCAGCCTGGGCAACAGAGTGGCATTCTATCTCAAAAAAACAAAACGAAATTAGCTGGGCACTTGTATTCCCAGAGGCTTGGGCTGAGGCAGGAGAATCACTTGAACCCAGAAGATGGAGGTTGCAGTGACCCTAGATCACATCACTGCACTCCAGCCTGGGCAACAGAATAAGATGCCATCTCTGATTATGTTAGCTAGCATTCAGTGCTGAAAAGATTGCTTTAGTTGGGTGTCTTAATAGCTTTAATGCCTAACCAAATAAAGAAATAGCATATGATAGTCATATTTTATATTAAATTACCATTAGAAATGCTACAGGAATTTATAAACTAGATCAAGTTCCATGGTAGAAATTACAACAAGCTTATTCAAAGGAACTCCTGGAAATCAATAAGGTAAAAAACACCAGCCAATACAAAAGTAGCAAAGTATATTGCAAATTAAAATAAAATTCTAAGTCTCCCAACTGACTGAACAGACTCCCTCTTGGCTGAGAGAGAGAAAATACACCTTAAAAAACAGTTTTTTGCCCCAGAGAAATCTTAAAAACCGTTTCCTTGGAACAAGGGGTTGGATGGGCCTCATTTCCACGCACCACCCATCCTAGCATTAAGGTTAAAATAGAGGTGATAAGACTCGCAGACTCTTTGTGGCAATAAGATATTAAATTATAAACAGAATTATGCCCAGCAAGGGTTAAGTCATGCCCTTGTACTCTCAAAGAAGAAACTATGCCCTAACTGCCACGGTTTTAATTCTTCTCTAGCTGCCAAACAAGCTCTGGCTTCTAGATAAACAATGTTAAAACAACGTGCATCTCATCCGCCTCCACGTGCTGACTAACTGACCCCGGGTCCACAAATAACTGCTGCTTTGAATGGACCAGAGACTGACTACAGTAACTTTCTCCTGATGGGAAACAACTGAACGGGCTGATTCTGGCTGGTTTACAGAGGCTGCACATGAGTGCATTAGTGTCCTGAAAAGACCTTTCAACATATAGGGTCTAAGTGTAATAGATGCAAATGCTAAGACTCCAACCCAAAATGAACATGGGTCACCTGTAACATGCATGTTTGTCCAGTAAGCATAGGTCAGGACCCCTTTCATGAATATTCATAGCTCTTCCTGTGGTCTGTTGCATATGTATATTTGGCCGAGCCTTTCAGCTTAAATTCGTTTTGGGCCCGCTTCCTTGCAGGTGCCTGCGGAGCTTCTGCCAGAGGCTATGCTTCCCAGCCTGTCAGAAGGGCCACCTTGCAGATTATCACCCTTTAAAGAAATAAGGCTCGCCTTTCTAAGTTTATAAGTTTGTGATTTTTTTTTTTTTTTTGGTCAGTAATACCAATAGACAATTCACATGAGAGTGTGAATGGCATACTTCACTGACAATGGAATACTATAAAAACAACGATAAACCACTGATAAACGTCAGACTGACAAAGTTAAATATAGTGTTTCATGCTGCAGAACTCTGCATGAGAAAAGTACAAGGAAGTGAACAATTTTTATGGAAGGGTGTTCACTGCGGTGCACTTAGTGAAACTTTGGAAACAATCTATTCACCTATAAGGAGATGGCCGAATATTTGATGATATATGCAAGCACTACATTGTTATGAGGTCATTAAAACAACGTTAAAAAATATGTGTAACAGCCTGGGGAAATGCTCACCATGTTATAATGAGTAAAGACGGCTATGCTATTTTACACAGGGTCGGATCTGATTTGAAAACAAATCTATAGAAATAGACTGGAAAGAAATGATCCAATTCTAAACCCCACTAAGAACAACGCTACAGCAGGCACCGCCCAGCGCCCCGCCCACTATGCGCCCGCCCATTGGCTGTCTGAGTCCGGCCCCGCCTCTCCCCGCCCTCTGGAGCTGCCGGGATCGCTCGTTCCAGGGCTCTTTGGTGACCGAGGGCCGTGCTAGGGCGCCGGAGTCACGTGGAGCGCGCTGCAGCAATTTCCAGCTGACAGAGTCCTCCGAAGGGTCCTGCGCCGTCGCA
The DNA here is from genome assembly GCF_048565385.1 of Saimiri boliviensis. Taxonomy (NCBI): domain Eukaryota; kingdom Metazoa; phylum Chordata; class Mammalia; order Primates; family Cebidae; genus Saimiri; species Saimiri boliviensis. Next base: position 74,108,068 of record NC_133457.1, read on the forward strand.
GGGTAATGTTGTCGGCCGTGTCCGTGACGCTGGAACCTGCGGTTGAGGGTGACACTGGCGCGATCCCCTGCGTCTTGGTCTCCGGCTGGTGGCCAGCGGGATCTGAGCTGTGGTTTCCCCCAGCTCCTTTGCGGAGCTGCTGTCCATTCCCCAACAGCACCACTCGGCTGGTCAGCCCACCCTCGGTCAGTCGGTCCTGGCGAGAACTGCCCATGGGCGCTCTGGGTTCCGAGAACTGCTCTGGGCGTGGCGTTCGTAACGCTGGGGTCACGGCTCCCAAGCGAGGGAAGAGCAGCCCGCAGACGGCCGCGCCAACAGTATCCCAGGTTAGGAGAGGGCGCCCCAGGAGGGGTGTGGGCTCCGATTGAGAAAGAACGCCACCGCCTCGTGGGAGCTCTACAATACTGCAAAATAGGTTACAATCCACATCAAATTAAGCATGACCAAAAGGGCAACTGGGGTTCAAGACTTGAGTTTTAATACACGCCTTTACCTGCCTTAAAATTAGGCAGGTTGTCACAACATTAGGATAAACCATTTCTCGCAAGGTTCGTTGGTTTTGTTTCCCCCCCACCCCCAGAGGGAGTCTCCCTCTGTCGCCCAGACTGGAGTGGAGTGGCGCGATCTCGGCTCACTGGAACCTCCTCCTCCTAGGTTCAAGCTATTCTCCCGCCTCAGCCTCCCAAGTAGCTGGGATTACAGGTGCCTGCCACCACGCCCAGAGACGGTGTTTCGCCCTGTTGGCCAGGCTGATCTTAAGTTTTGCATCCTGGGTCCCTCCTCTTACCTAGTCCCAGCCCTTTGTCTACAGGACAAAGCAACTTTCTACAGTTTTCTGTTTGCTCTTTACAAAGCAGAGACTGGGCCCTAATTTGGCAAGGTGGTAGGGGAGGCAGGGCTGGTGTTTAAGGTCAACTAAAGCAGCATCTAAATCTCTGCTCTTCCCCTAAATTGTTCAAATTAGCAACAGGTGTGCACCTTCCAAGCTTGCAACAGACCACATTCGGAAGCTTCTTGATTTCCTGGTGTTCTGGGAATATCTGGATCAGAGGGAACGTGGTTCACTAGGACCCCTCAGCTTCGCTCAATGTCCATTTCACCTTTCCAATGTCTCTTCTTCCAGAATTCTCCAAGCCACCCTCCCCTTCATCTCCTCCAGCCCCCCAGGCCCCAGCTCCTGCTTGTCCCACCCTAGCCCGTTCTCCTTTCCCACCTCCTACCCCACTGGAGTGGCCTTTCATCAAACCCAAACTAAAGAAACCAACAGACCTTGCTGTCACCACTACTCCAGGCCCTGGAAGATGAAGTGGGGAGACGGTGAAACACAGAGAAAGCAGAACACCTTCTGTTCTTCCACACCACGTGGTTTGTGGACATGGTCACTATAAGAACTCACACTGCGTGCTGATTACACTCCACAGCACAATTAATTTCTTAAACAACTTTTCATAATTTAAAATTTACAAAAAGTTGTAAAAATAAGAAAAGGCAGTAAACTCTTCACTTTCAGCTGCCTTATAATTAAGGCATCGGGCAGCGTGCAGGACAAAATGGGAGGGCCTTGGGCTTTCCTTCGGTGGGAAACCCCGCCCGCAGGGACGAATCTGGGCGTACCCGCTGCACCGCCGCTGGGTGGAGATGGGTCCCAGAACCCTAGGAGGGAGCCAGGCACACCTGTCTTGCCTTCCTGGTGCCGGGGGTGTGGCGAGGGCAGAGCTTCCCGGGATGCCACCTGCAACCAGGCTAGTGTGGGTGGGGACGCAGAGCCCCATACCCTATCCGCCCAGCCCACGTGGGGGTCTGGCCTGGACCTGAGGGGCGGTAGGTGGGGCCCTCCGCGCGTCCTATAGTTAACAGTCTGCCCCATTCAAATCCTTTTCCTTACTTGGGATTATTGCTGTGTCAGCCTCACACACCCCAAATTGATAATGGCTTAAGATGGGATTTCTCATTTAAAAAGAAGTCTTAGGGTGACTGAGCTGGGGCTATTTTGGCGTTTCCACATGGTCACCAGGGACCCAGGTTCCTTTTAGCTCAGCACAGTCCTACCTCTACGGTATAGCTCAACTGTTCTCTTGGCCAAGACAGAGCCAGAGCCGGTGGTCAGGCCATCATAACCTTCCCAGGCAGCAGGATGGAGGGAGGGAGGAAGAAGGGTCTGTTGAAGCAAAATCCTCACAAGTTCAGTCCTCCTACTTCACGGGCCAGAACTTAATCACATCAGCCCTAGCTACAAATTGAATGAGAAAGTCTTCTTTCAGGTGGGTCCCTTGTCCCTCAAAACACTGGGCTTCAGATAATAGGGAAGGGAAAGGTATCAAGAAATGGCCGCCAGTGCCATTGTGCTCATCAGGACTCTTACCCTTCTCAAAATTTCCCATTCCAATATCCTGACTACCCTATCCCAAACCTAGCACACTCTCAACAAAGACAACTTAACTGGGGAAGCCGCAGCATGGCACATCATCTATCGGTCCAACTTCTACGGGGTTTGCTATTCTTTCTTTGGAGAAGAAATTTGGAGAAATGCAATTGGGGTTGGCGTTTAGGATCAGTAAAAACAGCTTCCAGTTCTGAAGTCCTCCATCCCAGTTTCAGTGCCCCTTCGTCTCAGAATCAGTGCTGATTCACTTTCTGCGTGAGTTTAATATGGTGGCTTCATTTGTAAGCAGTTATGGCTAACTCTAGTATTTCATCTGTTCTCATCATTTAGTTCTCCTAAGGTGCTAAGGTAGGGCCTAGGTGCTTTTAAAAGCTGCCCATGCCCAGCTCTACCCTCAAAGATTCAGACATACAATTAGCTGGGCATCCTGGCGTGTGCCTGCAATCCGAGCTACTCGGGAGGCTGAGGCACAAGAAATGTTTGAACCTGGGAGGCGAAGGTTGCAGTGAGCGGAGATTATGCCACTGCACTCCAGCCTGGGTGACAGAGCAAGACTCTGTCTCAAAAAAAAAAACAAAAAACCAAAACTACCACCACACACATACACAGACTCAGGCATCGTTAGGTCTGGAGTATGGCCTTGGCATAGGTAATTTTCCGTGTTCCAAGGGATTCTAGTATGCAGGGGGCTGTGAATCACAGCTTCAGGTGGGTCACCTGTGTGCATACTGGTGCCTGGGGTAGGTACTCAGCCCTGATCGTCACCCCTCTGTGGGTGCTTCCTATTACACTTTCCGCCTTTAGCCCTCCTCCTCCCTCAAAACCTGGTCAAACACATCAGGCAGGGGGAAAGAAGCAACATGTGTATTATTAAATTATTTGTCAGAATTTCCAGAATCAGAGTATCTACTGAGCAAGTAGAAAAATAGAAAAGTTTACTACTTTGAAAAGGAAACTATGACAAACAAATATATATTCAGGAAAGGGGCTCCTAGAACTTGAGCAACAAAGAGTTCAGCCTCAGCACAGTGGCATCTGCAGAGTCTCTGCAACAACAGAAATGAACTTGTGTTCCTCACATCCTTGAGCGCTGAGATGTGCATTTCTCTACAGAGCTAGGGCTGAATGAAGCAGAGCCTCTACCACTGGCACTAGCTGGCCCAGTCCTGGAAGCGGAAGCAATCACTTGCGATCTTCCACACTGTGTTGCTGGGTGAGGCCTGGGCAGTCAGGATGAAGTTCTGGTTGAAGTCCCGTTGTTTGTTGCCCTCAAATTTCACTGATCCACAGATCACAACAAGGACTGTGGTCTGGCTCGGTGTGGCTTCATCATGAACAGGCTGGCAGTCTACTACGTTGATTTGGAACTCGCTGGAAGGCAACATTTCAAAAAACTCACTCAAGGATTCTTGTCCTGAAACAGCATTGCCATTCCAGACCAGGGTGGCTGTGCCCATGTATAGGCGGGAGAGCAAACGCCGCCGCTTATCCATGGTGGTGTAGTAGACGTTGACAAACTCCTCAGCAGCTCTGCAGGCCTGATCCACGTAGGTCTTGAAATCCACAGATGCCATCTCTGGTTCTATGGAAAGAGGGCTCCACCAGGGTGTTTCCTCGGCCTTGGGGAACCAAGGGCTGCAGGGAAGTAAGGTTGAAGAGAACCCACGTGAATGCCAAAGTTCATTTTGCTCTAACAATGCAACAGTCCTCCTTTCCTACTACCTGCAAAATAGTTACAAATGGCAGAACAATGACTGGAGGCTCAAATAGTATACAACGCCTCAATGCCTAATCTTACTAAGCTTCCATTTGCCCACTGTTAAAATGGGATTACCACTGTGGCATAACTGTAATGTGAGAATAAATGAGTAATATACATTAAGCGTTTAGTTAAAAACATTTAGTTACAGTCAACACTCCATATCTGAGGGTTTTCCATCCACAGATTTAGCCAACCTCAGGCCGAAAACTGCGAATACGTTGGGCTGTGCTATGCCATTTTGTTTTAGAGATGGAGTCTCACTCTTACCCAGGCTGGAGTGCAGTGGTGCAATCTCTGTTCACTGCAACCCCCAATCCCAGGTTCAAGTGATTCTCTTGCCTAAGCCTCCCAAGTAGCTGGGACTACAGGCGCCTGCCAACATACCTGGCTGATTTTCCTTATTTTCAGTAGAGACAGGGTTTCATCATGTTGGCCAGTCTGGTCTTGAAATTGAACTCCTAATCTCAGGTAATCTGCCCACCTCGGCCTCCCAAAGTGCTGAAGATTATAGGCACAAGCCACCCCTGGCCTTAATGCCATTTTATATCAAGGACTTGGAGCATCAGCTGATTTGGTCTGTTGCAGAAGTGGGGAGTTGCTGGAATCAATTCCCAGAGGATAAGAAGGGCTGACTAGCCAGGAGTTTTTAAAATCCCATTTTATAAAATGGAGTTAATTTGACTATGGAAGGCCGCTCTTTCCTGAATGCCTGCAACAGACACGACTGCCCCTGGGCAAAGACAGTGGGCCATGTTGAAGGGAGGAGTGCTCACTGGCCCCATAAAGGCCAACCAAACCAATGAAATGCTCCTCAGATGCTGAGTCTGGGAAAGCCCATCATGAGCTCACCCGAGAGGAACTGGGAGGGCAGAGAAGGCAGGTTTCTTAAGAGGGTGGAAACATGTGACATGAGGACAGAACCAAAATGGCAGCCATAATCCCCACGATAAGCTGGAGGAAGCAACCCTCCTGGGTGAGTGGGGATTAGAAGGGAGGACACTCAGCTTACCCGGGTACTAATATCCACCAGATGAGGCACTGTCAGAAAGACATGTGAGAATTCAGAGTTCCCGGGGTGTGGGCACAGAATTTGAACTGTAGCTGAAATGCCTAATTGCCCCCTCCAATAAAAAAGTCCTAAACCATTTAAAAAAAAAAAAAAACACATTTACTTTTTTTGGGGTACAGGCACAACTGTTATGTTCTTTTCTCCGTAACTGAAATATTTCACTTAATAAACAAATCGAGAACATTACTAAAATAGTGGATTACTAAAATACAGGACATTACCAAAATAGTTCATATTTACAAACTTAAATAATGATTAATTTTTTATTTCAAAGACCTTAACTTTTTTTTTTTTTCTTTAAATGATTAGTTTATGAAACAGATAACACATTCCACATAGAGCTGGGAAGAGCCAGGTACTTGTAAGGGCTGACAAAGGTGGTGGTACAGTCATTGCCTCCGGTAAAGCCCTGGCTGGGAGGGAAGCTGTTCTAAAAATGAGCAGTTAAGAGCCAATTTCAGTCACGGGTCTTTCCAATCCCTCCACAGACCTCAAAGTTAAGCCTCAACTGTACTCTGAACTGAGTACATCGGTCCCACGGTATCTGGGAGGAACTGGATTCAGGAACCCCAAGGATACCAACACGTGCAGACGCTTAAGTCCCTGATAAAATGTTGTACTGTTTGCATATAACCTATGCACATCCTCCTATATACCTTAATCATCTCTAGGTAATCTGTAATACCTAATACAATGTAGATGCGACGTACATAGTTATACTGTATCGTTTAGAAAATAACCACAAGAAAAAAGAAAAGTCTCCACATGTTCAGTACAAACGCATTTTTCTTTTTCTGAAGAGTATTTTTGATTTGAGGTTAGCTGAATCCACCCCACGCGCAACTCACGAATAAAAGTCACACATACATTACCTCATTTAAATGTCACCACGAAAGGATGAGAAAGGTATTACTGTAACAGTTTTACAAATGAGAATAGGGAAAACTAGGGCTGTATCAAGGAAATGACGGTAAGTACACTCCTGATCTAATCATTCACAAGACCAGACTGAGGGCTGAAATTCTGTCAAGAGGATGCTATCCTTTTACTTACGTAAACAAGGCTCCATGAGCACCACTCCAGGACTGCTGGCGTGGATATTTTCTCCCAGGGACCCCGTTTCTCTCTGGCTGGAATTCCCGACCTCCACCTCACTCCTCCTCCCTCCATGGCACCAGTACAGTGCCCCCATCATCTCAGAGACGCCCCTCCTCTCCAGCTCTGCCCCTGGCTGGCTTTCCAAACACAATCCAACGATCGGCCACGCCCCCACACCCCATAGAAGGATCATCTCCACTTTCCGGTTCTCAGTTACCTATGGGGCCGTCAGCCCCGCTGCTTGTTTAATCAGAAAAAGAACCAGACCGTGAGGACTGGAGTAGGAAACCGTGAAGCCCGCCGCCTCCTCCCACGGCCCGCACCGTCGAGTGTCCGGGGCTGGACGGAGAAGCCGCCACAGTGGCACGGCCTCCCTTCCCCCGAGTCGCCCTTAGTTCACACCTAGACCGAAGCGCGCCCTGCCCCGCCCTCCCCACGCCCGAGAGCTGCTGCGTGCGGGGACGCGCCTTTCCTTATCGCGAAGCGAATTCGCTGCCACGCGTTTTGCACAGGCGAAAGCCTCACGCCGGCGGCAACTCTACCACGTGGACAAAGGCACAGCCGTGTCTCATTCTCGGCAATGGAGAAGAGCGTGGGGTACGCACTACGGGCTGTTTCGGGGGTCAGACCGCCAGGGGACGGCAACCTACCTGCGCCGCGACGTCCCGGGTCAGCGCCGGCAGCGGCGCCCACGGTCGGGGCGCCCCCCGCGCGGGCCGCAGCTCCACGGAGGGGCCGGCCGCGGAGGTCACAGGGTGGGAACACCGAGGCCTCGGGCGGGGGCACGGGAAGAGCTGCCTTTCTCGCCTCCTCTTCCTTCTCGGAGGCTTAGTCTGGGTCACCAGGGCCCCAGAACCGGGGGACTTTCCGGCGCAGTTCCGCGGCTTCCCGCGCGCGGCCAGTCCGGCTCTGCGCAGACGCGAGCGTCCCGGCCCGCCCTCTCCCGCCTTCCCGTGACTGGCAGCGAAGTCAGCCCGTGGGACTGCGGGCTGGAAGGCTAACTCCGCCCAGGTGTGGCGTAAAGGAGGCAGTAGTTTCCGGGAGCATCACTTTCCCAGAAGAACCTGGCGAATCCGCCCTCGAGTTTTCATTGGTCCAACCGGGTCACAGACTCCGGCCCGTCTGGTTAGGTGGAATCCCTGATTGGGTCAAACCTCTCAGGTCTCGCCCCTGGAGCTGGGAAGGGCGTTCGCTTTTCTTTCTGCTGCGCGGTGGACGCTTGGCGGGAGAAAGAGGGAAACGTGGGTGGGGTCTGGTGGGGCGCTTTCCCCACGTCCCGCATGCACCTGTATTGGAGTGACTTCAGTTAAAAGGTTCGTGAACGTCGCCGCCTAATGCAGTCAGGACCAGCAGCAGCCGCCCGACCCCAGCGAGGCCTTCTGTCCCGCAGCATGTGCGGCGCCGCGATGCTTGAGGCCATGGCGAGGGCAACGCCGGCCGCGCCCGGTGGAAGCCGCGTGTCCGAGTGCCTGAGCCGATCGCGCTTCTTGGGAGTTTAGGCCACTTAGAGGCGACGTCTTGGTGGACGCGGAGGAAGCAAGTTTTAGACGGGAAACGTAGCTAAAAGTGGGAGGGGACTGGGGCGAGGGGAGCACGTGAGTGAGGCGGGGGGTGACGGCGGCGCCCCGCTGCCCTGGGGCGTGAGGAGCCCCGGGAATCCCGGGTCCGGCCTGGGTTGAGACTCTGTTCTTCCGGGTCCTTAGCTACGTTTCAACTGTTCTGGGATGGGGACTGGATTTTACAGAATTATACAAACAGGCTCAACTAGGTGTGACCACTGTGGAGGCTCGAGAAACTTAGCTTGTAAAGTAAAAGAAAAACCTCATTTCTTCAGACGCAAAATTCTCAGCTCCATCTGCTGGTCTGAGGCTGAATAATTAATTGCAGAGCCAGCTAGATGAAGTGACATAACCTGTGCTTTCTTGTGTCCTGTGGGCTTCCGTGGCTTGCATTCCTAAGACAACGTTGGTCTCAGATTTCAGGACAAGTTGAAAACAGTTCGGCAATTTAGTATAGCCCCCCGCCACCCTCAAACACACACACACTTCAGTTAAGTAGGTCGAAAGTTTGGATTGTTAAAAAGACACGTTTGAGGCTGAGCAGAGAGGGTGAAGGAGCATTTTCCGGGCTTTATGGAATAAAACGGCTTTATAAACTCCAGGGCAGTTATACTTGATCTAAATCAGCATGGATGGAATGGAAGTGGGAAGGAGTTGATTTACTGCACGCTCAGTAGTTTGGATGTTGTACTGCTTTTAAGTTTCCTGTATAATAAGCTCCTTTCATTTCTTTCACATAACTTTCTGGGGGAGGTACCATTATTTCTGATTTTATCGATAAGGAGGCTGAGAGACAACCATCCTGGTGTCACAGTGTCAATTCATAGTTAGAAAAGAAAAACATTAATCTAGCTCCAAGACCTTTTAAAAATCCGAGACTTTAGTCTTGAGAGGCAGCTGTTCTGCCTTGCAGGTTTGTGGGGTCTGCCTTTATGTGAGAGTTCTCTCAGGTTTGTGTCTCCAGCATATAAAATTGTACCTGACCCATAGCAAGGGCTCAATAAATACTGTTTGAATGAACAGACAAGCCTGGGTTCAAATCATTGCTTCTCAACTGCATAGTTGGGATGATCAATCCTCAACACTCAACTCCGTGCTCTCTTTGGAAGCAACCCTGGCGTTTATTTCCCCATGATCCTGGAGTTTGGGGGTCAGAGACATCCCTGGCTCCAAGGGGCAGAAGACTGGCACTGTATGTGCTGAGCCCAGCTGAGGGTGGTGGGAGGCCCAGTTATGAACACTGACCCTGGAGGTGTTTGCTGAGGGATTCTGGGAAAGGAGATTTTTCTCCCTTCCCTTCTGGACCCCTAGTGTGTGGATAGCGCTGCTGCAGCCATCATGCTGTCCTGAGTGGTAGACCCTTGATGGTAATGAGGCAGACAGGAAAGCTGGGAAGAAATCAGGCTCTTGATGACTATGTTGGGAGTCAAATCATCCCTCAAGTTTGGACTTTTCAGTTTCAAGAGCCCGGAAATCCCTTTTATCGTTCATACTTTTTAAAATTGGGCATAAACATAAAGTTATTTGCAACTTGACTAGTGTGGCTTAAGCATTAGCAGGGTGGCTGTGGCAAGTGAGCCTTTTTGGGGCTTAGCTGCCTCCTCTGTAAAATGGGGACAGTGGTCATACCCATCTCCTCAGGTTGATGTGAGGAGCAAAGGAAACAGTGCATGCTGAGTGCTTCATACGGGGCCGAGCAAGAAGTAGCATCCAGAAAGCGTTAGGGAAGCAGAATCATGCTTTGACATTTTGCCTCTACTGCAGCTTCCTTATTTGCCAACAATCCCTCCAATGACTGGCTTTTAAACTTGGAAGAAGTGTATTTACAAATTGGTGGCATCTGTCACCAAATCGCATGGGCACCTTCTGAAGATGAGCCCAGTGGTTTAAGGAGCCATGGAGCCAGCGGTCCCATGTGCAGCGTGGAGGCCATCCAGGGAGGAAGGGCACATCTGGTCACACAAGCAGAGTCCTTGGCAGCTCTGACAACAAGCTTGACTTAAGGATCTTTAAGCCTGTAAACACAGGATTGATCTTTTCCTTCATTGTCAATATTGTTCTCTGGAGCAGAATCTTAATAGCATTTGCTTGCCATGAAAGGCTTCATGACTTGGAGCCAGTCGATCTATAGTGACAGAAAAGCAGTTGTGACTCTAATGCACTGCCACCAAAAACACTTTTTTTATCCCTCTGTCTCTCAGCCTTAACAGGATCATCTGAGCCACTGCCAGTTCAGAGTGAGCTGGGGCTGCATTTCTGGGAGGTCAATTGGGGACCTACTTTTGAAGAGATTCTGAGGATCACTGAAGGAACAAACTCTATGAGGTCAGATAATGTTTTGCAAAATCTGAGCTCTGCCTTCTCTGCCCCTCAGTTACTACCTCTGTAAAATGGGGATGTGGACACTATAGACATTAAATGGCCGTGCATCAAAGAGGCACCATCTGGAGCATTTGCCCAGCCTGCAATTACGCCATTTGTCTAAGAAGGTTGTAGGGATCATTTCTGGTTTGGATCTCAGCTCTCTTCCCAGCTTAGCCACCAGCCATCTGAAATTGTGGGAAAGGTCAGATGGCTGCAAAGCCTCAGTCTGGGGTTGGAACTAAATATGCGTATTTATCAGTGTTTAATGGAAGACTGCAGGATGCTTGCAGAGTCTACAGAAGGCGCTGGTAAGGTGGCTCCTTGGGTCTAGGAACAAGAGCTGGGCAGTGGATGCTTCAGGAACTGAGTTGAGCTGACAGAGCTGTGACCAGTGTCCAGTACCTGGGAATCTCCGCTAAAGTCAGATTCTCAGGAGAGACTTGGATTGGCCCAACTTCAGTCACGTGCCACCCCTCTGCTGCCCAGGAGGGGTGAGCGGTCTGAGGGAGAGTCCCACCAAAACCACCTAGGGAGGAGGTTTCTCAGAAGAAGTAAAGTGGAGGAGCTGTTCCCAAAGGAAGGAGTGGGGAGTCTGAGAAGGCAGGAAGAACTGAGGCCATGAGCACAGACAGAGGAGAAAGCAGAGGTGAAGGCCGTGTGACCAGAGAGAGAGGACAGGGCTGGAGTAAGACATGAGTGCACACACAGATGCACACATGGAGACTCACATGCACACACATGAGCTATAGAGAATGATTGCCTTGATGCCTTACTGTGACAGATTATATTTTCTGAAAATAACTGCAGAAAAGTTTCTGGTCCCATGTGCTCATCTAGAACCTTACCTTGCCACCCCCTCATCAGGAGATGGTGTTGAGTCCCTCCCTTGATGAGGCAGGCCTTTGTGACTGTGAGCTCGGGCTAAATGGTGTTACATGGCTGTCAAGGTTGGCCTATAAAAGGAGATGCAGCCGGTGCTGCTCTCTAGCCATACATGTCCTTAGAGCCCAGCGCTGTGCTGCAAGCAAAGCCCAGCTCCACTTCAGCCACCCAGCAGCAACACGTGTCCAGTAACCAGCTGTGTGAGGGACTTGTGTGAGCCACCTTGGTCTCAGGTTGGGTACCCAGCTGGCATGGCTTGGAGAGAAATGAGCCTACCCTGCCACACCACACCCTAATTGCAGATTTGTCAGCAAAAGGTTGTCGTGTTAACCCACTAAGTTTTGTAGTGCTCTGCTATTCCACAAGACAGCCAGAGTTCTTACTCATTGCTTTCCTTCTCCCAAGTCCTCATTGTGGTCCTGCCCCAAGGCTCCAGGGAATAGCCTCGTACCGGCAATAACTCCTTCTTAATTTATGTGTGACCTGTTTTTGCCACTTGCTGCTAATGGAAACTTGAAAATAGGGCCCCTTGGCCGGGTGTGATGGCTCATGCCTGTAATCCCAGCACTTTGGGAGGCCGAAGTGAGCGGATCATGAGGTCAGGAGTTAGAGACCAGCCTGGCCCACATGATGAAACCCCGTTTCTACTAAAAATACAAAAATTAGCTAGGCATGGTGGCAGGCGCCTTTAATCCCAGCTACTCAGGAGGCTGAGGCAGGAGAATTGCTCGAACTTGGGAGGCAGAGGTTGCAGTGAGCTGAGATCACGCCATTGCACTCCATCCTGGTCAGCAAGGCAAGACGCTGTCTCAGAAACAAAAGGAAAAGAGAAAGAAAATAGGGCGCCTCAAGGCCTTATATAGTGATGCCACCTTAAGGAACTCACCACAGTCCTGAGACTGGCTTTGCCCTGAGCTCTGAAAATGGATCCATTGGCCAGGGACAGTCATAGGAGCAAGCTCACAAGGCTGCACTCCAGAGGGGGTGTCAGTTAGTTCACCTGCAGCCAGAACCAACTTCCCAGGGACTAAGCGGCATATGTTCTCTGTGTGAGCTGGTGCAGGTGGCTATAAGAGCATGGGTCGGAACAAGGAAACACAGTCGATGGCATGATCCCAGTGACCAAGGGCACAAGCTGACAGGGCCTGAAGGGTCTGTGTTCCCAGGAAAGAACGTGGTCACCAGGGAGACCAGACACCCCACCTGAGTCTGGTGACCACAGTCCCTTCCCACCAGCCCTGCCCACATTTGCCCCTGTAAATTACCCCACCCTTTTTTGGGGGCGTTTCCACATTCGGGTGATGAACATTTTAATTTGTTCACCTCGTGGCTGGGAGCCTCTTTTCTTCTAAAGGTTACATTACATAGCTATGTTCCAAGTCTGACTGACTTTTAACTCTCAGGGACAGTGTTATTTCTCTGCTTCTAGGCAGGTTTTTTTTTTTTTTTCATTAATTCTTTTTTTTATTGTTCTGGGGTACATGTGCAGATCTTGCAGGATTGTATGGTGGTTTACTGCCTCCATCCCCCCATCACCTACATTAGGTATTTCTTCTAATGTTATCCCTCCCCAATCTTCCCATTCCCTGTTGTCCCTTCCCTAGCCCCCCAACCCCCAACAGACCCCAGTGTGTCCAACATGTGTTCTCTCTTCTTACATCAGTTTGCTGAGAATGATGGTTTCCAGATTCATCCATGTCCCTGCAAAGGACATAAACTCATCCTTTTTATGGCTGTGTAGTATTCCATAGTATATATGTGCCACATATTCTTTATTCAGTCTATCACTGATGGGCATTTGGGTTGGTTCCAAGTCTTTTATTTATTTATTTATTTATTTATTTATTTAATTTTTTTTATTGCATTTTAGGTTTTGGGGTACATGTGAAGAACATGCAAGATTGTTGCATAGGTACACACATGGCAGTGTGGTTTGCTGCCTTCCGTCCCCTCACCTGTATCTGTCATTTCTCCCCATGCTATCTCTTCCCACCTCCCCACGCCCCCGTCCCTCCCCCATTTCCCCCCAACGGACCCCAGTGTGTAGTGCTCCCCTCCCTGTGTCCATGTGTTCTCATTGTTCAACACCTGTTCTAGGCAGGTTTTATAAATTACTGTGTAGGAGGTACCTAGCACATGGCACATGTCTTAGTTTGTATTCTCCAAGAAGCAGATACGGAGCAGGTATTTGGTGCAAGTCATTGATTTGCTAGGCATAAGGGTGTGGGGAATTGGGATGGATAAGGAGTAGATTACCCAGGCTGCCACCACTGTGGGTGACTAGATCCTAATCATGCTCTGCAGCTCCTCATAGAACAGCATAGAACACGTGCTTCAGAATTCTTCCCCCTGGAGGGCAGGGAGGGGGTGGGAACTGGGGAATTGACACACAACTCTTGAGACTTGAGGGCTGCTGGGGAGGGTGTCTGGCAAGAGGGGCAGAGAATCTTTTCTTCCAAGGACCTGGAAAAAAACTCTTAGGCATTTGGAAATCAGCTGGACCCCTCTGAGAAGGGAAGTACCAAGCCTCAGACAGGCACTGAAGTGTCAATCATAGCAGTCATTGTAAGAGGCTGCACAAGCAACCTCTGGAGGACCCAGCACATTCAGTGTCTTTCACAAGCAACACCGTGGTGACCTTGGGCTTAGCCTTGGAGGTGGCTATTCCTATTGACTCAACCGTGCATGCCAACTGTAAATCTGAGTGGAAAGGGGCTGTGAATCTCATGAAGCCATGGGTGCTCAGAGCTGATGACACAAAGGAAAGGTAAGTGTGTGATCCCTGCTTTCAGTGAGCTGAGCTTCGAGCTGAAGGCATGGCACTTAAAAACACAAGACCCTCAGGGAACAACGGCCTTGTAAAATGGCCTGTGCTGCTTTGTTTACCAGGAATGTGCTTCTCTGGACTTGCAAATCAAAACCCCAGTAAGGTGCCAGCTCTGCAATCTTAAGATGCCTAGAATAAAAAAAATGGAAAATAACAAATTTTGGTGAGAATGTAAGGAAATTTGAACCCTTGTGCGTTGCTGGTGGGAATGTAAAATGGTTCAGTCACTGTGAAAAATAATTCCAAAAAAAATTCAGCATAGAACTGCCGTATGACCTAGCAATTCTACTTCTAGGTAGATACCCCAAATAATTGAAAATAGGTATACAGAGGCGTATTCATGATTGTTCATTATAGTCAACAATTGAAACAATCCAAATGTCCAATGGATGAATGAAAAAACAATGTGGTATATCCATACAATGGAATACTATTCAGCCATGAAAAATGAAGCATTGGCCAGGTGTGGTGGCTCATCCCTGTAATCCCAGTGCTTTGAGAGGCTGAGGCAGGAGGATCACTTGAGGCCAGGAGTTCCACAACAGCCTGGGCAACATCATGAGACCCAGGCTCCACAAAAAAAAAAAAAAAAAAAAAATCTATCTATCTATATATATAGATATAAAACATATATATAAAATATATGTAATATATATGTGCAGAAATATATATAATATATATGCAATATATAGTAATATATAATGTAATACATATTAATGTTATATATATATATATATATCTCGGCAGAAACCCTACAAGCTAGAAAGGGAGTAGGGGCCAATATTCAACATCGTTAAAGAAAAAAATAAATTAAAATTAAAAATAAAAATAAATGAATAAAATAATTACCAGGTGTGGTGGGTCACACCTATAGTACTAACTATTTGGGAAGATAATGCAGGAGGATCTCTAGAGCTCAGGAGTTCAATGCTGAAGTGAGCAATGATCATGCCACTGCACTGCAGCCTGGGAAACAGAGACCCCATTTCTAAAATAAATAATTACATAGATAAGAAGTACTGATACATATTGCAATGTAGATGAACCTTGAAAACATACTGAGCGAAAGAAGCCAGACACAAAAGTCACCTGTTCTAAGATTCCATTTCTGTGGAATATCTAGAGTAGGTGAATCTGCAGAGAGAAAATGCCAGTTGGTGTTTGCCAGGGGCTGTGGGCAAGGAGGAATGGGAAGAAGCACCTTCATGGGTACCACACTTTTGAATCATGGAAATGTTCTGGAACTGATAGAGGTTGGATAGTATTATGAAACTACTAAATGCCACTGAATTGCTTGCTTTAAAATAGTCCATTTTATGTTGAACTTCACCTCCATAAATTATTAAACAGAAAAAATGTTCTCTCTCCTTGAGGCTCAGTTGACATGCCAACTGCCCAAAGGCGTGTCCTGTGGTCCAAGTGGCTGGAGGTGACTTTTGTGACCTCATGGCCACTGGGTTCCTCTGCTTCTAGTTGCTTTGTCTCCCAGGTGCTGTATGTTCCTTTCTCCTGGTTCTGAGTGCTGAGGGCTGGGGCCAGCGTCTGTGTCCTTTCCTCCTGACTCAGGACTGAGGGCAGGGGCCGGCCCTTCCTCTCACGCTCTGAGGCTCACACTTACTTCAGCCTTGCTGAGTCGCTCATACCCCTGCAACTCCTACTGTGAGTCTGGAGTCTGGGCTCAGCTGTCTTTCTCTGGGGCCATTTGAACAATCCAGGGGGACAGAGCAGAAACATCAGGCGAATTTGTATCCAGACAGACTTGCGTGACCTCCTGTGAGGATATAACCCTCCGAGTCTATAAAATCAGGGCACCCGCTTCCTAATGCTGGCATGTGGATAGCTGAGCAGTGCCTGAATAGTGGACACAGCTCCTGTCTTGTGGCACGATTACCCCAACTCTACTCCCATCTTCTCTTCCTCTCTTAACCAGGTACTGGTTTTTCTGATCCTGAATCCACACATGCTCCTCAAAGGGACTTGCCTGGGCACAACTGTCACTCTGCAGCATGTCCTAGACTAGGGTCCCAGGCCCCAGGCCCTTCATAATGAGACATGAGCTGGGTCTCCACCATTCTCCATCTGTCCCATGTTTCGGCCACGTGGAATCCATGGTGCTTGCTCCAGCCCTCAGGCTGCCCTCTCTGCCTTGAGGACCTTGCCCCGTTTCTGCACACATTCCCACCATCCTTCAGGGACTGGCTCAGATGCCACCTTCTTTTTACAGCCATCCCTACTTTCTGGAAAGGTCTGTGGTGTTCCTCCTCTCTCAACATTCCTTTGCTCCTTTTGTGGCATTCATTTCTCACTCCCAAGTGTTCTTTTTTTTTTTTTTTTTTTTTGAGACGGAGTTTCACTCTTGTTACCCAGGCTGGAGTACAATGGCGCGATCTCGGCTCACCGCAACCTCCACCACGTGGGTTCAGACAATTCTCCTGCCTCAGCCTCCTGAGTAGCTGGGATTACAGGCACGCGCCACCATGCCCAGCTAATGTTTTGTATTTTTAGTAGAGACGGGGTTTCACCATGTTGACCAGGATGGTCTCGATCTCTTGACCTCGTGATCCACCCGCCTCGGCCTCCCAAAGTGCTGGGATTACAGGCTTGAGCCACCGCGCCCGGCCACCCAGTGTTCATCATTAGTGGAAACGTCTTGAGGTGGGGGCAGGCCAGGCCATGTGGGCTCAGGGCCAGGCCCTGGTTTGTCTCGCATCAAAGACGTTTGAGTGATGCGTGGATCTGAGGGCTGCTCTGTGTGCAAAGAGAGGCCACTCCGAGTTGGGAGATGCTGAGGTGCTTGGCAAAGATGGGACTTGAGAGAGGCCTTGATTGAAGAGTGGGCTTTGAATAAGGAATCAAAGAGTCTTGGGACTCAGAAGTGGGTGGCAAGCACTTTCCCTCTCCCCCTGCAGCCTGGGAAAGCTGAGTGGAGCAGGCAATGAGGGGCCCTCTTCACTCCTTTTCAGACCAGGGTTTTCTGGCCACAGTCTTGGACCTTGCCAAGGTCAGGGCAGGAATGCCCAGAGTTAACACTCAAGAGCGTCCCTCAGTAAGGACAGATGGGAACTGGAGGATAAATACCCCAGCTTACAACTCCTCGGCCAGGACATCTCTGAGGCACACCCTGTACCATCTTGGGTACAGGCTCAGAGACTGAGCCCAGGCACCTGCAGTGCTGCTCTGTGATGGCTTCTCTTCTCCCTGCCCGCCTCACATCCCCACACCCCAACAGGTGCCCCTGGGATCACATCTCAAATGGCTTGCAGTGCAATTATTGTCTCAGGGGCTGCCACTGGGGACTCTGCCTAAGCCAGGGAGCAAAGAAAGGACTTTCTCTCACTACTAAAACTCCTGAAGAATGTCCAGATGGGTTTTCCTAGTCCCTTGAAGGGTCAGCACCTTGGCTATCAGCTCTCTTTTGCTGCCAGACAATAACAATTCGAATGCTAACTACAGTTCTCAAAGTGAGGGAGCGTCAGAATCCTTGCTAACACAAGGGTGCCAGAGCCTTAGCTTCTAAGTTTCCGTTGCAGCAGGACCCAGGCAAGGCCAGAATTTGCATTTCTAACCAATTTCCAGGCATCCAGGATGCCTGGGGACCACACTTTGAAAACAACTGCTCTTAACTAGAGAATAAAAGAGCCTGGGTTGAAAAGTGCTCCACAGCGTATTTAATGAAATCAATGATGATTTTACACTCTTCTGCAATTAGTTCAGGCTTGACTGTTGAGCTTGACTGTTTTTTTTTTTTTTTTTTTTTTTTTTTTGACAGAGTCTTGCTTTGTCACCCAGGCTGGAGTGCAGTGGCAAGATCTAAGTTCACTGCAACCGCTTCCTGGATTCAAGCAGTTCTCGTGCCTAAGCCTCTGAGTAGCTGAGACTACCAGCATGTGCTGCCATGCCCGGCTAATTTTGGTATTTTTAGTGGAGATGGGGTTTCACCATATTGGTCAGGCTGGTCTCAAACTCTTGATCTCAGATGATCTGCCTGCTTCAGCCTCCCAAAATGCTGGGATTACAGGTGTGAGCCACCACGCCTAGCCAGTTTTCCTGTTTTTGAAGTTGTCTGATCTTACTCTTCGATTCTGAATTGCATTCACAGAAGCAGCCACACGAGGGTGATGTAACCTTTGACAAGAGCTGCTCTGCTGCTTCTTTTCTGATCAGGAAACGAGTGTTCTTCCCTCTTATCAAACATTGGTATGTTAAAAAGTCCAAGGAAATCTCCTTTCTCTTGACAGGTGGTTGCTTAGAGAGACTTTTTGTTTTTCCCCAGGAGATTTTAGAAACGGCTCAGGAAAGTAGAATTCTCTGCCTCTCTAAAGCGGCACAGCTTTTAGTTTGGTGCTATTTCAAATTTCTAAGGTGCTGTCTCAAACATGCTTCCTGGTGAGCATTATGGACTAATGGCTGGCTTTGGCACTTTGTCCCGGGATGGTTCCGAGGTGATGAATGCACAGTGCATGATGGAATGAGCCCGATGGAGGGCGGGGGATCAGCTCAGCGTGCCGGCACGGGCCCTGGGCAGCCCTTTCTTGGCAGCCAGTGCCTAGGACCAGCGAGGGCTGGGGTCATTGAGAAGATCCTGCCTCTCTCCACGGGCCCTCCCCTTCTCCTTCTGACATCAGAGGGTCATTCCAGCTGGAACATCCCCAGTTTCCATTCCTGTTCCCAACTGTGGGTCCCTGGAGGGCACTCAGGGTGGTGAGGATTCTCATCCGTGCTGGGTTTGAAAGGGGCCCACTGACAGGAGAGCTGACCATTCCCCAAGCCTCCCCAGCCTTGCCCTCCACGTTCCTTGGGGGCCCTGGCTTCATGGAGATTGGGGAGGGCAGCTGTTAGCAACTGGCCAAGTGGTTCTCTCCTCTTGCTGGCAAATCTTCTGTCCCCAACCTTGGGTGGAAGCAGAGGCTGCCTTAATTTAATTTAAAATTTTAAGCCAAAGTGATCCAAGAACATAGAAGGTTTCTAAGGAGAACAGGTGCCTCTTGTCCTGCCCCGTGCTTTCCCTCCCATTCAGGCTCATGGGGTAAACACTTGGAACTGTTGCTATTTTTTGTTCTTTTGGCAGTTACCTCTGTAATTCTAAATAATGTGCTTATAATTCAATTGCTTGACTTACCAATTTTGGACAATCTTCAATGACTCTACTACAATGGAATGTTACAAAACAGTCTCTTAGCTAATGTCATTAGATTTAGTTCTAGAGGTGAATAAATACATCATTCTTCTCTTCTTTAAATACATCATTCTTCTCTGCTTCTTATTCTATCAGTGACAGAGACTGTTGTCTAACTCCGCTCTCTGGGATGAGGATAACCGTTCTCTCAACCATCTCTTCCTGAGTCCCATCTCTGTGACTAACACCTGAGCCGCTGTCACCTCCATGCTCTCCTTCACCTGTGGAAATAGAACCCTGACTTGCATGTGGCCACTCAGCCTGAAGACCGTGCTTCCTAGTTTCTCTCCGCCTAGCTGTGCCTCATCTGGTTGATGAGACGTAGTTTCAAGTGTTGTGTGAGACTTCCCAAAACTAGGGAGGCTGGGTCATCTCCCGTGCCTTCATTCAAGTGCCTGAAATGCAGATGTGATGACTGGCGCTTTGGCTGCTGTTTTGGACCATGCAGATGTGGACCATATCCTAGGGATGGTGTGGGGAGGGTGGAAGGACTTGGCTTCCTTTATTTCATAGAGGTACTATAAGTTCTCTTTTAGGCAAGTCAGAACTACGAGTTTATTTTGTTTACATCATTTTGAGCTCATTAGTTAGATGCCGTCAAAACTAATTCTAGTTAATATAGTAAGAACTGTCTTCACATTTACAGCATCAAGGATGACTACATTTACCTTCTCTTCTACAGCAATGATTAGGTTTGTTCTTTGTCTAGACTGAGTCTAAGCATTGAAAAGAAATAAGCAGCATTTTCACTATTAGGCCTAACTGTTGATTGCTATAGAACCACACATAGGTAGGATTCACTCTGTTGTCTCCCACAGTATCTGTACCGCCTAAAGGGTGACATTCCCAGATTCAAAGTCCAGTCTACAGCCTTCTCTTTTTCAACTCTCCTTAGGCCATGCTTATTTTAGTTTACTTCCTATTTGGCTATATCTTTGTGGAAGAGGATTTTATTTTTCTTGGACTTCCTAATTGTTTTTATCTTTGTTACTTCTGCTGTTGACAAAATAATGTGCCTTAATCACACTGTCTGGTGGGCCCGCCTTTCCAAAGCACCGCTCATTGCTCGAAAGGCCCTTTAGCCCTGGAGTCATTCCCTAATGATCCTTCCTTTCCAGTCTGTTTGAATTTCCTTCACCCTCTGGAAACGTTAGTTTATTTTTTTGGCTGGCTTTCTCCCATTTACTTTCTCGTGTCTTTCTTTTTTTTGTTCTTGCAATTTTGGCCCCTCTCTCTCACTTTATTTTTTTTACCTTTTTGTTTTGCCTGTACAGGCAAACAAATTTAATTCCCAGGAATTAAAAACAAACAAACAACTTTATTTTGTATCCTTTCTACTGACTTATTATTTATCTTATCTTGCCAATCATATCTTTGTTTTCTAAGGTTACTTTCATGATCTCATGTTCCTCACTGGTCCTTTTTTCTAGTATTCTGTTCTATTTTCCTTTTTGGCTCATTGCCTTTTATACGTAAGGAGTGCAGTTACCTCTCAAAATTTATGAGAACAGGCCCTCGGTTCAAATCCTGGCTCTACCACTTACCAGCTGCATGATCTTGGGCAAGTTAGTTACCCTGCCTCAAGGCTTTGTCAAGATCAAAGGGTTGTTATGACCTGATGCACCCATGGTACCTACCTGCAGGTAGGCACTGAGTGCGGGTCACTGGTGGCAGATTCCATTGCCCAAAGGTGTCTACACAGTTTTAGATCTCCCAGACCTCCTGCTCTAACAGGGACAGAGGTGAGTTGCCACTAGAGCTAGGGCAGGGCAGGTGGACAGCAGTCACTCTGAAGAGAGCCTGGGCAGCCCAACTGGAGCATCATCCTGTGAAGACAGGGGTTGGAGAAGGGTTTAATGCAGCTGAATTAGGCTCCAGGTACTATGGGCTATGAACAAATTGCCCCACAACAAGAGCAAAAAATAACCATTCATTATGCTCACAAGTTCTGTGGCTCAGAGATTTAGACAGAAAAGAGATTTAGACAGAAAAGGGCAGAGACGGTTTGTCTCAGCTCCAAGACATGTGTGGCCTCAGCTAGCAGGCAGGAATGACTCAGCAGCCAGAGGCTTCTCTCACTTGCTGGTGGTTGATGCTGGCTCCTGGCGGATCTCCAGGGTCCTTTCCTGGGATTCTTCAGAGTGTGAGGCTGGGTTCTAGAGCTGCAGATGTGATGTGGGGGGTCACACAGAGAGAAACAGATGGAGTGAGAGGGAAAGAGCCTGCAAGTGAGCCCCGTGGGCACTGTATATCCCTTAGCATGACCAGGCCTCAGTCATCACACAGCATCCCTTCGTGGTAATCAGGTTTTGCTCTACACAGACCCCCATCTCGGTGGGAGGAATGTCGACATCACACCCTATGAAGAACATGTGGGATGGGATACAGATTGAGGGGTTGTCCTTGAAAGTTACATTTGCCACCAGCTACATGGCCCCACTAACACTAGCACTGTGGAGGGGGCTTGGGGGTGCTGGACGTAGATAGGAGGACCAGTTGAAGACAAGTACAAGGCTCTCTTGTTTGCAGTAGCACTGAAGGTGCGGATTAAGTATTATTAGAAGAGTCCCCAAGACTTGGAGACTAATTGCAGGTGGTGGGGAGAGGGAAGAATGAGAAGGAATCCAGCATTTTTCCTTGGATAATTCCATCCCTAGTGATGGACTGGGGAATGCAGAAGGGGATGACTGAGGGAGAGGTGGATGTGAATCTGGAATGCTGTGCCGCAGGGGTTGGTTATGGGATGTCAGGTAGAGAAGACTGTTTGGGGCTGGGGCTGGAGCTGGAGCATGAATAAGACTGGGGCTGAAAGCATACATCTGGGGATCTGATTGCAGCTGGAAGACAAAGCCTCAGGAATGACTGGCCCAGCTGACCTTGGCGGGGTGGATGTGTATAAGGAGAAGCGAAGGAGCCTGAGATGTTATGCACCTGCCTTAGAGAAAGCTCTTTGTAGGTGGCACCCATCACGATCACATCATACCTCATGTTTTTCTGAGGGTTCCTTGTGTGGTTTATATCAGCCAATAGCCAATATGCTAACTCCATATTGCTCTTTTATAGGTTCTTCTGTGTCTGCTGAATATTAGAATTTGTTATACTTCTAGTAGGAGGGACAAATGAAAATGGCAAATTGGATGGAAAATAGAGTGATTTTTAGGGCTCACTGGAGCTCAGGAGGGGGGCTTGGATTAAGAGTTTACATTGGGGATACCAAGTGATTTAAGTACCTGGGAGTAGCACAAAACACGTTGATGATTCTTAGGGGAAAATTACCAGGAAGAATTAAGGGAACATTTTGAAGACTAAGGTGGAGGGGAGGGCTTTAGCTGCAGTTCCAGGAAAGGGCAGTGGTTGGGACCTTTTCCTCTTTCCAGACTCCCCACATTCCAAGAACTGAGGTCTTGAGCCAGAGATGGTAGTGCATTGTGCATTCCTGTAGTTCCAGCTGCTAGAGAGGCTGAGGCTGAGGTGGGAGGATGGCTTGAGCCCAGGAGTTGGAGGTCAGCCTTGGCAACATAGTGAGACCCAATCTCAATTAAAAAATAAAAAAGAACCGAGGCCTGATGTCACTGGAGAGATGGGATGCAATAGTGACATGCTTGCTACAGCAACTGGTCACTCTCAGGCCTAAGTGGAGAGACTCAGGAGAAACAGGGTAGGTAGGGCTACCTGGACTTCCTGGCTGGACGAGGCTCCTTAGCCCCAGCCCCAGCATCCTGTAGCACTTGGTGATTATCCATCCAGACCCCTTTCTGAAGCATTGTTCTGCAGACCCACCAGCCAGAGTTTCCATTAAGTATCGTTAAGTCATAACATGAAGTAATAAAAGAAGCATGCATAAAAGGGTGAAGCTGGTCACGTCTGGGACCCCCAAACCCCTCAGCAAAGATTGGTGCATGCAGTGGGCTGGCCTTGGGAGGAGACTGGAGAAAGAGTGTGTTGCAGGTGGGAATATTATTTAACCAGGGATTGATGGAGGAAAAAGGGGTTTCTGGTTCCATGAGGCAGGAGGTAAATGAGATGGGAAGCCTGAATCATGCATTTTATTCATGTCTCTGCAACAAGTTTCAGGGGCTTGTTTAGCAGAGAAATTAGGACAAGAAAAACGGACTCAGCTGGCATTGGACAGAGCCAAAGCCAAATGACGTCTGGGTTCTAAATTGTCTTTGTCTTTATTCATGTGTGTTGGTTGTTTGGGTTGGTTTTCGTTGACCATTGTAAGTTAAATCTATATCAGGAGGATCTGAAAAGCTCATAATAAAAATATAAAGTAGAGACCAAGAGTTGTAGAAGTGGCATTTTACTCAAGATATAGTAAGGCTGTTTTATAATAGTGGGTAGTAATATTGATTTAAATGAAAACCTTCAAGGGTTAGATGATGATAGAGCTGATGCTCTTCTTAACGACCAAGAAGCACCAACCAGTCTTGAAGAGGATCTTGTTTTGTAAATGAGCAATGCGGAAGAATTCTCAGCGGAAGCCTAATGTCTGTGAAACGTCATATATCGCTGACACAGAAACCAGTTACGCAGCTATGCTGTTCTTGTGCTCTGCGATGGATCCACTCGGGAGAAAGATCAGAGCCTATCTGCTTACCTCAGCCTACGCAACTGATCTTTCTTTTCCTGAAGCAACATGTCATGCCTTCACATTGTACACCTGACCAGTTCCAAACCAAAAAGGGATGTGCCTGGATGTGTGTGTGGATAGATGGTTGAGGGAGACATTACTGCTGTTGGTGAGTGAAATGGTTCTTTCTTCCTGGGTCTGGCATTTTGTTTGAATGATTCTTTAGAAGTTACTTAAAATTGCTGGGCGCGGTGGCTGAAGCCTGTAATCCCGCACTTTGGGAGGCCAAGGCGGGTGGATCACGAGGTCAAGAGATCAAGACCATCCTGGTCAACATGGTGAAACCCCGTCTCTACTAAAAATACAAAATATTATCTGGGAATGGTGGCGTGTGCCTGTAATCCCAGCTACTCGGGAGACTGAGGCAGGAGAATTGCTTGAACCCAGGAGGCAGAGGTTGCGGTGAGCTGAGACCACGCCATTGCACTCCAGCGTGGACAACAAGAGCAAAACTCCGTCTCAAAAAAAAACAACAACAGCTGGGCATGGTGGCGCGTGCCTGTAATCACAGCTACTCAGGAGGCTGAGGCAGGAGAATTGCCTGAACCCAGGAGGCGGAGGTTGCGGTGAGCCGAGATCGCGCCATTGCACTGCAGCCTAGGTAACAAAAGCAAAACTCTGTCTCCAAAAAAAAAAAAGAAAGAAAAAAAGAAATTACTTAAAATTTTTCTGCCAGGCAAAGGTTTGTGCAAGTGTCAGTAGCTCACCCTTACCCCAAACAGGTGAGGGTAGTTTGAGGTCTGGAAGTTAATGTAGAAGTGAAGAGGTTGATTATTGCGGTTTTAAGGTTTATAATGGGAAGTAATGGGGATTTGTCAGCATTCTATTGTGATTTTTAATGAAGCTATTGGGAGAGAAAGTCGAGTTGATGATCTCAGGATTGTGTCCCTTGTCAAGGACCTTGGTTGCTTAGATATGACTCTAGGGAACATTTGAGAAGCAGAAAAGAAGACTTGAATGTGGTCCATTTCCGTTACTGATACCGTTATCTTTCCAGTCAGTCACGTGTAAAATATCAGCAATAGTCAATTCTTCCTTCTTCCTTTCCACAGTCCCTGCCATGGGTCTCTTGTAGTATTTTCCAGTAAGCTTTGCTTAGAAAAAACACTAATAAAAATCCTTGCAAACAAAATCACCACATCCTGAAGAAGTAGCATCTTCTCTAGCGACTGATTCCTTTTCTCCTTCTAATGCAAATAATACCTCCCTTGACCAGCCACTGATACCCTTTAGGGGATTGTATTTTTGGCTTGAAACTTGGCCTGTCAGTAAATTTGAAGGAGTATGTGTTGTTCCAGGGCTGATGTATTATAACTCGGCAGGTGTCCTGCCCAATTCATGTTACCAAGTGGTTGCACTCCTAGCTGTTGTGTGTGCTGGCTAGAAATAGCCATTTTACCAACATGGTGCCTGTGAGTCAAGGTGGATCAACGCTACAGCACAGACCCTGCTCCAGAGCCCCCGCGGGGCCAGGCTGAGGTGTGACTGCAGCAGGTATGAGGCCGTCTCACTCCTTCCCTGACTTGTTCTGCTTCCCTCCCTCTCTTCCTCCTGAGTCCTCCCTCTAATCATGAGCACCCACACCCCTGTCTCAGGATTTGCTTTTACAAGACCTGACTGCAGGCTCTGCCCTCACACTGGATTATTGCGAGTGCCTCCACCCTTCTTTTATCTTCTCCAGGTGTCCAGCACTCCCTCCCCTTAGTGCATATTATGTAAACTGCTGGACTGAGCTTCCTAAAATTCAGCTCCTGCATGTGTCCTTGTTCCTAAATATCTATGGCATTGGTTCTCAAACTTGTGTGCAACCACAAGCAAAAAAAAAATATGAAGTTTGGTTAAAATGTTGAACTCAAGACACATCTCTAATGTTTTGATTCAGTCCGTCTAGGCAGGACCTGGGAATCGGCAGTTCCACAAGCCCCTACTCCCACCCTAGATGATTTGTATTTTGAGAAATATGCTGTAACACTGATTCTTTCCTGCTTGCTATTCAAGTTCTGAACCTGTTTTGGTTTCCTTTCGGGAGCATCTCTGAGGCGATTATGTGTGACTTTCATTTTTGTGGGAGACAAGCTTGGCCCTATCTCTGAGTATAAGTAATCCCATGTCATAAATATTCGTTAAGGAAGAAAGGAAGAAAAGAGAGAAAAAAGTAAAGCCAGTAAAGGAGCAGTTGTAGCATGTGTGTCGGTGATCACCCTGGGATACTGTGGGCTACCCAGAATGCTACTACACTTGGTACAGTAGTCAGGGCTCTCCAAAGAAACAGAACCAATAGGATGGTGGAGATACAAATATATAGATCTTCAATTGGTGCTGTTATATATAATATATATTTAAAAATATAAATTATATAAATATAAATTATGAATATAAGAATTATATGAATAAATATATGTCCAGATATCTAGAAAAAGGAGATTTATTATCAGGCATTGTCTCACATCACGGGGGCTGAGAAGTCCTACCACGTGCCATCTGCAAGCTGGAGATTCAGAAAGGCTGGTGCTGTAGTTCAAAGGCCTGAGAACTGGAGAGCCAATGGTGTGAATTCCAGTTCAGTCTGAAAGCCTGAGGACCAAAAGCAGCCAGGGAAGAAGATCCATGTCCCACCTTAAGTGGTCAGGCAGTTCTTCAACCCAAGAACTCAGGAGACAATGTTCTAAGACCTGGCTGAGCCTGAAGACCCGAGAACTAAAACCTTCGGTGTCTGAGGATGGGAGTAGATGGATAGTTCAGTTCCAGAAGAGAAAGAGTTTGCCCTTCCTCTGCACTCAATAGATTGAATGATACCCATCCACATTGGGGAGAGCGATCTGCTTTTCTCAGTCCACCAATTCAAATGCTGGTCTCTCCGCGAAACAGCCTCGCAAATATACCAGAAACTCCCCATGACCCAGTCCAGTTGACACACAAAACAGCCGTCACACTTGGTGAAGTTTTATTATAACCTTGATTTGTGTGTGCTGGACTGTTGAGAATAGGGTACAGCCATGCAAAAGCAGACTGAGTTCCACAAATTATGCTTGATGGAGAAATCCTCCCCATCTCAAACATTGGGTGGTGGCAACAAGGAATGAATGCAATATGCGCTATGAAGCCAAGAAGAGCATCTCACTTTATCAGATACAATTCTTCAGCTAGCGTGGTCATTTCAGCTCTCAAGGACCTCATCTTTTTAGCAGATGGCAAATAAAGACATCTGTGTAGGTAGCAGGGCAACAAAAGAGATGGTATCCATCCAAACCAGGGACACTGAGCCTTCCTCATTTTATCTAATTTTAAAAAACTGATAGAACCCACTGTTAACCACAGCAATGGCAAGCCCCAGTCGGGGTTCTGGTTGGCTCCATGTGTTATGAGCTGTACCATGAAGGACGAAGACTGAAGAGATAGGTCTGGGCCCCCAAAGAAGGGATGGGCAAGGACTAAATGGGAGCCTGCTGGGCAACTACAGGCATGAGGAAGAGGTGGGGTTCTAAAGGCTTGAGAAATGCCTTGGTGGTACCATGGCCCATGAAAACCAAGAGGTCTCAGGAGGGCAGTTCAGCCCACAGGTGTGTAGAGCAGGGGCCCCAACAAGCCAGAAGTCAGCCACCTGCACTTTGTAGGTACAGGGACCTGCAGAGATGCACTCCCAGCCCTGAATAAGAATGTGGTGCATGAACCTTGGGGGTTTGAAGCAGGACCAAAGGCTGAGAGCAACAGGGCAGCCAGGAGGTCAGGTAGAAGCCACTGGCCCACCAGGCCAATGCAACAGGCGTCAACTGCTTCCACAAAGAAGAAAGGAAGGCCACTTTATTCTTAAGATCCCCAGTGCAGAGGGCAATGGTGAGGGAAAGGCAGACACCTTTGGCCATGGCTTACCCTCACCCAGCACAGCTGCTGCTAAAACACAGCCCTGGATTCTCTCTGTTTTTGTGTGTTTTTCTTAAAGCCTGGGCTGTTGCTTAGGAGCAAGCCCTGTAATTTGGAAATTAGATCAGATATTTTATTTTAAATAACTTGTGTGAAACAAGCAAAATTATCATTATGCACTGTCAGGATTCATGACTGGCAGCAGCTTCTAAATTGTGGAGTTTTTTGTGGGGAGGGAAAAGCAAACTGGTGCTCCGAACTGAACATTGTTCTTCAAGATTCTGAGTGAATTGCTCCTTTTCTCATCTTAAATAGCAATGACTGCTTCCGTATGGGTATGGCTTTGTAGTTTTAGCAGATCTTCACCATGGTCCTGTCAGGTGGGTTTTATGACTGTCTCCATTGTACAGATGAGGAAACTGAGGCTGAGAGGTGAGGTTGGAGCACTGTGAGAAGCAGGTCATGCTCTTTGTTGGGGCAGGGCCCCAGGGAGGGGCTGCACATGCCTAAAGAACCAACCAGCTACACCTCAGGGCTCTGGCTGGATGTTGCCTGTTGACCTGGTCAAACTCTGTGACCTGAACCCCTTCCTTGCATGGCTCCAGGTTACAGTTGGCCAGAGAGAAACTTGCCTGAGGATCCAGGAAGCTGCAGTAAGGTGGCTGTCGTCAGTCTCAAGCATCGTCGAGGTAGGGTATGGTGATGGGACAGGTGCAGAGATGTTGGGCAGGTCCTGGTGTGGCATGGCCCTCCTTTGCTCAGGTCCAGCCTGTCCTGACCACCACCCCTGCTGCCCAGCAGCGGCTCAGGCTTGGAAACTATGAACATCAAGCAGTTCAAGGTCCAAGTGCCAATTAGAGCAGAATTTGTTTTTCCCTTGAGTTCTTAAATGTAAGAAGTGGACAATTACATAGAACTCTTTGACCTGCAGCTTGAGGCAGCCACTTTGCTCTTTTGCCAAAAGGGAGAAATCTAATCTCCAGGGGCCCACTGAGGCCCAGCAGCTGCTGCCAGTGTAGCGTCCCTCTGTTCCTGCCGCAGTCTGTGTTATGCAGACACTGAGCCTCCCGTGAGCCCTCTTCACCGGCCAGCTGCTGGTGAGACCTTCGGATGGTGGCCAGCACTAGAGTGGTATAGAGCTTTGAGGTCCTCACTCTTCAGACGCATGTGACGCTGGAATCCCTAGGCTTCTGCTGGGATCCCACGGCCTCCTGTGGCTGCCTCTTTTCTTGCCCCGCACTGCTTAATTCTCAGAAAAAATTCCTTGCTACAGCACTGTTGAGAAATGATAGCTTCTTGAGGCCATCTGGGAAGACAAGGGTGTTTTTGTCATTCGCAGGTTGTAGCCATCTAAACCATCCCCACCAGAGGTGGCCCCTCCCCCAGATCCTGTCCCGTGGCCCTGGTTGAGGGTTTTCCCTCAAGCTTTCCCAGGCTGCAGCCTCCTTTGCGTGTCTTGGGCTCTATCTTGCTCTCTTTACAGCCCTCCTGTGACTTAGGCAAAGCTGATGGGTAAGTTTGTGACATGCCCCTTGTGCCTCATCTGGGATATGGATGACATCCAGCCCAGGACACTGGCTCTTCCTGATTTCATCTAATTTTTAAAATTATTTTTTATCTAATTTTAAAATTTATTATTAATTATTATTATTATTTTATTTTATTTTATTTTTGAGACCGAGTCTCGCTCTATCACCCAGGCTGGAGTGCAGCAGTGTGTTCTGAGCTCACTGCTACCTCCACCTCCCAGGTTCAAGTGATTCTCCTCCCTCTGCCTCCCAAGTAGCTGGCATTACAGGTGCCCACCACCGCACTGAGCTAATTTTTGTATTTTTAGTAGAGAAAGGGTTTTGTCATGTTGGCCTGGCTGGTCTCAGGCAATCTGCCCACCTTGGCTTACCACAGTGCTGGGATTACAGGCATGAGCCACTGCACCCGACCTCATCTAATTTTTAAAAACTGGTAGAACTCCCTGTTGAACTCAGCAGCAGTGGGGTCTTGTGGGCATGCGTGGAGAGAATGTTTACAAGCACTTCCTGTGTTCTACACATAGCTGTCTGCCTGTCACTGGCTGGTTCCATGGGGGAGCAGCTCGGTGTTGAGACTGGAGAGCAGGAGGTTCAAGTGGGAGAAGCAAGGCTGCAGGTGTTTCCACAGAGGCCTCAGCCAGCCCCTGGGGACCCGTCAGACTATAATGGCTCTTCAGAGCAGGCCAGCTCAGGGGAAGACCTCCACCCTGCAGGCGGATCAGTACAGGGTGCAGCTGCTCCCAGGAGAGACAAGGCTCCTTGTGGACTCAGCTGGGCTGAGGTGGCTCCTGGGGAGAGCTGATAGCTGAGAGCTTCGGCTGATACTGAGAGTACCTCCCAGCAGCTGTGGGACAGATTCCTTGGTCCTGAGAGCAGCACGGCTGCTGCCCTCATCAGGGTGCAAGAGAGGCCTGGCTCGGGAGGGAGGACACTGTGTGTTTCTCTTACATGTGGGATATGCCAAGCCCTGGGTTTCCAGTGGCTGCCCTGGTGGACGGGGAGGTTGGAGACAGGGAGGCCCTGTTCCTTCCCCACAGCTTGTTTGCCAGTTCCTCATGTCCTCTGACATAAGGAATTGCATTTGATAACCTCCTGAGAACCTGTGCTTTCCGCCCTCTTCATCCCCTGAACCTGAATTGGTTATGACCTCGATTTGCCTGCTGTGATATTGACCCCAAATAAGAGAGGTTTCATGAAGAAATAACTTGCATTCTCTCCAGGTAATAGTGCAGGTATAGGAAGTCCAGGCAAATGGATGGTCCACGGTGTCTGGTACTTTTTTGTCCTATTCTGTATCTTCTTGACCCAGTCAAGATTGTATATTCTGACCAAGGAGGGAAGGAAAGGGGAGACAACTCTTTCGGTATCAGCAATCTTGGTGGCTGGAAACGTCCTCACCATCACTCAGACGGCAAAATCATTAACTCTTCTTTTTAAGGACAACACCAAGAAGTTGTACGCTTCTTCCTGCTGGCTGGATATGAGACACGTGGCTCCCCACAGCTGCAAAGGATGCTGAGGAATGTGGCTTTTATGCTGAGTGGCCATGTGCTCAGAGGAATATTGGGGAAGAAGGAGGAAATGGATATTGAGGGACCATTTTCTTCCTTGATAGACAGCCTGCATCTGTCACTGTGGATTGGGTACCTCTTCTAGAGCTCCCCATGAATGGAATTGCACTTGTGTGTGGTCCTTTGCACTTGGTTTCTTTTGTTGAATACAGTATCTTCGAGACTCATCCATGTATGACGCATTGATGGTTCATCCCTTTTCATCACTGAGGAGCTCTCCATGTTTGGCTGTTCCACAATCTCTTTATCTATTTACCTCTGGGCTGTTTCCAGTTTTAGGTTATGACAAATACAGCTTCTAGGGAATATTTGTCTAGAAGCCTTTTGTGGGGTTATCTTTTTATTTCCGTTTTCTTTTCTTTGAGACGGAGTCTCAGTCTGTCACCCAGGCTGGAATGCAGTGGAATGATCTTGGCTCACTGTAACCTTGCCCTCCTGTATTCAAGCAATTCTCCTGTCTCAGCCTCCCCAGTAGCTGGGATTACACGTGCCCATCATCATGTCCAATTAATATTTATATTTTTAATAGAGATGGGATTTTGCCATATTGGCCAAGCTAGTCTCGAACTCCTGACCTCAAATGATCCACCTGCCTTGGCCTCAGAAAGTGCTGGGATTACACGTGTGAGCCACTGCACCCGACCTTTATTTCCCAAGTAAGTATCTAGGAGTAGAAGTGCTGTCTTGTGGCAAAGTGTACGGCCAGTTTTCCAAAGCCCTTGTACCATCTTACATCCCACCAACACAGCGTGAGAGCTCTTGTTCTTCCACATCCTCACCAGGACTTCGTAAGAACAGTTAAAACACAAAGGACTTTCTCTGAGGTATCAGCTGGCAAAACAGCCTCCTGCAGGGACTGCAGTGAATGGAGGGTCGCTGTAGCTGGAGAGCAGGCTGCACGCTGGAATCAGCAGGAGAGCTATTCAAGCTCGTTCTGTCTGGGCCTCACCCTAGATTAATTAAATCCAAAATTCATTCGGTGGTTCCCAAGCATTAGCATTTTTCAAAGCTGCACCGCTGAGACTGAGATCCACTGTTGCAGGAAAGGTAGCATCCAACAGAAAGAGCTATTTTGCAGAGAAGGTTGGGACTTGGTGCCAGGGAAGGTGCTGCCCCCACCTCAAAGGCAGGAACTGTCAGTCTAAAAGGACCTTGCTACCCCTGCTGGCTCCTAAGATGGATTCAACCTCCCAGCTGCCCTCTGTCCTGTTTCCGCTGCCTCAACCTACTGCATTTCTTCCTGAGCATGGGGTGCGGTGGCAGGGGTGTTGGGCAAATGCCAGAGAGGAAATCCTGTTTCTTACTGTTCTCAGTGTAACTCATAAAAGGAGCAAGAAACACTCTCTGGGTCTCTCTCTCCCCATCAGAAGCTCCTTTTCAGTCTCCTGTGCTGGTTTTTCCTCATGGCCCAGTCTTCTAAGCACTGGCAATCAGAGTTCAGTTCCCATACCTCTTTCTTTCCGTGCACAGTGTAAACAGAGCCCGTCCCTGGTTCACACATCCTATCCAATCGCCGCTGTCCCTGCAACTTACATTTCCTGCTCAGATCCCTGAATTTCAGGTTTAACCTCCCACCACCACCTCCACTTCTCTTCATTGGGCGTCTAGTAAGATGTCCCAAATCAACACTGCCAAAACCAGGGCTTGACTCTTGACCCCTTCCCACAAACCTTCTCCATCTTACTAAATGACAAGTCCAGTCTCCTGGTTATTTAGCTAAAACTAATGTGGTGGCAGAATAACCGCCCCCAATGATGACCATGCCCTAATCCAAGGGACCTGTGACTATGTGACCTTACATGGCCAACGGGACCTCTTGTGTGTGGTTCAGTTGAAGATCTTGCGATGGGGCAATGATCCTGGCTTGCCCATCAGGTGAGCCTGATGTTCTGATAGGAGGAAGGCAGGAAGATTAGAGTCAGAGAAGGGGAGGTGACTGCAGAAGTAGAGGCTGGAGTTAGGTGGCCATGAGCCAAGGAATGCAGGCAGCCTCTAGAACTGGAAGAGGCAAGCCAAGGATTCTCTAGAGCCCAAAGAATTCAGCCCAGTGAGACCTGCACCAGACTTCTAGAGGGCTGTTTACTAAATTTGTGTTGGTTCAAGCCACTGGTTTGTGGTCATTTGTCGTGCAGCCATAGAAACTGAATACAAGTTTGGTTCCTGGCTCTCCTCTGTCAATCACATCCATACCTAAGCCATCAGCAAAACAGGTCAGCTCTGCCTCTAGAATGTTTCCAGAACTTAACCACTTCTAAATGTCCACTGTCAATCTAAAAAGAAGAAACTGGGGCAAAATTAATATAAGTGGAGATTTGATGCAGGCCAAGCTTGAGGATTGCAACCCAGGAGCGTGGATTCAGTTTGCCCTGAATACATATACTCCTGTTAGCAGCACTTACAAGGGGATTTTCTTTCTTTTTTTTTTCCTGGGTTCAGGCAATTCTCCTGCCTCAGCCTCCTGAGTAGCTCGGATTACAGGCATGTGCCACCATGCCCAGCTACTTTTTTGTATTTTTTTTTTTTTTTTGAGACGGAATTTCACTCTCGTTACCCAGGCTGGAGTGCAATGGCGCGATCTCGGCTCACCGCAACCTCCGCCTCCTGGGTTCAGGCAATTCTCCTGCCTCAGCCTCCTGAGTAGCTGGGATTACAGGCACGTGCCACCACGCCCAGCTAATTTTTTGTATTTTTAGTAGAGACGGGGTTTCACCATCTTGACCGGGATGGTCTCGATCTTTTGACCTCGTGATCCACCTGCCTCGGCCTCCCAAAGTGCTGGGATTACAGGCTTGAGCCACCGCGCCCGGCCCGGTTTTGTATTTTTAGTAGAGACAGGATTTCACCACGTTGACCAGGATGGTCTCGATCTCTTGACCTCGTGATCTACCTGTCTCGGCCTCCCAAAGTGCTGGGATTACAGGCTTGAGCCACCGCGCCCGGCAACAGCGTCTTTCTTCACACGAAAAATCAAGATTTACAAAAATACACCTGGCAGGGCTGGGGCAGGGAAAGAAGGCAGGTGAGGATTCATATTGGCACGGCAAGATTAGTGGGACTGCTTTAAAGAGCTCAGCCTCCAGCAGCCATGCTTTGCCGTAATTGCATTGCCACGTGCCCTTTGAGGAATCCACTACTGGATTTCCACTGCAAACTATTTCATCCCTTCTTCCTTCTTCCAACAGCTTTTAGATATGTAATGCATCTAAGATGTTCACACTTTAAAATACAGATTGTCTGAAATTAGCAGAAAAGAATACGTCCATGTGGTTAACTTTGCCTAAACTTAATGAAAACCAGAATTACTTCAGCACTGGCCTCCACCCTCTGCACAGCTCTCTGTGTGGGCTTCTCTTGCAGAGCTCAGCCACTCGTCACTCTAGGACCCATTTACAGCATTGCATCTCATCTTGGAATATAATGTGTTCAGTTGGCAAGGGTGAGGGGTGGATGAAGAAGCATAATTCAGGGTGGACAGTGCCTGCAAGGTCGGGATGCAACAAGAACACAGAAAAGATTATGTTGATTTTATCCTCTCACTGCTGTTAGCTTAATTATTATTTAGTTAGAGGAATAGGGCAGACGAAAATTAAAAAATAAAAAAGGACTGGGTGCAGTGGCTCACACCTCTAATCCCAGCACTTTAGGAGGCTGAGGAGGGTCAATCACCTGAGGTCAGGAGTTCAAGACCAGCCTGGCCAACATGGTGAAACCCCATCTCTACTAAAAATACAAAAATTAGCTGGGCCTGATGGTGGGCACCTGTAATCCCAGATACTTGGGAGGCTGAGGCTGGAGAATCGCTTGAACCCAGAAGGCAAAGGTTGCAGTGACTGGAGATCTCACCATTGCACTCCAGCCAGGCGACAAAGTGAGACTCCATCTCAAAAATAAATGAATGAATAAATACGTAAATAAAACTAACACAAGTAGTTTGCAAAACGAACCTGTCAATGAGTGGCTTCCTCTATACCAGTGTAGTTTTGCTCTTGCAGCTTCTCATGAGGGCTTCTGCTTGGGCATAGGACAGAATCTGGTAGTGACACAGGCAAAAATACTGTACGGAAATCATCAAAGTCCTTCCAAAAATATCTTCCCCCATGGGGGTGGAAGGACAGCTGGCTCATTTTGCTTTATGACTCTTTTGGAGGTGCTTGAGTTTTCATTTTCAAGCAGGGACCTCAAATCTGAGCATCTGAGTTTGGGTCCTGTATTTCCTGGGCAATTTGCCAATCTTGAGTTGACACAGACAAGTCTGGAAACGGGAGAGAACATTTGCAAAATATTTTGAGAAGGTCAGTCGAGAGGGTGGGGCAGGAGCTCCCTAGCAAGGGTAGAAAAAGTTTCTGGGTTACTCTGACCTAGTTATAAAATAAAAATGACACCTTTCCTTTAAGGCAAACAACTCCTACAGCACAGGGTTGGCAGTTTCAAAGCATGGAAAGAATGAAGAAGGAGCCAGAAAACCCAAGCACCAGTCCTGATTCCTGCCAACTAATAGGTTTCTTTCTTCCTGGCTTCATTCAGTTTTTAAATTCATTTGCTAAGCACTTTGGAGGGGTGGAGTAGAAGAAAGCCATGGAAAGTTGCACAAACATAGAGCATCTTGGCTTCCTTGCACATGTGTCACAGGAACTTTTGGCCTCTGACTTGCTCATGAGATCCTCCTCACCACCCGTGCATGGCCACCCAGGTGCCTGGCTCCAGGGCTGACTTCCCAGCATGTGGTATGTGCAGTCACACCGGGCTCAGAAGGGCCCCGTGCTAGGTTAATGCTTCGTGGTCATCATCTTGAGATTTTTAGTTAGCTTTGAACAAGGGAACCTGCATTTTCATTTTGCACTGGGCCCTGCAGATTATGTGACTTGTTCTGCTAAGACGTTGGTTTTTTAATCAGAGGAGGAAGGGGCAATGTGACTGAGCATGGTGGCTCTTATAGAAGATGGCATGACATTTGAACTCAGTGCTGTGGACACGGTCTGGGCAAGGCAGAGGTAGAAGAATGGGTCTTGAGAAAAGAACCCTTGGGACATCTGGATGAAGGCCGAGCTGCCTTGGGCCCAAGGGACCACATACATGATAGAAGAACTCGATACCCTGCACAGATCCCAGCCCTGGCTTGACATCCAAATAGCTGGGAGAGCTCAGGATGTGGAGCGTGGTGTGCCTGAGACAGGCATAAGTGGCAGATGGTTTATGGACAGCAGAATTGACAAGGAACAGCCGCTGAGGGGACAGGGAACATGGTGGACAATCTGCGCTGGCTGCTGAGTGGCCTGTGGACCCAAGTATGTTTGTCATCTGGGAGCGGAGTGAGGATTGGAGCCATTTTATTGGCACTTTGGGATAATTTGTACCATGAGAGTTAGAATCCCAGAGACATTTGGGGGACAGGTAAACAGGAGTCTGAGAACTTCTAGCTCAGGGTTGCTGTGAAGCTTAGGAACGTCAGTGTTACTTTTATTAGGACACAGCCCGAGGTTGATTAGGTGCTCAGTAAGCAGTAGTAGTCACAGTGACTACTCTGCAAAACACGCCATGATTATATAAAGCTGAAGGTAGAACATAGAAAAGCTGGGATTCTCTGCTGCTAGATAGAATATAAGACTGAATGGGCTTTCAGAGTCATGAAGTCCACATGCTTCCATAACTGGAAGGAACTAAGCCCATAGCTGAGAAGTGTCATTCCCTGGATCCTGGGGCAGGAGAAAACATTTCCATCTCCTGACTCCCAAAGGAATGCTCTTTTCCCCTAGACCAGGCCACGACATCCCTAGGTGGTGTTGGGTCTGAAAGTCTAGTGAAGTTTGGTGCAAATGAGCTGACGGGAACTGAGGGAGCTGGCAGGGAGCGGCTCTGCTGGATCTTCCTGATCTCTCACACCAGTGGGCCTCATTTATCTCTCAGGATCTCAGTGTAGATGTCATTAAACAACAGAGGCTTCTTGGAACCTGTCAGCCACGTTAAGGGTGCATGATATACCCAGAGGAGCATGTAAGACTGGCTATCAAACTATGCATTGATTCTGTGAGTTCTTAGACAGCTTTCTACTGAAATTTCCCTTTCGGCCTGCATTAGCTGGCTTCAGACTCTGTTGCTTGCAAACAAGGTTCCTGACTGTTCCACATAGCCTGGGTTTGTGAGGACAGGTGAAATGAATGAGGATGAATGTGTGGGGGATATACAGGAATGATCTCAGTGTGGCGGGGGGTTCAGGGGGATCCTGCAGCCAGAGCGCACTGAAGTCTTGCCAGGTGATGGTGGACCAAAATGAATGAGACATTTGTTCTTCATGACTTGCCTGGATATTCTTGAATTCAGTGTGCTTGTTTAGAAAGTGGGGGTTAGTGTCCCTGCTCAGGTAGGGCTGGTTGATGGGAAAGGGCACGGAGGTGGGACTGGAGCTGCTTTTCATCTGGTGTACATGGGTCTCCAGGTGCGCTTACCTTCTTAGGAGGGGATATTCTGTGCTGATCAGAACTCTGTGTCTTGAGCAATTTCCCTTGTGGCCCCAGTCTGGAGATGGAGCATAAAAATGCTGAACTCCAGAGAGCAGTCCTGCAGAGACAGGAGTTTTTGGTATGCCAAGAATAGCATGTTTGTTTGGGTCAGCCAGGGTGTGGAGGAACCTTGGGTGACCCAATGCTCTCTTTGAATAGGAATGAAATTGACCTTCAGCCGGAAGTGAGACCAGAAAAACACGTTTTCTCATAGTCCTGTTCACTGAACTGGCGGCTGACGCATTGACACATGCCCGCTGGGGTTGTACCCCCTGGGTGCATGCTTGTTTGCAATTGTATTTCTGAGTAAAAAAGTGTTTTTAGTGAAGGCCATAGAGAGACAGGCTGATGGTCATTTCCCCAGGAGTTTGAAGGAAATACCTTAATGAGACACAGCAAATGCAGTTTTGACACTGGGGCCAGGTACCCGTCCTACGTGTAGCAGCCTGTCCCCTTGAGCATCAGAAGATCTCTTGGGGAATATCTGCCTTCCTTTCAACCTTTAGCAGAGGTCAAAGTGTTGTACATCCTGAGGTTCATTTGTGCTTTGCCTGGCACTGTGACCGATGCTTATGGTGGAATTGTCCCAAGCGAAGCCTCTTATGGCCACACCTTTCTGTGATGTAATTGTTGCTGCTTCTCCCAGCAAGAAGTGAAGCCGGCTTTTCTACCCCTCCAGTTTGGATTAGCCCTGGGAATTGCTTTGACCGGCAGACTGGAATGATGACATTCTAGTTCTGATCTCCAATTCTTACTCACTTGGAGCCTGAGACCTCCATGATAGGTGGAAGTCTAGTGCAGCCTGGGGGAAGACAGACATCCCAGCCAGCAGCCAGCTAGATGTGGGCGCAAGGCCATCCTGGGCTGTCCAGCCCAGCCCAGCCCAGCATCAGCTGAAGACAGCCACGGCAGCAAGCTCTGATGAGTACAGGAGAATTGCCTAGGGAACCCACAGAACTGTGAGAAATAGTACATTGTTATTTAAGCTACAAGCCTTGAGTTGGTTTGTTACACAGCAATAGACAACTGAAACAGACACACACTGGGCCAACTTACTGAGAGTGGCTGAAAGGTTCTCTGGAACCATTTCTTCTACTTTGACAGCAGCAGCAACTACTCTATATTGAGAGAAAGTAAATAAATGACAATCTAAATGTAACTGCTATTGCCCAGACACAGTGGCTCACATCTATAATTTTAGCAATTTGGGAGGCTGAGGCAGGAGGATCTCTTGAGGTCTCAAACCAGCTTGGGCAACATAACCAGGCCCTGTCTCTAAAAAAAAAAAAAAAAATTATCTGGGAGCAATGTTGTGTACCTGTAGTCTTCGCTACTTGGTAGGCTGGGGTAGGAGAATCACTTGAGTCCAGGAGTTTGAGGCTGCAATGAGTTAGGATTACACCACTGTACTCCAGCCTGGGTGACAAAATAAGAGCTTGTCTCAGAAAATAAAATACAATAAAATAATAAATAAATGGAGCTGCAATTACCCACTCCATGGAATTCACTCTCTGTAAAAACTTGAAATATATATATATACATATACATATATAATATAATATATTATATATACATATATAATATAATATTATATATATATAATATAATATATATATTTAAACTCCTTAGCTCTACACCAAAAATCTAATTCCTTCTACATGTTCCTTCTGTGTCCAAGATTATTATTGTTATTATTTTTTCTGGAGACATGGCCCTGCATCTACCAGAGCCAATTTTAAATTATCCTCATGCCAAGTATGTAGGGGTGACGCATCATGGTGTCTGGAGTATGCTTTATATATTTAACAGTTGTAAAAATTCTTTATTCCGTATTCCAATGTTTTCACCATCTGTATAATCATTTTTAAGTGTTTGTGACATCCACCAAACATGGTGAAAGTTTCAGCATTGCTGTTTTCTGCCCACTCCCCTGTCCTGTGCTCTCTGCTTTCTGGAAGTGTGTTCTCTGTAAATCTGCCATTGGCTGGAATTCAGGAGGGAGGAAGGGAAAGACAGAGTTGGGGAAGGAACTCAGCTGACAGTGATTTGTAAGGGTCCCATTTCACTTTACACATGGAATGGGAGTTTAAGGAGATAATGGAAGTCCCGGCCTTCAAGATCTGCTTAATTGTTGTACCTGATGGTATCTTCCTCATCTCTGTGCCCTCAACACCTGGCCCTGGGCCTGGGCTAGGACTGTTTCCAAAAGACGTTTGGTGGGAGGGGTGGGTGGTGAAGGAAAGAGCTTTCCAGGTCTTTGGGAAGATGGAACATAACCAAATAAAAGCGTGTCTTCATTGAGTGCTCTACGAAGAGAAGGTGCCATATGCTATGGCTACCAAGTTCCTATAAAAGGTGTTTCTACCTCTAGCCATTCCCTTGCCTGGCTTCCTATGGGCAGAGCTCTGCATTTAATCATGTTAGATGCTAAGACTTGGACAAAGAACGTAGGCCAGTCTGCTGAATCCCATCACCCTCCAGCACTGACATTCTTGACCTCTGCCCAGAATGGAGCTCCTCCAGCCGTCTGACCTCCCTGGAGCTCTCCCTGCCTCTTCTATGGCTGCCCTCACTCACTTCTCCATCATGGGTACCTGGGGAAGCCTGGGGACACGTCCATCACAGTCCTATCCTGCCATTTTGGAATTGTTTGCTTATTTCTCTGCCTTCTTCACTTACCGGCAAATTCTTGGGGATCGGGATTGTGTCTTGGTCATTTCTGTTTCTTGGGATCTGGTTTAGTGTTTGACTCAAGATGGGTGCTCAAGATGTTTTTAAAATAAATGAACAGGGTACTCTGAGAGAACCATCTCATTTCCTGTCTTTGATAGGCAGGATGTGGGGGGACACTAAAATAGCCTGTGTCTGTCATGAATTTTATTTCTAAAAATGAAAGGCAGATAAGCCTATATCCTTTTTTCCCGAGGATCATTTTGGGAACCTGACAATGTTTTAGAAAGAGCTTTTGATTTATCTTTCTCTGCTTGTCTCATCGTCCAGGACAAACACAAAATACCACCTAGGTTTCCTGAGCTTCATCAGTAGAAGCAGTGAACCAGGATGTTGTTAGCTCAGAAGCCTGGTGACAAAGGTTCCCAGGTTGCTGTTAGTGCAGTAACATCTATGGCACTTCTAACCCAGGAGTGCTTTTATTTGAGGCAGCCTCCAGTGTGGGAAATACTGACAGCTCCTTCTTGCCTTATGTCTCCTAGGAATAAAGACAGCTGTCAACTCACTCCTAATGCACAAGATGATAGCCATCTGAGCTGATCTGATTTGTCAGCTGTTTGTCAGGAGGTTGTAGACAGAGTGCACAAGTCAGAGTGACGCCTCCTCCCTTCAGTCCCTGGAGAAAGAACAGCCCTTTTCCTGTGATTAACAAGTCTCTAAATTTTTGTCCTGTTTATCAACGTCCCTGAGAGTCACACAAAACGGGAAACGTTACTGATGACAGCACTTGGCATCTTTTTTTTTTTTTTATCTTCTGAGATTCAGGATTATAAAGGAAAATCCTGCAGTGTCCTTGGTGTTGCTCATGATATACACACATTCACTCACGTGCTTGTTCAACAGATATTAACTAGGCATTGACATACTGCCAGATGTGTACTTTTTCATGTGAAATACAGCAATAAACAAGAGTCATGGCCCTGGGTGCTAACAACAGAACACACACACACACACACACACACACACACACACACGCACACACGCACACACAGAGAGAGAGAGAGAGAGAGAGAGGGAGGGAGAGAGAGATGACAAATTTGGGACACATTGTATGTTATGAAGCAAATAGAACCTAGAACCTGCACGATCCATTTATAAATAAAGGAATTGTAAGGAAGGAGTGAGTAGCAAGTAAGAAAGGGAAGACTGCCTGTAGATAGGACTGCCAAGAGAAGGCCTCTGGAGAGTGGGCTTTTAGCCGAGTCCTTGAAGATCAGCAGGGAAAGATCATCGTAGGCAGAGAACAGCTAGTGCACAGGCCCTGAGATGGGCTACATTTGGGAGTGTTCGAGGAGCAGAAGGAGGACCCTATGGCGGGAAGGTAATCCCACCACAGATAGGATGAGGCTGGAGGAGCCTCTGGAGACAGGTCATGCCTGGCCTGGTGTGTGAAGGAACAGGGAGGAATGCTGTTCGCACCTGATGGGAAGCAACAGAAAAGTTGCAGGTGCAGCATGATGTAATGCATGCACATTAAAGGGCACCTCGCCCCTGCACCCCGCTCTGTGGGAAATGGGTTGGAGGGCTGGGGTGGGAGGAGACAGGGGCAGGAGAGGTGGTGGTGGGTGGGAATGGATGGGGGCTATCTGAAGCACTTGAAGAGAGATCACGGTGGTCAGGGAAGGTGACAGGAGTTAAAAATGGAACAAAGGGGCCAGGGATGAGATGCATTTTGGGGGTTGCATAAACTGGCATCGCTGTTGGGGGTGAGGAAAGGGAGGAACCATGATTTTCACCTTTCCTGCCTTGACCTACCGTGCGTGAAGGAAGCCAGAGTGCCTGTGAGCCCTTCTGTGTGTGAAGTTCATGAGGCATCCTCATGGGGCAGCCCCTAGGAAATCCAGACTGGAGCTGAGGGGAGAAATGGGTCTGGATTTATAACGGAGTCATCAGGCTAATAGGGTTATTTGGGTTTACGAGAACGGGTGAACGTGTCTATAGTGAGAACTTCCAGGGGTAAGGAAAGAGCACTCAGGGCGGGAGAGACGCGCAGAGCAGGCCAGACTCTGATGGGACTGCCGGGGCCAGGGAAGGGGCACAGCCCCAGAGAGGATGTGTGCAGGTGAGAGTTCCTGAGGCCAGCAGAGCCCTCAGCTCACCGGCGACTGGCGGCGGCAGGGGCAGCCAGGCCTGAGGGTAGAGTTGGCCTCTGTTTCTACTTTTTTTGGGGGGAAGTAAGAGTAAAGGTCATGAGCAGGGGGAGGAGCAAGTGTGGGGGGAGGATGAGGAGCACATAGTCCTAGGTCTGGAGGGAGAGTCCGGCCCAGGGCAGGTGGGAGGCACCCATGTCATGGGGGCTGGCGGGTTCCCTGCAGGGTCTTGGAATCCAGGCTAGTATAGGAGGGGCTGCTGGGGTTGAGGAAGTGGGAGTGGAGTGGGCTGGTGTTTGGGTGAAGCTTTGGATGGATAGCAGGAGGTGTCAGAGCAGACGAGCTGAAGGAGAAAGGAGGTAGTGGCTGCAGACAGGGGCATGTGAAATTAGATTTTAGTTGCTGTTAAATGTCATGTTAACATGTATTTCTGGGGTAAAGATGATCTCAGTTAATGAATTATTTCTAAAAGTCACTTTGTTATCACTGTGATTATCCAGAGTACATCTTTGTGCAGAGGCTACAGCTCCCAGGTCATCTCATCTGAAATGTCACCGCTAATTGGGAAGCCGTGTCTCTCTTAGATGGCCAAGCTGTAACCTGGCTCCTGGCTGCTGGATCTGTGGCCTTGCAGAGACAGCTGAAGCAGGAACACCTGAAAGTAATGACTGCAAATGGGTCCACAAGAGCTGCCACAGAAACAAGAGAGCAACCTTACCAGCTTGAGCAGTGGGGCCTTTCATGAGAGAGTGAGTAGGAGAGATGGGTGGAGCAGGAGAAGCTGGCGGGCGGCCTGAGCAGAGGAATAGGTGAGGGGGCAGGAGGAGGAGGGTGTGGAGCTTTGACCTACTGGCATATCATCTCCATATCCACCTGGATTTGTTGTTCTTTACTACATAACACGTGACCTCTAAGAGTGGGGGCTTCCAGCTACAGTGATCATTTTCCTATCTCCCACAGTTTCTCCAGGTCAGAAGTTCAGACACGGCGCAGTGGGATGGGTTGCTTTTGCTCCACCATGGGCCTTAGCTGGAAGCTGTGAAGGCCATGGACTGGAATCTCTGAAGACTCATCTAGCCACAAGCCTGTAGGGTGCTGGCTCTCAGCTGGGACACCACATGAGCCTCATGTGGACTGGGCTTCCTCACAACATGGTGGCTGATTCCATGGGCAAGCATGGGGGAAATAGAAAGGGAGATGGAGGAGCAGGCAGAGGGAGACGGGGAGAGAGAGAGATGAAGAGAGAGAGGAAGGCAGGGGAGGAGGAAGATGAGAGGGAAGGAGACAAAGAGGAGGGAGTCGGGGAGGGAGGAAGGAGGGTGGGAGAGGAGGGAGACAGGAGGGATTGGGAGAAAAGGAGGAGGAGGGCGAGAGGGAGGAAGACATTGGTGGCTGCTGACTCCTTTTGCTGTCTCGCTCATTTGAGAAGTCACACAGGGTTGTGTCCATTCTGGGGGGGCATCAGGAGCCTGAATTTTCAGGGGTGGGGGTGTAGACCCACCTTGGGTGGGAGGAGCATCAATCACATTAGGAGAAGAGCTTCAGGACAGGACTGCCATGGCCACCATTGGAACAAGGTCACTGTCACACCCTCTCAACTCTTCGGAGCCACACACTGTTTGACTTTGCTTATTGGCCCACTTCATTCTCAGAATCTGGGAATCTCAGATCTTCTGGGAGACTGAGCAGAATCTTTCACAAGCATCGTAGATGCTCGTCATTCACCCACAGGGGAAAGGCCTCTGAGATCTTGCAGGGGAGGGTATTGGGGTGTCGTGACACTGAGGAACACTGTACAAAACTCAAGAAACGATGGATTGTCCACGGCCGGAGTGAGGAGATTTTGGCTCAGACAGAGTTGGGATGGCTTCTGCACTTCCTTATTCACTTTCCCGTGCCCTGGCGCCTTACTTTCTCTCTCTGCCATTTGCTCTCTCTTTCTGGCTCATTGGTAATAGTAGTGCTGTGCAGAATTAGATCACACAGGCAGCGCAGGGGCGTGGCAGGTGCGTGTGTGTGCAGTCATGGGGATGGGACTGACTACTGTCGCTATCACTGCTGTTACGCACCAAATGAAACTAACCCGGCCTTAGTAAAGAGAGACGTCATTGGAAGATTCTTGCAAGGGGAGGAGGGCTATTGCCACAGGGATGGAGATCACTCCAACTGTAGGGTCTGCCAGCGTCACAAGGGGGAGGGAAAGAGGGTGTTTCTTTTGTGAAGCGGAGCAAACAAGGCTGAAAGAACCAGGTGGGGAAAGCAGCTTGAAGGAGCAGAGGTGGCGTGATTGAGAGCAGATGAGTGTTCTCAGGAGGGGCTGTGCACTGGCTCAGAAGGAGAGACAGAGCGCTCTGCCAAAGTGTGGTTAGCAAGCATTTTGTTCCAATTGATCAGTGGGACAGGAAGTTCAGTGCATCACTTATGACTCAAGGAATGGGAGTTTGGAGGGTCTGCCTCTGACCTTATCATAGATCAACAGCGAGGGGCAGCCGTGACGTGTATCTAAATCATATGAGGGGATTTTTGTGGTGTTCTCAGAACGTAAAAGGTGGGACCATTTCTTAACCTTCGCTGTTTTCTAAGATCACAGTGCTCCTATGAAGTTTAGCCTTGTTGCATGGTTCCAAAGGACAGGGGTCTGTGAGATACCGCCTTTACACACTTAGAGCAAGGCCAGGCCTGAGAATGTGGTGGCGAGAGGAGCCTGCCCGCCCTGCACGCAGCATCATGGGGAGTGGGTTTTACCCCTGCAGGCATTCAGCGAGGGCTGGGCAATCTGTATGAACGCCTGTGGCTT
The DNA here is from genome assembly GCF_048565385.1 of Saimiri boliviensis. Classification (NCBI taxonomy): domain Eukaryota; kingdom Metazoa; phylum Chordata; class Mammalia; order Primates; family Cebidae; genus Saimiri; species Saimiri boliviensis. The sequence continues at coordinate 74,152,896 of NC_133457.1, forward strand.
AAAGGTCCAGCTGTTGCCAGGAGCTCTGGGCTCCCTGAAGTCTCCAGGTCGGCTGTCTTTCTCTGCAGCGTCCCAGACCGGAGTGGGGAAGGCTTGAGCTCCTCTTCACTTCTGGTCATCGGCTCCTAGGGATTCAGTGTTACTCTCAGGTGGGAGTCAGTAACTAAGGAGATGTGCTTTTTCCTTCGGCGGCAGATGTATATCTGGAAAACAACTGTCTGAGAATTTCATTAAAAATCAAAGCCTGTTGTCATGTTTGGGACTTTATTTCATGCTGTGATATAGCATTGGAATAAAAAACTTGCTGTAATGTTATCGCTTTATTCTCCACACAGTCTGGGCCACTGCACTTCTGACCTGAGGCACTGCTGATAAAAGGGATCCTCATTTTCCCTGTGAGGGGCTCCCTGGCTTTTATGTGAGCAAGCGACAGCATTATGTTTGGACCAGTGCATCAGTTAAGCTGCTACTGCGGATAAAAATCCAGGCCTCGTGCATCACACGAAGATTCCATTAAAAACAGTGGTTAAGCAGTCAGCTCCCTTGAGACTCCTTGGGTAAATCTGGATTTTTATGTATTTCATTTTTTGTATTTTATAACTCAATGATGGTGACTTTCCTTGGGCTCTGGTTCTGGTTTGAAAGCACTGAGTTGGGTGTGCAGTGCTGTGTGCATGGTTGCCAGAGGTCTGCAAACCTGGCATGAAGGAGGCTGGAAACAGCCACACACAGTGCGTGGAAGGAGGTAGGCTCGGGCCGTCCCTGCCTGCTGGAACGAGTGGCTGTGAACAAGAAGTTCACAGAGTTCCGTGGTTTGGTAAACATTTTCAGTTGGCCAAGTGTTTCCACCCTAGACACCGTGAGTAGAGAGCAGAGAGCGGTGACCTCAGGGCCCTGTTGGGGCACACCCTCAGTAACAGCTGGTTTTGGCAGCCGTTAGTGTGTCTGGGGAGGAGAGTGTCAGCGGAGACAGATGCTTCAGCATGACGCCTGTAGCGTGAGCCCAGAGAGAGATGGAGGGAATCGTGAGGCTGAAATCTGAAAGAGAATTCTAGGGGAATCACAGGTAAGGCTCCAGGTAAGAACAGCAGCAAAGGAGATGCCCAGGATCACACCCATGGCCTCAAAGAAGGGAGGTGGGATGCTGCTGGGGAGGCGGGAGGCTGTTGGGGAGGAGGGAGGATGTTGGGGAAGAGGGGGGCTGTTGGTGGGGGGATGCTGTTGGGGGGGGCGTTGGGGAGGCGGGGCCGTTGGGGACTGGGGAGGCCGTTGGGGAGGCGGGGCCGTTGGGGAGGCGGGTTGGGGGGGTGGCCATTGGGGAGGGGGGAGGCCATTGGGGAGGCGGTGGGGGGGCGTTGGGGAGGCCGTCGGGGAGTGGGGAGGCCGTTGGGGAGACGGGGGGGCCGTTGGGGAGGTGGGGGGGCCGTTGGGGAGGCGGCGTGGCCGTTGGGGAGGCGGAGGAGGCCGTTAGGGAGGCGGGTGGGGGGCCGTCGGGGAGGCGGCGAGGGGGCCGTTGGGGAGGTTGGGGGGCCGTTGGGGAGGAGGAGGCCGTTGGGGAGATGGGGGATCCGTTGAGGAGGGGGAGGCCGTTGGGGAGGCGGGGGGGACCGTTGGGGAGGCGGGGCTGTTGGGGAGGGGGGAGGCCGTTGGGGAGGCGGGGGGGCCGTTGGGGAGGCGGGGCCTTTGGCAAGGCGGGGGGCCGTCGGGGAGGCAGGGGAGGCCGTCGGGGAGGCTGGGTGCTGTTCTTGCTCTGGCTGTCCTTGTATACCAGGGCATTGTCTCTGTTCAGTGTTCCTGCAGGCTGCCTTCCCCATGAGGCTGTCAGTGGGAAGAACAGGGGGCGCAGGTCAGCAGGGAGAGGAGATGGGGAGGCCCTTCTTTTTTTGCCTCAGACCCTGGGGGACAGCAGCTGCACCTGTGTGGCCTTGCCTTTCTGGGCTGCAGTAAGGCCAAGCAGTTCTGTCTTGCAGTGCCAGGCTGTAACAGCTCCCAGGCATTGCCAGTCCCAGGTGCTCATCATTCTGGTTGGCTCTTTCACACCTGGGTAAGTGCCTTCCATTAAACGTTCCTATCTGAACCCTCTGAGTAGAAATCTGTTTTCTGCCAGCATCACAATGATACAGTAAAAAAGAACTTTAGGCTGGGCATGGTGGCTCACATCACGTGTAATCCCAGCACTTTGGGAGGCTGAAGCAGGTGGATCACTTGAGGTCAGGAGTTTGAGACCAGCCTGGCCAACATCGTGAAACCCCGTCTCTACTAAAAAGCAAAAATTAGCCTAGCATGGTGGTTGGTGTGTGCTTACAATCCCAGCTACTTGGGATGCTGAGTAACAAGAATCGCTTGAACCTAGGAGGCGGAGTTTGCAGTGAGTTGAGATCACGCCACTGCACTCCAGCCTGCATGACAAAGCAAGATTCTGTCTCAAAACCAAACCAAACCAAACAAAAAACTTTAAATCACATCAAAGCAGAACAGGCTCCCCAGTGAGTTTCTTATCATTGGAGAAACTCAAGATAAATTTGGATGATGCATTGGTTCAGGAGGCAGATGCCAACATGAAATGTGACTTGTGGACAGTCTGCAGAGAAACCGTGTCGTCTAAGAGGGTGAAGGAGGAGGGATGGGGAAGAAATGGTAAGAGATCCTCAGCCAGCCCCATGGGGAGTCGTGGCACACAGGCTGCTCACTGGGTGGGGGTAGGGGGAGCTGCCTTGGACAGGTGGCCTGGCTCTAGTCCCCTGCCATGCTCAGTCATATTGGGTGAGTGGGGCTTCAGTGGGAAGCCTCAGTGTAGCTGAAGGGGCTGCTGACCTCTGACTGCTCTCCTGGAGAGATCTGAGTGGCATGCCTCCATAGCCATCACATTTTGGCAATGCCTTGGAGGGAGCCTAAACAAATTGACCTCCCAGCCCTGTGTGTGTGTGTGTGTGTGTGTGTGTGTGTGTGTGTGTGTGTGTGTCTGAACTCAAGTTAGGCCAGGTGGGGGCTGCTCCCATCACTGCCCTCCTGGGTCAAACTTGTCCAGATCAGCTTTCCTATCATCAATCATTCCTGCACCAGGCGCACTAGAAGATGAGGGCCCCACCCGCTCCTTGGAGGACAATAGGTTCCTGATCGGTCACTGAATGCTTTGTCATTTGGAAACAAGTTAGATGTGCAGGCAGACTGGCACAAACAGTGTATAATTTTGAGAATGCAGCCACAAGTCAGCACCTGGAAAGAAGTTTGGAAATGCAGATGCTCAGCTGCTGGGCTTCAGCTTGTGTTGCAACAGCCAGAAGAGAGGGTTCCTTGTAGGGGACCCTGGAGTCTTAGCAGCAACTCCTGTTGAGACTTGCTGAAGCATCCTGAGACGTTACCATCAGTCCCTTCTCCTTCAACCTCTCCATCATCAGTCACACTATACGTACCACTTTCCTTTTTAAAGACTTCTAGGAAGAGAGGTGGGAGGAAGCAGGAATTTTGTCTCTGCTGTTGGCTGCCACCCCCATAGCTGTTCAGCTCTCTGGAGGGTGCTTTCTCCACAACCCTATCAGCAGGGAGAAGCAGGGCTTTGATGTCCACTGGAAGACAGCCCCAAGCCACGTCCTCCCTAGCACATCACAGAGGCTCTGGCCCAGCAAGTCTTTGCCCCAGCACTTAGGCTCCAAGACAGACAGGCCCTGGTGAGGCAGCACTGCCTGCGACTGGGATGCACTGGTCCAGGTGGAGCGGCTGGAGTAGGTGAGGGAATGACAGTGGGGAGCGGGGGTGGGGGAGAGGGAGGAGGTGAGCCACCTCCCTGCTCTCCACGGAAGGCAGCGTGCACAGCATCTGTGCTTGTGGATGCAGCACGAGACTTCAGACTCAGGAGGTGCCCTCACATTGTGCTGTTTTGTGTGGAAGTCCTTGATTCATGCTCATACTTTTGAGACAAATGTTGGGTCTCTGTGGCACATTTTTTTTTCTTTTTTTTTTTTGAAAATGGGGTTGCTCTCTGTCACTCAGGCTGGAGTGCAGTAGCATGATCACGGCTCACTGCAGCCTTGACTTCCTGGACTCAAATGATCCTCCCACCTTGGCCTCCCTGGTATCTGGGACCACAGGTATGGGCCACCAAGCCTGGTTCTTTGGCCTGTTGTTACTTAATGATGTTTCCTTGTGGCTGCATTTTAGTTCATGGCGGTTATTCCATTGCAGTTCATGTCACTGGACCTTTTTCTTAAAACAGCTGCCCCCATTTCTCTGTTCCCCTGGGGACAGCCTCACATGGGTCTCAAATGCGCAGATTCTCCTTGTGGTGGGAGTAGATCCCTTGGGTCCCCTCTGACCTCACCTCCCTCCATGTTTCCTGCAAACTGGACACTTCCCGGCACAGATGCACAGGTCGATGTCACGTGCATCTGTTAGCAGCTGCTTTCGGCTGATAAAGAGGGCTGAAAACCCTTTGCTGCTGCATCCACTGAGAAGTGGTGCCTCAGTCCCCTCCCCTTGAGTCTGGGCTGGCCACAGGGACCCACTTGACCAGCAAACTGCAGCAGCGAGATGCTGCAGGACTGCCGAGGCGCCGAGAAGCCTCAGTCTCCACCCCGCTCTCTCTCCAGATGTTCCCTCTCGGGACGTTCACTCTTGCCACCTGCCCACCACACTGTGAGTCGCTTAGTCCCACAGGGAGGCCATGTGCAGGCCCTTGCTTCAGCAGCCCTGGCCGAGCTCCCAGGGTGAGCCATGTGAGAAAGCCACTGTGCCAATCTGCTAGGGCTGCCCTAAATGCTACCTGCTCTGGGTGGTTTAGACAACAAAAATGTATCATGTCACAGTTACGGAGGAGGGAAGTCCGAGGTCCAGTTGCCATGGAGCTGGCTCCTCCCGAGGGCTTGGAGACAGAGGCTGCTCTGCGCACCTCCCTGACTTCTGGTGTTTGCCGCCATCTTTGGTGTCCCTTGGTTTGCAGACACCACATGACTCCAACCTCTGCCTTCGTCTTCACATGTCATGTTTACTTTCCCCTTTTCAGATCTTTTCTGCTCAGAGACTCCTCTCTTTGGAAAGAGAGAGCGCTGTTTCTCTTCCTCTTCTCTTCTGCCTGTTAAACCTCCATTTCTAAATTCCTTGTGTATGTCCGTATCCAAAATTTTCCTGGTGCAAGAAAACGATCCCCAAGGTATATACCCCAGACAGTGTATCTGCTTCATAGTGGGGACCTCATCCAGGATACCAAGGTATGACATTAATTGAAACAGTGAGTAGAGGAGCGGACTCCAACTCCTTCCTTTCATTCCAAGGCTCTCAGCCTCCATTTTAGAACCAAATCAAACCAAATCCAACCAAATACAGAGCCCCCTTCAGACATTTAAAAACGATTAACATGGCTGCCAGCCTTATAAGACTTGGGGGACAGACTTACTGGAGGGAACATGGAGAATTCCCCAGCACCCATGGGTTGCTGGGCATATTGGCCGTGTTTGAACTGGCTTTCTTTCACAGAAGACTTAACCATTGCCTGCGGCTGGAAGAAGTCCTAGGGAAACTGAGGATTTCTGGCTGACACTACCTCCTTCCCATGTTATCCAAAGGCTTCTGGACTGACTGCAGCCTCTGACCACCCGATGGGGTTTGGCAACAGGATTTCCAACTTTTCTGTCACAGTTTTCTCTTTTCCCTTCTGCGGCTGTCATGTCTTTTATCTCCTCTGCGTATTCAGTGTGTGGGAAGTTTTACAGTTCAGGGAAGTGATCTGGTTTGGGAAAATCAGCAAATGTTGTGGTAACCAGGAGTGTAGCTCAAGGGAAGTGGTCTTTGTGAGTTTCTAGGAACAGAAGGTCCTTGCTGCAAAATAAGATTGTGGGCGATTACCAGCCTTCCCGGCATGCTATGTAAATGTCACATGTGATGGAACTAATCTGTGAGCCCTACGTAAATCAGACACTGCCTCCTCAAGCTGGCACATCCGCCAGCAGTCTTTTCCCCTCAGAGACCCCTCTCTCTCTAGAGAGAGCTGTTTTCTCTTTCTCTTCTCTTCTGCCCATTAAACCTCCACTCCTAATAAAAACCACAATTCACCTTTTTATTAGAACACAAGTGTATTGGGTCAGGGCCCACCATATTTAAGCGTGACTCCATCTTAACTAATTACGAATTTCCAAATAAGCTCACATTCTCAAACACTGGGGATAAGACTTCAACATATGACTTTTTGGGTGGTGGCCACACTTTGACCCATAACAGCCATCATGGGTGTTCAGCCTGGTAGTGCCTCCAGACAACTCCAGCTCCAGACACCATCTGACGGAGGTCTCCTGAGAGCCCCTGAGTGAGAACCGCCCAGCTGAGCCCAGTCACCCCAGAGCTGCGGGAGTTGATTTTAGCCACGAAGTTTGGGGTGGTGTTTACATTGCCACAGATGACTGTGACCTTCCCTGGTTTTCAGAGATCAATTGAAAATCAGGCTGGGGACATCAATTCTGAGTTTTTTAGGATGCCAAGGTCCAGTGTGGGTCAATTCCCATATATTTTAGCAGTGACACTTGACAGTGTCTGTGCAAGATTTAAAACGAAGTTCCTGTGGGCAGCTGGTTATGTCAATAGGTGCTGTTATTTCTAACAACAGCAGCACTGTGCACGTGGCTGGTAGCTCTGGTGGCTTCTTTCTTTTATCCCCTGACAGCCAGCCAGATCCTGTGCTGCACATGAGATCCTATGGGCCCTGCAGTCAAGCAGACACGATCCCAGGCATGGCCTTGTGGTGGGGCTTGATTTCTGCTCTTCTTAGCCTATTGATTCTGACACCACTGCTCCCAACATCATCAGCAGCAGCCTTACTGTCTATTTGCTGCTCACCATGGACAGTGCAGCCAGGCTCTGCCTGGGCCATCAAGCCAGGCCGAGGGCAGCTTGCCCTTTCCGCTTCACAGATGCAGGCAGAGGCTGAGTCTCGCTGGGGTTGAGTGTGACTGAGACCACACAGTCGGTGGGCAGGGCACCTGGGATTTGGACCAGCCTCACCTGCACATGGGACCAGCAATCCTGAATCAGAAACAAAGCAGGGTGGGCCGAGGGGAAGGGCACTGAGGGGTGGAACATGGGGCTCTGTCCTCCTGACTTCTCTGATGATGATGGTCTCCTGGGTTGCTGTTGAACATTCAGGGCATGGGCTTCTTCCTGGAAATCTTGCTGGGGCTGGTGGGGGCCGGAGGATCTGTTATTTGGAATCAGTGGATTCCAAATTGCAAACATGGCTGTTGGAGGAGTTCTGTCCCTGTGTTCATCCCACCCCTCTGATTACAAAGCCTAGGCAGCTAGGGCTGGAGATTCTGTGAATTATCAAGACTGGTTTGAGAGAGATCCAAGATGGCTGATCACTAGCAGCTCGGGATTGTAGCTCCCAGTGAAAGCACAAAGAAGGAGAGGACGCCACACCTTCACATGAATTCTTGTTGCGCACGCACCAGGAGATTCCCAGCGGAGGAGCCCCACGGGTCGCCAGCGCGACTCTTGTGACTGGCGAGGCGGTTTTGCCGGCGCCTCGGAGCGTTGGTTCTTGGTGCAGAGTCAGAAAAGCACCATCAATCTTAACGCCGCTGATTTAGTCGGCACAGTGGGTTGCTCAGATTTCGGCGCTGAGAATCAATAAGTTGGACGTCCACTCAGAAACCCAATTACAAAGACGGTAATTATAAAGACCACATGGATAAATCTACAACGAAGGGAAGAAAACAGCCAAAAAAGGCTGAGAATACCCAAGATCAGAACGCCTCTCCCTCAGCAGGGGATCACAGTTCCTCATCATCAACGAAACAAGGCTTGATGGAGAACGAGTGTGTTCCAATTACAGAAGCAGGCTTCAAAATGTGGATAATAAGAAACTTCTGTGAATTAAAAGAACTTGTTCTAACACAATCCAGAGAAACTAAGAACTTTGAAAAAAGGTTTGACGAAATGTTAACAAGAATACACAATTTAGAGAGGAATATAAGTGAATTGATGGAGTTGAAAAACACAATACAAGAACTACGTGAAGTATGCACAAGTTTTAACAGCCGAATTGATCAAGCAGAAGAAAGGATATCAGAGGTCGAAGACCAACTCAATGAAATAAAGCAAGAAGACAAGATTAGAGAAAAAAGGATAAAAAGGAACAAGCAAAGTCTCCAAGAAATATGGGACTATGTGAAAAGACCTAATCTACGCTTGATAGGTGTACCTGAATGTGACGAAGAGAATGAATCCAAGCTGGAAAATATGCTTCAGGATATTATTCAGGAAAAATTTCCCAACCTAGTAAGGCAAGATAATATTCAACTCCAGGTAATACAGAGAACACAACAAAGATATTCCTCAAGAAGAGCAACTCCAAGGCACATAATCATCAGATTTACCCGGGTTGAAATGAAGGAGAAAATACTAAGGGCAGCCAAAGAGAAAGGTCAGGTTACCCACAAAGGGAAGCCTATCAGACTTGCAGCAGATCTCTCAGCAGAAACCCTACAAGCCAGAAGAGAGTGGGGACCAATATTCAACATCCTTAAAGAAAAGAACTTTCAACCCAGAATTTCACATCCAGCCAAGCTAAGCTTCGTAAGTGAAGGAAAAGTAAAGTTTTTTGTGAACAAGCAAGCACTCAGAGATTTCATCACCACCAGGCCTGCTTTACAAGAGCTTCTGAAAGAACCACTACACATAGAAAGGAATAAACAGTATCAGCCTTTCTAAAAAATACCAAAAAGAGCATCAGTATAATGAAGAATTTATATCAACTAATGGACAAAATAGCCAGCTAATATTAAATGGCAATATTAAACTCACATATATCATTGTTAATTCTAAATTGAAATTGACTAAATCCCCCAATCCAAAGACAGACAGACAATTTAGATAAAAAACTAAAACCCATCAGTATGCTGCATCCAGACCCATCGCACATTCAAGGATACACAAAGACTCAAAACAAGGGATGGAGAAAGATTTACCAACCAAACAGAGAGCTAAAATAAATAAATAAAAAGCAGAAGTTACAATTTTTGCCTCTGATAAAATAGTTGTTAAAGCAACAAAGATCAAAAGAAGCAAAGAAGGACATTATATAATGATAAAAGGATCAATGCAACAACAAGAAGAGCTAAAGATCCTAAATATGTACGCACCCAATACAGGAATACCCAGACATATAAGACTAATAAAGAGACTTAGACTCCCACACAATAATAGTCGGAGACTTCAACATTAATATTAGACAGATCAATGAGACAGAAAATTAACAACGATATCCAGGACTTGAACTCAGATCTGGAACAAGTAAACGTAATTAACATTTATAGAACTCTCCACTTTAAATATACAAAATATACACTCTTATCAGTACCACATTATATCAACTTAGAAGTTTAAATGAAATGTTGGTTGGCTCCTTGTTTGTTATTCTCTTCCCTCATTTTATTTTATGTCTCCATTATTAAGGACAATTATAGGCATACCCATATTTAGACTTCATTCTAGCCCAGGCAATAAAGCAATACCCCCATTCTCTCTCCCTCTTCCTCTTTCTCTTTCTTCCTCTTCTTTATTCTTTTTATTTTTCTTTTTTTCTTTCTCAAAAAAAAAAAAGAAGACTGGTTTTTGTGTTTAACCAGTAGGTTGTATGTTTAAGTACATTTTAAGCATCATGTATAATGTAGGGATGACTTACATACTTACATTAGTTGAATGAAAAGCAGTTGGCATTCAAGACAGGGCTCTTGTCATGAAAATGTGTCTGAGAAAGTGACAGAAACTATTTGAAACAATGCTCAGGCAGGCATTTTTTATTCTGAGAACTATGGCTTACACAGAAAGAAAGACACAGTGGGAGGGGCCAGCCGCCCCCCTGCTCCAGGTTGTCAGTGGGTGCCTGGTTGTCATGAGAGAGGGAAGCACGAGGCGGGGCAGGGCATGGGCCTTCTCACAGAGGGCAGAACAGAGTCACCCTGGAGAATGCCTGCTGAGCTGCTTCCTGCTCACGGAACACCTGATCTCTAGCTTGGTGGTTTCCAGGGCATGTGTCATCCTGGCAGGTGCAGCACACAGAGGTGCGGTCAGCTGCCTGCTTGGAGCCCGCACGTCTAATAGCTCCTTAGAGTTCTCGGCATTGCATGTGCACACATCTCATTTCTCAGGGAGTTATCAAGTGAGTTTCCCTGCAGACTGTTATTACTGTCTTTTTCCTGGCATGTGCTTCCAAAGCTGCCTGCTCATAAAGGAAGAAATTGTTCTTTCCCTAGAGCCTGACTGGCTCTGGATGCTGCTATCACTGCATCAATCTGGTACCAGGGGACTCCCTTCTGTGGCTGTGGCCCCAACATCTGAATCCTTGCAAGATCCAGGGAGCCACTCCTTCCTAGGCTTTGCTGTGGGAGCCCAGCACTCCCTGCCTGCCACCCCTGGGAGGCTCTGTCTCTTGGCTGGAAGCCACTGGGGCTAAGGTCTGGGTGTGGCCAGCCTGCCTTCTGGGATGTGTTGGCTCTAGGCTCTCTTCCTGCTTCCAAGATCCACATTCCCCAAACGGAGCACCCTTCCCTTCCCTTTGGTGCGATCACTTCCCGGTGTCATCGTCCACCACGCCCGGCACCTGCCCTGAGCACTGACCCCTGGAGTCTGCGCAGCAAGTTTATCTGCAGGGTGGGGGCTGTGGGGCATCAGGCAGGGGGTGATGATGCTCTGCCAGGGTGATGGCCATGTAGAGAGGAGGCAGTGGAACCCTTTGGGCCAGCACCACGATGCCTCCACACAGAGGCGCAGTAAGCAGCGGCTCAGTGCAGAGCTGCAGAGGGGTTCAGGCCAGAGCCTCCAGGGCAGCTCAGGGAAGGCTCCTGGCAGGGAAGAAACCTGACTGTATTCTGGGCACAGCCCGCGGGGATGGTGCAGAGTGGCAGCCCGGGCTCTCCAGGGCCGCCGTCCTTGAGGTTCCTGGCCCCAGCACCCTGCGCTTGCTCTAGTGTTCCCCTGACTACACCCCATGTGGCTGCTGTGACTCCTCTAGTGAGGCCTGGATCCCAGGGAGTTTGGAAGCACCCAGCTGGAGTGGAGGATGCGGAGGGGTGGCCTGATGACCCTTCCCATCATGGCTCGGGGGCTGCTGTGGGTCTAAGGCCCCTGGGCAAAGGAAGGCATCTGGGAGGGTGGGGGAGGTGCCGGGTAACCTCTGGTCACGGGTGCTTCGGCCCGGCAACTTCCCCAAGGTCTCCAAAGACTGTAGGAACAGCCAGTCACAGGAAGAGGCGCTTCATCTCCGCAGACAACACATGAAGTCTGAGGTTTCAGTGAGAGGCGACGACGCCACGTGCCCCTAGGACGGCTGCAACAGTTATACCAAAATTGAGGTGTAATTGGCATCTAGAGACAGGCCCAGACACCAGTATATAGAGTGTTTTCAACCTGAATTTCCCGAATAACTAATGACACTAAGCATCTTTTAAATCTGCTTATTTGCCATCTACATTTCTTCTTTGTTGAAGGGCTCATTCAAATCTTTTGCCCACTTTTATATTGGATTATTATTACTGAGTTTGAGAACTTTCTATAGCCTGTCTACTAGTCTTTGACCAGTTATGAGTTCTAAAAATATCTTCTCCCAGTCTGTGGTTTGTCTTTTTATTTTCTTAACCAGTTCTTTCAAAGAGTATATGTTTTTAATGATGATGAAGTCTAAGCTGTCAATTTTTAAAAATGGTTTTTGTTTTTTGTGTCCTATGAAATCTTCCATTTTCTCCTGGGTTTTCTTCTAGCATGTAGCATCTTTTGATTCTAGCTTGTGTGTAGGGGTGCATATGTGCCTGTGTATGTATTTGTGTGCCTGTGTGTGTGTGTGTGTGTGTGTGTGTGTGTGTGTGTGTGTATGAGGCTCTCTCCCTAATCAGAGTCAGACCACCTTGAGGACAGCAGTCACAGTTCAGCCAGCTTTGGTCCCCGGCATGGTGCAGCCTCCGTGACTACACATGAGCCGTGACCAGTGACAGGCCCCTGTGGAATGTGTCTTTGGCCATGCCGAGCTGGCTTCCCAGTCTTCCCAGCCCAGCACTGGGGAAATGGCTCTGTCTTTCTGGTAGGCTCTGACACAGGCTTATAGACCTCGCTGTTGTCTGTGTTCTCAGCTCATACCAGCTTCTCTCCAGTTCACCTTAGAATCAGGTAACCTTTCCAAGTGGAGAAGGCATTTCAGCTAGTTCGTGTTCCTTCTCTGCAAGAATCATGACCTTTCCAAGATTCTCTAGGGGTGATGTCAAATGCACGAGCATTTGGTGCTGGAATCCTTCCACATGTGTGGCCCACCTCCCCCAGCCATCATCCCCAAGTCTGTCTGCAATGGTGAGGGGGGGTAATGTGCATGTTGCATGGTCTCCCCTCTGCTTAGTTCAGTGGGCATCTGGGCACTTACAGGATGCCAGCTCATTAGCTCCTGACTTAAACCCTCCAAGCCATCTGTATTTGTTCACAGCAGGAAAAGGCATTCACTACACACAGATGCTGCAGGTCCACGTAGGCTACTCCGTCCTGTGTGCTTATTCTCCTTGGCATTCCCTTGTCTGCTGGATGCTTCATTCTTTTGCAAGTTTTTCCTCTGAGGTTCTCTGCCATTGGATTAGTAAACACTTGATTAACTCAGCCAAAGATAAACAAAAGCAAGAACGTAAATGGCGCTACAGATGAAACCAGGCCTGGTGGTCTCAGAGGACCACTGAGCCAGCCCGGCGATGGTCTGAGGGGCTTGGCTTACACTCTAGGTGAGTGGATGCATTTCACCCCCGACCCTGACTTCCCACAGTTCATTTCTTCCCCATGCTTCTCTTGTTCTACGCTAGCTGGAGAATATAGCATTTCCATGCAGATGGAAGTTGTCTGCGCGGATGTCTTGCACAGTCCTCGGGAAATATAAGCCTCCACAGGTGCCTTCAACAAAAACCAGTTCCACCCTTCACCTGGGAATGCGTAAGCACAGGGGGCTCCATGTCGTTAATAAAGACAGCAGAGTTAGGATACAGATCCTGGCATGGCTGCAGACCCCATGGCGGGACACGGTGCATGCTTCGATTTAGAACCTTTAACATGGAGAGCACTCCCTAATCATTAGAGGAGACACAGACAGAAATAAAGGTTTTATTACTGTTTTTGTTTTGTTTTGTTTTGTTTTGTTTTTTGTTTGTTTGTTTTGTTTTTTGTTTTTTGTTTTTTGAGATGGAGTTTCACTCTTGTTGCCCAGGCTGGAGAGCAATGGCACAATCTCCACTCACTGCAACTTCCGCCTCCTGGGTTCAAACGATTCTTGTGCCTCAGCCTCCTGAGTAGCTAGGATTATAGGCATATGCCACCATGCACAGCTAATTTTTGTATTTTTAGTAGAGAGGGCATTTCACCATTCATGCCAGACTGGTCTTGAATTCCTGACTTCAAGGGATCCACCCATCTCAGCCTCCCAAAATGCTGGGATTACAGGCATGAGCCACTGCGTCCGGCCTCTAAGTTCTATTACTTATGGGCCCTGGGCATACACGGTGCTCCTGGAGGCCACACACATGGGGATCCGGGAGCACAGGCAGGGAGGGTGAAGAGGGGGAGGTCACTGGGAACATACTGGGGGATAGGGTGTGGGTCACTGTGAGTCTGTGGCAAAATGGCTAAGTTGTCGGTTTAGAGGGAGCAGCAGACGGAGCCCCGTCTGTTAGGCAGAAGACATGTCTAAGTTCTTAGCTCTGGCCACTGGCTTGGGCCATCTGGGTGTGGTATAGAACCAGAAACTGTCTAGGGTGACTGCCCTGCCTCTAGCAGGGGGAAGCTAAGCCCGCATTCCAAGTGGATGCCCAAGCATGGCAGGATGCTGGCCACCACACGCAAAGGAACTCTTCACATTTGTGGTGGCTTTACCTCGAGGCACTCGAGGAGTGGTTTGGTCTGCAGCTAGCCTCGATGTTCTCAGATCTGGGAGAGGCACCAGACTCAATGCTGACACCGGGGCTCTGCTGTGCACACGTGGCACCTGCTGGCACAGCACCACCACACCCTCGCCACTGTGTCTGGGTGAGCCATTTTGTGTTTTAAGTCATGTGTCACCAACACACAATTCTTTAGAGAATTGAATAAAGGCTCCAGTGACCCCTAAGGAAAACACTGTTTTGCATAATGTCGGTCCTGGCCACGGTCGAGTGTAGCCAGGCCTGGGAGGAGGCTCATGAACGTTTGGCTGAGTCTGGTCCTTGGAGGACACTCAGGCCCTCCTGAGGAAGGAGCCAGTTCCCGGTCAGGAGAAACCAGCCCTCTGCAGGTTGTGCAGCCTGGGCCAGGTATTCACATGGCACCATCTGGGGGCTGGGTCAGGAGGGTTTTGTTAGTTGATCCACCATTTAAAAAATATCCCTTGTGCTGAGCACGTGGGTGCTGGCACTGAAATGGTGAGCATACACCCCTGTCCCCTGGGGCTCAGGGTGTGAGTGAGTGCAGCTATGGAAGTCACAGGAGACAGACAAGCGAGAGGGTGTCAAGATGGGGGACAAGGCGTAGGAAAGGGCAGCTGCAGCAGTGACAGCACAGAAGGCAGTGTCCTACAGAGCATCAGAAAAGCCTGCCTGGCAGAGGAGGTCCACACTGAGTGCGGAAGGTAAATGTGAATGAGTGGGAAACCATGAAGTGAGGGTCTGTCCATGGAGGGTGGAGCTCTGCCCCAGAGGAACAGCCATTTCTCCAGGGGAGGGCACGAGCAGGATGAATGCGGGGCTCCCAGGTATGTCAGGTCATGAAGAAGTGATGCTTTTCCAGTAGGCTAGGCCACCGGGGGCCCTGCCCCTTACAGCCCTCCGTATCTGCAGAACAACCGAGGAATTCGGCCATGAGTGTGAGACAGTGGAGGGTATTGCTCCTGCCACTGTTAACCAACAGAAACCACCCAGAGCTTTCTCTTTTCTCCATCTTTGGAGAAGAATCACAACTCCTTTCGGCAAAGCGAGGGGAGTAATTGCAGAACAGTCCTCTGGGTGACCTGCACCTGCCTGGTTCTTCTCTCTTCCTCGCTTGTCGTTCTCAAAATAACTGTGGAATGTGCAGGGACTGCACCATCCTGAGACACGGGACAGTGGGTGGGAAAAGCCCACGCTTGGTTCCAGTCCCCCTAGAAACTGGTGTCCTTCAATGTTTTAGCCTCTGGGTCATGTGATCTCTAGGGTATACCACCCATGACAGGCTGCCTTTGGGGGTCCCTTAGCTGTGGTGCAAATGGGGCACACAGTCAGACTCCATGTGCCCTGAGCAAGTGTCCCGAGCCTTGGGGGACCCTCTCATGATGAACCCGGCCTCCTCTGTCCCTCGCTGCCTGTCTGTTGGTAGTAAATCTGCTTCGTGTGACAGATACCAAGTTTCCAGCTTTTGGTGAGAGACACAAGAAGGTGTACCTGATCTTCAACTAGACAGGGGGCTTTGGTGAGAGCCAGGACTCCAGAAAAGGGCACAGCCCAGGCAGCACCGGCTCGCCATGTCTGCACTTCCCCTCTCTGAGCTCTTCCAGAAAATCTCGTTTCTGCTCCAGATGTGGAGTATCTTCAGCAGAGCAGTGTTAGCTCTGGCTCCTGGAGGAAATACAGACAGGAGAATTCACAAGGAAGGGAGGTGGCGGCTCGCATTCCACCTCCCGACCTGCAGGGCAGCTCCCACCCACTGTGGTTTGGGAGTGAAGAGCAGGCTCTTGGCTCAGGATGTGCTCAGGTGCTCACTGGAAATTCCAGGTGCTGGGATTGCAGCAGGTGGGGAAATGGGCTGAGCACTGCCTGGACTCCGGAGGGGGGCATTGGGGGGCTGCACAAGTACCACATCTTCCTATTGGCTGGCATGTGAGTGCCTTTGGCACCCAAGATGTTACAGACTTTGTGCCGGGGTTGGCAGCTGCTGTCTTCATGGTGCAAAGACCCTAGAGCCTCCCAGAGTGAACAGGGCAGCTAATTCACACGGCTACTCATTTCTGTGCCCGTTCCTGATGTTTTTTTCCCCAGAACAATAGTGAGGACAGGATTTTTGCCCCATTAGATCAGGAGAATTTATAGTGGGATTGAAGCCCATCTCTTTTCTGGTTGGAAATCCTGGAGGGACTTCCGCCAGGCAGGTGACAGGCAGAGGCAGTGGTGGCTAGGGAGAGGGCAGTGGCCACTCTCACCTGTCTGGAAAGGGTTCTTGGGGTGCTAAGAGCAGGTTTCTGTCAAGGGTCTCAGAGATGGAAGGGGCTTACCCCCAGGCTTCTCCAGGGCAGGTCAGCTTCATTCCTGCCATGCCAGTCATCAGGGTGGGACTGGGGTGCGCCAAGAGATCCCAGGGCACAGAATTGAAGGAGGCACCTATTCTTTGGGTGATGCAAATGCCCACCTTGTATTTGTGCCACCTGGTGCCTCCTTCAGTGTTGTCCTGGAGGTGCCTTTCTTGCCCCCTCCTGGTCCTGACCCCGACAGTAATTAAGAGCACTCTTAATTGCTCTCAAAACTTTTCCCACTTTGGAAGAAAAATTATATGGGCACCCTACTCAGCGAGACATGGTAGGTCTGCCATCCCTGGAGAGGCTGCCTTGGGTGCCATGTCACAGGGCGGGGAGAGGTGGGTGTGCCTCAGCTGGCAAAGAGGCTGTGGGGGTGCCTTCAAGGTGCCCGTGAGAGTCTGGGTGATGAGGCTAGAGCCCCCCACCCTCTGGCCAGCGCCAGCCTCCCAGGTTCCCTTGGGACCGCAGGGTGAGCAGAGGCAACAATGGCGTTGGCTTTTGTGCCAGCTAAATGATATGGGGGTTGATGTCAGACTTACAGACTTTTAAGAAGAGAAAGAATATGTATTGGCTTGCATTTCGATAGAAGTATCTGGAAGGATAGACAAGGAACGGGTTGCCCTTTTCCCCTCGAGGGAGCTAATTGGGTGGCTGGCGAGCTGGAGGGAGACTTCTTTTGCATTGTGTAGTTTTTTGAACTTTTGGAGTGTTATGCCATATAAATGTAACACTTATTAAAACATAAACAAAATAAAATTTAAAAGAAAATAAAGAAATCAGCCTTCTTCTCCACATCGAAGATTCTGGGCATAAGACAGTCATGCAGCCCTGAGGCCAGCAAGAGGGAGTTTCAGAATCCCGCCTTTACTGGCCTGTACTCACAGCACATGACACGTAACACATAGTCAACAGCGTTTCATCAACAGGTGTGGAATCCCCTTAAACTTGATATTGACCTCAATTTCAGATGCGGCAGCTTTTTGTTTGTTTTAAAGTAATGACATTTAAAAAGGCAAATCATGCCCCTTCCGTGGACTCTGTGCATAAGTTCAGAGTGCCTGTAAGCCCCTCTGGTGCAGCTCCTTAGCAGAGAGGTTATACCCTTTGACATCATGGGGAGAATATGTTGGTGAATGTTGCTGTCTACATTCATTCACAGACACATCTGCCAGGCACCACTCCAGGCCTCAGGGATATGCTGGTGACCAAAGCTGTGGCAGCCCTCCCTCTCGGAGCTTCCATGTTAGTGGAGGTGGCGTGGAGAGACAGGCAGCACATGCATGGATCTCCACCATGCCTGCTCGTGGCGAGGGCTGTGGAGAAAGTACTGGCAGGAGCCATAGCGGATTTGTTGGCTACTGTTTGACAAGAGGAAAGGCCTCCTGGAGAGGGTGACATTTGAGCGCCGGAAGAAGTGGGGTAGCCCCACCCTGAAGATCATTGCAGCCAGGCAAAGACCCTGAGGTAGAATTGTGCCCAGCATGATCTGAGAACCAACACAGGCTGATATGGGATTGGAGGGGGAAGGAGGTAGCAGGGAGGTGAGGCTGAGTGTTCCGTCTTCCGGGAAGGGCTGAGGCTTCTCCTTGGAGGGACAAATGGCACTCTTGCAGGCTCTGAGTGGGTGGTAACAGGATCTGACTGCAGTGTGAGAGGGTCGTCCAGGCGGCTAGGAGGAACTGAGCTTCTCAGGTGAGGGACCAGTCGGGAGGCACTGAGAGCCCTGGCAGGTGAGGGTGGGGTTGGTGAAGGTGTCCGGTGTGGGACTCCAGAGAAAGAAGAGTCAGACTGCTCCAAGCTTCAGCGAAGACGCAGTTGCCATTCACTGAGGTGTGGGCGATCGCTGGGCAGGTGCAGTGGTGGGATGGGGAGGGGTCAGGTCCCGCCCCACCTGGTGAGTCTGAGCTGCTGGAAGGCGCCTGAACGAGGCCCGAGCAGGCCTCAAACCCAGCACGGATGGGACGGCAGGGCACAGCACCCTGGGCTGCTTTACTCCTTGGACACCATCTATTCCTCTTCTCCCACACTCCCTGGACATTGGCCAAAGAGCCACCCAGCTTTTTTTGGTAAATCATAGCTAACTCTAACTCTTGGTTGGGAACAGTTCCACGGAGGAGAAGTGTACTGAAGACTCAGTAAGAGATCATGACGAGCATTTCCCTTCCATCCTTCAGAGACAGGAGGTCAAGTGGCTGGGCTAAGCACAGCAGTGTTTCCAGAGAGCCCCAGATTGTTTGGATGGGCTATCACTTACTTTCACGTCAGCGCCCGTTCCCCGGCCTTAGGAACAGATGGCTTCTTTAGCTAAGCAATAGTTAGCAGCAGAGCTCTGTGCTGTCTCTTGCCAAGGACTTTCTGGAACTGAGTGTTTTAGAAAATCATGTGTCAATGGCCTTCCTTTCCCAGCCCAAATTACGTTCCCTTCAAGCTGGGCGAGGGAACTGAAGCAGGGCCTCCTCTTTGCCTTTTTCTTCCTTCTCTGAGTTTCTGGAAACAGTTGCTCGAGCCCAGGTAGAAGCTGGGAGTATCAACAGCAACATGACGGCTCTCTATCTGTGAAGGTAGACAAGCTGCCATCGAAGAACCTGCTGCCATGAGGACTCCTCTTCTTGGATGAGGGATCCAGGCTGGCTAATTCCAGTGCTTTTGTCTGGGAAGAGGCCTAGTAGAAGCTTCCAGACATGTTCCTCTATTCATACAAAACTCACTCTGGAATCTCATTGCACCAGTAGTAAAATCCAAAGGGTTATGCTCATTTATGGGAAAAACCCAGATTGACTCGGGCCACTCAACTTCAAAACAAAAGAAATTGGATGACCTGGAAGAATATATGTGCACTCTCATAGGTCAAGTCCCACCATGTGGAAGGGGCCACTAAATGTCAGTTCTCCTGCCTGTTGCCAAATATGTAGTGAAAAATGAAATCAAACACGCTGAAGATGAGCTAGAGTCTACGCAGGATCTGACACTTTCTAACAGTAATAATCCAGTAATTGAATTATTATTGCATTTGGCAGGCTTTGAAGGAAACATACTTTTGGACTACAAAAGGCAATTCTAACAACTTTTAACACTAATTTTCAACAAAGAGTTGTCTGTTCAATTAGAATTGAATTTCTCATAGACACCTGGATTATAAATAGATGAAATTTTTACAGTGTTTCCAAAATGCAACTTGCCCATCCACTAGCTCACACTGTATAAACTCAGAGCTGGGGTCAGCTGTTTCTTGTTTTAGACAGAGTCTCTGTCACCCAGGCTGGAGTGCAGTAGCACCATCATAGCTCATGACAGCCTTGAATTCCTAGGCTCAAGTGATCCTCCTGCCTCCCAAGTAGCTGGGACTACAGGTGTCACCACACTCAGCTAATTTTTTGGCATTTTTTGTAGAGATGAGGTTTCGCTATGCTGTCCAGGCTGGTCTCGAACTCCTGGGCTCAAGCAATCTGCCTGCCTTCACCTCCCAGAGTGCTACAATCACAGGTATGAGCCACCGTGCATGGCCTCTGGCTAATTTTTTAACTTTTTGTAGACACAGGGGGCCTTATGTTGCCCAGGCTGGTCTTGAATTCCTGTTTTCAAGCAATCCACCTGCCTTGACCTCCCAAAGTGTTGGAATCACAGGCCAACTGAAAGTGAGCCACTGTGCCCAGCTAATTGTTTCTTAAAAGGCCGAGTAGTAAGGATTTTTGGCTTTGCTGGCCAGAGGGTCTCAGCTTCGGGCCCTCAGCTCTGTGGTACAGTGCATGCACGGGCAGTAGGCACATGGCAGGCAGGACTGGGCTCCACCGGGGGCTCCTGCCACAAGCCTCTGCCTGCTGGCTCCTGCTTTGAGGGCAGCACTGTCCACAGAAACACAGTTGGAGCCATTTGAGTGATTTTACTTTTAAACCACATTTTTAAAACAGGCAAAAAAAGAGCTGAAGTTAACTTTACTAGTATGTATTTTTAACCCGACACATCTAAAATGTGATCATGTGAACAGGCAGTCAATAAAAATGAGACAGTTTACATTCTTATCCTTATTTCATAGTCTTCCAAATCCCATGTGTATGTTGCGCGTTTTGGAGTAGCTCAGTAGAACGTGTGTCAGTCTGCACCCACTGGACAGAAGAGCTCTCGAGAGCGTATTTTACGGACTGTGCGAAAGCCATCATTTCCAGCCAAGTACTTCTCCTGC